>NC_133165.1:41011428-41654762 GCF_040802235.1 Manis javanica | reverse complement strand
CCTTCTCTCAGGAGATATAAGTAATATATGGTTGACTCTAGAACATGGGCTTGACCTGCATGAGGACACTTAGATACCATTTTTTTGAATAGATATTATATAGTACTGTAAGTGTATTTATTTTTGCTTACGATTTAAAAAAAATTTATTTTGGTATCATTAATATACAATTACATGTGCAACATTATGGTTACTAGACTCCACCCATCATCAGGTCGCTACCATATACCCCATTACAGTCACTGTCCATCAGTGTAGTAACATGGTACACAATCACTACTTGTCTTCTCTGTGTTGCACAGCCCTTACCTCCCACATTATGTCTACTAATCATAATGCCCCTTTTTCCGCTTGCCCCTCCCTTCCCACCCATGCTTCCCAGAACCTTTCCCTTCGATAACTGTTAGTCCTTTCTTGGGTTCTGTGAGTCTGCTGCTATTTTGTTCCTTCAGTTTTTTTCATTGTTCTTATACTCCACATATGAGTGAAATCATTTGATACTTGTCTTTTTCTGCCTGGCTTATTTCACTGAGTATAATACCCTGTAGCTCCATCCATGTTGTTGCAAATGATAGGATTTGTTTTCTTCTTATGGCTGAATAATATTCTGTTGTGTATGTGTACCACATCTTCTTTGTCCATTCATCTACTGATGGACATTTAGGTTGCTTCCATTTCTTGGCTATTGTAAGTAGTGCTGTGATAAACATAGGGGTGCACCTGTCTTTTTCAAACTGGGCTGCTGCATTCTTAGGGTAAATTCCTAGAAGTGGAATTCCTGGGTCAAATGGTATGTCTATTTTGAGCTTTTTGAGGAACCTCCATACTACTTTCCACAATGGTTAAACTAATTTACATTCCCACCAGCAGTGTAGGAGGGTTCCCCTTTCTCCACAACCTCAGCAATATTTGTTGTTGTTTGTATTTTGGATGGTAGCCATCCTTACCTGTGTGAGGTGATATCTCATTGTGGTTTTAATTTGCATTTCTCTGATAACTAGCGATGTGGAGCATCTTTTCATGTGTCTGTTGGCCATCTGAATTTCTTCTTTGGAGAATTATCTATTCAGCTCCTCTGCCCATTTTTTAATTGGATTATTTGCTTTTTGTTGAGGTGCATGAGCTCTTTATATATTTTGGATGTCAACCATTTATCGAATCTGTCATTTATGAATATATTCTCCCATACTGTAGGATACCTTTTTGTTCTATTGATGGTGCCCTTTGCTGTACAGCTTTTCAGCTTGATATAGTCCCATTTGTTCATTTTTCCTTTTGTTTTCTTTGCCTGGGGAGATATGTTCATGAAGAAGTCACTAATGGTTATGTTCAAGAGATTTTTCCCTATGTTTTTTTCTAAGACGTTTACGGTTTCATGACTTACATTCAGGTCTTTGATCCATTTTGAATTTACTTTTGTGTATGGGGTTAGACAGTGATCCAGTTTCATTCTCTTACATGTAGCTGTCCAGTTTTGGCAGCACCATCTGTTGAAGAGACTGTCATTTCCCCATTGTATGTCTATGGCTCCAGTATCGAATATTAATTGATCATATATGTTTGGATTAATGTCTGGAGTCTCTAGTCTGTTCCACTGGTCTGTGGCTCTGTTCTTGTGCCAGTATCAAATTGTCTTGATTACTATGGCTTTGTAGTACAGATTGAGGTTGGGGAGTATTCCCTCCCCCACACTTTATTCTTCTTTCTTAGGATTGCTTTGGCTATTTAGGGTCTTTGGTGTTTCCATATGAATTTTTGAACTATTTGTTCCAGTTCGTTGAAGAATGTTGTTGGTAATTTGATAGGGATTGCATCAAATCTGTATATTGCTTTGGGCAGGATGGCCATTTTGATGATATTAATTCTTCCTAGCCAAGAGCATGGGATGAGTTTCCATTTGTTAGTGTCCTCTTTAATTTCTCTTAAGAGTGTCTTATAGTTTTCAGGGTATAGGTCTTTCACTTCTTTGGTTAGGTTTATTCCTAGGTATTTTATTCTTTTTGATGCTATTGTGAATGGAATTGTTTTACTGATTTCTCTTTCTATTGGTTCATTGTTAGTGTATAGGAAAGCCACAGATTTCTGTGTGTTAATTTTGTATCCTGCAACTTTGCTGTATTCCAATATCAGTTCTAGTAGTTTTGGAGTGGAGTCTTTAGGGTTTTTTATGTACAATATCATGTCATCTGCAAATAGTGATAGTTTAACTTCTTCTTTACCAATCTGGAGTCCTTGTATTTCTTTGTTTTGTCTAAGTGTTGTGTCTAAGACCTCCAGTCCTATGTTAAATAACAGTGGGGAGAGTGGGCATCCCTGTCTTGTTCCCGATCTCACAGTAAAAGTTTTCTGCCTCTCGCTGTTAAGTATGATGTTAGCTGTGGGTTTATCATAGATGGCCTTTACTATGTTGAGGTACTTGCCCTCTGTGCCCATTTTGTTGAGAGTTTTTATCATGAATGGAAGTTGAATTTTGTCGGGTGCTTTTTCAGCATCTATGGAGATGGTCATGTTGTTTTTGTCCTTCTTTTTGTTGATGTGGTGGATGATGTTGATGGATTTGCGAATGTTATACCATCCTTGCATCCCTGGGATGAATCCCACTTGGTCGTGGTGTATGATCCTTTTGATATATTTTTGAATTCGTTTGGCTAATATTCTATTGAGTACTTTTGCATCTACGTTCATCAGGGGTATTGGTCTGTATTTTTCTTTTTTGGTGGGGTCTTTGTCTGGTTTTGGTAGGCTTCATAGGGTGATGGGGGCTCCATAGAATGAGTTTGGTGGTATTCCCTCCTCTTCTATTTTTTGGAAAACTTTAAGGAGAATTGGAGTTATATCTTCTCTGTATGTCTGATAAAATTCAGAGGTAAATCCATCTGGACTGTGGGTTTTGTTCTTGGGTAGTTTTTTATTACTGCTTCAATTTCTTTGCTGGTAATTGGTTTGTTTAACTTTTGTGCTTCTTCCTTGGTCAGTCTTGGAAGGTTGTATTTTTCTAGAAAGTTGTCCATTTCTTCTAGGTTTTCCAGTTTGTTAGCATATAGGTTTTCATAGTAGTCTCTAATAATTCTTTGTATTTCTGTTGGGTCCATCGTGATGCTTCCTTTCTCATTTCTGATTCTGTTGATGTGTGTTGATTCTCTTTTTCTCTTAATAAGTCTGGCTAGAGGCTTATCTTTTTTTTTTTTGAGAGGGCATCTCTCATATTTATTGGTCAAATGGTTGGTAACAACAATAAAATTCAGTATAGGGGGGGGTCAATGCTCAATGTACAATCATTAATCCATCTCAAGCCTAATTCTCGTCAGTCTCCAATCTTCTGAAGCATAACGAACAAGTTCTTACATGATGAACGAATTCTTACATAGTGAATAAATTCTTACATGGTGAACAGTACAAGGGCATTCATCACAGAAACTTTCGGTTTTGATCACGCATTATCACCTATAAACAATCAGGTCAAATATGAATATTCATTTGATTTTTGTACTTGATTTATTTGTTGATCCCACATTTCTCCCTCTATTATTATTATTATTTTTATTTTTAATAAAATGCTGAAGTGGTAGGTAGATGCAAGAGAAAGGTAGAAAACAGTTTAGTGTTGTAAGAGGGCAAATGTAGATGATCAGATGATCAGGTGTGTGCCTATGGACTAAGTATTAATCCAGGCTAGACAAGGGCAGCAAGACATCCACGGATGCAGAAGATTTCTCTCAAAGCAGGGGGGGTGAGGTTCTGAGCCTCACCTCTGTTGATCCCCAAATTCTCACCTGATGGCCCCCCTGCGACTGTGCCTGTCTTAGGTTGTTCCTCCCTTGAGGAATCTTACCCGTCTCTGGCTAACCAGTCATCTTCCGGGGCCATACAGGGAAATGTAAAGTTGGTAAGTGAGAGAGAAGCCATATTGTTTGAAAAGGTTAGCTTTTTACTTCTTTGCAGATTTATGCCCTGTGGCTTCTATGCCTAGCACTTGTCTCGAGGTATTTTTACCACCTGGAGGAATTATGATACTCGGTAAATTCGATATGAGGCACGAATTCTATTTAAGGGTTGTAATTAGGAAGAAATAAGAAAAGCTACAGATGTAGCATATGGAAGGAAACATGGGAGGATTGATTATTTCTTTGACATATCTTCTTGTAGAGTACCTTAAGTATGTATAGGTTTTAAACTACTAACTAATTTGCACACACATATTAACATAATAGGAATACGGTGACATAAACAAAGCAAATCTATAATTACCACCCATCTCCAGTGAAGCCAAGAAAACCATTTAGGCACCCTAGGCATTTGTGAAAATTTGTCTATGATATGATGGATATTGTCCAGCTGTACTTGAACAGTCTGAGAGAAATCAGACAAATTAAAGCAGCCCATTTCTGGAATCTGTTCACATCCCATATGTTCTTTTAACCATAGATAGTCTATAGTCATAAGATTTTGGAGTGCTACACCTTGCACCCCTCCCAACTCCTAGTTGAGTTCCAACAGTACAGATCCGGTCAAATTCGTTGTCTCACTGTATGCACATGCCAGCCTAGACATCTCCCTCCTCATTCCTATGGCAAGTCCAGGAGACGGTGGGCTGGATGCAGCCACAACCACAGCATCGTCCGGATCCCTGTGGAGGCTTTTTGATGATCATCCCCCGGCACAAGTCCTCCAGAGAGTGCTGATGCCGGAAGCTCCTTCTCATATCGTATCTTAGTTCATTTTCTGGGTATCCAAGCTAGGCCTTGATCTTCTGCGTAGAAACAAACAGACCCTTTGCCCACACTTTGACATGCCCTCTATACCACTGTGCAGAACTCATTGGAGGTCAGCACACAGTAACTGCTTTTTTTTTTTTTTTTTAATTAAGAGAAAGGAATATTATCAGAAAAGAGTACCTCTATAGCTGATCATCTGACACCCTTTAATTGATCAACATTAAGGATATTTAAAGCATGCGTTGATCTTTGATTTACCAATAGCTTTATCCTATCAAGGAGTAATCCCCCTTTTCTTTCTTTCTTTCTTTCTTTTTTTTTTTTAATTTTTAATCTATACTTACATGAAGAATACTATTTTTACTATGCTCTCCCCTATATCAGGTCCCCCCTAACAACCACATTACGGTTACTGTCCATCAGCTTAGCAAAATGTTGTAGAGTCACTACTTGTCCTCTCTGTGTTGTGCAGCCCACCCTCCCCTTTCTCCCTCCCCCCCATGCATGCTAATCTTAATACCCCTCTTCTTCTCCGCCCCTCCCCCCCTTATCCCTCCCTGCCCACCCATCCTCCCCAGTTCCTTTCCCTTTGGTACCTGTTAGTCCATTTTTGGGTTCTGTAATTCCGCTGCTATTTTGTTCCTTCAGTTTTTCCTTTTTTCCTATACTCCTCAGATGAGTGAAATCATTTGGTATTTCTATTTCTCCGCTTGGCTTATTTCACTGAGCATAATACTCTCCAGCTCCATCCATGTTGCTGCAAATGGTTGGATTTTTCCACTTCTTACGGCTGAGTAGTATTCCATTGTGTATATATACCACATTTTCTTTATCCATTCATCTACCGATGGACATTTAGGTTGCTTCCAAATCTTGGCTATTGTAAATAGTGCTGCGATAAACATAGGGGTGCATCTGTCTTTCTCAAACTTGATTGCTGCGTTCTTAGGGTAAATTCCTAGGGGTGGAATTCCTGGGTCAAATGGTAGGTCTGTTTTGAGTATTTTGATGAACCTCCATACTGCTTTCCACAATGGTTGAACTAATTTACATTCCCACCAGCATGTAGGAGGGTTCCTCTTTCTCCACAGCCTTGCCAACATTTGTTGTTGTTTGTCTTTTGGATGGCAGCTATCCTTACTGGTGTGAGGTGATACCTCATTGTAGTTTTAATTTGCATTTCTCTGATAATTAGCGATGTGGAGCATCTTTTCATGTGTCTGTTGGCCATCTGTATTTCTTTTTTAGAGAACTGTCTGTTCAGTTCCTCAGCCCATTTTTTAATTGGGTTATTTGTTTTTAGTTTGTAGAGGCGTGTGAGCTCTTCATATATTCTGGACGTCAAGCCTTTATTGGATGTGTCATTTTCAAATATATTCTCCCATACTGTAGGGTTCCTTTTTGTTCTATTGATGGTGTCTTTCGCTGTACAGAAGCTTTTCAGCTTAATGTAGTCCCATTTGCTCATTTTTGCTGTTGTTTTCCTTGCCCGGGGAGATATGTTCAAGAAGAGGTCACTCATGTTTTTGTCTAAGAGGTTTTTGCCTCTGTTTTTTTCCAAGAGTTTAATGGTTTCATGACTTAAATTTAGGTCTTTGATCCATTTTGAGTTTACCTTTGTATATGGAGTTAGACAATGGTCCAGTTTCATTATCCTACATGTAGCTGTCCAGTTTTGCCAGCACCATCTGTTGAAGAGACTGTCATTTTGCCATTGTATGTCCATGGCTCCTTTATCAAATATTAATTGACCATATATGTTTGGGTTAATGTCTGGAGTCTCTAATCTGTTCCACTGGTCTGTGGCTCTGTTCTTGTGCCAGTACCAAATTGTCTTGATTACTATGGCTTTGTAGTAGAGCTTGAAGTTGGGGAGTGAGATCCCCGCTACTTTATTCTTCTTTTTCAGGATTGCTTTGGCTATTCGGGGTCTTTGGTGTTTCCATATGAATTTTTGAATTATTTGTTCCAATTCATTGAAGAATGTTGCTGGTAATTTGAGAGGGATTGCATCAAATCTGTATATTGCTTTGGGCAGGATGGCCATTTTGATGATATTAATTCTTCCTAGCCATGAGCATGGGATGAGTTTCCATTTATTAGTGTCCCCTTTAATTTCTCTTAAGAGTGACTTGTAGTTTTCAGACTATAAGTCTTTCACTTCTTTGGTTAGGTTTATTCCTAGGTATTTTATTCTTTTTGATGCAATGGTGAATGGAATTGTTTTTCTGATTTCTCTTTCTATTGATTCATTGTTAGTGTATAGGAAAGCTAAAGATTTCTGTGTGTTAATTTTGTATCCTGCAACTTTGCTGTATTCCGATATCAGTTCTAGTAGTTTTGGAGTGGAGTCTTTAGGGTTTTTTATGTACAGTATCATATCATCTGCAAATAGTGACAGTTTAACTTCTTCTTTACCAATCTGGATTCCTTGTATTTCTTTGTTTTTTCTGATTGCCGTGGCTAGGACCTCCAGTACTATGTTAAATAACAGTGGGGAGAGTGGGCATCCCTGTCTGGTTCCCGATCTCAGAGGAAATGCTTTCAGCTTCTCGCTGTTCAGTATAATGCTGGCTGTGGGTTTATCATATATGGCCTTTATTATGTTGAGGTACTTGCCCTCTATTCCCATTTTGGTGAGAGTTTTTATCATGAATGGATGTTGAATTTTGTCAAATGCTTTTTCAGCATCTATGGAGATGATCATGTGGTTTTTGTCTTTCTTTTTGTTGATGTGGTGGATGATGTTGATGGGTTTTCGAATGTTGTACCATCCTTGCATCCCTGGGATGAATCCCACTTGCTCATGGTGTATGATCCTTTTGATATACTGTTGAATTCTGTTTGCTAATATTTTATTGAGTATTTTTGCATCTACATTCATCAGGGATATTGGTCTGTAATTTTCTTTTTTGGTGGGGTCTTTGCCTGGTTTTGGTATTAGGGTGATGTTGCTTCATAGAATGAGTTTGGGAGTATTCCCTCTTCTACTATTTTTTGGAACACTTTAAGGACAATGGGTATTATGTCTTCTCTGTGTGTCTGATAAAATTCCGAGGTAAATCCGTCCGGCCCCGGGGTTTTGTTCTTGGGTAGTTTTTTGATTACCGTTTCAATTTCTTTGTTCGTAATTGGTTTGTTTAACTTTTGTGTTTCTTCCTTGGTCAGTCTTGGGAGGTTGTATTTTTCTAGGAAGTTGTCCATTTCTTCTAGGTTTTCCAGCTTGTTGGCATATAGGTTTTCATAGTAGTCTTTAATAATTCTTGTATTTCTGTGGAGTCTGTCATGATTTTTCCATTCTCATTTCTGATTATGTTGATTTGTGTTGATTCTCTTTTTCTCTTAATAAGTTGGGCTAGAGGCTTATCTATTTTGTTTATTTTCTCAGAGAACCAGCTCTTGGTTTCGTTGATTTTTGCTACTGCTTTTTCTTCTCAATTTTGTTTATTTCTTCTCTGATCTTTATTATGTCCCTCCTGCTGACTTTAAGTCTCATTTGTTCTTCTTTTTCCAGTTTTGATAATTGTGATGTTAGACTATTCATTTGGGATTGTTCTTCCTTCTTCAAGTGTGCCTGGATTGCTGTATACTTTCCTCTTAAGACTGGTTTCGCTGCGTCCCACAGAAGTTGGGGCTTAGTGTTGTTGTTGTCATTTGTTTCTATATATTCCTTGATCTCTATTTTGATTTGTTCATTGATCCATTGATTATTTAGCAGCATGTTGTTAAGCCTCCATGTGTTTGTGAGCCTTTTTCTTTTCTTTGTAGAATTTATTTCTACTTTTATAGCTTTGTGGTCTGAAAAATTGGTTGGTAGAGTTTCAGTATTTTGCAGTTTACTGAGGCTCCTTTTGTGAGCTAGTATGTGGTCTATTCTGGAGAATGTTCCATGTGCACTTGAGAAGAATGTATATCCTGTTGCTTTTGGATGTAGAGTTCTATAGATGTCTATTAGGTCCATCTGTTCTAGGGTGTTGTTCATTGCATCTGTGTCCTTCCTTATTTTCTGCCTGGTGGATGTATCCTTCGGGGTGAGTGGTGTGTTGAAGACTCCTAAAATGAATGCATTGCAGTCTATTTCCCTCTTTAGTTCTGTTAGTATTTGCTTCACATATGCTGGTGCTCCTGTATTGGGTGCACATATATTTAGAATGGTTATATCCTCTTGTTGGACTGAGCCCTTTATCATTATGTAGTGGCCTTCTTTATCTCTTGTTACTTTCTTTGTTTTGAAGTCTATTTTGTCTGATATTAGTACTGCAACCCCTGCTTTCTTCTCACTGTTGTTTGCCTGAAATATGTTTTTCCATCCCTTGACTTTTTGTCTATGCTTATCTTTGGGTTTAAGGTGAGTTTCTTGTAAGCAGCATATAGATGGGTCTTGCTTTTTTATCCATTCTATTACTCTGTGTCTTTTGATTGGTGCATTAAGTCCATTTACATTTAGGGTGACTATTGAGAGATATGTACTTATTGCCATTTCAGGCTTTAGATTCGTGGTTACCAAAGGTTCAAGGTTAGCTTTTTTAGTATCTTACTGCCTAACTTAGCTCACTTATTGAGCTGTTATATACACTGTCTGGAGATTCTTTTCTTCTCTCCCTTCTTATTCCTCCTCCTCCATTCTTCATATGTTGTGTGTTTTGTTCTGTGCTCTTTTTAGGGGTGCTCCCATGTAGAGCAGTCCCTGTAGGATGCCCTGTAGAGGTGGTTTGTGGGAAGCAAATTCCCTCAGCTTTTGCTTGTCTGGGAATTGTTTGATCCCACCATCATATTTAAATGATAGTCGTGCTGGATACAGTATCCTTGGTTCAAGGCCCTTCTGTTTCATTGCATTAAGTATACCATGCCATTCTCTTCTGGTCTGTAGGGTTTCTGTCGAGAAGTCTGATGTTAGCCTGATGGGTTTTCCTTTATAGGTGACCTTTTTCTCTCTAGCTGCCTTTAAAACTCTTTCCTTGTCCTTGTTCCTTGCCATTTTAATTACTATGTGTCTTGGTGTTGTTCTCCTTGGATCCTTTCTGTTGGGGGTTCTGTGTAATTCCATGGTCTGTTCGATTATTTCCTCCCCCAGTTTGGGGAAGTTTTCGGCAATTATTTCTTCAAAGAGACTTTCTATCCCTTTTCCTCTTTCTTCTTCTGGTATCTCTATAATACGAATATTATTCCTTTTGGGTTGGTTACATAGTTCTCTTAGTGTTGTTTCATTCCTGGAGATCCTTTTATCTCTCTCTATGTCAGCTTCTATACGTTCCTGTTCTCTGGCTTCTATTCCTTCAATGGCCTCTTGCATCTTATCCATTCTGCTTATAAATCCTTCCAGGGATTGTTTCACTTCTGTGATCTCCTTCCTGACATCTGTGATCTCCCTCTGGACTTCATCCCACTGCTCTTGCATTTTTCTCTGCATCTCTGTCAGCATGTTCATGATTTTTATTTTGAATTCTTTTTCAGGAGGACTGGTTAGGTCTGTCTCATCAGGTGTTGTCTCTGTGATCTTTGTCTGCCTGTAGTTTTGTCTTTTCGTTGTGATAGAGATAGTGTGCAGAGCTGGTACAAGTGACCGCTGGAAGAGCTTCCCTTCTTGTTGGTTTGTGGCCTTCCTCACCTGGGAGAATAGCGACCTCTAGTGGCTTGTGCTGGGCAGCTGTGTGCAGACAGGGCTTCTGCTTCCTGCCCGGTTGCTATGGGGTTTATCTCCGCTGTTGCTTTGGGCGTGGCCTGACTGGGCCTGCTCCTGCAAAGTGGTGGAGCCCTGTTGGAGGGGTAGCGGCTGGGAGGCTATTTATCTCCGTCAGGGGCCTCTGTGCTCCCTGCTGCCCAGGGGGTTAGAGTGCCCAGAGATCCCCAGATTCCCTGCCTCTGGTCTAAGTGACCTGTCCTGCCCCTTTAAGACTTCCAAAAAGCACTCTCCAAACCAAAACAACAGCAGCAACAATGAGAGAGGGAATAGAAAAAAAAATAAAAACAAAATAAGGAAAAAACACTTGATTTTTTTTTTTGTCCTCAGGCCCCGGTCCCAGGCACCCGGTCACTGGTCCTGCTGCCCTGTCTCCCTAGCACCAGGGTCCCTGTCCCTTCAAGGCTTCCAAAAAGCACCCATCCACTGGTCCCGCAGGGAAAAACCCGCGATATTCTTTGTCCTCAGGCGCTGGTCCCAGGCACCCGCTAACCAGTCCCGCCGCCCTGCCTCCCTAGCACCAGGGTCCCTGTCCCTTTAAGGCTTCCAAAAAGCACTCACCAAAAAGAGGAAAAAAAAAGGGGAAAAACGCGCGATTTCCTCTGTCCTCAGGTGCCGGTCTCAGGCACCTGCCCACCAGTCCCGCAGGGAAAAACGCGGGATATTCTTTGTCCTCAGGCGCTGGTCCCAGGCACCTGCTCACCAGTCCCGCTGCCCTGCCTCCCTAGCACCGGGGTCCCTGTCCGTTTATGGCTTCCAAAAAGCACACACCAAAAAGAGAAAAAAAAAGGGGAAAAACGCGCGATTACCTCCGTCCTCAAGTGCTGGTCCCAGGCACCTGCTCACCAGTCCTGCCACTCTGCCTCCCTAGGAACGGGGTCCCTGTCCCTTTGAGGCTTCCAAAAAGCACTCGCCAAAAAAAAAAAAACCACTCTGGTTTCTTTCCACCTGCAGAGAGCTGGGGGGAAGGGCGCTCGGATCCCGCCGGGCAGGGGCTTGTTTCTTACCCCCTTCGCAAGGCACTGGGTTCTTGCAGGTGTGGATGTGGTCTGGATGTTGTCCTGTGTCCTGTGGTCTCTATTTTAGGAAGATTTTTCTTTGTTATATTTTCATAGCTCTATGTGTTTTTGGGAGGAGTTTTCCACTGCTCTACTCACGCCGCCATCTTGGCTCCGCCTTGAGGCTTATCTATTTTGTTTATTTTCTCGAAGAAACAGCTCTTGGTTTCATTGATTTTTTTTCCTATTGTTTTATTCTACTTAGTTTTATTTATTTTTTCTCTGATCTTTAGTATGTCCCTCCTTCTGCTGACTTTAGGCCTCATTTGTTCTTTTCCAATTTTTATAATTGTGATGTTAGACTATTCATTTGGGTTTGTTCTTCCTTCTTTAAATATGCCTGGATTGCTATATACTTTCCTCTTAAGACTGCTTTCGCTGCATCCCCCTGAAGTTGGGGCTTTGTGTTGTTGTTGTCATTTATTTCCATATATTGCTGGATTTCCATTTTAATTTGGTCTTTGATCCACTGACTATTTAGAAACGTTGTTAAGCCTCCATGTGTTTGAGAGCCTTTTTGTTTTCTCTGTACAATTTATTTCTAGTTTTATACCTTTGTGGTCTGAAAAGTTGGTTGGTAGAATTTCAATGTTTTTGAATTGACTGAGGCTCTTTTTGTGGCCTAGTATGTGGTCTATTTTGGAGAATGTTCCATGTGCACTTGAGAAGAATGTGTATCCTGTTGCTTTTGGGTATAGAGTTCTGTAGATGTCTGTTAGGTCCATCTGTTCTAGTGTGTTGTTCAGTGCCTCTGTGTCCTTAACTTCTTTTCTGTCTGGTGGATCTTTCCTTTGGAGTGAGTGTCGTGTTGAATTCTCCTAAAATGAATGCATTGCATTCTATTTCCTCCTTTAATTCTGTTAGTTTTTGTTTCACATATGCTGGTGCTCCTGTGTTGGGTACATATGTATTTATAATGGTTATATCCTCTTGTTGGACTGAGCCCTTTATCATTTTGTGATGTCCTTCTTTATCTCTTCTTACTTTCTTTGTTTTGAGGTCTATTTTGTCTGATACTAGTACTGCTACACCTGCTTTCTTCTCCCTATTGTTTCCATGAATTATCTTTTTCCATCCCTTGACTTTTAGTCTGTGCATGTCTTGGGGTTTGAGGTGAGTCTCTTGTAAGCAGCATAGAGATGGGTCTTGTTTTTTTTTTTATCAATTCAGTGACTCTGTGTCTTTTGATTGGTGCATTCAGCCCATTTCCATTTAGGGTGATTATCAATTGCCATTTCAGGCTGTAGATTCATGGTTACCAAAGGTTCCGGGTTACTTTCCTTACTATTTAAGAGTCTATCAACTCACTTAGAATGCTGTTGCAAACACAATCTATAGGTTCCTTTCTATTTCTCCTCCTTTTTCTTCCTCCTTCATTCTTTATATATTAGATATCAAATTCTATACTTTTTGTCTATCCCTTGATTGACTTTGGGGGTAGTCAATTTAATTTTGCAGTTGCCTCGCAATCAGCTGCTCCACCCTCCCTACTGTGGTTTTACTACCTCTGGTGACAGCTATCCAACCCTAGGAACACTTCCATCTATAGCAGTTCCTCCAAAATACAGTGTGGAGTTGGTTTGTTGGAGGTAAATTCTCTCAGCTTTTGCTTATCTGGAAATTTTTTAATCCTTCCTTCAAATTTAAATGATAACCTTGCTGGAAAAAGTAATCTTGGTTCCAGGCTCTTCTGCTTCATGGCATTAAATGCATCATGCCACTCCCTTCTGGCCTGTAAGGTTTCTGCTGAGAAGTCTGATGTTAGCCTGATGGGCTTTCCTTTGTATGTGATCTTATTTCTGCCTCTGGCTGCTTTTAACAGTCTGTCCTTATCCTTGATCTTTCCCATTTTAATTACTATGTGTCTTGGTGTTGTCTTCCTTGGGTCCCTTGTGTAGGGGGATCTGTGGCTCTCCATGGCCTGAAAGACTATGTCCTTCCCCAGATTGGGGAAGTTTTCAGGAACTACCTCCTCAAGGACACTTTCTATCCCCTTTTCTCTCTCTTCTTCTTCTGGTATCCCTATAATGCGAATATTGTTCCGCTTGGATTGGTCACTCAGTTCTCTCAATATTCTTTCATTCTTAGAGGTCCTTTTTTCTCTCTGTGCCTCAGCTTCTTTGTATTCCTCTTCTCTAGTTTCTATTTCATTTATTGTCTCCTCCACCTTATCCAACCTGCTTTTAATACCCTCCATTGTGCTCTTCAACTATTGGATCTCAGACCAGAGTTTTTTCCTGAGTTCCTGGATGTCTTTCCATACCTCCATTAGAATGTTGATGATTTTTATTTTGAACTCCCTTTCAGGAAGAGTCACGAAGTCCATATCATTTAATTCTTTCTCAGGAGTTGTATTTATAATTTTTCTCTGGGCACGGTTCCTTTGGCATTTCTTGTTTGGATATGGCACCCTCTAGTGTCCAGAAGCTCTATTCTGGAGCTTCTCAGCCCTTGAAGCAATGTTGGCCTTCACAGGGGAGCGGTACTGGTACCTGGGGGGAGGAAAGAGCTTTTCCCCGCCTACTGGCTGCTGTGCCTGTCTCCACTGCCTGAGCCAGTGGGCTGGTCACAGAGGTATGTTTTTGTTCCAGAGCAGCCGGATATGGATCCCTGCTTTCCACAAGTAGCTGGAATCCCAGTCTCCCCAGGAACTCTGCCTGTATTAACTTTCTAACCTGGTAGTCACGTGAGTTTCATGACAGCACCTTGAAATGTAGGTTTGTGCTCCCAGAGCAGATCTGCTGAGCTAGGTGTACAGCAGTCCCAAGCCTTCCACTCCATCCCTGCTCTGTTTCTCTTCCCGCCAGTGATCTGAGGTGGGGGAGGGGCTCAGGTCTCACAGAACCACAGCTCTGGTATGTTACCCCGTTTGGTGAGGTCTGCTCTTTTCTCAAGGTGTATGCTGTCTGATGCCGTCCTCTTTCCTATTCTCTCTCCAGATTAGTTGCGCCAATTAAATTTTCTAATTGTATCCAGTTTTAGGAGGAAGCCTCTGTCTCTTCTCTCAGGCCGCCATGTTTAATCCCATCTCCTGTCCAAGAGATGTCTGCCTTTATGTTTTTCTAAGAGGTTTATGGTTTCATGACTTACAGTCAGGTCTTTGATCCACTTTGAATTTACTTTTGTGTATGGGGTTAGACAGTGATCCATTTTCATTCTCTTACATGAACCTGTCCAGTTTTGCCAGCACCAGCTGTTGAAGAGGCTGTCATTTCCCCATTGTATGTACATGGTTCCTTTATCATATATTAATTGACCATATATGTTTGGGTTAGTATGTAGACTCTGTTCTGTTCCACTGGTCTGTGGGTCTATTCTTTTGCCAGTACTAAATTGTCTTGATTACTGTGGCTTTGTAGTAGAGCTTGACGTTGGGAAGCGAGATCCCTCCTGCTTTATTCTTCCTTCTCTGGACTGCTTTCTCTATTTTGGGTCCTTTGTGGTTCCATATGAATTTTAGAACTATTTTTTCCTGTTTGTTGAAGAATGCTTTTGGTATTTTGATAATGATTTCATTGACTCTGTAGATTGCTTTAGGTAGGATGGCCATTTTGACCATATTAATTCTTCCTAGCGAAGAACATGGGATGAGTTTCCATTTGTTAGTGTTCTCTTTAATTTCTCTTAAGAGTGTCTTGTAGTTTTCAGGGTATAAGTCTTTTACTTCCTTGGTTAGGTTTATTCCTAGGTATTTTATTCTTTTCAATGTAATTGTGACTGGAATTGTTTTCCTGATTTTTCTTTCTGCTAGTTCATTGTTAGTGTATTGGAAAGCAACAGATGTCTGTGTATTAATTTTGTATCCCCCAACTTTTCTGAATTCTGGTATTAGTTCTAGTAGTTTTGGAGTGGAGTCTTTATGGTTTTTTATGTACAATATCATGTCATCTGCAAATAGTGTCAGTTTGACTTCTTCTTTACCAATCTGGATTCCTTGTGTTTCTTTGTTTTGTCTGATTGCCATGGCTAGGACCTCCAGTACTATGTTGAATAACAGTGGTGAGAGTGGGCATCCCTGTCATGTTCCCAGTCATTGGTGAAAAGTTTTCGGCTTCTTGCTGTTAAGTATGATCTTGGCTATGGGTTTGTCATACATGTCCTTTTATATGTTGATGTACTTGCCCTCTATACCCATTTTGTGTAGAGTTTTTATCATGAATGGGTGTTGAATTTTGTTGAATGCTTTTTCAGCATCTATGGAGATGATCATGTGTTTTTGTCCTTTTTGTTGATGTGGTGGATGATGTTGATGAATTTTCAAATATTGTACATCCTTGCATCCCTGAGATGAATCCCACTTGATCATGGTGTGTGATCTTGATGTGTTTTTGAATTTGGTTTGGTAATGTTTTGTTAAGCATTTTTGCATCTACGTTCATCAGGGATATTGGTCTGGAATTTTCTTTTTTTTGTGGGATCTTTGCCTTGTGTTGGTATTAGAGTGATGTTGGCTTGTAGAATGAGTTTGGAAGTATTCCCTTTTCTTCTATTTTTTGGAAAACTTTGAGGAGAATGAGTATTATGTCTTCTCTGAATGTCTGATAAAATTCAGCTGTGAATCTGTCTGGACCAGCAGTTTTGTTCTTGGGTTGTTTTTTGATTACTGATTGAATTTGTTTGGTCTGTTTAGATTTTCTGTTTCTTCCTTAGTCAGTTTTGGATGGTGAGATTTCTCTAAGAAGTTGTCCATTTCTTCTGTGTTTTCCAGCTTGTTATATAGATTTTCATAGGATTTTCTAATAATTCTTTCTATTTCTGTGCGGTCTGTCATGGTTTTGTCTTTCTCATTTATGATTCTGTTTATGTGTGTAGATTCTCTTTCTCTTAATAAGTCTGGCTAGGGGTTTATCAATTTTGTTTATTTTCTCAAAGAACCAGTTTCTTGCTTTCATTGATTTTTTTCTATTGTTTTATTCTTCTCATTTTTATTTATTTCCTCTCTGATCTTTATTATGTCCCTCCTTCTGCTGATTTTGGGCCTCATTTTTTCTTCTTTTTCCAATTTCAATAATTGTGACTTTAGACTATTCATTTGGTATTATTCTCTGTTCTTAAAATAGGCTTGGATTGCTGTGTAGTTTCCTCTTAGAACTGCCTTTGCTGTGTCCCAAAGAAGTTGGAGCTTTGTGCTGTTGTTGTCATTTGTCTCTATATATTGCTTGATCTCTGTTTTAATTTGGTCATCTATCCATTGATTATTTAGGAGAATGTTGTTAAGCCTCCATGTGTTTATGAGCCCTTTTGTTTTCTGTGTACAATTTATTTCTAGTTTTAAACCTTTGTAATCTGAGAAATTGGTTGGTAGAATTTCGATCTTTTTGAATTTAGTGAGGTTCTTTTTGTGGCCTAGTGTGTGGTCTATTCTGGAAAATATTCCATGTGCATTTGAGAAGAATGTGTATTCTGCTGCTTTTGGGTTTAGAGCTGTGTAGATGTCTGTTAGGTCCATCTGTTCTAGTGTGTTTTTCAATGCCTCTGTGTCCTTACTTATTTTCTGTCTGGTTGGTGTGTCTTTTGGAGGGAGTGGTTGAAGTTTTCTAAATGAATGCATTGCATTCTATTTCCTGTTGTAATTCTGTTAGTATTTGTTTCACATATGTAGGTGTTCCTGTGTTGGGTACATATATATTTGTAATGGTTATATCCTCTTGTTGGACTGACCCCTTTATCATTGTATAATGTCCTTCTTTATCTCTTGTAACTTTCTTTGTTTTGAAGTCTATTTTGTCTAATACAAGTATTGCAACACCTGCTTTCTTCTCCTTATTGTTTGCATGAAATGTCTTTTTCCATTCCTTCACTTTTAGTCTGTGTATATCTTTGGGTTTGAAGTGAGTCTCTTTTAAGCAGCATATAGATGGGTCTTGCTTTTTTATCCATTCTATTACTGTGTCTTTTGATTGGTGCATTAATTCCATTTACATTTAGGATGATTATCGATAGATATTACTTATTGCCTTTGCAGGCTTTGGGTTCATGGTTACCAAAGGTTCAAAGTTAGCTTCTTTAGGATCTTACTGCCTAACTTAACTCTCTTATTAAGCTGTTAAAAACGCAGTGTGATGATTCTTAATTTCTCTCCCTTGTTTTTCTTCCTCCTCCATTCTTTATACGTTAGGTGTTTTATTCTGTACTCTTTTGTGTTTCCTTTGACTGCTTTTGTGGATAGTCGATTTTGTTTTTTTCCTTTCGTTGTATTTGGTTGGTCTGCTTTCTTTGCTGTGATTCTATTTTCTCTGGTGACATCTAATTAGCCTTAGGAGTGCTTCCATCTAGAGGAGTCTCTTTAAAATATCCTGTAGAGGTGGTTTTTGGGAGACAAATTCCCTCAACTTTTGCTTGTCTGAAAATTGTTCCATCCCTCCGTCAAATTTAAATGATAATGATGCTGGAAACAGTATTCTTGGTCCAAGGCCCTTCTGTTTCATTGCATTAAATATATCATGCCATTCTCATCTGGTCTGTAAGATTTCTGTTAAGACGTCTGTTGATAGCCTGATGGGTTTTCCTTTGTAGGTAATCTTTTTCCTTTCTCTGGCTGACTTTAATACTCTGACCTTGTCTTTGATCTTTGCCATTTTATTTATTACATGTCTTTGTGTTGTCCTCTGGTCTCTTGTGTTGAGGGGTCTGTGGGCTTCCGTTTTCTTACAGACTATTTCCTTCTGCATCTTGGGGAAGTTTTCAGCAATTATTTCTTCAAAGACATTTTCTATCCCTTTTTATCTCTCTTCTTCTTCTGGTACCCCTATCATTCAAATATTGTTCCATTTAGATTGGTCACACCGCTCTCTTAATATTCTTACATTCCTAGAGATCCTTTTTTCTGTCTCTGGCTTAGCTTCTCTGTATTCCTGTTCTCTGATATCTCTTGCATTAACAGTTTTTTCACCTCATTCAGTCTGCTCTTAAGACCTTAGATCAGCTGTTTCATTTCTGTTATCTCCCTCCGGACTTCTTCCCTTCGGTTTTGCATATTTCTCTGCAGGTTCATAAACATGGTTATGACTTTTATTTCGAATTCTTTTTCAGGAGAATTGATTATATCTATCTCACCAGGTCCTCTCTCTGGAGTTGTCTGTGTGATTTTAGACTCGACCTGATTCTTCTGCGTTTTCATGGTGATAGCAGTGGTCCGAGGCAGGTGGCACGTGTCAGCTGGGAGAACAAAGTCCCTTCCTGCTTGTTGGTTACCTTGCCCTTTTCCGCTGCCTGTGACATCTACCTGCAAAGGAGCAGTCTCTGGGATAATCTCCTGAGCTGCTGTGGGTGGGGTGGTCCTTGGGATAGCCTAGTGCACTGCAGGGTGTCGCAGACATGCCGGGTGTGTTCTTCTGTGAAAACACCCCCCTCTTCATGCCTTCCGGACCTTGCTCTGGCTTGTGCTGCCTGTGCCGGTTACCAGCATACCCAGAGCAGTCTCTCGGATAATCTCCTGAGCTGCTGTGGGTGGGGCGATCCTCAGGATAGTCGAGCACACTGCGGGGTTGGCAGATGCACCCACCTGTGTGTTCTCCTGTGAGAACAGCACCCCTTTGTGCCTTCCGGACCTTGCTGTGGCTTCCTCTGTCTGTCCCGGTTAGCTGCACCCTTGGAGGAGCCTCTGTATGGTTGCTGTGAGCAGGGCTGTTCTCTGCGGGTCAGCTGGTTTGCCTGCAGTGCCACCTGGGGGGAATGAATGGCAGGCTGCTTCTCTCTGTGAGAGGCTTCCAGGCTGCATTACCTCCAGCAGGTTAGGGAGCCTGTAGTTCCTCAATATTCCCAGCCTCCTTGGCTGAATGTGCTAGGACGATTTTGTCCAGCTGTTGAGCTCTTGACCCTTTAAGGCTTTTAAAAAGCTCCTGCTTTTCTTTTGTCCCAGAGAAGCTTGCTGTGGGGACCTGCTCACGGTCTCCATGTTGGAGTTTACTTTTCTGTTTGTCTAGTATCCAGTACACCATGTATTGTGTGTGCTCCCGGTATAGATTACTAGGGCTGTTTATTTAGTATTCCTGTGCTTCCACTCCCTCTGCACTCTGTTTCTTTTCCTCCCACTGGTGAGCTGGGGTGGGGGAAGTGCTCACGTTTCGCTGGGTCACAGCTTTGTATCTTACCCTTTTAGTGAGATGCTGAGTTCTCTCAGATGTAGATGTCGCCTGGCTGTTGTACTGTACCTTCTGGTCTCTCTTTTAGGAATAGTTGTATTTGTTGTATTTTCAAAAATGTATATGGTTTTATGAAGAGATTTCTGCCGCCCTACTCACACCGCCATCCTGAGTGCCTCTTCTCTTACTATTTTTGCAATAACATTTTTTCTCTAGCTTGCCTTGTTGTAAGAATGCAGTATAATCCACATACAAAATATGTGTTAATCGACTGTTTCATTGACACTAGACTATTAGTAAAATTTTGGGGGAGTCAAGTTATATGTGGTATTTTTGACTATGCAGGGGTTCAGTGCACCTAATCCCCACGTTGTTCAAGGGTCAACTGTATTCTTTCAATGGTATTGGCACTCAGTTACCTCTATATTAAAAATTCCATGGGTACAAATAAGATAGTATTTTAAAATATCTTTATGAAGATATAATTTATATATCATACAAGTAATTCAAAGTGGTTTTTAGTGTATTCATAGGGCTGAGCAACTATTATCATAATCTAATTTTAGAACATTTCTGTCCTGTCTAAAAGAAGTCGTATACCCATTAACAGTCAATTTTCGTTCTCCCTCTTTCCTCCAGCCTTAAGGAATCATTAATCTACTTATTTTGTTTATATATCTGCCTAATCTAGACAATCCATATGAATGGAATCATGCAATATGTGGTCTTTTGTGTCAGGCTTCTCTCATTTAGCTAATGTTTTCAAGGTACATACATGTTGTAGTATATGTGAGTATTCCAATTTTTTTTATGTCTGGTAGTACTGGCCATAAATACTGAATAAATATTTTACAGTACTGTAGGTGTGTTTTCATAATATAGATATGTCTCATTTTCTTGATCAATTCAATGGTAGTTGGATTCTACTTTTTGGATATTATGAGTAATGTATCTGTATTAATTTATGTACAAGTACTTTTGTGGCCATGTTTTCATATGCTTTGGTTATTTATATACTTGAGAGTGTAATTTCTGGGGCATGATAACTCATTAATGTTTAAGTCATCTGAGGAACTACAAAAATGTTATCCAAGGTGGCTATATTATTTTATTTTCATTCCCACCTGCAATTTCTCCACAGCATTGGTAATATTTCTTACTGTCTGTTTTTTTGATTATAGCCCTCTTGGTAGGTGTGAAATGGTTATCTTGTAGTGGTTTTGATTTGCATTTTTTATAATGATAGGTGGTCTTGACCATGTTTTCATTTGTATATCTTTTTTTGAGAAATGTCTACTCATTCTTTGCCATTTTAAAATTAGGTTATTTGCCTTTTTAGTGTTGGGTTGTGAAGAATAGTTTATATATTTTGGATACTAGTTCTTTATCACATATATGTTTGATTCTTCTGTTGCTGTTTGTGGCTGTCATCAGGAGCTGAATTTCTGCAGGCCTCCAGTAACTTGGCTCCTAGTAACACAGGACCTCCAGTCTTATCTTCCAGATCTTTTTCCTGCCTGTCCTGGCAAACTCTCCGTAAAGGGCTATTCTCATTGCCGTTTTGGTTAGCTCAAACCTGACAGTTCTAAATAAACCATTCTTTCATCTCCAGTCATGTTTGACTTTTTTTACATCTATTATTCCTGTTCTTATAAATTCTGGTAGGTTCACAGTACAAAGTCTTACTGTCTTATCTTTCTCCATATCTATATGTCCCTTCCATCATGACTCCTGCCTCTTCTTGCACCAGTCCTTTCTGTTGTGCCTTCTTGTACTCAGCAGGAAACATCCTTTTGTCATCATCTTTGTCCTGGAATGCCCTGCCCTCAGCACCATAATCCACAGGTTACAGTTGCTTGGTACCTCAGCTGCCTTGATGCCCTCCCTAGCAGAGAACCTACTTCTCCAGCTGCCCTGTCCTTTTCAGAATATCGTATCTTCTAAGCATTTCTCTGTAGCATCCTAATAGTGCTATCTGCTGTCTAGGCCTGTTGCTATTATTTGTGGATATCTGAGAAGCTCTTCTTCTTTTTTCACCCCTATTCCTCTGCTTTCATCCCTGGGGCATGAACATTCCAACTGATGACACTTGTAGCACCTTCTGTCATTCAGTATATTCTTGTGCTCAGCTGTTTCTTTTTAACCCTTCTAACATCCCACATTTGTTTCTTCCAATCCACTGATTTTCAGCACTGTCAGAATGAAAGCCTTTGCTTATATCCAGTATATTGTAATATTCTTTTACTCTTGGTACATTAAATTTACAGATTTACAAATATGATCTCACATATGTAATTTTTAAAAAGTCAAATGTTCTGCCCTTGCTATACTACACACAGAGAAAAAAAGGAGGTACTTCATATTAAAGTAGTTTGTATTTCTTCATGAAATGCTCGGACACTGCTACATTGAAAGGCATAATGAAAATTGAGCTACTTGCACCTACTATCATGGATAAGTGTATTTAGGAGAAGTAAACATAGGAGAAGTAAGCACATTAGAAGCTATTCTGTATAAGATGTAATAAAAAAACAGACTTATTTATGTATAATAACAGAAAGAGGGAAATAGCGCTAATGAAATAGGGCTAACAATGCCAACAAATTATGGACTATCAAAATGGAAAAATGAGAAAGTAATGTATTTGTGTATTTCATTTATGTGTTGATTCAGAACAATTTCCTATGTTGTAACTTGGGAGGAGTATGATAAACTGTGACAGAAAATTATCTCCTGTCTTGTGTCACCCTGAAAATAAAGTGCCACAATGAGAGGCAAGTGAGTGTTTATTTGAGATTAAAGAATTGCAGTTTGGGGAGCACAAATTCAGGAAAATACCCCAATATTGTTTCTGCTTGTAGAGTGAAAGCAAATGGTTTTTATGAGGAAAATGAAATGAATTGAAGAAAAAAAGGTGTTTTTTTGGGTGGTAGTAGTCTATCTATGGATATTAACAAACTAAGTTTGTTATGCATTGATTAACTGCAGATTTTACACAGTCCACAGCCATCAGACTTAGTTTTGCTTTGTTATTATACTCCACAAATGAGGGAAGTCATTTGGTACTTGTCTTTCTCCGACTAGCTTATTTCACTGAGCATAATGCCCTCTAGTTCCCATCCGTGTTGTTGCAAATTGTAGGATTTGTTTCTTTCTTATGGCGGAATAGTATTCTATTGTGTATATGTACGACATCTTCTTTATCCATTCATATCTTGGCTATTGTAAATAGTGCTGCGATAAACATAGGGGGTGCATATGTCTTTTTGAATCTGAGAAGTTGTTTTCTTTGGGTAAATTTCTAGGACTGGAATTCCTTGGTCAAATGGTATTTTTATTTTTAGTTTTTTGAGGAACCTCTGTATTGCTTTCCACAATGGTTGAACTGGTTTACGTTCTCACCAGCAGTGTTGGAGGGTTCCCCTTTCTCTGCATCCTTACCAACATTTGTTGTTCCTTGTCTTTTGTATGTTGGCCATCCTCACTGGTGTGAGGTGATATCTCATTGTGGTTTTAATTTGCATTTCCCTGATAATTAGCAATGTGGAGCATCTTTTCATGTGCCTGTTGGCCATCTGAATTTGTTCTTTGGAGAATTGTCTGTTTATAACCTCTGCCCATTTTTAATAGGGTTATTTGCTTTTTGGGTGTTGAGGTTTGTGAGTTCTTTATATATTTTGGGTGTTAACCCCTTGTCAGATATGTCATTTGCAAATATAATCTCCTGTACTGTAGGATGCCTTTTTGTTCTGCTAATGGGTGTCCTTTTCTGTACAGAAGATTTTAGCTTGATGTAGTCCCATTTGTTCATTTTTGCTTTTGTTTCCCTTGCCTGAGCAAATATGTTCAGGGAAAAGTTGCTCATGTTTATATTTAAGAGATTTTTACCTATGTTTTATTCTAATAGTTTTATGGTTTCTTCTAAGTTTCTTCTAAGAGTTTCATGACTTACATTCAGGTCTTTTATCGATTTCGAGTTTACTTTTGGGTATGGAGTTAGACAATAATCTGGCTTCATTCCCTTACATATAGCTGTCCAGTTTTGCCAACACCAATTATTGAAGAGGCTGTCATTTCCTCATTGTATACCCATGACTCCTTTATTATATATTAGTTGACCGTATATGCTTGGGTTTATATCTGGGCTCTTTTCTGTTCCATTGATTTATGGGTCTGTTCTTGTGCCAGTTCCAAATCGTCTTGATTATTGTGGCTTTGTATTAGAGCTTGAAGTTAGGGAGTGTAATACCCCCAGCTTTATTCTTCTTTCTCAAGATTACTTTGGCTATTAGGGGTCTTTTATGGTTTTATATGAATTTTAGAATTTTAGAAGTATTTGTTTTAGTCATTGAAGAATGCTGTTTGTATTTTGATAGGTTTTGTATTGAATCTGTAGATTGGTTTAGGCAGTATGTCCATTTTGACTATTAATTCTTGTTATCCATGAACAGGGGATGTATTTCCATTTATTTGTATCTTCTTTAATTTCTCTCATGAGTGTCTTGTAGTTTTCAGGGTACCAGTTTTTCATCTCCTTGGTTAGGTTTATTCCTAGGTATTGTATTCTTTTTTATGTAATTTTTAATGGAATTGTTATCCTGATTTCTCTTTCTGCTAGCTCATCGTTAGTGTATAGGAATGCCACAGATTTCTGTGTATTGATTTTGTATCCTGCACCTTTGCTGAATTCAGTAATTAGTTCTAGTAGTTTTGGAATTTAGGGTGTTTTATGTACAATATCATGTCATCTGCAAACAGGGACAGTTTAACTTCTTCCTTACCAATCGGGATGTCTTTTATTTCTTTGTGTGGTATGATTGCTGTGGCTAGGACCTCTAGAATTATGTTGAATAAAAATGTGGAGAGTGGGTATCCTTCCTTGTCTTGTTCCTGATCTTAAAGGAAAAGCTTTTAGCTTCTCACTGTTAAGTATGATGTTGGCTATGGGTTTGTCATACATGGCCTTTATGATGTTGAGGCACTGCACTCTGTACCCATTTTGTTGAGAGTTTTATCATGAATAGATGTTGAATTTTGTCAAATGCTTTTTCAGCATCTATGGAGATGATCAAGTGGTTTTGTCTCTCTTTTTGTTGATGTTATGGATGATGTTGATGTATTTTCAAATGTTGTACCATCCTTGCATCCCTGGAATAAATCCTGCTTGATCATGGATGATCTTTTTGGTGTATTTTTTAATTCGGTTTGCTAATATTTTGTTGAGTATTTTTGTATCTATATTCATCAAGGATTTTCTTTTTTTGTGGTGTCTTTGCCTGGTTTTGGTATTAGAGTGATAAGTTTGGAAGTATTCCCTCCTCTTATACTTTTTTTGGAAACTTTAAAGAGTATCCATCTTAGTTCTTCTCTAAATATTTGATAGAATTCTGCAGTGAAGCCATCTTTTCCAGCAGTTTCGCTTTTGGGTAGTTTTTTGATTATTAGTTTAATTTCATTGCTGGTAACTGGTGTGTTCAGATTTTCTGTTTATTCCTGGGTCAGCTTTGGTAGCTTGTGTTTTTCTAGAAAGTTGTCCATTTCTTATAATTTATCCAATTTGTTAGCATATAATTTTTCATAGTATTCTCTAATAATTCTTTGTATTTCTGTGATGTCCATAATGATTTTTTCCTTTCTCATTTCTGATTCTGTTTATGTGTGTAGGCTCTCTTTTTCTTGATAATTCTGGCTAGATGTTTATCTATTTTGTTTATTTTCTCAAAGAACCAGCTCCTGGTTTTATTAATTTTTTCTGTTGTTTTATTCTTGATTTTATTTATTTCTACTCTTATCTTTATTATGTGCCTCTTTCTACTGACTTTGGGCCTCATTTATTGTTCTTTTTCTAGTTTCATTAATTGTGAATTTAGACTGTTCACTTGGGATTGTTCTTGTTTCTTGATGTAAGCCTGTATTGCAATATATTTCCCTCTTAGCATGGCCTTTGCTGTGTCCCACAGATTTTGTGGTGTCGAGTTTTCTTTTCATTTGTCTCCATGTATTGCTTGATCTCTGTTTTTATTTGGTCATAGATCCATTGATTATTTAGGAGTGTGTTGTTAAGCCTTCATGTGTTTGTGGGCTTCCTTGTTTTCTTTGCAGAATTTATCTGTTGTTCCATACTTTTGTGGTCTGAGTCCTTCTGAATTTACTGAGATTCTCTTTGTGGCCTCGTATGTGATCTATTCTTTAAAATGTTCCAGGTGCACTTGAAAAAAATGTGTATTCTGCTACTTTTGTGTGGTGTTCTGTAGGTGTCTGTTAGGTCAATCTTTTCTAATGTGTTGTTCAGTGCCTTTCTCTCTTTCCTTATATTCTGCCTAGTTGATCTGTCCTTTGGAGTGAGTGTTGTGTTGAAGTCTTCTAAAGTGAATGCATTGCACTCTGTTTCCCCCTTTAATTCTGTTAGTATTTGTTTCACATATTTGGGCCCTCCTATGTTGTGTTCATAGACATTTATAATGCTTATATCCGCTTGTTGGACTGACCCCTTTATCATTATATAAAGTCCAATTTTGTCCCTTGTTTTCTTTATTTTGAAGTCTGTTTTGTCTGTACAAGTACTGCAACTCCTGTTTTTTTCCCCCTGTTAGTTGCATGATATATTTTTTCCATCCTTTCACTTGTATTCTGTGTATGTCTTTGGCTTTGAAGCGAGTCTCCTGTAGGTAGCATATAGATGGGTCTTGTCTTTTTATCCATTCAGTAACTGTGTGTTTTGATTGGTGCATTCAGTTCATTTACATTTAGTGAGATCATGGGTAGATATGTACTTATTGCCAGTGCATGCTTTTAATTCATGGTTACCAAAGGTTTAAAGGTAGCTTCTTTAATGTCTAATAGTCCAAATTAACTCACTTAGTATGCTATTTCAAATACAATCTAAAGTTTCTTTTTTTATCCCATTTTTTTCTTCTTCCTCCACTAGTTACATATTAGGTGTCGTATTCTATGCTCTTTGTTGCGTATTCTTGGTTTGAGTCCCTTCTGTTTCATTTCATTAAATATATCATTCTAATCCCTTCTTGCTTGTCAGGTTTCTGCTTTGAAATCTGATGATAGCCCAGTGCGTTTTCCTTTGTACGTGATCTTTTTTCTCTCTTTGGCTGCTTTTAATACACTGTCCTTATCCTTTATTTTTGCATTTTTAATTATTATACATCTTAGTGTTGTCTTCCTTGGGTCCTTTGTGTTGGGAGATCTGTGCACTTCCATGACTTGAGGTATTGTTTCCTTCCCCAGATTGGGGAAGTTTTCAGCAATTACCTCCTCAAAGACACTTCCTGTCCGTTTTTCTCTTGTCTTCTGGTACCCCTATAATGCAAATATTGTTCTGTTTGCATTGGTCACACAATTCTCTTCTTATTCTTTCATTCCAGAGGTCCTTTTTTCTCTCTGTGCCTCAGCTGCTTTATATTCCTGTTCTCTAATTTTTATTTCACTTACTATCTACTCTACCTCATCTAATCTGCTTTTAAACCCCTCTATTATTCACTTCATTTCAGATACCATATTTTTCAGTTTCTATCTCTTTCTTGAAGTGCTTCCTGAGGTCTTGAATATTTTTCTTTTGCTTCAAGAGCATGTTTATGATTTTTATTTTGTAATCTTTTTAAGGAAGATTGGTGATTTCAGTTTCAGTTAGCCCTCTTTCTGGTGTTTGTGGGATTTTGGTTTGTACCAGTTTCTGTTGCCATTTCATATTTGTAATGATTGCTGTGGAATAGTAACTTTGTGTATTTGGCACCCTCTACTGCCCAGAAACTCTACTCTTTGTTGCTGCTCAGCATCTGGAATGATGGTGGGGTCACAGGCGAGTGTCGCCAGTGGTTGCTGTGAGGAAAGAGCTCTTTCCTGCTTCCCTGCTGCAATACCTGTCTCTACTACTACTGCTAGTGTGCCAAGTTCATAGGGAGGAGCCTCTGTGTTACCTCCCTGTAACTGCAGTAGGTGGGGTCAGCACAATGGTGGGGATGGAAGGTTTGCAAACCGATGCCTCCTGGGAGGAAGGAGTGGCAGGCTGCTTATTGCGGTGGGGCACCTTGGTGCCTGTCATCAGCCAGGGGGATGGAGTACCTGAAGCTCCTGAAATATCCCAACATGGTGGGCTGAGTGTGCTGGGGTGATTTTGTCTTCCTGTCCTTTCTTCTGAGTAGCAAGCTCATGTGATCCTTTCCTAAGCAGCTCTCTCACTGTTGGTAAGTCTTTCAAAGCACCTGCCTTTCTTTATTTCTAGAGTTGCCAGTCGTAGGTACCTGCTCTGCACGAGCAGCTGGAATCTAGTCTCTCCAAGTGTTCTGCCTGTCTTTGCTTTCCAACCCCACTAGTCTCCAGAGCACCATGTAATGTAGATTTGCATTCCTGGAGCAGATCTCCTGGCCTGGGTATGCAGTCCTAGGCTTCCACCCACTCCCTGCTCTGTTTCTCCTCCTTCTGCTGGTGAAGTGCTGTGAGTGTGATGGCTTGGGTCCTTCCCAGTCATGTGTTTGCTACTTTACCCTTTTCTGTGAGGTCTTCTCTTTTTCCCAGATGTAGGCAGTCTTTCACAGTCTTCTTACCGGTTTCTCTTTCAGGAGTAGTTGTATTTGTTGTATTTTCTTATTATGTATGGGTTTGGGAGGAAGTTTCTGTCTCACTTCTCATGCTGCCATCTGTAATCCTTTTTCCGTAACACTCATTTTTATTGAGTATATACATTGGAGTAGAATTGCTTAAGAATATGTTCAACTTTAGTAGATAATATGAACAGTTTTCTAAAGCAGGTGAACTCTCATTTCAATTTTAACATTAGTTTCCAGTTTAATTTTATAATTGTCCCATGTTTTTTCTTCAAAAAAATTATTGAGTTCTAACACTGGCATAATTGCCTATTACCATTAACTTACAATGGTGGTTCTTAGAAGTGTGATCTGCAGACCTTTTGGTGTCCTGAAGGTTAGATTATTTTCATAATAATGCTGTGAAGTTATTTGTCTTTTTTTGCTCTGTGGATATTTGAACTAATGGTGTAAATGCAATGGTGTGTAAAACTGTTGACCCTTTGGTATGAATTAAGATAGTATACCAAACAGTAGTGGTAGTCAAGGTGCCGGTATTCCTTTTTTTTTTAAATGCCGGTTTCACTTTAGAATCACTTTAATGAAGTAGCAAAAATTATTAATTAAAAAAACTCTACCTTCGAATACCTGTCTTTTTAGTATTCTTATGAAGAAATAGGAAGTATGCATAAGCACTTATGTTACATACCAAAGTATAAAGATGTCTTCAGGAAAAGCATTTCTGCAAGTAAGTTGTGAGTTAATGTTTTCATGAAATGCTGTTTTAACATAATAAGAACAATTATCTCCACTTATTCAGGCTTACATATTTGGCAAACAAAATGAGTCTGCCACTTCAAGGAAAAAGCAACTGAAAGTATTGTTGCCAGTAATAAAATTTGAGCTTTAAAATGAAAATTAGAATTTTGGGAAACTTATATATCTGCCTTAAGTTTGACAGCCTCACAGTACTTAAAGAGTTTAATGAAGAGATCAGCTGTGATATTAAAAAGCATGATTTTAAAAATATTTTACATTGGAATGTGTCAGTATTTGGAACATCTGTGCAACTCAGTGAGCCATTTTTCAGATGGCCAATGCAAGATGTTATAAAACCAAATTCAAAGCACATAGTAGACAAATAGATTTTAATGTAACAAAATGGGAAAAAATTGATAAATATGGCTTTAGAGTCCCAATCCATCTATTCTTTATGAAATTGCTACTTGTTACGTTTTGGTGTAGTGTCAAAGTAGAACACTCATAATTTTCTGAAAATGCTGTTGAAATACCGCTCTGTATTTCCTTCTACATATCTGTGTGAGACTGGATTTTGTTCATATACCTTAACCAAAACAATATATCAGAACAGTTGGACTCTAGGAATATATATAAGAATCTAGTTGTTTCATACTTTTTTTGTTTTGGAAAATGTAGTTTTCATAAAACTATGCTGTTGTATTAACATGCAATTGGCTTATTATTTTAACTGAAATAATATAAAAATATTTTAAACATTTCTTGGTTCTGATTTCTAGTATGTAAACATGTAAAAATTGTTATAAACCACACAGATGAAATTTCTTTAGGATCCTTTATAATTTTAAGAGGGGAAAGAGGCTCTGTAGTTTCTTCTGTCTGTTGAATGCTTCTCACTAAAAGTGTACATTCATTCAAAATGTTCATTGAAGTTCTTTGGAATAAATTGTATATCTGTGTGAGTATGGTAGTAATTTGATACTTGTTAATATATTTCTGATTTCAGTTTAAAGAACTTAAAAAATATATTTTGTTTTTTTGAATAGATTAAGCTTTTATGTTTTTCAAGGTAAAACTATAGGGTTACATAAAAAAGGTACTTATACAATGAAGTCAGAATCATTTTTTTATTCCTCTGGATCACTTAACACAGAATATGCTAAACATATATTAAACATATTACACATCTAAAATCAAGATATTTATCTAACTCAGAGAATTACAATAATTACCAAATATTAAAAGGATTTTGTTATAATCCAAAAATTGATCTAGAGCTATTAGCTGTTACATTGAATATGAAACCTCTTTGAACACTAGTAAATTATGATAATGTGAGGAATTTTTGCCTTTAGGCTTGGAGTTGAACATAATTAGTATATGTGGGAGTAGCTCTTATGAACCATGACTCAGTATTCACACTCTGCTTTAATCCTCTTCTGTACTACTGTAAGCCTGGCCACATGACCTGCTTTGGCCAGTGGGGTATTAGCAAGCATAATGTAAAGAGAGTCTTGATAAGTGCTTGCACATTGAGGCTTGTCCTTTTGAACTCTGGGACTCCAGCTACCATGCTGTAAGGAAGCTGGTCTAGACTACTGGAGTGAAGGAGCAAGATGCCCCAGCCAGCATTAACTATCAGACTTCTGAGCAAGGTCGTCTTGGATATGCAGTCCCACCCAAGTTCCTTCTAAATACAGTTGCATCAGGACCTCTGCACACCGTAGCAAGTGTACAAACCACCCAGGTGACCTGCAGAATTAGCAGAGTAAACAATGCATCAGTGTTGTATTAAGCCACTGGTTTGGGGCAGTGTGTTACATATACAACAGTAGTAGGTACCTGAACTAGATGATACTGGCTACTTAAAGAAGAGGTCATGGTTTGCTGCTGATTCAGTGGGTGCTAAATATGTTTGTGTGGTGGTGAAAAACAGTCATGTTGGAGAACAATAAAGATAGAACTGCTGAAAACCTTGAGCCAAAGCATCTCTCATGCTATATATGCATTTATATGAGAATGCTGAGAGAAGCACAAGATGTGATTTTTTTTTCTTTTCTCAGTCTGTGTTAAGGAGTATTTTGCCTGAGAGATTAAGGGCCTGACAAACTTTTTGCTAAGTGCTTTGTTGCTTTGCCATCTTCATTTTCTAAACCTTTATCAGCTGAAACCTTGGGGAATAGCAGATTCTTTCAGCCAGAAAAACATAACTTTGAGGATCCTGATGAAGGAGGACTTGCCTAATTACAGTATATTTGCCTATCTTTACCATTGCAGTTTGGAAAAAAATGTATTTTTCATAAATATATATATAGCATATATATATCATGAGTATGATACAGTGCTTTTAATTTTCATTATGAATGTGGTTTTATTTCATTTGAGTAACAGTGGTAATACAGAGAAATCATAAGGACTACCACTTGGAAATGTGACAATACTATAGCACTGTCAGTAATTGAGCAAATACTGAGTGCTTTCTGTGTGCCTAGAGATAATGTGGAAGGTCATAGGGAGGGATGAGGGAGGCCCTACCTCACTGAATTTATAAATCCTCTTGAGTCCTTCTTCTGTCTTTACTTTGTATGTCTTCCTATTTCCCTCTTCCCATTACAAAATAAAACTAGTAAACCTAAATCCAGATCAGAAGGTGATTTGATGATAGTCATTTTGTATCCTTGCTGATCTTCCCTCAGCTTATTCTATTGCTTAGAGTGTTGAAAACTCCAGTTCTGATTGTGGATTTGCCCATTTCTCATTTCAGTTCTACCAGTTTTTGCCTCATGTACTTTGAAGCTCTGATGTTTGGTGCATACTCATTTAGGGTTGTTAGGTCTTGGTGAATTTACGCTTTTATTGTTATGGTCCCTCTTTATCTGTGGTAAGAGTCTGTGTGTTCAGAAGTTTACCTCGTCTGATACTAATATAGCCATTCCATCATTCTTTTGGTTAATATTGGTACACTATACTTTTTCCTAACCTTTTGCCTTAAGTCACATTTCTCTTAGAGCAGGTCTGCTGGCAATGAGTTCTCTTAGTTTTCCTTCATCTAAGGATGTCTGTATTTTGCTTTCATTCTTTGTTTCTGTTGTATATAGAATTGCGCATTCACATCCTTTCTTTCAGCACTTTAAAGATGTTGCTCCATGTCTTCTGGCTTTCATGGCTTCTGGTGAGAAATTCTCAGTAATTTTCTATCATGTTCCCTTACAGTGAGTTCTGCCAGGATTAATAGATTGGGGGAGAGGAGTGTCTGTAAGTCTGTCTGACTGAAATGTTTGGGTACAAGTTAAGTGATGAAAAAGCACACTGTCAGCACTTGAGAATAGTGTGCAGTAGAATGCATGGTGAGGAATTATAAAGGTAGCAGTTGGAAAAGCTATCACATTCTAGTGAAAAAATATGGTCAGGCACTGTTTAAACTTTTGTGTCCTTATATTTGGTGAAAAGATTCACAAACTTGGTGGTTGATGCTATTTCAAGTTTATGATTCAAATCATTTGTCCTAACAAAATTAGTTTATTATTAAAATAGCATACTCTTTGTAAGGAAAATAGAGAAAAAAAACTTGTTGCATCTTGCAGAAATTTTGGTATATTTCCTGTCAGTCTTTTTAACTTTATACCTTTTATGTATGTTTTTACACATTTGGAATCATATTGTATTATATTTTGTATTGGTTACTTTACCTAATGTTATAACCTAAGCATTTTCCTATTGAAAATCTCTTTAGGCATAACTAATAACTATTATTATTGTTATTATTATTGATGAGTAGGCCATAATTTAATTTGCCGTTCACTTGGTGATGATGTGGTTGTTTCCAGCTTTTTCCCCCAACTATGATGATTAATTATGTGAAGAATGTGTTTCAAAGCATGAAGCTTTTAATTTCCTTAGAGTCCTAAAAATGACATCTTCAGTTGAAAAGGTTTGCTAATGATCTTCTAATTTTCTATAAACTATTTGTAAAACTATTAATAAAGTCTGGATCTATCATTTATTGAAAATATTTTTCCTAGTTTATGTTTTGCCCTTTATTTTTTTCTTTCAATGTACTTAAATTTTACATCTTTATCCATTTAGTGCTATCTTTGTGTTTTCTTCTACTTCTTTAAGCTTATAGAATTCTTTCTCACCCAAGAATTTGAAAAATAGTAACTTTTGTCCTTGTTTTACTTTTTTTATTTTTGAAGACTAATTTTTTTTTTATTGTGTTAAAATAAAGTTTACCATCATAACCATTTATAAGTGCACAGGTCAGTGGTATTAAATACATTCACCTTGTTGTACAGCCATAACCACCTCCATCTTTATAACTTTTCATCTTGCAAAACTGAAACTCTATACATATTCCCATTTTTCCTTTGCTCAAGCTGCTGGCAACTACCATTATACTGTCTGTGTGTATTTTGTCTCTATGTATTCTATCTCATAGAGACTCTGTCTCTGTGATTTTGACTACTCTGAGTACCTCATATTAATGGTATCATACAGTACTCTTTTTTCGTGACTGGCTTATTCCACTTAGCATAACGTCCTCAGCATTCATCCATGTTGTAGCATATTGCAGAATTTCCTCTTTAAGGATGAATAATACCACATTTTTCTTTATTGATCCTTTGATGGACCCATGGATTGCTTCCATGTTTTTGTTATTGTGAATAATATTGTTATGAACATGGGTGTACAACTATTTCTTTGAGACCCTGCTTTCAGTTCTTTTTGGTATATATCCAGAAGTGGAATTGCTGGGTTATATGATAATTCTAACTTTAATTTTTTTGGGGACCTCCATACTATTTTACACAGCAGCTCTACCATTTTACATTTCCACCAACAGTACAAACGAGTTCTAATTTTCTACATCCTCATCAACTCTTGTTAACTGGTTTTTTGATAGTAGCCATCCTAATGGGTATGAGGTAATATCTTATTGTAGTTCTAATTTGCATTTCCCCAATGATTAGTTATGCTAAGCATTTTTTATGTGCTATTGGCCATTGGTATAGGTTCTTTGGAGAAATGTCTATTCAAGTCCTTTGCCTATTTTGACTGATACTAATTCTTTAAATGTTTGGTAGAATCATCAATGAAGCCATCAGGTCCAAGGTATTTTTTTCTTGGGAGATTTTTGATTATTGATTCAGTCTCCTTACTAGTGATAAGTCTATTCAGGTTTTCTATTTCTTTGTGCTTTAGTCTTGGTATGTTTTCTGTTTCTAGAAATTTGTACATTTCAACTAGGCTATGCAACTTTTTGGCTTACAGTTTACACTATTATATTTTACCCTTTCTATTTCTGTGGAATTGGTAGTAATTTCCACTTTCAATGTAGCTAAAGGTCTGTCAATTTTGTTGATCTTTATGAAGAACCAGCTTTTTGTTTCATTGATTTTTCTCTGTTCTTCTATTCTGTTTCATTTGTCTCTGCTCTAATATTTATTTCATTCCTTCTGCTAACTTTGGGTTTGTTAGTTCTTCTTTTTCTAATTCTTATGTTGTAAAGTTAGGTTGTTGATTTTGGTTTTCTTTTTAAAAAAACATAAGCATAAATTTCCCCATTATGCTTACTTTTGCTGCATCCCTTAAGTTTTGGTATATTTGTGTTTACATTTACATTAAACTCTCAAGTTTATAATTTCCCTTGTGATTTCTTCTCTGATTGGTTGTTCAAAAGTATGTTGTTTAATTTCCACAATTTTGTGAACTTTCTAGTTTTCCGTATATTATTGATTTGTAACTTTATCCTGTTGTGGTCAGAGAAGATACTTTGTATGCTCTCCGTCTTTGAAACCTATTGAGACTTCATTTGTGGCCTAATATATGATCTATTCACTGTACAGACCTTTTTAAAAAGACAGTCTAAATGTCTTGCCTCTGCTTGCAAGACGTCAGGGACCCATGGAGAATTATCTCCTTACACTCCTTTTCCATCCCCCTCTGCACCCCGTTCCCAAACTGCTGTGCACAGAGCCTGCCTAGTGGTAGTGTCTTGTGCTCATTCATTGTGGCTTTGCTGGGCTATAGTTGTATTTTCTCAGGTTCAGATTTACCTTGAGGACAAGATTTATGGGTTAGTAAGTCTGAGGCTGATCATCTTTTTTCTTAGATTTGCACATGAATTTTTTATATATTTTTATTTTTTTCATTCTCTAAGATTTTTTTTGGTACCATTAATATACAATTACATGGGCAGCATTGTGGTTACTAGATTTCCCCCATTATCAAGTATCCACCCATACCCTATTATAGTCACTGCCCATCAGCATAGTGAGATGCTATAGAATCACTACTTGTCTTCTCTGTGCTATACTGCCTTCCCTGTGCACCCCGCCCCCCTACATTATGTGTGCTAATTGCAATGCCCCTTTCCCCCTTATCCCTCCCTTCCCACTCACACACATGAATTTAATTCTAAGTATGTATCATTCTCAGTTCATTTCCTTTTCTATCTTGTTTTATCTACTAATTTTTAAATGTGGGAGCACTTCCTTTTAAAATGTAATGTCTGCAGACTCTGGTCTGGATAAGATGGTTTAAACTCATTTTTTCCCCTACTCATTCCTGCTCTGCATAACTCTGAACCTTGGAAAACACAAGAGACAACCAAATGAGAACTCTGATGGGTGGTGAGAGGAAGGCTGACTGGTGTGGGACCCTAGCACTGGAGGAACAACAGAGCAGCAGGATGTTTTACATCTTCTCACCTAAAGAAGAAAGCAACTCCTGTTTTCCCATCTTCAGTCTAGTGACAGAAGGCTGCCCAGGGAGGCTCCTTCCTCTCTGGTATGAAATGGAAGTTCCTCTGAGAGGATCCAGTGAGCCTAGTGCCACCGGCAAAGGGGATCAATTTGGAACTCCACTAATAATAAACAGTTAAGGCAAGTGCTCTCCTTCCCTGCTGGACCTGAAATACCCATCTCCTGACAAGAGATACTAGAGTGGCCAAGTGAAAGCAGAAAGATAGAGATTCTTCCCCACCAGCCTACCCCTGCAACAAATGACCTGATCTGTGAAATGCTCTCCATCCCTGCTGGGCCTGAGGCTCCCTTGCCCCACCAAGACATGCCATGGTGGCTGGGTGGCACTGGCAAGTACCCCACCACAAGAAGTGCCCCAGCTGGGGAAACCTCTTCATCCTTGTGACCTGACACTCTCCTGTCCCACTCAGAGTTACTGGGGCTGCCAGGGCCATTGGCCATAAGGACTCTGCCACATAAGCAACCTGCCCTGGGAAGTCTGCTGGCTTGAGACTACCATACTGGCCTGAAGTTGACCTTGCACTGGGCCATCCTAGAGAAACTCCTTCTTTCTCCTCAGATGGCACCAGCAGAGCTCAAAAATGGGATCCCAAGTATAATTACACTGAAAAGGCTTTGAAAATTAAGCTACATTTGCTTTTCACAAAACCACAGCACACAAAAGTAGTCCAGGACCTTAATGACCAATCTAAACTAAGTAATTACCTGCTGAAATAAAAGAATCAAACAAGATCTACCCCTAATATAGAAGACAAAATGTCTAGATGCAATAAAAAAATCATACCTGCCATACCAAGAATCAAGAAAATCACAATTTAAACAGGAAAAGATAATGAACTGACACTAACAACAGATAGATGGATCAGACGGTGGGATAATCTACAAGGATTTTAAAGCTGCTATCAAAAATGCTTTAGCAGTCAGTTACAAATTCTCTTGAAACAAATGAAAAAAAAAATCTCAGCAAAGAAATGTAAATTATAAAAAGAACCAAGAGGGAATTATAAAATTGAAAAATACAGTAACAGAAGCAAAATAGTAGAGTGGAGATAACAGGATAGAATCAGTAACTTCACTGATATACTGGAATGATCTGTGAACAGGACAAATCATTAGAATTTATCCATTAACAGCAGAGTGAGCAAACCCCAAACTGGATAACCAGAGAAGTCAACACTTAAAATTAATGATCTGAACACTAAAAAGGAAAAAAATCTTGGAAGATGTTAGAGATAAGCAATGTATTAACATCAATTTGACATCAGATTTCTCATTGGAAGTCGGGGATACCAGAGAGAAATGGTACACGCTTTTCAAATGTTGAAAGAAAATAACTGTTAACCATGAATTCTGTATCTGGCAAAAGTGTCCTTCAAGAATGAAGATTAAATAAACACATTGTCAGATGAAAGAAAATGGATAGAATTTGTTGCTAACATGTGCTTTTAAAGATCAGCTATAGGAAGTTTTTCAGATCTAATGGTATGATTAAAGAAAGATTCTTGGAGCACAGGTAAGGAAGAAAGACTGATGGAAAGAGCAGAAATATGGGTACTTAGAGTTGATGATCATTTTCCTCATAACTTTCATAAATCTTATTTGATGAGTGAAACAAAAAGTCTAGCACAGTATGATACTCAGGACAAGGATATTTAAAAGAGGCAAAGTGCTTTTTCCACATTTCAGATGAGGTGGTAAAATTTGATAATAGTAGACTGTGTTAAGTAATGAATGTGTATTGTAACACCCAGAACAGCCACAATAAAAGCTATGCAAAGAGATATACCCTGAAACATGAGATAAATTAAGAGGGAATCCTAAAAATATTTAAGTAACCTGCAGGAAATCAAGAAGAGTAACAGGTAAAAACCAGAGGAAACAAGCAGGAAATAATAAAATAGACTTAAGGGCTAATGTATCAGCAGTTGTTTGAAGTATAATATTCTAGATATACCTATCAAATGATACAGATTGGCAGAGTGGATAAAAAGAAAAAAATGACCCAAATATATGATGTTTACAAGAATTCAGTAACATAGGTAGGTTGAAAATAATAGAAAATATATACCATGGCAACAGTAATCCACAAAGTAGGACTGCCTGTATTTATATCAGATTAAGTAGGCTTCAGAGCAAAGAAAATAACTAGAGACAGAGAGCAACATTTCATAATGATAAAATGATCTATCTACAATAAATGAGGCTCAAAGTAAATCAATAAAAAACTGACAAAGTTGAATGGAGAAACTAAAAAAAAATCCACAGTTGGCAACTTCCAAACCCCTCAGCAACTGCTAGAACTATTAGACTGAAAATCACAGGGATATAGAAAATATGAACAACACACTTAATCAAAGGATCTAATTGATATATATAGAACACTCACCCAGCAACAGAAGAATATGCATTTTTTTGAGTGCCTATGAAACATTCACCAAGATAGGCCATAAACAAACCTCAGCAGATTTATAAGAATTGAAATACAGAGTGTGTTCTTTGACCATAATGGAATCAATCTAGGAAACAATAATAGAAACAAAGGAAAAGCTCTGAATATGTGGAAATTAAACAGCACATACCTAAATAAGCCATGGGTCAATGAGGAAGTCCAAAGGAAATGAAAAAAATGCATAGAATGGAATGAAAACATAGAATGGAATGAAAACATGGAATGCATAGAATGGAAAAACATACAGTATATAGGAAGCAGTGGTTCAGAGGGAAATTTACAGCAATAAATGCTTACATTAGAAAAAGATCTCAAGTCAGAAATCAATGTCAGTCTAAATAAATGTAAACTTAAATTGAATTCTAAGTTAAATTTAAATAAAATGTTTATAGATTGGATTACTTTGTATATTAAAATGCCACTTTTCCCCAAATTGATCTGTAGGTTTAATGCAGTTTCTATTAAAAATTAAATATTTAATTAGATAAGCTTATTCTAAAATTTATAAGGAAAGGCACAGGCCCTACAATAGTTTAAACATTGTTGAGGAAGACTAAAATGGGAGGAATTATAAACCCTGATAATGTAACTTACTGTATTTCTACAGTAATCAGGAAAATGTGATATTGGTGGAGGGGTGAACAATCATATGAAAAGAATGGACTAGAGATCTCAGAAATAAGCTCACTTAACTGAATTTTTACAAAGTTGCAAAAACAATTCCTTTAAGGAAGGATAATCCTTCAAACAAATGGTTGTGGGGCAATTAGACATCCATAGGCAAAATTCCCAACCCCCACCTCACCACCACCACAAAATCACACACACTAACAGTGGACACACACACACACACACCAAAAATTATGTTAAACTGCATACTTTATAAAAATTAACTGAAAATTGGTCGTCAACTTGAATCTAAAGTGTAAAACTATAAAACTTTTAGGGAAAAAAAATCCTTTCAAAGGAAAACATGCCATCCTTCTCATATGTCTGTGTTCCCTGTCCTTTTAGCCCTTCAGTATTTGATTTGGACATCACACCTCTGGGAAGTTCTCACTGGTCCTGCAAGCTGTTTGGGGTCGTCATCTGTCCCATGGGCTACACTAATAGCATCATGGACATTGGTCTTTTCTTGCCTAGCATCTGATCTTTCTCTTGTTTGGGGGAATTGCCTGTAAAATGGGCTTTGGTGTGAGGGCGCACTATCTGCTACAGAAGCTAAGAAGGGAGGTACTGTTTCCTGGTACCATGCCCTGACAACCTAGGTATAAAAATATCACTTTGGATAGTTACTCTTTTCAGCACTAGTCTGTGATTATGAAATGAGTGATGGGAAAGCACTGGGGCATTGAGGATTCAATTTTGTGTGGGTGGCAGCAGCATCTGATTCTCAATGGTGGTGCTGGTGATGGTCTCAGAGTTGTGGCATCTGTGTGATGGCTTCTGAGGGACTGAGTGGTGGTCCAGCTGTCGGTCTGCTTTCTTCCTGCCTTTCTAAAGATTGTGTGAACTGTGAGATCCTCTCAAATTCCTTTCTGTTTAGCTAGAGTCAGTTTCTGTTGCCTGCAAAAGAATCTTGATCGATCAATCAACCTATCATATTTTCCCTGCTTACTTCCATATCCTCACACCAGATGATGGGTAGGGGCTCTGTCTTATTCATTACTGTACATTCAACACACAGTATGCTTGAGATATATTAACTTCTCAGTAAGTAATGAATGAAATGTGGAGGTCTTCAACTCTTTTTCTCTGTTGGCATGATATAGTGGTAATCACTTTGTGACTTTAGCATTTGGTGGACTTTTAGTTTTCTGTGTTATGTACAAGACTTGAACATTTTGTTTGTCTTCTTAGATATTTTACTGGAAACATGGAAGAGAGTTTGTAGGCATGGTTATCCTGAAATATTTTTCCTTTATTCCTTTTTTTCTTAATATAAGTACTTGTGAGATGGAGGGGAGCCCCTTTTATCAGGACAAAAAAGACTGTGATAACTAACAGTAACCAAGCTGGTGGATTTCATGTAATTTTCTTCCATTGTGGAACAGCAGTATAATGTTTGTACACTGATATGTGTGTGTGTGTGTGTGTATGTGTGTATGTATGTATGTGTGTGTATACATACACATAAACACCTGCTTCCTTGTTTGTCTTTCCTGTTGTTAACTCCCATCATACTTAGGTTCAAAATCACAGTCATCTTAGGTGACTTCCTCTGTTTTGCCCCTCTAATGGGAAATGCTAGTGAATGTCCCTCTTTAGTATCACTCCTTTCCTCCATTACTGCTATGAGACAAGTCACCATGACATTTCTAGCATAATCTCCTTACAGGCTTCATTTTTTTCTGAGATCAAGTCCATGTTATATAGAGCTTCTTGGTAGATTCTGATGCTAGCTCAGAAAACTTGATAGTATCTTGTGATTTCAACCCTAAGTTGCACTGCACTTTTTTCTTCAAATTTCCCATTTTTGCTACGTTTTACCACTCGCATATTAAATTGTATTGTTTTTTAAAATAACCTCTTATATACATAATACTTGTCCCCTCAACAGTCTCAGTATGTTCAAATTCTGCCATTCAGTTGACATAGAATATGCTCCCTTATCCTGAGCATAAGAATAAGGGAGTAAGGATGCATTCCCTTCTCTACCCTACCTTAGTCAAAGTGGAGACACTGTTTCATATGAGTGTCACCCCTCTTCTTTAGGAGTCTGTCTTATCCATCCCTTGGCATTATATATTATTGTGCTAATATTATTTGAGGCAGTTGTGTGGAATTGAAAATGAAAGCATCAGTGGTCCTCCCTATAGAGCTTTCAGAGTTAATGAATCATAGGTTTATTTCATTGGGGTTTAGAAAATGCAAAACAATACCAAAGCCTAAAGTACCATAAAAACACTATAATGCTATAATTTTCTGCATTGTGCTGATACAGTAAGGTATTTATAGTTATAAAACACATGGTTTCTTCATTAAAAATGATGCCTTGGTGTTTTGTTTCCTTGCTTTGAGGATTTTATTCAAATTACCACTTTTTTTTTTACCTTCATAGTCAATGCTCCGAGGGAGAGGAGGTTGTTATAAACATACATTCTATGGTATCGAAAGCCATCGTTGCATGGAAACTACCCCGAGCTTGGCATGTGCAAATAAATGTGTCTTCTGTTGGCGGTAAGTAAAAATAAATGACCATGGTGATCAACTCTGTAATGGGCTGTAATAGTTTCTGGCAGTACTACATTCAAATTCAAATTTACCTAAAACTCTGCTGTTTCTGTACTCAACCCCCTTTCCTATTCCTAATATTATATATTTATGCATGTGGTTGTTTTTCTTAGCCAGTTTAATCAGGGTCTTGCCAAGTTTTTGTCTTTTTGAAGACTTAGATTTTAGTTTTGTGAGTGTTCTCCATTATATCTTTGTTTTCTTGTTCAATAATCTACTCGTTTTTTTTCCTGTTTTTTTTCTAACTGAAATTGTACCATTAAGTCATGAATATTTAGTCTTCTATAAGCTTTTAGTTATAAAATTCCCTCTACTTCTTTACATTGCATAGGTTTTGATTAATTATTATTCAGTTGTAATTATCTCCTAATTTCCATTATGGCTTTGCAACTCATGGGTTAGAGAAGTATGTTACAAATTACACATAAATTAGAATTTTGGGATTAGATTTTTATTAAATTTCAATGACATTATATTATTGGTACTGTACATGGTTTCTAGTACTAATTATAATTTATTGAGACATGCATATGCCATGTGTATGGTCAAGTTTAAAAAATCTGTTGTATCCTCATGAAAAGAGTATTGCTGGTTAATAAAACAGTAATAAAATCTATTCTCTGTTGCTAGTTATTTGTCTGTTTTATTATTTAGCAATCCTCTTTATCCACTATAAATGCTTTTTGCTCAATGTCTGCATTTTCTGATACTATAGATTTCTTTTGGTTACTAATATTTGCCATGTCTTTCTTTTTCCTTTCTCTTTGTAACATCAAACTTTATGTGCCCTTGCATTCATTTTTTTATTTTGGTATCATTAATGTACAATTACATGAGCAACATTGTGGTTACTAGATTCCCCCCATTATCAAGACCCCACCACATACCCCATTACAGTCACTGTCCATCAGTGTAGTAAGATGCTATAGAGTTACTACTTATCTTCTCTATGCTATACTGCATTCCCCGTGACCCCCACTACATTATGTGTGCTGATCGTAATGCCCCTTATTTCCCTTCTGCCCCCCTTCCCACCCACCATCCCCAGTCCTTTTCCCTTTGGTAACTGTTAGTCCATTCTTGGGTTCTGTGATTCTGCTGCTGTTTTGTTCCTTCAGTTTTTTCTTTGTTCTTATACTCCACATATGAGTGAAATCATTTGGTACTTGTCTTTCTCTGCCGGGCTTATTTCACTGAGCATAATACCCTCTAGCTCCATCCATGTTGTTGCAAATGGTAGGATTTGTTTTCTCCTTATGGCTGAATAATATTCCATTGTGTATATGTACCACATCTTCTTTATTCATATAGTGATGAACAAACACTTAGGTTGCTTCCATTTCTTGGCTATTGTAAATAGTGCTATGATAAACATAGGGGTGCATATATCTTTTTCAAACTGGAGTGCTGCATTCTTAGGGTAAATTCCTAGGAGTGGAATTCATGGGTCAAATAGTATTTCTATTTTTAGTTTTTTGAGGAACCTCCATATTGCTTTCCACAATGGTTAAACTAGTTTACATTCCTACCAGCAGTGTAGGAGGGTTCCCCTTTCTCCACATCCTTGCCAGCATTTGTTGATCCTATTCTTTTCTATGTTGGCCATCCTAACTGGTGTGAGGTGGTATCTCATTGTGGTTTTAATTTTCATTTACCTGATAATTAGCAATATGGAGAATCTTTTCATGTGCCTGTTGGCTATCTGAATTTGTTCTTTGGAGAAGTGTCTGTTCATATCCTCCACCCATTTTTTAATAGGGTTATTTGGTTTTGGGTGTGGAGGCATATGAGTTCTTTATATATTTCAGATGTTAACCCCTTGTCAGATATGTCATTTAAAAAAATATTCTCCCATACTGTAGGATACCTTTTTGTTCTGCTGATAGTGTCTTTTGCTGTACAGAAACTTGTTAGGATGATGTAGTCCTATTTGTTCATGTTTTATTTTGTTTCACTTGGCTGAGGATATGCATTCAGGAAAAAGTTGCTAATGTTTATATTCAAGAGATTTTTGGCTAGATTTTCTTCCAAGAGTTTATGGTTTCATGACTTACCTTCAGGTATTTGACCATTTTGAGTTTACTTTTGTGTGTGGGCTTAGACAATAATCCAGTTTCATTCTCTTGCATATAACTGTCCAGTTTTGCCAACACCAGGTGTTGAAGAGGCTGTCATTTCCCCATTGTATGTCCATGGCTCCTTTATCGTGTATTAATTGACCATATATGCTTGGGTTTATATCTGGGCTCTCTAGTCTGTTCCATTGGTCTATGCCAGTACCAAATTTTCTTGATTACTGTGGCTTTGTGGTAGAGCTTGAAGTCAGGGAGTGTAATCTGCCCCACTTTACTCTTCCTTCTCAGGATTACTTTGGCTATTCAGGGTCTTCTGTGGATCCATATGAATTTTAGAACTATTTTCTCTAGTTCATTGAAGAATGCTTTTGGTATTTTGATAGGGATTCCATTGAATCTGTAGATTGCTTTAGGCAGGATGGGCAATTTGACAATATTAATTCTTCCTATTCATGAGCCACGGGATGTGTTTCCATTTATTGGTATCTTCTTTAGTTTCTCTCATGAGTGTCTTGTAGTTTTCATACTATAGGTATTTCACTTCCTTGGTTAGGTTTATACCTAGTTATTTTATTCTTTTTGATGCAACCGTGAATGGAATTGTTTTCCTGATTTCTGTTTCTGCTAGTTCATCATTAGTTTATAGAAATACAACAGATGACTGTATTAATTTTGTATCCCCCAACTTTGCTGAATTCAGTTCTTGATCTAGTAGTTTTGGAGTAGATTCTTTAGGGTTATTTATGTACAATATCATGTCATCTGCAAACAGGGATAGTTTAACTTCTTCCTTGTCAATCTGGATGCCTTTCATTTTTTTGTGTTGTCTGATTGCCATGGCTCCAACCTCCAGAACTATGCTGACTAACAGTGGGGAGAGTGGGCATCCTTGTCTTTTTCCCAATCTTAAAGGAAAAGCTTTCAGTTTCTCTCTGTTAACTATAATGTTGGCTGTGGGTTAATCATATATGGTCTTTATTATGTTAAGGTACTTGCCCTCTATACCCATTTTGTTTAGAGTTTTTATCATGAATGGATGTTGAATTTTGTCAAATGCTTTTTCTGCATCTGTGGAGATGATGATGTGGTTTCTGTCCTTTTTGTTGATGTGGTGGATGATGTTGATGGATTTTTGAATATTGTACCATCCTTGTATCACTGAGATGAATCCCACTTGGTCATGGTCTTTGATCATCTTGATGTATTTTGAAATTTGGTTTGCTAATATTTTGTTGAGTATTTTTGCATCTATGTACATCATGGATATTGGTCTGTAGTTTTCTTTTTTGGTGGTGTCTTTTCCTGGTTTTGGTATTTGTGATGCTGGCTTCATAGAATGAGTTTGAAAGTATTCCCTCCTCTTCTATTTTTTGGAAAACTTTAAGGAGAAGGGGTATTATGTCTTCTCTAAGTGTCTGACAAAATTCAATGGTGAGTCCATCTGGTCTGGGGGTTTTGTTCTTGGGTAGTTTTTTGATTACCGATTCAATTTCATTGCTGGTAATCAGTCTGTTAAAGATTTTCTGTTTCTTCCTGGGTCAGTTTTGGAAGGTTGTATTTTTCTAGAAAGTTGTCCATTTCTTCTAGATTATCCAGTTTGTTAGCATGTAGATTTTCATAGTATTCTCTAATAAATTCTTTGTATTTCTATGGTGTCCGTCATGATTTTTCCTTTCTCATTTATGATTCTGTTGATGTGTGTAGATTCTCTTTTTGTCTTAATAAGCCTGGCTAGGGGTTTGCCTATTATGTTTATTTTCTCAAAGAACCAGCTGTCGGTTTCATTAAGTTTTTCTATTGTTTTATTCTTCTCAATTTTATTTATTTCTTCTCTGATCTTTATTATGTCCCTACTTCTGCTAACTTTGGGCTTCATTTGTTCTTCTTTTTCCAGTTTCAATAATTATGAATTTGGATATTCATTTGGGATTGCTCTTCCTTCTTTAAATAGGCCTGGATTGCTGTATACTTCCGTCTTAGAACTGCCTTTGCTGTGTACCACAGAAGTTAGGGCTTTGTGCTGTTGTTTTCATTTGTCTCCATATATTGCTTGATCCCTGTTTTAATTTGGTCATTGATCCATTGATTATTTAGGAGCATGTTTTTAAGCCTTCATGTGTTTGTGAGCTGTTTTGTTTTCTTTGTACAATTTATTTCTAGTTTTATACTCTTGTGATCTGAGAAGTTGTTTGGTACAATTTCAATCTTTTTAAATTTACTAAGGCTGTTTTTTTGTGGCCTAAAATGTGGTCTATTCTGGAAAATGTTCCATTTGTGCTTGAAAATAGTGTGTATCTTTTGGGTGTGGAGTTGTATATATGTCTGTTAGGTCCATATGTTCTAATGTGTTTTTCAATGCCTTTGTCTCCTTACTTATTTTCTGTCTGGTGGATCTGTCCTTTGGAGTGAATGGAGTGCTGAAGTCTCCTAGAATGAATGAATTACATTCTATTTCCCCTTTTAATTCTGTTAATATTTGTTTCACATATGTAGGTGCTCCTGTGTTGGGTGCATAGATATTTATAATGGTTATATCCTCTTGTTGGATTGACCCCTTTATCATTATATACTGCCCTTCTTTGTTTCTTGTGACTTTCTTTGGTTTGAAGTCTATTTTGTCTGATACCAGTACTGCAACACCTGCTTTTTTCTCCCTATTAGTTGCATGAAGTATCTTTTTCCATCCCTTCACTTTTAGTCTGTGTATGTCTTTGGGTTTGAAGTGAGTTCTTGTAGGCAGCATATAGTTGGGTCTTGTTTTTATCCATTCAGTGAGTCTGTGTCTTTTGATTGGTGCATTCAAACCATTTACATTTAGGATGATTAATGATAGGTATGTACTTATTGCCATTGCAGGCTTTAGATTCATGGTTACCGCAGGTTCAAGGGTAACTTCTTACTATCGAAGTGTCTAACTTCAGTCACTTAGTATGCTATTACAAACACAATCTAAAGCTTTCTTTTTTTACCTCCTTTTCTTCCTCCTCCATTCTTTATATATTAAGCATCGTATTCTGTACTCTCTGTTTATTCCTTTTTTTTTTTTTTTTTACCTTCGGTGACAGCTATTTTATATTAGGAACACTTCCATCTATAGCAGTACCTCCAAAATACACTCTAAAGATGGTTTTGGGAAGCTAAATTCTCTCAGCTTTTGCTCATCTGGAAATTGTTTAATCCCTTCTTCAAATTTAAATCATAATGTTTCCAGATAAAGTCTTTTTGGTTTGAGGCCCTTCTGCTTCATTGCATTAAACATTATGTCACTCCCTTCTGGCCTGTAAAGTTCCTGCTGAGAAGTCTGATCATAGCCTGTTGGGCTTTTCTTTGTATGTGATCTTATTTCTCTCTGGCTCCTTTTAATAGTCTGTCCTTATCCTTGATCTTAGCCATTTTAATTATTATATGTCGTGATGTTGTCTTCCTTGGGTTCCTTGTGTTGGAGATCTGTGCACCTAGATAGCCTGAGAGACTATCTCCTTCCCCACATTGGGGAAGTTTTCAGTATTTTTAGTAACTACTTCCTCTAAGACACTTTTTATGTATTTCTCTCTCTTCTTCTTCTGGTTCCCCTATAATATGAAAATTGTTAATTTTGGATTGGTCACACAGTCCTCTCAGTATTCTTTCATTCTTAGAACGATTTTTTCTCTCTGTACCTCAGTTTCTTTGTATTCTTCTCTTTTCTATTTCATTAATGGTCCTCTCTGACGTATCTCATGTGCTTTAAATACCCTCCATTGTGTTCTTGAACCATTGGATCTCCATCCTGAATTCATTCCTGAGTTCTTGAATATTTTTCTGTACATCCATGAGCCTGTTAATGATTTTTATTTTGAAATCTTTCAGGAAGATTCATGAGGTTGGTTTCATATGACTCTCTCTCAGGTGTATTCATAATTTTGCTTTTAACCAGGTTTCTTTGATGTTTTGTATTTGTATGTGGCACCCTCTATTGCCCAGAAACTCTACTCTCTGGAGTTGCTCAGTCCCTGGAGCAATGTTGGGGGTCACAGGGGAGCAGTTTTGGTGCCTGGGGGAGGAAAAAGCTATTTCCTGCTTCCCGCAGCTATGCCTGTCTCCACTGCTCGGACCAGTGCGCTAAACACACAGGTGTAAGCCTCTGTGGTTTGTGTTTGAAGCTGCCATAGGCGGTGGTTTCCTCTGCCTGGCGTCCCCAGGGCAGGGATTGCCGATTTGGGAGCCTGAACCAGGTGCATGCTTTCTAGCTGGGTGGAAGACACAGCATGTTGCGTATCACGGTGGGGTCCTTGGAGCTGTGTAGTCAGCTAGGGGGATCGAGCACCTGGATATCGTTTAAGCTCCCAAGCTGCTGGGCAGATTGTTCCCGGGAAATTTTGTCTACTTGTCCTTTCTCCTGAGCAGTAAGCTCTGTGCAATTGTTGCCCCTTTAGCAGCCCTCTTGCTTTTAGGAACTCTTTCAGACTGCCCACCCAGATCAGTTGGATATGAATCCCTGTTTTCCACAAGCAGCTGGAATCTCCGTCTCTCCAGGTATTCTGCCTGTCTTAGCTTTCCCACTGCACTAAGTCACCAGAGCACCATATAATGTAGGTTCCTCCTCCCAGAGCAGATCTCCAGGGCTAGGTTTTCAGCAGTCCCAGACCTCTATTCCCTCCCTGCTCTGTTTCTCTTCCTCCCACCTAAAGCTGGGATGTGGGAAGGGCTTGGGCCCCGTTGGTCACAGCTTTGGTACATTACTGTTCCGTGAGGTCTGCTCTTTTCTCCTGGTTTATGCAGTCTGGTGCAGTCTTGTTTCTTGTTGCTCTTTCAGGATTAGTTGTATTAAATTATATTCTTGTAATATATGTGGTTTTAGGAGGAGGTCTCTGTCTCACCTATCATGTTGCCATCTTTAATCCAATTCTGAATTTTTGCCATTTTAATTATTATATGTCTTGATGTTGTCTTCCCTGGGTCCCTTGTGTTGGGAGATCTGTGCACCTCTATGGCCTGAGAGACTATCTCCTTCCCCAGACTGGGGAAGTTTTCAGTAATTACCTCCTCAATGACACTTTCTATCCCTTTTTCTCTCTCTCCTTTTTGTGGTACCCTGTAATGTGAATATTGTTCCATTTGGATTGATCACACAGTCCTCTGAATGTTCTTTCATTCTTAGAGATCCTTTTTTGTCTCTGTGCCTCAGCTTCTTTGTATTCCTCCTCTCTAATTTCTGTTCCATTCACCATCTCTTGTAATATATCTAATCTGTTTTTAAGTCCCTCCATTGTATATTTCATTTCAGATATGGAATTTTTTTTTTTTGAGAGGGCATCTCTCATATTTATTGACCAAATGGTTGTTAACAACAATAAAATTCTGTATAGGGGACTCAATGCACAATCATTAATCAACCCCAAGCCTAATTCTCAACAGTCTCCAATCTTCTGAAGCATAACGAATAAGTTTTTACATGGTGAACAAGTTCTTACATAGTGAATAAGTTCTTACATGGTGAACAGTACAAGGGCAGTCATCACAGAAACTTTCGGTTTTGATCACGCATCATGAATTATAAACAATCAAGTCAGATATGATTATTTGTTTGATTTTTATACTTGATTTATATGTGAATCCCACATTTCTCCTTTATTATTATTATTATTATTATTATTATTATTATTATTATTATTATTATGTTTTAAATAAAATGCTGAAGTGGTAGGTAGATGCAAGATAAAGGTAGAAAACATAATTTAGTGCTGTAAGAGGGCAAATGTAGATGATGAGGTCTGTGCCTATAGACTAAATATTAATCAAAGCTAGACAAGGGCAACAAAACATCCACGGATGCAGAAGATTTCTCTCAAAATGGGGGTCAGTTTCTAAGCCTCACCTCTGTTGATCCCCAATTTCTCACCTGATGGCCCCCCTGCGACTATGCCTGTCTTAGGTTGTTCCTCCCTTGAGGAATCTTACCCGTCTCTGGCTAACCAGTCATCTTCCGGGGCCATACAGGGAAATGTAAAGTTGGTAAGTGAGAGAGAAGCAATATTATTTGAAAAGGTTAGCTTTTTACTTCTTTGCATATTTATGCCCTGTGGCTTCTATGCCCAGCATTTGTCTTGAGGTATCTTTACCACTTGGAAGAATTATGATACTTGGTAATTTTTGATATGAGGCACTAATTCTACTAAAGGGTTGTAATTAGGAAGGAAGAAGAAAAGCTATAGAAGTAGCAGACAGAAGAAGACATGGGAAGATTGATTATTTCTTTGACATATCTTCTTGTAGAGTAACATAAGCATGTATAGGTTTTAAACTACTAATTAAGTTGCGTACGCACATTAACATGGAATTTTTTAATAATTGAATCTCTGTTCTAAATTCGTCCCTGAGTTCATGAATGTTTTTCTGTACCTCCATGAGCATGTTGATGATTTTTATTTTGAACTCTCTTTTAGGAAGATTGGTGAGTTGTTTCATTTGTCCCTTTTTCTGGGGTTTGTGAGATTTTGGTCTGAACCAGGTTCCTTTGATGTTTCATATTTGTATGTGGTGCTCTCTAGTGTCCAGAAGCTCTACTCTCTGGAGCTGCTTAGCCCCTGGAGTGATGTCGTGGGTTGCAGGGGAATGGTACTGGTGCCCTGGAGGAGGAAAGAGCTGTTTCCTATTTCCCGGCTGCATTGCCTGTCTCCATTGTCAGAACCAGTGAGCAGAGCACACTGGTGTAAGCCTCTGCGCTTTGCACCTGTAACTGCCCTAGGCAGGGCCTCCATCTGGTTGGCCTGATGCCATGGTACAGATTGCTGGTTTGCAAGCCTGTGCTGGAAGGCCAGGAGGGAGGCACAGCAGGCTGCGTGTCACAGTGGGTGTCCTGGAGCTGAGTAGCTAGTCAGGGGAATGGAGTGCCTGAAGGTCCTGATAGCTCCCAACCTGCTGCTCACAGCCTGCCCAGGCAACCTTGTCCACCTATCCCTTCTGTCGCGCAGCAAGCTCTGTGAAAACCCCGCCCCTTCAGCAGCCTTCTTTCTGCTATGAAGCCTCTCAGACCTCCTGCCTTTCATTTGTCCCAAACCCCGCCCCTTCAGCAGCCCTCTTTCTGCTATGAAGCCTCTCAGACCTCCTGCCTTTCATTTGTCCCGAGCAGCCAGTTGTGGATTCCTGTCCTCCACCAATGGCAGGAATTTTAGTCTCTCCAATTATTCCGCCTGTCTTAGCTTTCCAACCCCACTAATTTCTAGAGCACATGCAATGTAGATTTGTGCTCTGAGAACAGATCTCCAGGGCTGGGTGTTCATCAGCCCTAGGCTTCCACCTCCTCCCCACTCTGTTTCTTTTCTTCCCACTGGTGCGCTGGGGTTGGGGAAAGGCTTGGGTCCTGCTAGATCAAGGCTTTGGTACTTGACCCTGGTTCATGAGGTCTGCTCTGTTTTCTTGGTGTAAGCATTCTGGTGCAGCCTTCTTGTTGCTGTTTTAGGATTAGTTGTATTAACTGTATTTTCCTATTGTATGTCTTTTGGGAGAATTTCTCTGTCTCATCTCTCACACCTACATCTTGAATCTTCTTATGATTCATATTTTTGCAAAGGCAAGAGTTTGTTCTTCTTTATGGCCAAATAATATTCCATTGTATATATGCAACACATTTTTATTCATTCATCTATTGATGGACATTTAGATTACTTCCATATATTGGCTATTCTAAGTAATGATGCAGTAAATATAGGAGCTCATATATCTTTTTGAATTAGTGACTTTGTTTTCTTTGGGTGAATTCCCAGATGTGGATTTACTGGGTCATATAGTATTTCTATTTTTAGCTTTTTTAGGAACCTCTGTACTGCTTTTGGTAGTAGCTGGACCAATTAACATTCCTTTCAACAGTGTATGAGGGAAGGTTCCTTTTTTTCCACATCCTTGCCAACACTTACTTTTCTTATCTTGTTGATATTAAGCATTCTAACTGGTGTGAAGTGATATCTCATTGCAGTTTTGATTTGCATATCCCTCATGATTAGTGATGTTAAGCAACTTTTCATCCGTCTGTTGGTCATCTGTCTGTCTTTGGAAAAATGTCTGTTCACGTCCTCTGACCATTTTTTTATTGGATTATTTGGTTTTTGATGTTGAGTTTTGTGAATTCTTTGTATATATTTTGGATATTAGCCCCTTATCAGATATGTCATTTGCAAGTACAGTCTCCTGTTTAGTAGGCTGACTTTGTTTTGTTGACAGTTTCCTTTCCTGTGAGGAATCTTTTTAATTTGATATAGCTCCACTTGTTTATATTTGCTTTTATTTCTCTTGCCTAGGCAGACATTTTTTTTCCCAGAAAAAATCTCCTAATGCCGATATTCAAGAGTTTACTGCCTATGTTTTCTTTTAGGAGTTTTATGGTTTCAGTTCTTATATTTGGGTGTTTAATCCATTTGAGTTTATTTTTGTGTAAAGTGTAAGACAGTGATTGAATTTCATTCTTTTGCATGTAGCTGTCCAGTTTTTCTACCATCATTTATTGAAGAGACTGTTTTCCCATTGTGTATTCTTGCCTCTTTTGTCATACATTAATTGGCTATAGATACATTGGTTTATTTCTGGGCTCTGTATTCTGTTCCATTGGTCTGTGTATCTTTTCTTACGGTCATATCATACTGTTTTGATTGCTGTAGCTTCGTATTATAATTTGAAGTCAGGGAGTGTGATTTCAGCTTTGTTCTTTCTCTAGATTGATTTAGCTTTTTGGAGTCTTTTGTGGTTCCATACAAATTCTGTGAAACATGCCATTGGTGTTTTGATAGGGATTGCTTTAAATCTATAGACTGCTTTGCATTGTATAGCCATTTTAACATTATTCATTTTCCTTGTCTATGAGCATGGACCATCTTTCCATGTACTTGTGTCATCTTCAATTTCTTTTCATCAGTGTATTAGAGTTTTCAGAGTACAGGTCTTTTGCTTCCTTGGTTAGGTTTATTCCTAGGTGTTTTATTCTTTCTGATGCAATTGTAAATGGGATTTTTTTCTTACTTTTCTTCCTGCTAGTTATTTGTATGTAGAAGCACAGCCTATTTCTTGATATTGATTTTATATCCTGTGAGTTTATTGAATTTATTTATTAATTCTAATAGTTTTTTATGGATTCTTCAGGGTTTTCTGTATATAGCATGTCATCTGCAAATAGTGGCATCTTTACTTTTTTCTTACCAGTTTGCATGTCTCTGATTTCTTTTTCTTGCCTGTTGGGGCTAGGAGTTCTAGTACCATGTTGAATATGAGCAGTGAGTGTATATCCTTGTCTTGTTCCTCATCTTAGAGGACAAGCTTTCAACTTTTCACTACTGGGTATGATGTTAGCTGTGGGTTTGTCATAGATCGTCATTATTATTATATGGCCTATGTTATTATTGCAGACTTTTTAAATTTATTGATACTTGTTTTATGGCCTAACATGTGTTCTGTCTTGGAAAATGTATTTGAAAAAAATGTGTATTCTTTCTTTTTTGTGTATATTCTGTATATATTATATGGTATTATTGGTTAAACAAATAGTGTTCAAATGTTCTATTTCCTTATTGAATTGCCTAGTTGTCCCATCCATAATAAGATGTGATTTTTGAATTTTGTAATTATTAATGTAGAACTTTCTTTTTCCAGCTTATGATTTTTTCTACGTATTTTGGTGCTCTTTTGTTAGGAATACATATTGTAATTTTTATATCTTGATGGATTGACCTGTTTATCAGTATATAAAATTCTTCTTTGTCTCTTGTAACAATTTTGACTTAATGTCTGTTTTGTATGACATTCCAATAGTTGCCTCAGCTCTCTTTTGGTTACTATTTGTATTACATATATCTTTTCTTCTTTTCACCTTCAGTCTAGTTATGTCTTTGGATATAAGGTGAATCTTCAGTGGGCAGCATATTGTTGGACCTATTTTTTTCATCCATTCTGCCAAGTTTGGCTTTTAATTAGAAAATTTAACCCATTTACATTTTGCTATTTGTCTTGTATATGTTTTATGTCTTTTTTTGTCTGTTACTTCCTTCTTCCATGTTTGATTTTTTTGTTGTTACATTTGACTCCATTTTATTTCCTTTTATGCACATTTTTTGGTTATTTTCTGGTGGTTATTGCTCTCGGGAATGCTGCTAACATCTTAAACTTAAAACAATCTACATCCACTTCTCTTTTATCTGTGGTAATTGTGTTCTGTAAAGTTACAGGAAGGCTACAATAGCACATACTGAACTATTCTAGTTGGAAATAAAAGATTAGGCTCCTACAATCTTACCACAACTTTTTCACCATGTTATTAATACATAACCTTGTTTTATGTGTGCTTCTGTTTAAAGACTCTATATTAAATATGTATTGTTGATTTGTTAACATTGATCTAATTCATGGCTGACAGCACTATTATGCACACCTTAATGAAGCTTATATAACATACATATTTTCCCCATAAGGCACATCACAGCGCACTTAGGAACACTACACAGCACTTTAGTGCTGTGCTTGGGAGCTATTTTAAACAGCAACATCACCAAGAAAAGGAACAAAATTCAGAAAACAGGACATTAAGTTAACTTACAAAGGAACACTTGTTAACAGAATGAGAGCTTCCACAAGAAGGCAGAGAGAGCATTGTCTTGTTTGATGTCAGCTGAGAATGTGTGTACAAGGTGTAAATTTTTTGTTGCTGTGTGCATGGCTATGAATGACCACAAATATGCCTGAAATATTGATTTTAGGGTTACAAATAAATTTTTAGCAATACATTTTTTAGCAAGGAAGTAATTTCACAAATATGGAATTAGCAAATAATGAGAACTGACTTTGTTTTCAACTAATACCCCCTTTGGTTCAATAGTATTAAAAAATTTTGCTCATACAAACCTTCATTCCTCCCCTTTTCATTGTTATCACAAATTATAGCATTATGCATGGTGTGCCAATTAACATAGATTTATATGTCTTTTAAATTATATAGGAAAAAAGTAGTTAGAATCCAAAAGTGAAATAATACTATTGTATCTACCTCTGTAAATTACCTTTATGTTAGTATTTATTTCTTTGTATCATTTAAGTCTGTCTAGTGTCTTTATTTCTGCCTAAAGGACTACCTTTAGCATTTCTTGAAGGGCAGGTCTAGTAGTGATTAACTCCCCCAACTTTTGTTTATCTCAGAATATCTTATCTCCTTCAGTTTTGAAGAGTAGTTGTGCTGGATATAGAATTCTTGGCTGACATTGTTTTTCTTTCAGCATTTTAAATATGGCATTCCACTACCTCCCAACCTTCATGATTTCTGCTGAGAAATTGGCTGTTAATCTTACCGAGGATCCCTTTCATGTAATTTGTATCTTCTCTTTTTTCTGGATGCTTGAATTCTTTGTCTTTTAACAATTTGATTATATTGTATATTGGTAGGGATTATTTGAATTTATCCTATTTGGAGTTCCTTGAGCTTGTTGGATATATAAATTGATGCCTTTTATGAAATTCAGGAAGTTTTCAATCATAATTTCTTTAGATATTCTTTCTGCCCTTTTCTCCCTTTCCTCTCCTGGGACTTCCATTATGCATATGTTGGTACTTTTGATGGTGTCCCACAGCAGGTGTGTAAGACTCTGTTCACTTTTCTTCACACTTTTTTTTTCTGTTCCTCAGACTGGATAATTGACTTATCTTCAAGTTTGCTGAGTCTTTCTTCTCAAAGCCTGCTCAAATCTGCTGTTTAAACCTTCTGTTCAAATTTTCATTGCAGTTATTATGTTTTCAGCTCTTGGTTCTTTTTGGTTCATTTTTGTCATTTGTTTCTCTTAATTGATATTCTCTATTTGTTGTGACATTGTTCTCCTGGTTTCCTTCAGCTCTTTGTCCATGATTTCCTTTAACTCTTGAGTATGTTCAAGATAGTTGACTTAGTTGTTTTCTAGCAAGACTGATGTGTTTCCCTAGAGAGTTTTGTTAATTTTGTCTGTGAATTGGCTGTACTTTTCTTCTTTCTTTGTATGCTTTATAATGTTTCATTTATAACTGCATGTTGTTAATATAATATGTTAAAGTCTGGAAATCAGATTCTTTGCATTCTTCAGGATTTATTTTTTGTGGCTTGATCTTGGTTTCAGCTGTTTGTTTGCTTAGTGAGTTTTGTGCAGATGTTTTCTTTGTTATGTGTTATCTGTGAAATCTTTGTTTTAGAGGTCAGCAAATGTGTTGACAAGAGATTTCCTTGAAAACATGGAGCTGAAGAAAAAAGGAAAAAAATAGCCCTCTTCCAGTCTTTGAATATTTACTCTGTGTTGGGGCATTCCTTCAAAGCTTAGCAAGGCTATTTACAATTCTACCTTAGCCTTCACTTCTTGCTTGTGCTGAGCCTAAAACTCAGATGTGGGTGAAAGTTTAGGTTCTTCTCAGGTCTTTTCTTAGCATACATCCTGTCCTTGGCATGTTTCAGGCTTTCTATATTCCCTGGTATATGTAAGGGTGTTTCAGTGTTCTGATTTATCAAAGAATGTGTCTCTCAGCTTTTCCTCCTAGGCATTCAGCTGTCTGTTGTTTCCCTGACCTGATCTTTTCATGCAGGCTGCAGCAGATTGTTTATCTACTGAGATTTATGTTAGCTTATTTTTTTCCTTTTTTTAACTTTAATCAGAGTTTTTTGAACATAATTAGGATAGTACAATGAATATCTACCATATTTATTTATATATGGTCAGTCGTATTCCATTCCCCTACCCTAGTCCTCCCTATTTTGATGCAAGTCTCAGACATCATATTGTTTTATATGTGTATATTTCATTTAATGGATAATATAAAAAGTAAAGCTTTTTAAAAAAGAAGGTAGAATAATACCATTGTCCCATATTAAATTATTTTACATGTATTCCCTTTCTAGTTATCCACTCCTAGTGAAAAGTCTGAAAAGTATCTCTTTGGAGTGATATATTAGTTGTTACCAACTGGGGCAAAATTGGCATTTTTCACCCCATGAGGAAACTTGGGACATTTGACAATATGTGGAGACATTTTTGATTGTTAAAACTGAGGGAGGTGCTACTGGCATCTGGTGGGTAGAGGCCAGGGATGTTCTTAAACAGCCTGTAATGTACAGGAAATCCTTCACAATAATCATCTAGTCTACAATATTAGTTGTGCTGAGGTTGAGAAATCATGTGTACAGTGCTTCACAGGTACTATTTCAGTGAAGGAGATTGCTGAGACATGGTGGCATTGTAATAAAATTACATCCCACATCTTTTTAGTGATAGAATATGTGCTTACAAAACTTAAAATATTGTGGGATGAGCAGTTGTATGGTTATGTAGATTGAAATATTTGAGCCACATAATACTTAGCTAGTAGAAGAAACAACCAAGTGCTTTTTTTCTTAGTTCTCATTATTTCATATTTTACAGTCTGTTCTAATTTCTTCCTGAGATTCTTGACACAAGTAAGGTGTTTTTGTGAAGGTCAAGATTCAAAGGAAATAACAGGATTTAGTAGATAATACTGCTACTTGTATTACCTGTTTTTATAGGCAATAATGCAATAGTTCAGTTTCTCAAGCAATTAATTCACCGAGTTTTTTAAAAAAACAAATAATATGTGAACAAATTCACTAATAAGATTTTAGGAAGATAAAACTAAATGGAGATATTTCATTTACCATTGCTTTTCATAAAGAAGTACTAATATACTAACTTCTAAAATTAGAATTCACTATCTGTTTCAATTATGAATAAGCATGTCAGAAAAGGCTTATTAGTAAACATTGGTTTAAATGCCTGTATAAGCATTCTGTTTTTCCCCCCATTTTAGCAGGTTCTTAAAAATAGCCTTTGAGCCTCAGTTTCTTAATTGTAAAATAAAAGGGTAATAACCCCCTTACAGGATTCCTGTGAAGCTTAATTGCTTGAGTGAGATTGTGGATCTGAATGTGTTTTTCAACTACAGTATTGAAAGGGTATCTCACCGCAACAATCCTTACCCAGAGCTACTCAGGAGACACGGGCCTACACAAGAGACTTTGTTATCTGAAAGGGAGAGTGGCTGCCCCAGACGGGGGTGGGGGGAGAGAGAGAGAGCAGTGGGACAGAGAGCAGAGAGCAGAGAGAGAGAGAGAGAGAGAGAGAGAGAGAGAGAGAGACAGAGAGAGCAGCAGAGTGAGAGAGACAGAGAGAGAGCTTGATTCGGAGGTAGGAGAAAGCCTGGATATATGGGATCTCTTTCCATTTGCCTGTACGCTCACAGAAGTTGTATAAGTTACAGAGAATTTTAGGATTTAAAGAGCCATTGGGGGCCATTTAGACTGATTGTCGAAGGGATATTGTGGCCAGATCTCTTTACAGTAGCAAACAGGTTTGAGGTCTGGAGTGAGGTGGAGGGGCTTTAGATTATTGAGTAAGCACCCTAGCGGTGAATCTGCGGGAATGGAGGGGCCAGATCCCATGGTGAGAACGAGACCGTTCAGAAGTCGCTGAGGCATCCCTGAGCAATTGAGAAGGTCACAGAGACCAGGCACAGTTAGGGGATCAACCATGACTCTGAAAGTCGTGGTTGGGGGTGCCCCTGTCCCAGAGGAGCCCTTGGGGGTGCCGGACACTCAACGGTCACTTCCCAGGTTCCAAAGGGACATTTAAATCGACCATGAAGGGGAGACTCACCAAATCGAAGGTTGGGCAAGAAGACGAGCGACCAGGGAAGTGGATGGTGAGCCCATGGAGGAGGATCGGGCAGTGAGGGTTCCCAAAGCAGTTCAGGTTCCCGGAGGAAGAGCAAAGTCAATGGGAGAGCCTCATCTGAGTCACGGCACCAATGAAAGGGTAACTCGCCGTGACCTTACCCAGAATGATGCAGGAGACACGGGCCCACGCAAGAGACTTTATTATCTGAAGGAGCAAGTTGCTGCCCCAGGGGAGGGGGTGGGGAGAGAGAGAGAGAGAGAGAGAGAGAGAGAGAGAGAGAGAAGCAGAGAGAGAGAAGCAGAGAGAGCAGAGAGACAGAGAGAGCAGCAGAGTGAGAGAGACAGAGAGAGAGAGAGAGAGGGCAGCAGCGTGGTGCCTTTTATTGTGGTGGATCTGCTCAGCCTGTTGCTTTGGGGGCGGGGCGGGATGTTTAGAGATAAGGCGGGGTAAGCCCAGCAAGCCCAGGCATAATTCTCACTGGCTTATGTGCTTGGGACCATGGGGTAAATGGAGGATAAATTACTATATTCTTAAAAGTATGATGTACAAATGGGAGTTTTCCAAAATGAATTGAGTTCATTTTGATGATATGGGTTGTAGACTTGTTATGGATAGATAAAATATAACTATTCTGCTAATGTTCAGATGGAGTTGTTTAATGTTATGTGTATAGATATCCCATGTTTACCTTTGTATGTCTCATTTCTCTTTAAGTGAACATTTTGTACTTTGAAATTTCAATTGAAGAGTTATATCTATCTTGAACAAATAACCTGATTACAAAAATGGGCAAATGGTCTGAATAGACAGTTCTCCAAAGAAGTTACACAAATGCCCAATAAACACATGAAAAGATACTAATACTGTTCAAAAATTGGAAATAACCAAGTGTTCGCCACCTGATGAATGGATAAACAAAATGTGTGTATGTCTATCTGATGAATATTATTTGGTAATAGAAAGGAATGAAGTAGGGGTACATGCTGCAGCATGAAAGAACCTTGAAAACATGATGCTAAGTTAAGAAGCCAGTCACAAAAGGTCATATATTTTATGGTTATATTTCTGTGAAATGCCCAGAATAGACAAACCTATAGAGATGGAAAGTAGATCAGTAGTTGCCTAGGGCTGGAGTGGAAATGTGGATTGAAGAGTGATAGCTAAGGGGGACAGGATTTCTTTTTGGGATGGTAAAAATGTTCTAAAATTGATGGTATGGTGGGTGCCCAAAGCTGTTGAATTGTATACTTTAAATGGAATTTTATGGTATATGAGTTAAAAGGGTTTACTTGGCTTGAGTAGTGAGCACAAGTTTTAAAAATATATTTAATTGTATTATGAAAAGTCATTCTTACATGTTGTGAAAAATCCAAAATACACAGAAGGTTATAATGTGGAAATTGTCTCTTACACATTCCTGTCTTCCAGTCACTAAGGTTTTTAGAGATATTCTACACATATGCAAATTTGTATGTGTATATGCATAAATATGCCTGTAAGGTGTGTATATACACAAACAGAAATGGTAGGATACTTTACAATGTTCTGTACCTTGCTTTTTTTGCCTCTATTTTACAGATTCTTTCATACATCAAAGTGCATAAAGAGTTGGAACCAAATTTTTAATATGCTAAATTAAATCATTGTTTGAAAAGCAGGAGAGAATATGTTTAAAGGGCCTTCTGTTTTTAAAGTAGTTACTAAAGTGTATACTTTTCACAAAAAATTTCTCATTCTCTATATTTAGTAGAATCATAATTTTGCCCCAAAACAGTGTTTTATTATTATTGTAGCAAGAACAGCTAACATGAGCTCTATTCTCTTAAGAAAAGTTTAAGTGTTGTGAATTATAATGTTGTACAGCAGATCTCTAGGACTTGATTATCGTATATAACAATTTTTTTTGTATCTATTGAATAGCAACTCCCTATTTCCCCCTTCTCTAGACCCTGGCAACCACTGTTCTACTCTGCTTCTATTTTGTTTATTTTATATATTACATACCATTCAGTATTTGCCCTTTTATTGCTAGCTTATTTCATTTAGCATAATGTACCCTAGTTTGATCCATATTATCACATATTTCCTTCTTGTTTTTTAAGGCTGAATAATATTCCATCCCATACACATTTTCTTTATTCATTCATTAATTGATACCCATTTAGGTTTCTTATACATCTTGGCTGTTGTGAATAATGCTGCAGTGGACATGGGAGTGGAAATTCCTCTTTGAAATTCTGACTTCAGTTCTTTTGAACAAATACCCAGAAGTGGGATTGCTACATTATATGGTAGTTCTGTTTTTAATTTTTTAGAAACGTCTATAGTGTTTTCCATAGTGGCCGTACCATTTTATATTAATAGTGTATAAGGGTTCTAATTTCTCCATATCCTTGCTAGCTTGTGTTTTTTGTTGTTTTGTTTTGGCCATACTAATGGGTGTGAGGTGATATAGCAGTTTTGATTTGCAAATCTCTGATGATTAGTGATGCTGAGTACTTTTTTGTATGCTTGTTTGTCCATTCATATAGCTTCTTTGGAGAAATGTCACATCCTTTGCCCATTTTTTAATGAGTTACAAGTTCTTTGCCCACTTTGAAATTGAGTTGTTTTTGTTTGTTTTGTTTTGCTCTTGAGTTAGAGTTCCTTATATATTTTGTATATTAACCCCTTTCCTGATAAGTTGTTTGCAGATATTTTCTCTCATTCCATAGTTGCCTTTTCACTCTGTTGATTATTTTTCCCCTGGATGTGATTTGTAGTTTGTTTTAAGGCAAATCAACTTAAAATGTTCCCTCCAGTTTTTTGATGTGCTTTTTTGCTCTGGTAGAAGATAAATAGAAGATAAACAGGTTAACAAAAAACAAAATCCTCCTGAATTAAAGAACTGGTGATTAAGCATTTTGTACATATGTGTGGAGATCCAATCAAACACAATTGAAATTTGTAGATGTTTTATTTAAAATTATATTTGTAAGATCATCACCTCTAAGTCACTATGATTTTGCAGCAATTCCAGCAATATCCCGCTATTAGTTGTTAATGGATATTTAGGCTGGTGGTGGGTGGATAGGAGAGAAGGGTGCTTATTTTGTATTGTTCTGATGACATGCAGGTACTCTTCTTTATCTATCCTGATTTACTCAGTGTCGTGACTTAAAATAAGTTGGAAAATACTGCTATAAATAGCTGAGGTCTTAGTGGGAAACCAACCCTGACTTTATGATTTTCTGGACTACCACATAATAGGTAACTAGCTGAGATCTTATCACAGGGAATCATTTGGAACTTTACCTCTTGTTTGTAGGCACCACACCAATCCAGTGGGCACCGAATGGCGGTGGAAGATGGACCAGCCTGAAATGATCTTAAAAGAAGCCATTGAAAACCATCAGAACATGATCAAGCAGTTTAAAGGTACTGTATTTACTCTCTATGAAGGACTGCTAATAGTCTGAATAAACTGGCAGAGGAATTGTCTTTTTTGCAGGACTTTGTCCCCACTAGCAAACTTTTGTATAGGGAAGTGGAAATTTTGTAGAAATATTTTGTACATTTTGGCCTTTTAGTTTTTACTGATAACTTTTATATCCAGATGATGGGAGAACTTTATTCAAAGCTTAGCAATTTATTATATGGTGCATTCAGCCTGGGAATGTGTCATCATCCTTCCTAAAAACTTTTGCTATCGTTCTGTTTTGGTAAGCACAAAGCAGCCTCATGAGTGGACTGAAAATTTTAGATCATTGAAAAATGCTTAAATAATATCAGTTGGAATTGGAAAAGCACTTTTTTGAATAAATGCCTTACAAAAAAGGAGGGATAATAATAAAAATTTCCTGCACATATAGTAAAACTGTCCATCAGTTTATAGGATTTCCTGATTTAATTCTGTGTCATACTTAAAGCTATTTGACTTTCCTGGAGGTTACTAGTTTTCAAGCTTTAGTGAGTATCAGAATCATCTGGGGGGCTTGTTAAAATATGGATTCCCGGTCTCCTTTCCCAGAGATTGGTTTAGTGAGTCTGAGGTGGGGCCCAAGAATGTACATTTCTACAACTTTCCAGGTGGTGGTGGTGATGTTGAACCAGAATCACACTTTTGAGTCCCACCATTGTAGACAGGTTGGACTTAATAAAGTGATGGCTTCTAATGTGAGAGCTGCATATGATGAACTGAAATTTGTTAGGTTCCCTCTTAAATTTCCATGCTTGCCTCCACCTAACACTTTTAAGTCTTTCTTGCCTATATTCTCCTTTCCTTTCATATGTAGCAGTAAAAAATGGATTCCAGCCAACAAGGTTGATTTGACATAGGCATTCTTCTGGTGCACCTTCATATGGGAGTCTTTATAAACCCCAGTAACCAGCATTTTGAAGATTAAGTGATTCTTTTATGTAAAGAAATTTGTTCTGTTAGGGCACTCTTCTTGAGATTATACTACTTCTGATGTGTGTTTTTTTCTGAACCACTAAACAATTTTCTAATTATCAGTGGACACTGACTGTGTGTCATATAAATTTAATTCAGTTCTAACACTGTCTGCAGATAGCATCAGACTCCACAGGATAAGGATTCAGTCCTACAAGACTGCCCCCACGTCAGAAGCCAATCTCAAGTCTAGGTTGTTACCTGTGCTTCTGACTGACTGTCTATAAATTGGAGGTTCCTACCACTTTCTCCTCAGGTTCAATTAATTTGCTAGCATGACTCACAGAACTTAGAGAAACATTTTTTTCTGTTTACCAGTTTATTATAAAGGATATTACAGAACATACAGGTGAACAGGCAGATGAAGAGGTACATAGGGCAAAGTCTGGAAGGGTCCAGAGCTCAGGAGCTTCTGTCCCTGGGGAACTGAGGTGTATCACCCTGCTGGCACTTAGATACAATCACCAACATGGAAGCTCATCAACTCCTATCGAAGAGTTTTTACAGAACGTAATTGGAAGCCCTCTTTCCCTTTCTCAGAGGTCACTGGATATGGTTGAAAATTCCAGTCTTGTAATCACTTGCTCTTTCTGGTTATCAGTCCCATCCTGAGGCCATTTAAGGCCCTAACTCATCTGATTATCATAAATTCAGGTATGCTTAAAAGGGGCTTCCTTATGAATGACACTCCTATTAATCAGAATATCCCAAGGGTTTTAGGAGCTTGTGCCAGGAACCAGGACCAAAGACCAAATATATTTCTTATAACTCAGAACTTCTTACTACCATTCTTATTTCTTATGAGAAAGTATGGAAAGTACCACAAATAATGATTCAAGGTTAATAGTAATTTATAGAGGATAATTAGTCAATAATTATACCTTTTATTCTTTATGAATTTTCTATGGACAGTTGACCAGTACATTTTTGTGTGTCTGTGCATGTGCTGACTTATTTTTGTACATCTGCAAAGATGCTAATAAATATCTTAATTTTTCATCTTGAAAAATTTTTTTTCTTTTTGAACAAATTACTTTGTGTCATTTGGATAAACTAGTGTCTCTTATCGGTCTTTAGGGAAATTAAACAACTTGTGAAGAACTAGTAAGTCTCCACATCTGGAATTTGACTAGCTTTTCTTACATTCATTGTTGATTTAATTTATACTGATTATTGATCTTCAAATAAATCATGTTTTTTATTTTTTTTTGTAGATAATTATTTTTTATTGAAGGGTAGTTGACACACAGTATTACGTTAGTTTCAGGTGTACAGCACAGTGATTCAACATTTATATACATGATAATTCTAGGTACCATCTATCACCATACCAAGTTGTTACAATATTTTGACTATATTCCTTATGCTATACATTACATCCTGGGTACTTATTTATTTTACAATTGGAAGTGTGTACTTTTTTTTTGTTTGTTTTGTTTTGTTTTTGTTTTTGTTTTTGATTTTTGTGAGGGCATCTCTCCTATTTATTGATCAAATGGTTGTTAACAACAATAAAATTCTGTATAGGGGACTCAATGCTCAATGTATAATCATTAATCCACCCCAGGCCTAATTTTCGTCAGTCTCCAATCTTCTGAAGCATAACGAACAAGTTCTTACATGGGAAACAAATTCTTACATAGTGAATAAGTTACATGGTGAACAGTAAAAGGGCAGTCATCACAGAAACTTTCGGTTTTGATCATGCATTATGAACTATAAACAATCAGTCCAAATATGAATATTCCTTTGATTTTTATACTTGATTTATATGTGGATACCACATTTCTCTCTTTATTATTATAATTTTTAATAAAATGCTGAAGTGGTAGGTAGTTGCAAGATAAAGGTAGAAAACATAATTTAGTGCTGTAAGAGGGCAAATGTAGATGATGAGGTCTGTGCCTATAGACTAAATATTAATCAAAGCTAGACAAGGGCAACAAAACATCCACGGATGCAGAAGATTTCTCTCAAAATGGGGGTCAGTTTCTAAGCCTCACCTCTGTTGATCCCCAATTTCTCACCTGATGGCCCCCCTGCGACTATGCCTGTCTTAGGTTGTTCCTCCCTTGAGGAATCTTACCCGTCTCTGGCTAACCAGTCATCTTCCGGGGCCATACAGGGAAATGTAAGGTTGGTAAGTGAGAGAGAAGCCTTATTGTTTGAAAAGGTTAGTTTTTTACTTCTTTGCATATTTATGCCCTGTGGCTTCTATGCCCAGCATTTGTCTTGAGGTATCTTTACCACTTGGAAGAATTATGATACATAGTAAATTCAATATGAGGCACGAATTCTATTTAAGGGTTGTAATTAGGAAGTAAGAAGAAAAGCTACAGAAGTAGCAGACGGAAGAAAACATGGGAAGATTGATTATTTCTTTGACATATCTTCTTGTAGAGTAACATAAGCATGTATAGGTTTTAAACTACTAATTAAATTGTGCACACACATTAACAGTTACATAACCAAAGCATACCTATAATTACCAGCCATCTCCAGTGAAACCAAGAAAACCAATTAGGCACCTTAGGCATTTGTGAAAACTTATCTATGATATGGTGGATATTGTCCAACTCAACTTGAACAGTCTGAGAGAAATCAGACAAATTAAAACAGCCCATTCCTGGGGACTGTTCACATCCCATATATTCTTTTAACAGTAAACAGTCTGTAGTTGTAAGATTTTGGAGTGCTACAATTTGCACTTCTCCTAATTCTTGGTTGAGTTCCAGCAGTATAGATCCAGTCAAATTTGTTGTTTTACTGTATGCACAGGCCAGCTTAGATATCTCCTTCTTCATTCCCATGGCAAGTCCAGGAACCGGTGGGATGAGTGCATCTACACCTGTAGCAGTGTGTGGATCTTTGTTGGGGTTTTTTGATGATCATCTTCTGGCATGAGTCTTCCAGAGAGTGCTGATGTTGGAAGTTCTTTTTCATATCGTATCTTAGTTCATTTTTGGGGTAGCCAACTTAGGCTTTGATCTTCTGTATAACCAGGTCCCCCCTATAGACCTCTTTACAGTCACTGTCCATCAGCATAGCAAAATGTTGTAGAATCACTACTTGTCTTCTCTGTGTTGTACAGCCCTCCCCTTTCTGACCCCCCCCATGCATGCTAATCTTAATACCCCCCTTCTTCTCCCCCCCCTTTCCTTCCCTACCCAACCATCCTCCCCAGTCCCTTTCCCCCTTTGGTACCTGTTAGTCCATTCTTGAGTTCTGTGATTCTGCTGCTGTTTTGTTCCTTCAGTTTTTCCTTTGTTCTTATACTCCACAGATGAGTGAAATCATTTGGTATTTCTCTTTCTTCGCTTGGCTTATTTCGCTGAGCATAATACCCTCCAGCTCCATCCATGTTGCTGCAAATGGTAGGATTTGCCCTTTTCTTATGGCTGAGTAGTATTCCATTGTGTATATGTACCACATCTTCTTTATCCATTCATCTATTGATGGACATTTAGGTTGTTCCAATTCTTGGCTATTGTAAATAGTGCTGCGATAAACATAGGGGTGCATCTGCCTTTCTCAAACTTGATTGCTGTGTTCTTAGGGTAAATTCCTAGGAGTGGAATTCCTGGGTCAAATGGTAAGTCTGTTTTGAGCATTTTGATGAACCTCCATAATGCTTTCCACAATGGTTGAACTAATTTACATTCCCACCAGCAGTGTAGGAGGGTTCCCCTTTCTCCACAGCCTTGCCGACATTTGTTGTTGTTTGTCTTTTGGATGGCAGCAATCTTTCTGGTGTGAGGTGATACCTCATTGTAGTTTTAATTTGCATTTCTCTGACAATTAGCGATGTGGAGCATCTTTTCATGTGTCTGTTGGCCATCTGTATTTCTTTTTTAGAGAACTGTCTGTTCAGTTCCTCTGCCCATTTTTTAATTGGGTTATTTGTTTTTTGTTTGTTGAGGTGTGTGAGCTCTTTATATATTCTGGACGTCAAGCCTTTATCGGATCTGTCATTTTCAAATATATTCTCCCGTATTGTAGGGTTCCTTTTTGTTCTATTGATTGTGTCTTTTGCTGTACAGAAGCTTTTCAGCTTAATATAGTCCCACTTGTTCATTTTTGCTGCTGTTTTCTTTGCCCGGGGAGATATGTTCAAGAAGAGGTCACTCATGTTTATGTCTGAGAGGTTTTTGACTATGTTTTCTTCCAAGAGTTTAATGGTTTCATGACTTACATTCAGGTCTTTGATCCATTTTGAGTTTACTTTTGTATATGGGGTTAGACAATGGTCCAGTTTCATTCTCCTACATGTAGCTGTCCAGTTTTGCCAGCACCATCTGTTGAAGAGACTGTCATTTCGCCATTGTATGTTCATGGGTCCTTTATCAAATATTAATTGACCATATATGTCTGGGTTAATGTCTGGATTCTCTATTCTGTTCCATTGCTCTGTGGCTCTGTTCTTGTGCCAGTACCAAATTGTCTTGATTACTATGGCTTTGTAGTAGAGCTTGAAGTTGGGGAGTGAGATCCCCCCTACTTTATTCTTCCTTCTCAGGATTGCTTTGGCTATTCGGGGTCTTTGGTATTTCCATATGAATTTTTGAATTATTTGTTCCAATTCATTGAAGAATGTTGCTGGTAGTTTCATAGGGATTGCATCAAATCTGTATATTGCTTTGGGCAGGATGGCCATTTTGATGATATTAATTCTTCCTAGCCACGAGCATGGGATGAGTTTCCATTTATTAGTGTCCTCTTTGATTTCTCTTAAGAGTGACTTGTAGTTTTCAGAGTATAAGTCTTTCACTTCTTTGGTTAGGTTTATTCCTAGGTATTTTATTTTTTTTGATGCAATTGTGAATGGAGTTGTTTTCCTGATTACTCTTTCTGTTGGTTCATTGTTAGTGTACAGGAAAGCCACAGATTTCTGTTTGTTGATTTTGTGTCCTGCAATTTTGCTGTATTCCGATATCAGTTCTAGTAGTTTTGGGGTGGAGTCTTTAGGGTTTTTTTATGTACAATATCATGTCATCTGCAAATAGTGACAGTTTAACTTCTTCTTTACCAATCTGGATTCCTTGTATTTCTTTGTTTTGTCTGATTGCTGTGGCTAGGACCTCCAGTACTATGTTAAATAACAGTGGGGAGAGTGGGCATCCCTGTCTGGTTCCCGATCTCAGAGGAAATGCTTTCAGCTTCTTGCTGTTCAGTATAATGTTGGCTGTGGGTTTATCATAGATGGACTTTATTATGTTGAGGTACTTGCCCTCTATTCCCATTTTGCAGAGAGGTTTTATCATGAATGGATGTTGAACTTTGTCAAATGCTTTTTCAGCATCTATGGAGATGATCATGTGGTTTTTGTCTTTCCTTTTGTTGATGTGGTGGATGATGTTGATGGACTTTCGAATGTTGTACCATCCTTGCATCCCTGGGATGAATCCCACTTGGTCATGGTGTACGATCCTTTTGATGTATTTTTGAATTTGGTTTGCTAATATTTTGTTGATTATTTTTGCATCTACGTTCATCAGGGATATTGGTCTGTAGTTTTCTTTTTTGGTGGGGTCTTTGCCTGGTTTTGGTATTAGGGTGATGTTAGCTTTATAGAATGAGTTTGGGAGTATCCCCATCTCTTCTATTTTTTGGAACACTTTAAGGAGAATGGGTATTATGTCTTCTCTGTATGTCTGATAAAATTCTGAGGTGAATCCATCTGGCCCGTGGGTTTTGTTCTTTGGTAATTTTTTGATTACCACTTCAATTTCATTGCTGGTAATTGTTCTGTTTTGATTTTCTGTTTCTTTCTGGGTCAGTCTTGGAAGGTTGTATTTTTCTAGGAAGTTGTCCATTTCTCCTGGGTTTCCAAGCTTGTGAGCATATAGGTTTTCATAGTACTCACTAATAATTCTTTGTATTTCTGTGGGGTCCGTCATGATTTTTCCTTTCTCATTTCTGATACTGTTGATTTGTGTTGACTCTCTTTTCCTCTTAATAAGTCTGGCTAGAGGCTTATCTATTTTATTTATTTTCTTGAAGAACCAGCTCTTGGTTTCACTGATTTTTGCTGTTGTTTTATTCTTCTCAATTTTATTTATTTCTTCTCTGATCTTTATTATGTCCCTCCTTCTGCTGACCTTAGGCCTCATTTGTTCTTCTTTTTTCAATTTCGGTAATTGTGACATTAGACCATTTATTTGGGATTGTTCTTCTTTTTAAAATATGCCTGGATTGCTATATACTTTCCTCTTAAGACTGCTTTTGCTGTGTCCCACAGTAGTTGGCGCTTAGTGTTGTTGTTGTCGTTTGTTTCCATATATTGCTGGATCTCCATTTTGATTTGGTCATTGATTCATTGATTATTTAGGAGTGTGTTGTTAAGCCTCCATGTGTTTGTGAGCCTTTTTTGCTTTCTTTGTACAGTTTATTTCTAGTTTTATGCCTTTGTGGTCTGAAAAGTTGGTTGGTAGGATTTCAATCTTTTGGAATTTACTGATGCTCTTTTTGTGGCCTAGTATGTGGTCTATTCTGGAGATGTTCCATGTGATCTTGAGAAGAATGTGTATCCTGTTGCTTTTGAATGTAGAGTTCTGTAGATGTCTATTAGGTCCATCTGTTCTAGTGTGTTGTTCAGTGCCTCTGTGTCCTTACTTATTTTCTGTCTGGTGGATCTGTCCTTTGGAGTGAGTGGTGTGTTGAAGTCTCCTAGAATGAATGCATTGCATTCTGTTTCCTCCTTTAGTTCTGTTAGTATTTGTTTCAGGTATGTTGGTGCTCCTGTATTGGGTACATATATATTTATAATGCTTATATCATCTTGTTGGACTGAGTCCTTTATCATTATGTGATGTCCTTCTTTGTCTTTTGTTACTTTCTTTATTTTGAATTCTGTTTTGTCTGATACTAGTATTGCAGCACCTGATTTTTTCTTTCTGTTGTTTGCGTGAAGTATCTTTTTCCATCCCTTGACTTTAAGTCTGTGCATGTCTTTGGGTTTGAGGTGAGTCTCTTACAAGCAGCATATGGATGGATCTTGCTTTTTTATCCATTCTATTACTCTATGTCTTTTGATTGGTGCATTCAGTCCATTTACATTTAGGCTGATTATTGAGAGGTATGAACTTATTGCCATTGCAGGCTTTAAGTTTGTGGTTATGAAAGGTTCTGGGTTAGCTTCTTTACTATCTTACTGTCTAACTTAACTCGCTTGTTGAGCTATTATAAACGCGGTCTGATGATTCTTTATTTCTCTCCCTTCTTATTCCTCCTCCCTTCTTCATATGTTGATTGTTTTGTTCTGTGCTTTTTTTAGGAGTCTCCCATCTAGAGCAGTCCCTGTAGAATGCCCTGTAGAGGTGGTTTGTGGGAGGCAAATTTCCTCAACTTTTGCTTCTCTGGGAATTGTTTAATCCCTCCTTCATATTTAAATGATATTCATGCTGGATACAGTAGTCTTGGTTCGAGACCGTTCTGTTTCATTGTATTAAGTATATCATGCCATTCTCTTCTGGGCTGTAGGGTTTCTGTTGAGAAGTCTGATGATAGGCTGATGGGTTTTCCTTTGTAGGTGACCTTTTTTTCTCTCTGGCTGCCTTTAATACTTTGTCCTTGTCTTTGATCTTTGCCATTTTAATTATTATGTGTCTTGGTGTTGCCCTCCTTGGATCCCTTGTCATGGGAGTTCTGTGTACCTTTGTGGTCTGAGAGGCCATTTCTTCCCCTAGTTTGGGGAAGTTTTCGGCAATTATTTCTTCATAGACCCTTTCTATCCCTTTTTCCTCTCTCTTCTTCTTATGGTAACCCTATAATGCAGATATTGTTCCGTTTTGATTGGTCACTCAGCTCTCTTAGAATTCTTTCATTCCTGGAGATCCTTTTATCTCTCTCTGCATCAGCTTCTCTGCATTCCTGTTCTCTGTTTTCTAGTCCATTAATGGTCTCTTGCATCTCGTCCATTCTGTTTTGAAGTCCTTCCAGAGCTTGTTTTATTTCTGTATTCTCCTTCCTTAGTTCTTGCATATTTCTCTGCAAGTCCATCAGCATGGTTATGACTTTTGTTTTGAATTCTTTTTCAGGAAGACTGGTTAAATCTATCTCCCCAGGTTCCTTCTCAGGGGAAGATGTAGCACATGCCGAAGCTGTGTGGGTTAGTCTTGTCTGAATCATATTTTTTTGCCTTTTCATGTTGACAGGTGCTATTGACTGTCAGCTGGGAGGGCCAAACTTTTCACTTGCTACTGGCCTTTCTTTACTGGGACAACTGCGACCCCTAGTGGCTTGTGTTGGGTAATTGCGTGTATACTCGGTCTTTGTGTCTTGCCCAGCCAATATTGAGGAATTTCCTTTTCTGTGGGTGTGGTCTGCCTTAGGCTGTTTCTTTGCTTTCGCAGCGCCTGAAGGGGTAATGGACCTGGGGGCTGTTTGGCTGTTTACCTCCGTGAGGGGTCTCAGAGCTGTTGCTCAGGGGGTTAGTGCGCCTGGTTTTCCCTGTAATTTCCAGCCACTGGGCTGTGACCTGTGTTGTATCTGTCCAGCTGTTATGTCCCTGTCTCTTTAAGACTTTGAAAAAGCACTCGCTTTTCTTTGTCACAGGGGCATCAGCTTCGGAACCCGCTTAGAGGTCTTGCTGCCCTATTTCCCTAGTTTCCAGCCCTCCACGCATGCACTGTGTCTGCACTCTGGTGCAGGTGGCTGGGGCTGGGTGTTTAGCAGTCCTGGGCTCCCTCTCCCTCCCGCCGGGAGCTGTGGGGAGGTGTGCTCAGGTCCCGCCCGGCCGGGGCTTGTATCTTACCCCTTTCACCAAGCGCTGGGCTCTCGCACGAGTGGGTGTAGTCTGGCTGTTGTCCTGTGTCTTCTGGTGTCTCTTTTAGGATTAGTTGTATTTCTTGTATTTTCAAAAATATATATGTTTTTGGGAGGAGATTCCCACTGTCCTGCTCATGCCGCCATGTTGGCTCCGCCTCCACATGTGGCCTTTTAAATTTTAATTAATGAAAATGAAATAAAATAAAAAATTTGGTTAATCAATCACTTTAGCCACATTTCAAGTGCTCAAGAGTCCCATGTGACTGATGGTTACTGTATTAGGTTGTGCAGACAGACTACATTTGTGTCATTTCAGAAAATTTCATTGGAGTACACTGCTGTAGAATTTACTGATTTATTATTTTTAATATTTATTCTCTCTCTCTCATAATATAATCTGACAGGCAGAGGCTTTTCTCTTTTCTATGTATTGGTAGAAAATGGCCTAGAAGAGTGCCTGGCATACAGTGGGTAATCAATAAATATAGGTTGAATTTATGGGAATTATCATTTTATTAAAAATAAATAAATGGAATTTCTATTTCAAATCACAAAATAACGTTATTATAATAAAAAAGTTTGCCACTAACATTTTTAGGATGCTTGGTTCTGGGCCTGATACCACACTAAGTATTTCTTACGATGCTTATTAGTTCATTGAATTCTTACAATGTATGTGTGTTTGTGTGTATGTGTGTGTGGTATGCATGTGGTTTTAAGATCCCCATCTTATAGATTAGGGAATGCATATAGAGGATTGAGTTCTTTGACCAAGGACACAAACCAGTTTAGTGATAGAGCTGGTACATCTGACTTCCAGTGGTTAGGGCCTAACAAATGCTCAATTATTCTACTTTTTAAATATGGGGATAATTTTGCACTTGAGGTTAAATCTCCCCTTCTCATCTGTTCATGGGGGGTTCAAGTTAATGCAATTTTTTGTTAATAAAAAAGAATGATTTTGCTTAATGTTGAGTTGTCTTGGCAACACAGAGTATGTTAAGGGTCAAGTTTTATTTAAAATATTGATTCACTTGAGTTAAGACCTTAGATTTCAGTAGCCTAAAATATTACTCATCTAAAAATACTGACATGAAATACATTCTTGCAAGTCCAGTTAGATGGTCATAAAATGAGATATAACTTCCCAATTTTAGATTGCTCAGATTTCAGCTGGTATTATGTTGGTTTGACCTGTTGGGTGTTAGGTTGCATTTGTTTATTTCCAAATAGAGAGAGAGAGAGAGAGAGAGAGAGTGTGTGTGTGTATAAAATAAAATCACTTCCTGTAAACTAAGGCAGAGGCAAGCAGCGAAAACTAACTTTATTTTCTCCAGGTTTGTTGTTTAGGTTATATTGATGGTGATTTAATAATTTTAGAGGCCTGGTAATGGTGATAATAAGAAATCCTCAATGAATATTTCTTGTGTGTTAAGCACTCTCTGTTAAGACTTAATTGCATTATCTCCTTTAATTTTAACAAAAATTCTTTGAGGTAGGTACTGTTTATAGTTAAGAAAATAAATAAAACTTGACCTTTAACATACTCTGTGATTTTATGTTTCAAAGATTGCTAATCAGTGATTGAGAGGGAATGTGAACATGCTTCCTCCACCCCAGTCTTCATGAGGAATTTGTATCCTTTTCAAAGGGACTCTATTCTTCAAAAAGAACCTAAAGATAATTTTAGTATCTAAAGTAAACAAGATATATTTTTATTTGCCTATTTATATGTTTTCCAAGTCTTTCAAATTCTGTGTTAGATTGAGGGACTTTCATGAATGCTTTCTATGTTTGAGTCCAGAGCAGTGCTTCTCTACCCACACTATACACAAGAATCACATGAGGAGCATTTAAAAAATACTGATGCCTGAATCCCATGCTTAGGGATTGTGCTTTAATTGGTTTGAGAAACTGCTTGGACATGGGATTTTTAAAAAGCTCTTATGTAATTGCAATGTCCAACTACTGCTGAGAATCAATGGTGTGTGCCAGTGGTCCCTAAACTTGTCTGCACTTTGGAACCACCTAGGGAGCTTCTAAAACTATGGATTCCTGTGCTCTTCCCCCAGGGATTGTGATTTAATTTGTCTGTGCTATGTCCTGGAGTTGGGTAGTTTTAAGAATCTTAGGTGATTCTATTGTGTAGACAAATTTGGGGACCTCTGGTTTATGCTGTGGTTTTTGACCTTGGCTACATGTTAGAATCAACTGAGGAGCTTTTAAAGGTGCCCTTATCTTGGCTTACACTCACTCCAGTTAAACAAAATCTTTGGCCGTGGACCTTGGCAGCAGTAGTTTTTGACACTCTAGGTGATTCCAACATGAAGCCAAAGTCGAGAATGCCAGTTTTCTTCTTTTTCTTTTCTATATACTTTTGCACCAATTCTGTTTAGTTTTATAATTCAGCATACTTGAGGAATGAAGGGGGAAATTCACTCATAGAAGATGCTTTTCCTTATATAGATAATACTGAATTCAGTTTCTTAAACAAGCATGAAAGAATGCAGAGCTATGTAAATTATGGAAAAGAATATGTTCTACATTCCAAATAATTAACTAAGAGTTAGTTTGCCAGCTTGTATTGATGTAGTTTGACTAGTATTAAAACCAAGAATGAAGTTGACTGATGTTTCTGATTTAATAATTCTAAGTTTTGTCCCCACTCTGGCCCTTGTTTTGTATTACCTTCACCAAAAATGAATTTGTCCTCTATAATTGAAGGATCATTAAGAAAAATTAAAAATTTTTAATTAAGGTATCCTCTCTCTGTGCCTTATTGAGTTTGTTCTTTTTCACGCTGTTCTCCAGGAGTACCAGGTGTCAAAGGAGAACGCTTTGAAGAAGGAATGATGGTAAAGCACTGTGCATTGTCCCTCGTGGGAGAACCCATAATGTACCCAGAAATCAACAGGTTTTTGAAGTTACTCCACGAGTGTAAAATTTCCAGTTTCCTGGTCACAAATGCACAATTCCCTGTGGAAATCAGGTTAGTGGTCTTGCTTATTAAGATAAGCTGTTTGAATCTGTGTTTGACTGAAAAATAAAACTAAAAGTCATCAATATATTCAAAAAGGATTTATTGGTTACTAACTACATCCAAATTGGCTTTTGGAGGGCAGAGATGATCCAGATCTTAAAAATCAATTCTATTAGGGGGATAACATTAGTAAAAAGAAAGAGATGCAAATTAATGGTGAAATGTAAAAGAGAATGCAGTTTTTTCCAGATGGGAAAGACAGGGTAAAACTTCTCAGACAGGCCATGATTGAATTTGGGTCTTGAAATATCCCTGGAATTGGTACTTAGGAAGATAGGAAATGATATTTTTTTAATAAGAACCTCCTGAGACAGGTAAGAAGTTATTTGTGAAACCATTATGAAAATACAGTTCAGGTGGACCACAGAGTGTGGAAGAGACTGCCAGCTAGAAACCAAGTTAAAAACATTGGGAATAGACCACAGAAGACTTCAAATGGTGTTCAGAGGGCTTCAAATGCTGTTCTTCAGAAAGATCTTGTTTTCTGCAGAGTAATCAAGCATGGTATAAAATGGGAGAGCCAGAAAGCAGGAGATTTTGTTTGTTTAGATAACAGTTAAAAGGATAAAAGTTAGACAGTTAGAATGAGAAATTTTAAAAAAGATACTGTCTTGCCAGTGGGTTTCAGCCCCGGGCAAGTTCACTATGGATTCAGCGTGACCAATGAAATTGACAGCAAAATGTTCTTTGTGGTGAAAAGGTTTATTACCTGGCTTGTTCTCCTGGCAGTAGGTCAAGCACTAGCATCTCTGCCTCCACCCAGAGCACTGGGCTCAGCTCTTTATATAGTGTAATAATAGCTTATTGCATAAAGATGTGGAAGTGGTAGCCTGGGAACAGGCCAGTTACATCATCAGGTGGTTTAAGTTCAGTGAGGATCTTGGCCATAGGAACCCCAACTTCCCCACACTCCACCCCTCCAGGATTCCTGCCTTACAATCTACATGCTTTCAATCTTCAACAATGGTCCTTGTGTGAGAAAGCTGGAGCACAGTAACCAGATTCCACAATAGCAACAGAGGATAACAACAATTTAAGAGATAATAAGAAAAATTAATATACAAAATTAATTTTTATTATATAAATTAATATACAAAATTAATTAATAAAAATATACAATATTAATATACAAAATTAAGATTTTCATACAGTTAACAAAAATTTTAATAATCCTCAAGCCAGAGGAGGTTCCTAATAACAAAAATTATAATAATCCTCAAAGACTTTAGGGGCAGTAAGACACGTTTTAATGACACCAACATAGACAAATCTTGTCCATCAGGTAGGATGCATGCAAGAGACTGGTCCTGTGATAGAACTATAGCAGGAAGGGGGTCCCTTCCAGGTATAGTATACCATACTTTTACTCCTTTCCTATGGGGTTTACTGAAGGGTTTATATATAGTGCTACTGGAGGTGCATGTACTGGCCATAATGATAAAATAGAACTCCCTGGTAAGATGCTCCTACCTTCTGACCATTCAGGATATACTACTGTGACCTTTCGGTGCCACTCTCCTGTTATTCCAGCCATACACAGGAGGCCAGTTTCCAGGCCTTGACCCCAGGGTGCCAGAAGAGCCAGCCATTATTGGTCCATGTGTTGAAAAGTCCAAGGCCACGTCCACTCAGTGGAGTCTCCGGGGTTCAGTGAAATTGATGCTGGCAGCATTATGTTATTCTGGTGGCTGAATGTCAGCTTCAGTGATTCTTTTTTGGTTTCTATTTGCAGTTGTATAGGGGAGGCAGCCATATGTGTTAACATGTCTGCGGGGCTCAGGGTTCCCTTTTGGTCTCTTGTTCAAATGCCATAGCACAGTACATAGGTGGACTGACCATTCTCGCAGACTATTGGTATGGATTTTAACAAGCCATTGTGCCTCTCTATCATGCCTTCTGTGGTAGGATTGTATGGCACAAGAAACTTCCATTTGATTCCCACCTGCCACACCCATTCTTGCAGTGTATGTCCAGTAAAATGGGTGCCCTGATCACTCACTCTCAATTATTTGTTGTCGGCCATAGGCAGCAAAGAGATGCTCTAGACCTCTTTTGATCGTCTGCGGGTTTGCACAACAGTTAGGAAAAGTAACCAAAAGTCCTGTAGCTGTGTCCACACAAGTCATGGCATACCGATATCCTTCCGACACAGGTAGAGTCCCAGTATAATCTGTCTGCCACCTGACGAGGGGTATAGGCCCCTTAGCTATTGTCCCATGTTGCTTTGGAATTTGGTGTAAGTCCCTTTTGGAGCACACAACACACTCCTGCCGGGCTCTACTAACTTCTTCATAGATCAAAGGTAAGCCCCACTGATGGGCTACAGCCCACATTGTCTTTTGCCCTGCATTGCAACAAACATTGATGTAACTGTTGGGCTACATCAGAGGCAGGCTTTCATTCTAACCAACATATCTGGGCCAATTTATCTTCTTCATCATTTCCTGGGGATGCCAGTGTCAAATGACCTGTCACATGGTATACTGTAATTATTTTTCTCTGACCACAGGCCCATAAGTCTTGCCACAATTCTTGCCCTCAAATGGGTCGGTGACCAACCAGCCAGTTGGCATGGTATCAGGTTGGTAGCCACAGGGTCAAGCCCCAATACACAGCCTAGCTGTCAGTACAGACAACTATAGGGGAGGGCTCCTGGCTGATCACAAGCCACACAGCCCACAACTCTGCCCGTTGGCTGTTCTTCCCCTCACCATCTCCCATCCATATTGTCTCAGTCTTAGAATGGAAAGCTATGGCCTCCATTTTGGGGGCTGCCCACACTGAAGCCATCTGTTTACCATGCATCTCTAGGTATAGGAGCTCTTCCCTCCCAGTAGGGACTCTCTGCTACTAATGGTTCAAAAGCAAGTACTTTCTGCTTTTCACTAGTATATGTCAATGGTCCTAATAAGCATTGGAGTTCTTAAGGGGCTACTGGAGATGGCACTACACTGCTTTAGGTAAGCACCCCACTTGGCCAGTGTGGGCTTTTGTGCCACACCACTTCTTGGCTTTTGGGTCCAGTCTCGTACCTACCCCAAGATGGGATAGGTGGTTATTACCTTTATCAGGGCCATTCCAGTGATGGGTTCTGTAGCCAGCATGGTGTGATACACAGCAACCAGTTGTTTTTCCATCAAAGTGTACCATAACTCTGCCCCTTTCCAGAGTTGTGACCAGAATACAATAGGTAGGCGAGTTTGTTCAAGCCACTGCCAGAGACCCCAGCCATAATTGTCTTCAGTCACATGAACATCCAGCTCACAGGGCCTTGATGGGTCTATCACACTCAAGGCCTGCACAGCCTTGACTGCCCGTTTTGCTGTAGTCAAGGCAGATGCACATGTCTCATCCTAGTCCCACCTGATGCCCTTTTGTACCAACCTGTATAAGGGCTTCAGAATTTGTGCCAAGTGTAGGATAAGCACTCTCCAGTAGCCTAGAAGACCCAGAACTCGTGTAGCAATTCTACAGTTGTAGGGGTAGGAAAGGCCTGGACTTTATCTATAACTGCTTCTGGTATAACTTTGCTCTTACCTGACCACAAGACACCTAAGAATTTGACAGACAAACCAGGTCCCTGAATCTTGATACTGTTCACAGCCCATCCTTTCTCCTGTAAATGTTGCAGCAGTCTAGGTGCTGCACCTTCTAGATCTGAAAGAGAATCAGATGTGAGCATGGTATCATCAATATAACGGTACAGAGGCAACACTGGTGGTTTCTCCCATGTAGCCACGTCCTGGGCTATAAGTCCATGACAGATGGTGGGACTGTAGAGGTATCCCTGTGGAAGTATGGTGAAAGTCCATTACCGTCCTTCCCACTGAAGGCAAACTGTTTCTGACTTTCCTGCTCAATGTCAATAGAAAGAAGGCATTAGCAACATCTACCACATTCATGGCTGCGGGTATCCATCAAGCCTGATATAGAGGGGACAGCATCATGCACAGGGGTTATGACTTTATTCTGTTCTCTGTAATCCACAGTCATATGCCAGAAGCCATCTGTCTCTTTTACTGGCCACACTGGAAAATTGAAAGGATGATGGGTGGGCTGTATAATACCCACCTATACCAGTTCCTGGGGAGTTTCTCCAGTGTCTTTATGCACTCCAGGGTGTTTGTATTGTTTGATATTAGTCACCCTCCGAGGCACAGGGAAAGCTGTGGGTGGTTGCCTAGCATGTCCCCTCAGAACTGCCTTCACCACATGTACTGTCAGTCTGAACTCACCTGCAGTAGTCTGCAACCATACACCCTCCAGGATATCAATGCCCAAAGTATATTCAGGGATAGGAGATATATACACAGTGTACTCTTTTGGGGGTAGATGCCCTATTCCCAAAGGTATTTTGGCTTTTTTCACTCTGATAGCCTTACCCCCATATTCATCTGTGACAGTGTGGGTCCTGTGGAACTGCTCAGAGTTGCCATGAATCTGTGAACATTCAGCCCCTGTGTCCACCAGAGCCAGGGCACATATGTTCACTGGGGACCAATGGATAGCTATTTCACCATGTGGCCTCCGGTCCCACCCTGGTCCCTCAGGGCAGATACCTTGACCTTCCCCTCAGTCAAACTGTGTTCCCCAATCATCTTCCTGTGTGGCCTCAAGTGAGGGTCGCTCACTGACCAGCAGGAAGTCTTGCAAACACACAGGCCAGGCTTGTGGCTCTGTCTCTGAACTCTGCCTCTTTGTCCTTAATGGCTGGAACTTCTGATCTGGTTTCAGTTTTTGCCATAACTCTAGTAAGATCCTATTTGACTTCCCATCTAATTTCCTTCCATCTGCTCCTGCCTGTATTAAATCAACCCACATCTGGGTCCTCGTAACCTTCATAGGGCCCTGTAAATTCTTCTTGTGAGTAGCAGACCTCATTTCTTTCCATGTTCTCATTGCTTCAGCCTCTCCTAAGTCTGGTACTATATGTGTCATCTCGCTTATGGTCTGCCTAAGTGAGACCCAAAGAAGGATGTGGGGATCCATTTGAAGCAGAATATTTCTCATATTGATAGTGAAAATCTCTTCATCTGGGCCATAGTTCTATGGACTATAGATGGCATTTCTTATGCCTAGCTTTTGTAACACCTGTTGGCACTCAGCATATGTGTACCATTTAACAGGAGAGGATGGTAGCTCAACTGGATTCAGCCACACAGCACAAAGTGCAGCCATAAGTCAATTGAGGAGGGAGTGACTCCTTGGGGTCTTATGTGCATTTTGTAATCACTGCCTTAAGGTAGGCTCTACTGTCAGGGAAGCCAGCTTTCCTTTCTCTTATCCTGACAGAGGAATTTCATCCACCCCTAAGTCCCACAAACGCAGGAGCCAAACTGATATTGACTCCGAGGGCTTCTGCCTAAACCAGGAGCCCAAATCCACCAGCTCAGCCTGAGTATGGGGCGTAGCATAGAGTGCTCCACAACCTGGCGAACGGGCTGCTTCTCTCCTTGGGGAACTTTCAGCTGCTAGGTCTTTATTTTCTTTACAACCACTGAGTGTGGTTTCAGTACAGGAAGGTCCAGTGCCTGCTGCACCACCCCTCATCCTTCTTCAGCTCCTCCATTTCTGGGGCTGATGGCACCTTTCTCTCGCCTTCCCCAAGTGCCTCCTCTCCTGCAGCCTTTACTTTTTCTATAGTGCCTTGCAGCAATGCTAGCTCAGTCTTCAGAAGCTCTCTTACCTTCACTTCAATGCTTTGTAGCATACGTTGTTGTGCCACCTCCACCTGTGCTTCCCTGATGAGTTCGTCTTTTTCCTTCATGGCCTCTTCCTCCTTCAGAGCACCTGGCAGCATTGCCGTTACATTCTATAAAATATTTTTTACCTCTCCAGTGGCACCTTGCTGCAGGCATTCTCGTGCTGCCTCCTCTCGCATCAGTGGCATTTCCTTCTTCAGGGAATCCACAGAAGCTTGTAGCTTATGTTCTCGTGCCACCATTTCTTGGGTCTCTTCTGTAGACCTTTTTAATACTGTGAGAAGCAGCCAACCCACAGTCTCTGCTGCCTCACGAGCACTCTGTTTCTCAAAAGACCTACTTACTATATCAAGGGCCACCCCTACAGCCTCAGGTGTCACCTCCACTTGCCTCAGTCCTGGGGTGGGGCCCATTTCCCTATGAGGCAAGCCCCCTCAGACCACATACCCATTGGGGCACAGTCCTCTGTCTCCTCATTCACAGGGGCAGCCCGCTGAAGCACCCTTCCCATAAGGGTAGCCTGTCTTTTTCCTTCGTCAGGAATGAACCTGCCGACTTTTGCCAATTGTCTTGCCAGTGGGTTTCAGCCCCGGGCAAGTTAACTATGAATTCAATAGAACCATAGAAATTGACAGCAAAACGTTCTTTTGGGTGAAAGGGTTTATTACCCGGCTTGTTCTCCTGGTGGTAGGTCAAGCACTAGCATCTCTGCCTCCGCCTCGAACACTGGGCCAAGATCTCTATATAGTGCAATAGTAGCTTATTGCCTAAAGGTGTGGAAGTGGTAGTCTAGCACCAGGCTAGTACACCATCAGGTGGTTTAAGTTCAGTGAGGATCCTGGCCATAGGAATCCCAAGTTCTCCACAGATACTGAGGTATTATAGATAAACTTGGTGAAATATTTGTGTGGCTGTGAGAGCCCAAAACTAAAGAGGACTAAATAATGACTCAGAGGTTTCCAGCCATGTTGAGTGGTAGGATTATGGAACCCTGTTTTAGCATATGGATCACATAAGGAAGGAGCAAGTTTAGGAGGTAAGATGATGAGGTTGGTTGGATGACTTAAAGGGAGGGCTTTCCAGATGGAGAGGTCGGTCCATCTCTGGGGCCCTGCACGTGATCTATTTTTGCATCATACTTGAACTATGCATATATTATAACCCTATAGGTATTAAATTTTACATAGTTGTTGTTTGTTTACTTTGCTTTCCCCATTAGACTGTGAGTTCCTTGAGGCCACTGACCCCTTGGTTATGTACCTTCATGCCACTAGCGTAATGCTTGTCACAGTATAAGTGCTCAGTAGATGGCTAACGAAATACTGGGGAAATTCCCACATAGGAATAAAAGAATGATCTTTTCAAATTCAAATTTGTTTTGTAAATATTGGTCAATAAGATGTCATATGAAAAAAGGAGGAAATATTGCCCAATATGAAAAGATACTGGAGTGATATCAGCATCATGGCCATTTGAGTGGTTCCTTTTTTTTCTCCACTTTGAATTACAACTAATTGGATATCCATAAGCAAAGTAAAGTGCCTCTGCAGAGCACACCAACACACTGGAGAGATCTGTCTATCTGGGCACCTGAAAGTGGGTGGAGTGGACCTTGGAGGAGGCTGTGGAGTGAGGGGAGTGGCAGCGACACAGCCAGGTCCGGCAGCACACTAAGAACACCTTCATGATGGGGAGGTGGAGAGTAAAGGTGGTGAGTGGGAGGTCTGCCTTGCTGAACGTGCTGTAGCTGGAGTGACCTGTTGCTGTCACTGATGAGAGATCACAGTGAGTCAGGGAGGGAAAGGAAGAAGAAAGCAAAGAAAACTGAAGGAAAGTATTTCCTGCTGTCTGCCCCAGGATTCTAAGAGGACAAACTGCAGACCTTTGGGGAGGATCCCCGTACAGGTGGGCACACATTTTCCCTCCTACTTTTCCGCCACCCCATTTTTTTTTCCTTTTCTTCTTTTATTTTGTTGTTCTCACTCCCAAGGGGTTAGCTCCCAACAGTCAGCTCTGGTAAGAGAAACCAAAAACTGCTATAGAGCTGCCTTCTAGAAAACAAAAGGACATATCCTAATTACTGATGTGTTGAACTGTTAGAATGAAAGTTAACAAAGCTTTAAAAAAAAGTGTTTATACTTCAAATGCAGTGGCAAAGGTGCTTCTTCATCAGCCACTATGAAAAATCATAGTAAAACGAAATCACAAAAAGAAAATTGTACTTTTACAGCAATTGAACCTATAGACAATGACTATTGCAATCTGATAAAAGAATTCAAAATACCTGTTATGAAGAAATTCAGTGAGCTACAATAAAACTCAGAAAGGCAATGCAGTGATCTTCAGAATAAAATTAGCAAACAGGAGTACTTAACCAAAGAGATAGAAACTCTAGCAAAGAACTAAACAAATTCTGGAGCTGAACTCAATAAATGAGGTAAAGAATGTATTAGAAAGCACTGGAAATAGAGGAGATCAGAACAACCAGAAGATAGAATAAGTGAGCTTGACAACTGAATATAGACATGATTCAGGTAGAAGAGGAGAAATAAGATTTTTAAAAATTGAAGAAACAAAAACTATCAGACTGTTGAGAGCCAAAATAAGATCAATAGGTATACCAAAAGGAGAAGAGAGGGAGAAGGAAGCTGAGAGCATATTTATAGAAATAATAGTGGAGTATTTTGCAAGCCTTGGGAAGGAACTGGATACGCAAGTCCACAAAGCTAACTGAAGACCTTATTATCTCAATGCAAAAGGACCTTCTCCAAGACTGATTATACTAAAACTGTCCAAAGTCAATGACAAAGAATTTTAAAGACATCCAGGGGAAACAAGAACGTAACCTTCAAAGGAATCCCATTAAGCTATCAGGTTTCTCAGGAGAGAATGGGATGACATATTCGAAATACTAAAAGATTAAAAACTGCCAACCAAGGATACTCTATCCAGCAAAGTTATTCTTCAAACAGTTATTTTTTTATTTCAGCTTGAAGAGGACCTTTCAACATAACAAAGATGAAAGTACACGAAACTGTAATTAAGGTGCTAGACAGTCATAATTAGAAAATACAACTCTCTTTTAGAATAGCATATTAACTCTTAATTATAGTATAAATGTTAAAGGAAAAGAGCATTAAAAATAACTATAGCTTGGTATGGTATATAACTATTTGGTATAGTACAACTTGGTGTAGCATATAACTACTACAAATTCGGTAACAAAATCATAGCATAAAAAGAGGTAATTTGTGATATCAAAAAATAAAAGGGGAGGAGTAAAAGGATGGATTATTTATAGGTCAAATGAAAATAAATTGCTGTTAGCAGAAAAAGGACTATTTTATCTATGTGATTTTAAATGTAATCATCATGGTTAACCACTAAACAAAAATTACGATCAGAGACATGAAACATTAAAAACAATGGAGAGACAAAACAACCAGAAGACAAACGATACAATGGCAGTAACAAATTTTCACATATCAGTAATCATCCTAAGTGTAAATGGATTGAACTCATCAATCAAAAGGCACAGAATGGCTGGATGGACAAAAAACAAGACCCAACTATATGCTGCCTACAGGTGACTCATTTCTGCAGTTAAAGATATATGGGCTCAAAGTGAAAGGATGGAAGACAATATTCCAAACGGAAACCAAAGGAAGACAGGCACAGCCATACTTGTATCAGACAAAATAGACTTCAAGCTTAAAAGAGTAATGAGAGACAAAGAAAGTCATTATATGATAATAAAGAGGTCAGTACATCAATAATACTTAACAGTCATAAACATAAACACACCTTACACCCAAGCACTGAAGTATGTTAAACAAATACAAACAAATTTTAAGGTAGAAATTGGTACAATAATAGTAGGGGACTTCAGTACCTCACTATCAGCAGTAGATGGATCATCCAGACAGAAAACCAGTAAGGAAACATTGGAATTGAACTACCCTTTAGAACAAATGGACCTAACAGACATATACAGAACATTCCATTCAGCAGCATCAGAATACAGATTCTTTCCAAGTGTACATGAAACATGCTTCAAGATAGATCATATGATAGATCATGAAACAAATCTTAGCAAATTTAAGAAGATTGAAATTATAGCAAACATCTTTTCTGACCACAATGGTATGAAATTTGAAATCAACAAGAGGACAATGAGAAGATCTACAAATATGTAGAAACTAAACAACACACTTTTAAACAACCATTAGGCCAAGGAAAAAATCAAAAGAGAAATAAAAAATTATCTCAAAACAAATGAAAATGGAAATATAGCATATCAAATAATGTGGAATCAGCAAAAGCAGTTCTGAGAGAAAAATTTATAGGAATAAATGCATACATTAAGAAATTGGGAAGATCTCAGATAAACAACCTAACTTTACACCTCAAGAATTAGAAAAAGAAGAACAAATTTAGCCTAAAATTAGTAGAAGGAAGGAAATGAAGATTAGAGTGGAAGTAAATGAACTAGAGACCAGAAAAATAGTATAAAAGATCAGTGAAATTAAGAGCTTTTTGGAAAGAGGATTCCAAAAAAGAGGTTCTTGAAAAAAGTAAAGAAAATTGACAAACCTTTAGCTAAGCTAAGAAAAAAGAAGATTCAATTAAATAAAATTAGAAACAAAAGAGATTATTGTAACTGATACTACTGAACTGTATAGAATCGTAAGAGACTGTTATGAACAATTATATGCCAGTTCTATAATGTGAAAGAAATGAATATCTTTCCAGAAACACACAACCTACCAAGATTGAATGAGGAAGAAATAGAAAATCTGAACAGACCAATAATGAGTAAAGAGATTAGATAAGTAAAAACGAACACTTCCAATGCAGAAAACTCCAAAGCCAGATGATGTCAGTAGAGAATTCTATCCAACATTTAAAGAATTAATACCAGTCTTTAGACTCTTCCAAAATATTGAGGAGGAGGGAATGCTTCCAAAATTCTAGAAAGTCAGCTTACCTTGATACCAAGAAAACCAGATAAGGAAACCACAGCAAGACTATAGAGCAATTTTGCTGACGAATATAGATGCAACAATTCTCAATAAATTATTAGCAAACTGAATTCAGGAACACTTTAAAAGGATTATAAGCCATGACCAAGTGGGGTTTATCTCTGGGATGTGTGAATGGTTCAATGTATACAAATTGATAAATAACACATTTCATTGTAAAATGAAAAGTAAAAATCACATGATCATCTCAATAGACATAGAAAAGTTTTTTTGACAAAGTGCAACGTCCTTTCATGATTAAAACCCAAAGCAGATTGGAAATAGGACAATACCTCATCATAATGAAGGTTATCCATGATAAACCGATAGCTAACATCATATTCAGTAGAGACAAATTGGAAGCATTTCCTATAAGATTGGGAAGAAGACAAGGATGCCCACTCTCACCACTCTTATTCAGTAGATAATTGGAAGCCCTTGCTAGAGCAACTAGGCAAGACAAAGAAAATGCATCCAGATCAGAAAGGAAGAAGTAAAACTATTGCTATTTGCTGATGTTATGATCTTATATATAGGAAATCCCAAAGAGTCAGTCAAAAAACTGTTGGAATTAATGATTTTCATAAAGTGGCAGGATACAAAATCAACATACAGAAATAAGTTGCATTCCTTTAAACTAATGATGAAGCATCTAAAAATGAAATAAAGAAAATATCCCATTCATAATAGCATCAAAAACAGCAAAATACTTAGGAAAAAATTTAACCAAGTATGTGAAAAATGTATACAATGAAAAGTTTCTTTGCTGAAAGAATTGAAGAAGATACAAACAAGTGGAAAGACATCCCATGCTCATGGATCAGAAGAATTATTATTGTTTAAATTGTTCAAAACCATATACAGATTCAATGCAATGCTCATCAAAATACCAAAGACATTTTTTTTTACAGAAATAGAAGAACCAATTGTAACAGTTGTGTGGAACTATGAAAGACCCTGAATAACCAAAGCAATCCTGATAAAAAAAAAAACCCAAGTTGGTGGTTTTATGCTTATGGATTTCAAACTATACTACAAAGCCACAGTAATAAAAACAGTATTGGCACTGGCATTAAAAGTAGACATATTGACCAGTGGAACAGAATGGAGAGTCCATAATTAGATACTGGTATATATGGATAAATAATACTTGACATGGGAGCCAAGAATATGCAATGGGGAAAGGTAGTCTTCGATAAAGGGAGCTGGGAAAACTGGAAAAACAGGGAGAACCATGAAATTGGATCACACTGTAAGATAAATTCTAGCTGAAATAAGCAGGCAAAGAGAGGCAACAAAGGGCCAGCCAGTTTATTTGAATGCAATCCCAGGCGAAGTTCACCAGCCTGTACAGACACAGGCTAGGGAAGTTGCCCTCAGCAGGGCAGGCAGCGAGTTTTTAAAGAAAGTAGGGGGAGGCAGAGCTTACATTTACAGCAGCGCAAGGATTGGCTAGCCTAAGGCACATTTTTCAGGTTGGGAGGGGCAGCAGCTGGGGACTTTGGCACGTCATCAGTGTCTGATGTGCTCACCCCTCCCCCCAGTGCCTTCAACCTTACATTTCAGCCTTTTGGTCATAATGGGCAACGACTTGATCTGGCTACTTCTGGCTGACAAGGGGCATCGTGGGAGGGGGGGGCTGTTTGGAGCATGTAGTTACATTGCTCTGACTGTAAATATCTCACTTTGCTTTCTTTAGAGGCTTTCACTTCACTCTGTCTAAGCTTGTGGTTTCTGTCTCATTTTCTCTTCTACAGATAGAGAACTCTAGCTGCTGCCAGGGAAAAGGGGCAATGACCACTCTGGCTGCTTCATGCTGAAAAGGGGTGCAGTGAAGAGTGCAGCTAGGTCTCTATAACTGGTCGGCTGAGAGGGCCTCAGAAAGTTGGCGCTTTTATTCTGGAAGGACAAATTTGATGAGATTAAGAATGCATGGCTGAATATGAGAACTAGAAATATGAAGAGTTTGATTGAGAATTATAGCCAGGTATTATGGGGAAATTAAAATTCTGGATTGAGTTTTCATCTCAATGACTAGTATTAGGATTTAGTATAGATAAGACCACATTATTGAAACAATACTTTTCTCTAAAATCACCCTTATTTTTATTAGAAGTAGCTAGATTAAGAAAATAACACTTGGTTTTATTATTTGCATACGTGCACCAAGAAGAGCAATTGATTACTCAGGCTCTTTTAAATGTGCTTTGCTGGAACTTTTTGTAAGGAATTTCAGATTGAACTTTTAAAGGCCTCTTGAGGCCAGAAAGCCAAGCCAGACTTGCCATTAGGTTTTGCCTGCAGTATCTGTAGATTTGGGTGAATTCCTCTCTTCTCGAGGTCTCCAAGACATCCTGAGGTTCCTGCACCTGCCAGGAAGTGACCTTCCTTACTCACCTGGTAAGGCTGCTGGGAATTCTGTAAGCAAGGTACTAGGCCAGTTCTTCCAAGGGGCTTTGTTGGCTTTATATAGTCAACCTTAGTTCCTTAAAGCTGTTCATATCTGAGTTTATGCACATGTTTCTCAGGTATAACATTCCAGTCAAAGCCTTGGTAGTATATAACCTGTGTTTTTAATTGGTCCTCTTACAAGGAAAGCAGGTTCTTATTGAACTTACGCAAATAAATATACTGCCATGAAATATAAAAATAGTCACTGAGAGTTTTAAAATTCTGGAGGGATCAGGTAGAGAGAAAGATAAAGTTTCAATTCTGCTTATAAAGGCAGTTATTTACTGAACTGTTGTCAGCTTAAGAGAACAAGCTTAAAACATCATTCATGAAAATTAACTTGAAATGGGCTGAAGACTTAAAACATAAGGCCTGATACCAAAAATGTCCTAGAAGAAAATAGGAAGTAGCTCATCAATATTGGTATTAGCAGTGGTATTTTGGATATGAAACCAAAAGCACAAACAACAAAAGCAAAAATAAACAAGTTGGACCACATCAAACTCAAAAATTTCTGTGCAGCAAAGGGAACAATGAACAAAATGAGAAGACAGCCTACAGAATGGGGGAAAATTTTTGCAAGCCATATTGTCAGATAAGGAGTTAATATCCAAAATATAGAAAGAACTCCATCAAATTAATAATAACAACAAAAGAAAAACCAATCTGATTTAAAAAAATGGAGAGAAGAACTGAAATAAATAGACATTTTTGCAAAGAGGACCTCAAAATGGCCAACAGGCCCCAAAGAGATGTTTAATGTCACTAATCACTATGGAAATGCAAATTGAAACCACAGTGAAATATCACTTCATGCCTTTTAGAATGGCAGTCATCAGGACGATGAGAAAACAGGTGCTGATGAGGTTGTGGTGAAAAGAGAACCATTGTTGGTGGGAATGTAAATTGGTCCAAGCACTACGGAAAACAATATGGTTCCCATAAAAAATTAAAAATAGATCTGCCATGTGATCCAGCAATCCCACTTCTGGGTATATAGACAAAGGAAATGAAGACAAGATTTTGATGAGATTTCTGCATTTCCATTTTTATCTTACCATTATTCACAATAGCCAAGATATGAAAACAACTCAAATGCTCATCAAGAGATGAATGGATAAAAAAGATGTGATACATATACACAAAGGAATATTGTTTAGCCATGAGAAAGGAGGATATCTTGCCATTTGCAACTACATGGGTGGACCTTGAGCACATTATGCTAACAAGATAAGTCAGATAAAGACAAGTACAGGTACTTTATGATAATCATTTACATGTGGAATCTAAAAAAGTTAAATCTGTAAAAAACAGTACATTGGTGGTTACCAGGGAATGGGAATGCAGGGGGATAAATTTGATGGTATTTAAGGGCATAGTCTTGTAATGAGTAGTAAATAAGCCATAGAGATCTAGTGCACAGTGTAATGAATTTAGATACTAATATTGTTCTACAGTGATGTAATGTGGTATTGCTATATTACAATATATAAATGTATCAAAGTAACATGTCTTAAACTTTACAGTATAACATGTCCAATTTTATTGTTATATTTATTGTTAGATTATTCTGTATTATTATATGTTAATTTAAAATTATTATAGTGTTACATGGCATTATTATTCGTGGAAAAAATGATCCCACACACGTGCATGTGCTAAGTCAGTTTAAAATTTAGCATTATAAGAAGGAGTTGATTGAAATTATTGGCTGGACAATAATATGAAAACCAGTGACATTGTTACAAAGATAGCTAAAATATTACATGTTGAAGTTGTATACAAAAGGTAAAATTAAAAGGAAAAGATTTAAAAAAGCCAGTGTGTACATTTTGCCTACGATTACCATTTGTCTTTAAAACTTTTGTTAGGTTTAAAAACCTTGGCTTTTCAGATGGCTTATGAGGGAGAAGTTGGGATAGAGTGGTGTGTTATGCGTGTGTGTGCGTGCATGTATGTGTATACGCATGTATATTTAAAAGGAAGTCTTTCCCAAATTTAAGGTGTATGTACCTAAAAAGAACTGAATCTGCTAAGTAGTTATGGGGATATAGGTAGTTTTCTGCCAAATAATATCCAGAGAGGATGATTATTTCATCATGCATGGTGTTTGTGGATTGAGGAAAATTACAGAGAATTAAATAGACTAAGTATTTGAAAGTGTCCATCAGAATGCCTGGCACATAGAGGACAGTGGGGAGATGATACTGGTTCTCTTCCCAACTCTTGGAGATGAGACTCCTCTTGTCAGAAGATAGATCATGATATAAGATGTCAGTACTAATCTTGACTACTGCCAGTAAACAAGTGGAATACTATGGCATATGGTTTCAAATAAATAATCCTTGATGGACTAAGCAGTCTTTTAGTATGGGTACTGGTAAATTGGAAGGGAGGCAAAAGGGAGGAAGGTGGCAGGGATAAGGAATAGGAAATTAGCAAATTGCTCTGGCCTTGAACATAAGAGTTTAAAAAAATAGCAGGGTGCTCTTCATGAGGAATACTCAAGAAAGAAGGAATGTTTAGAAAAGGGAAGTTCCTTTTTTGGATTTTTAAAGCATTCTTCAAGTTCCTAATATTAAGTGTGCCATGGAATTGCATCCCTTTTTTAGTTATGTCCTTCCTTGGCACTGGAAAGAATATATAGAAGGTAGTCATTTTAGATTCTTGACTGTCTATGGGCCTTCCCTTGACCCATATGCTGCCTTCAGGCTAGTGGTCTTTTCAGGATACTTAACTTTTCTTAAGAGGATTTCAGCATCCTCCCCAGCTCCAAAGCATAGCGCTCTTTGCTGACAGTTCTCTCACTGTGGGTAGTTTTCAGTGAGTGGTCCTCAAGGATTATGGAAAATAGAGGCATACACCCTAGGAAATTAGAAAGCTGGTATACTCTTTCTGGTTTTAAGATTTTTTTGTCAACATGGGTTAGTAAAAGCAACAAGAATGTGTAAGACACTTAGTATTAATAATAGAGCTCATGGTGCTTAGATAATAAAAACCCTTTCTCTAGAGGAAAAGCCCCCCTAGTTCCACCAAAAAAAGAAGCATTTTATAATGGTATTTTTGATAGGCATATATCTGATACACAGTAGCATGTATCAGTTATCTTTTGCTGTAACCATTTGCCTTAAAACTGAGTCACTTAAACTAACAACTATTTGTGTAGTTCACAATTCTGGATCAGTGGGGAGGTCTTTTGACCTTGACTGGCTTTGCTGGTCTCATGTTGCTCGTGTGTCTAGTCAGTTAATGGATCTCCTGGCCTGGCTGGTTTATAATGGTCATGGCTGAGACAACCGGCCCTCTATTTATATAGCTGTTTGTCCTCCAGCAGGCTAGTCTGAACTTGGTGGGAGGGTTTCAGAGAGCAACAAGAGAGGGAATGCCCTAGTGCACAAATATCTTTCAAGCCTCTGCTTGTGTCATACTTGCTCACTTCTCATTGGCCAGAGCAAGCCACATGTCAAGCTTAGGGTAAATGAGCAGGCACTCAAAGCTATAAGGGTAAGGGGAAATAGATACAGGAAGAGGAGGAATTTATGGCCATGTTTGCAGTCTGCCACATAGCACAACAGACTGTATTTGTCCAGGAGGATAATCTGGAACCACTTGGACTCACTGTTTTTTAGGAACTGAATTGAAAAAAAATTGTAGTTATGGATAGCTGAGGGTTTTTATGACCAGAGGTCTCAGACTGGCAGTTGATTAGAAGTAGGTTTTATTTGTCCTGCAGCATGTTTAGAACTCTTTTTTTTTAGAGCCAACACTTGAAAATCCAGAGATTTTGCATGAATTCTAAATTACTGACTTTTGATAAAAAAAATCTAACAAAAATTGTCAAGAGTTAAGTGTGAGGCTCTTTTTCTAACACCAGAACACTCATCTATTTTTTTACTCACATCTCTTCTGGGTTTTTCCACACTAAGCAATTTTCCTGTTCTCTGTAGACACCAACTAGATGTCCTACAATTCAATTCAGTTCTGATATTACCTGGAATTAGAGCAGAACACACAGGTTAAGGGCTTAGTCCCACAAGACTGCCCACAATTTAGGCATCAATTTCAAATTCCAGGTCACTGCCAGTACTTCTGACCAACCAGTTATGGTTTGGAACTTCCCGTGAGATCCTCAGTTTTGAAATTTGCTAATAATTGCTGATAGCTCATAGAACTCAGGGGAAACAGTTTACCACTATTACTGGTTTATTATAAAGGATTCAGCTCAGGAACAGCCAAATGAAAGAGATATATGGAACAATGTCTGGGGGTAAGGGCGCTGCCTTTTCATACTCTCCTGGAGCACACCACCCTCCCACCACCGCAGTGTGTTCACCAACTTGGAAGCCCTCTGAGATCCATCATTTAGGGGTTTTTATGGAGGCTTCATTACATAGGCAGGATTGATTAAATCGTCCATTGGGGATTAACTCAGTTGCCAGCTGTCCCCTCTTCCTGAAGGTTGTGGGGTGGAGCTGAAATTCACCACCCTCTAATCCCATGGTCAGTTCTTCTGGCAACAAACCAACCCCTATCCTGGCACTATCTAGGGACCCATCGAGAGTCACCTCCACCTCATTAGTGTAAATTCTGGTATGGTTGAAAGGGGCTTATTACAGATAATAACAGATACTTATGTCACCTCTATCACTCAGCAAATTCAGGGGTTTTAGGAGCTCTGTGCTAGGAACTAGGGAGAAAGACCACATATATAGTTCTTATTATATCACAATATCACACCAAGTAAATATTATCTTTTTGATGAAGCTTGTGCTTTTCAGTTTGCCAAACTCTCCACCCTTGTGTCATCTGCTCAACCATGAGACCGAGTGTCATCTCTCATTTGTTAGAGGAATTGCATTGTTGCTTGTCTTATAGTAGATAAATTTGCCACCATTTCTAACAAATGTGAAACAATGACAGGTAGACTGAGAGTATACCACACCATACAAGAAAAATGGAAGCATATTGCTTTGAATAAGGAAAGAATATTTATTTTGTGTTTCATATGTGTTTTATGTTTTGGTGTCCATAGAACTGCTTTTTCTTTTAAATGTGGGTTACTTGACTCACAATATATCCCTGGATCCTACAGACATGTGAGTTTCGGGCTTTTATTCTAGATGGTGTACAATCTGTGCTTGCATTCGGCCTGTAATCAGAAAGGTGCATCACACCTGGGTATCATTGTTCTGCTAGAGAACTCCTTGTCATTACTTAAAAATTGTTCTGTGCTATGATGCCCAAAACCTACAGCAAGACCCTTGTTAAAAGCAGACTCTAAAAGCCATCGTGTAAAGTAAGGAAGTTGTTGAGGGTGATGTTCTAGAACATTGAACAGTTTCTTCTCTCTGGGGACCCATAGAGAACTAGTTTATTTTTACTCTGTGGACATTTGAATCTTATAACTGTGTCTGCCTCTTAATGAGCATATTAGAATTTAGAGTCAAATGTATAGCCCTTTGTAGACTAATTCACTCTTAGCTTCATCTTTAATCTACCTTTATGTTTATTTTACCATAATTTTCTTGTCTATTTTATGTTATTTTTAGGTTTATATTTAAACTCCTATATATTTTTCTTTTCGGTAAATACTGTTAATTCACAGCTTTCTGTCTGCTGGGCAGCTTATCAAAAGACTGAACCGTGTTCCATGTTTAACTCTGACACGAATAACATTTAACTTTCCAGACCTCCCCCAGCACCAGATTTGTCCGTTTATACATACACTTGTGAGTGCTTTCTTCTTTGAAACTATGTATGAATTTTATTCTCTTTCTTTTGCTTCTTCTACCAGTATTTGTTTTATCTAGGTTTTGCTAAGACATTCACTGTATATGGTAGAGAACCTGTATAAATTGGATAGTTCTTCACGTGTTAGATGCTTAGAAAGTGTTTTAAAACATGCTTAAATTTTAAAGTTTTTTTATATTAATGCTCAAATGGTTATGGAAAATAGCTTACAATGAAATGAATATTGTAAATACCATGTGATCCCTTCAATAGAAGCCTTTTTTCCCCCATCCTGCTTTGTTCGTAGAAAATGCGTTAAGTTTAAAATACAGTTTTCTCTTGTGTCTATTAATTGATGGAACACTTTTCATAAATATGCATGTGTAAATGGGCTAAAAAAAGAGGCAGTGTGGTGAAGTGGTGAAGAGCTTGGGCTCTGATCTAGAAGGATCTGGGTTTGCATATTTCTACTTATTTATTTATTTATATTAAGGTATCATTGATACATACTCTTATGAAGGTTTCACATGAAAAACATAGTGGTTACTACATTCACCCATGTTATCAAGTCCCCCCGCCACCCCACTGCAGTCACTGTCCATCAGTGTAGTAAGAGGCCACAGAGTCAATGCTTGTCTTTGTGCTACACTGTCTTCTCCGTGACCCCTCCACACACCATATGTGCCAGTCATGTACCCCTCAATCCCCTTCTCCCCTCCTCCCCACCCCTCCCTTTTGGTAACCACTAGTCCCTTCTTGGAGTCTATGAGTCTGTGGCTGTTTTGTTCCTTCAGTTTTGCTTTGTTGTTACAATCCACAAATGAGTGAAATCATTTGGTGCTTGTCTTTCTCCACCTGGCTTATTTCACTGAGCCTAATACCCTCTAGCTCCATCCATGTTGTTGCAAATGGTAGGATTTGTTTTCTTCTTATGGCTGAATAATATTCCATTGTGTATATGTACTACATCTTTTTAATCCACTCATCTACTGATGGACACTTAGGTTGCTTCTGTATCTTGGCTATTGTAAATAGTGCTGTGGTAAATATAGGGGTGCATATTCTCCAGTCTTTTTTGAATCTGGGGTTTTGTTTTCTTTGGGTAAATTTCTACGAGTGGAATTCCTGGGTCAAATGGTATTTCTATTTTTAGTTTTTTGAGGAACGTCCATATTGCTTTTCACAATGGTTGAACTAATTTACATTCCCACCAGTGTGTAGTAGGGTTCCCCATTCTCTGCATCCTCATCAGCATTTGTTGTTCCTTGTCTTTTGGATGTTGGCCATCCTAACTGGTGTTAGGAGATATCTCCTTGTGGTTTTAATTTGCATTTCCCTGGTACTTAACATGTGTAGCATCTTTTCATATGCCTGTTGGCCATCTGAATTTTTTCTTAGGAGAAGTGTCTGTTCATATCCTCCACCCATTTTTTAATTGGGTTATTTGCTTTTTGGGTATTGAGACATGTGAATTCTTTACATATTTTGGATGTTAATCCTTTGTCAGATATGTCATTTACAAATATGTTCTCCCATACTGTAGGATGCCTTTTTGTTCTACTGATGGTGTCCTTTGCTTTTTAGTTTTATGTAGTCCCATTTGTTCATTTTTGCTTTTGTTTGCCTTGCCCGAGGAGATGTGTTCAGGAAAAAGCTGCTCATGTTTATATTCAAGAGATTTTTGCTTATCTTTTCTTCTAATAGTTTTATGGTTTCATGACGTACATTCAAGTCTTTGATCCACTATGAGTTTACTTTTGTGTATAGAGTTAAACAACAATCCAGTTTCATTTGCTTGCATGTAGCTGTCCAGTTTTGCTAACACCAGTTGTTGAAGAGGCTGTCATTTCCTTATTGTATATCCATGGCTTCTTTATTGTATGTTAACTGACCATATATGCTCGGGCTTATATCTAGGCTCTTTATTTCTGTTCCATTGATCTGTGGGACTGTTCTCTGCCAGTACTAAATTGTCTTGATAACTGTGGCTTTGTAGTAGAGCTTAAAGTCGGGGAGCGCAATCCCCCCAGTTTTATTAGTCCTCAGAATTGCTATTTCGTGTCTTTTGTGGTTCCATCTGAATTTTAGAACTATTTGTTCTAGTTTGTTAAAGAATGCTGTTGGTAATTTGATAGGAATTGCATTGAATCTGTAGATTGCTTTAGGCAGGATGGCCATTTTGACAATATTAATTCTTCCTATCCATGAGCACGGGATGTATTTCCATTTATTGGTATCTTCTTTAATTTCTCTCATGACTGTCTTGTAGTTTTCAGTGTCTAGGTCTTTCATCTCCTTGTTTAGGTTTATTCCTAGGTATGTTATTCTTTCTGATGCAGTTATTTTCCTGGTTTCTCTTTCTGTTAGTTCATCATTAGTATGTAGGAATGCATCAGATTTCTGTGTATTAATTTTGTATCCTGCAACTTTGCTGAATTCAGTTATTAGTTCTAGTAGTTTTGGGTTGGATCCTTTAGTTTTTTTTTATGTATATTATCATGTCATCTGCAAGCAGTGAGAGTTTAGCTTCTTCTTTACCAATCTGGATGCCTTTTATTTCTTTGTGTTGTCTGATTGCCATGGCTAGGACCTCCCAGGTTTGCATCTTCACTGGATTGCTGCTATCTTTCTGACACTGGGAAGATAACCTCTCAGTGCCTAGTTTCCTCACCTGTAAATGATTGTATAACAATGAATACCTTTTAGTGGCATTCTGAATATGTGAGATAATTCAAGAAAAACAGAATATATGAGATAATTCAAAAAAAAGTAGGCCTAATAATAATGATCAAAGTATACTTTAAGTCAGGAACTGTTACTTGAGATAGGATGGGCATTTCTTAATAATAAAATATTAAATCTGCCAGGAACATAAAAGAATTTAACAATTAAAATTTTTTAAACACTCAATAACATAATCTCAAAATTGACAGATCTACAAGTAAAAATAATAGGTTTTTAAAATATGCTCTCAAACTGATAAAACAAGTGAATCAGAGTCACTAGTAGTAAAGATTTGAGCAACTAAATGAACAATTTTAGTCTGTATTACAGAAAGAGAACATTGAAACCAGAAACTTAAGAATATAAATTCTTTTCAAGAGCTTAAAGCTTGCTCATAGAACAGTTACTAATAGCCATTGCTGAGTATTATAGCAAGTTTCAGCAAAGTATTGAAATCATATAGAGCATGATATCTGAACTTAATGGAATTTAACTATAAATCAGTACAAAAAGATTACTAAACTATTCCAGTATGTTTGTAATTGAAGAAACACACTTCTTATTTGCTGTCAGTCAAAGAAATCACAGTGGACGTAGAGAATATCAGGATGAATGATGATGGAAATAAAAATAAAACTTGTGTGGGATATCAGCAGGAAACAGTACAGACTTTCAAAAACCTTTTATATAAAAACAATAAGAACACTGGCAGAAATTTTCAGTCAGCTTTTTTCTTAAAGGTGTGCAATAATCTAGGTGTGCAATAATCTAAGGAGCATTTATTCTAGAAAAGTGGCTGAATCTTAATAAGAACAGTGAAGTGTTAATATATCCTATTCCATTCCAACTTCCCTAGCTTTGCAGTAGCCTTAGAAACTAATAGCCTACAGTCATGGTACAAACATAAATCCCTCTCCATGTTTTCCTTTCTGTGGAAATTAGGCTTCATCGCTTGGAAGGTAGAATGAGGGCAACTAATCTCTAAAAAAGGAAAAAAAGGAGAGGGATTTTATGTTCAATTGTCAATGCATTTCTATAAAGGATCATTTGGGGAGCTAAAATGATTCTATCTCAGTACAGAATGGAGACATAAATGAAGATGCTAGGAGCCTCATTGTCTGTTCTAGGGAATAGAGGCAGTACTAGGCAGACATAAGATCCTTGAGGCTCAAAAAATTTCTCCAAGGTCCTTTTACTTCTTTCGAGCCCCTTAGGAATGAGCTCTATAATTTCCAGGGTACTTTTCCTCTACTCCAGTCTTCCTCTGCTCCCTAGCAAGAGTTTCATAAAGTTCCTTGCTTGTAGCATCTTAGACATTTAGTATTGACTAAAATTCTTTACTGGTACTGTCAGTGTCTAGCTTCCTTTTTTGCAAATGATGGAAGTTTGTAGAATAACCATGGCCTTTGGAATTTACTGTTCATATCCTAAGCAGTTACAGAGGCATAATGAAAAGGTCAGGCCAGCTCCCATTTTGCATCAGGCAGCTTTATGACAGAGTCCTGTTAAGTATCCTAAAGTGATGGCCAGCAGTATCCATTAAGCTGATCTTTTTTATTTTTATTTTTTGTAAAACAAAGTCCAGTTAAGTTAGAATAATTTGTCTGTTACAGAGGCATGGGATGATAAAACGGAATGCTGCTGTTACAGTGTGCTGTTGTTTTGCATTTCTAGTAATTGAGGTCCTCTACTCAGTGGTGACACATTTCTGAACTTTTAAGTGTTCCTTTGTGTATCAGTATTGGAGAGGGATTAAAACAATGAGAGTCTGCCAGTATTTTAATCATTTCTACTTCTAATAACTTTGGGCTTAAGGCCTTCTGATTTTTCCATATGTCATTAAGTCAAATCATTAAAAGTATTTGTTTGGCCTACATGCTCTTAAAAATTCTGTCACCTGAAGTTAATACTATCAAATAAAAAGTAGCTTTGAATATCTGGGGACCAGATAAAAAGAAAATTATAGTTCCTGTCCTTTAAGGTCCTACACTCAAAGATTGATAAGGCTTATCCAGAGAGATATAAAAAGCACGTAAACCACTTTGATGATTAATTCTATGGCATGTGAGTTGTATTTCAATTTTTAAAAGCACATATAAACTTTGAAACAAAAAATACATAAGTAGTATGTTAAGAATAAATACAAATTTTGAAATAGTTACAGAAAGCTAATAGTAGGAGAATTTGGTCAGAGGATTACTATGGGGAATTTCTTTCTAGTTACAACTTCATTGAAGAGAATGAATTACGAGACCCATTTGAAGGGAGAACAGAGAGCCTTTGGAAAAAGTACAGTCTAGGCTTAACATATAACTGGCAAGAAATCTAGTAGATAAGAATGACATTATGAAATGAGTCAATGAATTTGAGAGAAGTGGAGAATGAGTGGTATTCATGGAAACTGATTAAGAATGGAAAGAAAAATAAGAATCTGCAGCATAACATTTTTCTTCTGTGTTGTGCTCCTTTGTAAGGTGCTTGGTTGCTGTTCTTGTAGCTCTGCGTTGCTTAAAACTCCCTGAATAGGTCATTGTTTGCCCACACAAAGCTGGACTTTAAACCTACCCTTGTTCTTGGAGGCACAGGTGAGGCACTGGAGTGGCTTTGTGCCCTTTAGAAGGCTTGAGCTTTTTGGGTTGTTCCCTGTTCCCCAGAAAACTTCCATCAGTAAATTGGTGATGGGAGAGGGCCCATCAGCAAAGACCATGCATGGTTATGAGATTTCAACTGTGTAAGTTTTAAGTGGCAGTATATGGAGAAACTTAAGTTTGAGGGCCTGCCAGACCTAAAGGTAAATCTTGTTTTATTTTCCTCTAAAATCTGGTGCTTAAAGAGGGACTAGTTTTACATAATTGAATGTTTTTAGTTTATTAGAGAAGGTGTCCATTTAAAAAAATAATCGACTGACATCCCATTCTGACATTAAAATCATTGCTTCAGTCTTCTGGGAAAAGTAGAAGACTCTAGACCCAATGAGATGCTTAATTACCACATCGATTACAGAGTATATATTTTAAATCATGTAAAGTCCAATATAGTCATAATTTTCTTTTTCTATTGTTGTTCTGTGTGTGTGTTTGTGTATGTTTCATTACCAAGGAACCTCAAACCAGTTACCCAGCTATATGTTAGTGTGGATGCTAGCACCAAAGACAGCCTCAAGAAAATCGACCGCCCACTCTTCAAAGATTTCTGGCAAAGATTCCTCGACAGTTTAAAAGCTTTGGCAGCAAAGGTAAGACTTCTTATGACATCTTTTCTTTAAATTATCAAATGTACATCACAGTGTTTCAACAGTCCCCCTTTCTGCCACCCACCGCTCCCACCCCAACCTCACCCCCTTGGTAACCACTAGTCACTTCTCAATGTCTATGAGTCTAATGCTGTTTCCTTTCTTCTTTTTTGCTTTGTTTTTATACTCCACAAATAAATGAAATCATGTATTTGTCTTTCTCTGCCTGACTGGCTTCACTGAGCATAATATCCTCTAGTTCCATCAATGTTGTTGCAAATGGCAAGACTTCTTTTCTTTTATGGCTGAATAATATTCCACTGTGTATATGTACTACATCTTCTTTATCCATTCATCTACTAATGAACACTTAGATTGCTTCCATATCTTGGCTATTGCAAACAGTGTGGTGATAAACATAGGGGTGCATATTCTCCAGTCTTTTTGAATCAGGGATTTTGTTTTCTTGGGGAAAATTCCTAGGAGTGGAATTACAGGGTCAAATGGTATTTCCGTTTTTAGCTTTTTGAGGAGCCTCCATACTGCTTCCCACAGCCATTGTACCAATTTGCATTCCCACTAACAGTGTAGTGGGAATTTTCTCTGCATCCTCACCAGCTTTTGTTGTTTCTTGTCTTTTGGATAGTGGCCATTCTAAGTGGTGTGAGGTGTCATCTCATTGTGGTTTTAATTTGCATTTCCCTGATGATTAGTGATGTGGAGCATCTTTTCATATGCCTATTGGCCATTTGTATTTCTTCTTTGGAGGAGTGTCTGTTCAGGTCGTCTGCCCATTTTTTAATTGGGTTATTTGTTCTTTGAGTGTTGACACACATGAGTCCTTTATATATTTTGGATGTTAACTTCTTATTGGATATGTCATTTACTAATATATTCTCCTATACTGTAGAATGCCTTTTTGTTCTGCTGATAGTGTCCTTAGCTGTACAGAAGGTTTTTAGTTTGATGTGGTCCCATTTGTTCACTTTTGCTTTTGTTTCCCTTGCCCAAGGAGATATCTTCAGGAAAAAATTACTCATGCTTATATTCAAGAGATTTTTGCCTGCATTTTCTTCTAAGAGTTTTATGGTTTCATAACCTACATTCAGGTCTTTGATCCATTTCGAGTTTACTTTTGTGTTTGGAGTTAGACAGTAATCCAGTTTCATTCTTATATGTATATGTCCAGTTTTGCTAACACCAGTTGCTGAAGAGGCTGTCTTTTCCTTGTGTATATTCATGGTTCCTTTATCATATATAAATTGACCATATATGTGTGGGTTTATATCTGGGCTCTCTATTCTGTTCCATTTTCTATGGGTATATTCTTGTGCCAGTACCAAATTGTCTTGATAATTGTGGCTTTGTAGTAGAGCATGAAGTTGGGGAGCATAATCCCTCTCAGCTTTGTTCATCTTTCTCAGGATTGCTTTGGCTACTCAGGGTCTTTTTTTGGTTCTGTATAAATTTTAGAAGTATTTTTTTCTAGTTCATTGAAAAATACTGTTGGTATTTTGATAGGATTGCACTGAATCTGTAAATTGCTTTGGGCAAGATGGCCATTTTGACAATATTAATTCTTCCTATCCATGAACATGGAATAGATTTCCACTTTTTGGTTAGTATTTAATTTCTCTCATGAGCGTCTTGTAGTTTTCAGAGTATAGATCTTTCACCTCCTTACTTAGGTTTATTCCCAGGTATTTTATTATTTTTTTGATGCAATTGTAAATGGAGTTATTTTCCTGATTTGTCTTTATGCCAATTCATTGTTAATATATTTGAATGTGACAGATTTCTGTGTAATTCTGTATCCTGCAACTTTGCTGAATTCAGATCTTAGTTCTAGTAGTTTTTTTGTTGGATTCTTGAGGGTTTTCTGTGTATAATATCATGTCATCTGAAAATACTGACAGTTTAACTTCTTCCTTACCAATGTGGATGCCTTTTATTTCTTTCTGTTGTCTGGTTGCTGTGGCTAGGACCTTTAGTACAATGTTGAATAAAAGTGGTGAGACTGGGCATCCTTGTCTTGTTCTGATTTTAGAGGAAAAGCTATCAGCTTTTCACTATTAAGTATGATGTTGGCTATATATGGCATTTATTATGTTGATTTATTATGTTTGCAACCCCTGTATTCACTTTGTTGAGCATTATTATCATGAATGGATGTTGAATTTTGCCAATGCTTTTTCAGCATCTATTGAGATGATCATGTGGCTTTTATCCTTCTTTTAATATGGTTTATGATATTGATGGATTTTCTGTTTCTTCCTGGGTCAGTTTTGGAAGGTTGTATTAATCTAGGAAGTTTCCCATTTCTTCTAGTTATCCAATTTATTGGCATATTATTTTTCATAGTATTCTCTAACTTCTTTGTATTTCTGTGTTGTCCATTGTGATTATTCCTTCTTCATTTCTGAGTGTACTCTTTTTTTTCTTGATAAGTCTGGCTAGATAATAGGCTAATATCTATTTTATTTTCTCAAAAGAATGAGCTCCTGGTTTCATTGATTTTTTTTTTCTATTCTTCTCTATTTTATTTATTTCTCATCTGATCTTTATTATGTCCCTTCTTCTAATAACTTTGGACTTCATTTTTCTTCTTCAATTGTAATTTTAGACTTTATTTGGATTGTTCCTGTTTCTTGAGGTAAGCCTGTATTGCTATGTACTTTCTTCTTAGAACTGCCTTTGCTGTGTCCCACAATTTTGGGCTACTGGGTTTTTGTTTTCATTCATCTCTGTGTATTGCTTAATTTCTGTTTTAATTTGTTTATTGATACATTGATTATTTAGAAGCATGTTGTTTCATCTCCATGTGTTTGTAAATTTTTTTGCTTTCTTTGTGTAATATATTTCTAGTTTCATACCATTGTGGTCTGAAAAGCAGCTTGATACAATTTCAGTCTTTTTGAATTTATTGAGGCTCTTCTTGTGGCCTAGTATGTGATCTGTTGTGGAGAATGTTCCATATACACTTGAGAAAAATGTGATTCATGCTGTTGGATGGAGCTTTTCATAGATAACTGTTAAGTCCATTTGATTTAATATATTGTTTAGTATGTCTGTTTCCTTATTTTCTGTCTGGTTGATCTATTGATGTGAGTGGTATGTTCAAGTCTCCTAAGATGAATGTGTTGGAATCTATTTTCCCCTTTAATTTTTAGCATATGTTATAGATATTTAGGTGCTCCTATGTTGGTTGCATAGATACTTATAATGGTTATATCCTCTTGTTGGACTGATTCCTTTATCATTATGTAATGTCCTTCTTTGTGTCTTGTTACTTTCTTTGTTTTGAAATCAATTTTGTCTAATATAAGTACTGCTAATTTTTCTACCTATTATTTGCATGGCATATCTTTTGCTATCCCTTCACTTTTAGTTTGTATATGTCTTTAGGTCTGAAGTGAGTCTCTTGTAGGCTGCATATAGTTGGGTCTTGTTTTTTTATCCATTCTGCAACTCTACTTTTGATTGATTCATTCAGTCCATTTGCATTTAAGGTAATTATTGATAGATATGTACTTACTGCCATTTTATTAATTGTTTTCTGTCTGTTTTTTATATCTCCTCTCTGTTCCTTTCTTTCTCATACTTTTTTTGTTGATGGTTTTCTTTAGTGTTGTAACTGGATTTTTCTCTCTTTAAAATTTATTTTTATGTGTGTGTATTTATTCTAGGCTTTAGGTTTGTGGTTACCAATGGTTCAAGGATAGCTTCTTTGCTTTATTATAGTATCTATCTTAAATTGCTGATTACTCTATTTCAAACACAATCTAAAGGTACTTCTTTTTCTTCTTCTTCTTCCTTGTTCCACATTTTTTATCTACAGTTTTTTGTCTATCCCTTGACTGACTTTGTATATAGTTAATTTTATTTCTTTTTTTTAAAATTTTGTACTTGCTTGGTAATTAGTTGGTCTACTACTTTTACTGTGGTTTATTTTCATTGGTGAGAGGTATTTAGCTTTAGGGTCATTTCCATTTACAGCAATTCCTTTAACATATATTTTAAGACAGGTTAGTGATAGTTAATTCCTTCAACTTTTGTTATTTTGAAATTCTTTAATACCTGCTTCAAGTGTAAATGATAATCTTGCTGGGTAGAGGATTCTTAGTTGGTGGTCCTTCTGTTTTACTTCATTAAATATATCATGCCCCTCCCTTCTGTCCTGCAGAGTTTCTGCTGAGAAGTCTCCTCATAGCCTGATGGGATTTTCTTTATAAATAATCTTTTTTCTCTCTGGCTGCTTTCAACACATTCTCCTAATCCTTGATCTTTGCCATTTTAATTATTGTATGTCTTAGTATTGTCTTCCTGGGGTTTCTTTTGTTAGGGGATCTCTGTGCTTCCATGACTTGAGTGTCTATTTCCTTCCCCAGATTGAGGAAGTTCTCAACAATTATTTCTTTTTTAAAAATTTATTTTGGTATCAATCTACAAATACACGAGTAACATTATGTTTACTAGACTCCCCCCATCATCAAGTCCCCCCCTACATATCCCATTATGGTCACTGACCATCAGTGTAGTAAGATGCTATAGAATTACTACTTGTCTTCTCTGTGTTGTACAGCCCTCCCCGTGCCCCCCACCCCCACATTATATCTGCTAATCATAATGTCCCTTTTTTTCCCCTTATCCCTTACTTCCCACCCATCCCCCCCAGTCCCTTTCCCTTTGGTAACTGTTAGTCCATTCTTGGATTCTGTGAGTCTGCTGCTGATTTGTTCCTTCAGTTTTTTCTTTGTTCTTATACTCCACAGATGAGTGAAATCATTTGATACTTTTCTTACTCTGCCTGGCTTATTTCACTGAGCATAATACCTTCTAGCTCCATCCATGTTTTTGCAAATGATAAGATTTGTTTTTTTCTTATGGCCAAATAATATTCCATTGTGTATATGTGCCACGTCTTCTTTATCCATTCATCTACTGATGGACACTTAGGTTGCTTCCATTTCTGGGCTATTGTAAATAGTGCTGCGATAAACATAGGGTTGCATCTGTCTTTTTCATTCTGGGCTGCTGCATTCTTAGGGTAAATTCCTAGAAGTGGAATTCCTGGGTCTATTTTGAGCTTTTTGAGGAACCTCCATACTGCTTTCCACAATGGTTGAACTAATTTACATTCCCACCAGCAGTGTAGGAGGGCTCCCCTTTCTCTACATCCTTGCCAACATTTGTTGTTGTTTGTCTTTTGGATGGTGGCGATCCTTACTGGTATGAGGTGATATCTCACTGTGGTTTTAATTTGCATTTCTCTGATGATTAGCAATGTGGAACATCTTTTCATGTGCCTGTTGGTCTTCTGAATTTCTTCTTTAGAGAAGTGTCTGTTCAGCTCCTCTGCCCATTTTTTAATTGTATTATTTGCTTTTTGTTTGTTGAGGTGCGTGAGCTCTTTATATATTTTGGATGTCACCCCTTTATCGGATATGTCATTTGTGAATATATTCTCTCATAGTGTAGGATGTCTTTTTGTTCTATTGATGGTGTCCTTTGTGGTGCAGAAGCTTTTCAGCTTGATATAGTCCCATTTGTTCATTTTTGCTTCTGTTTCCCTTGCCCGGGGAGATATGTTCATGAAGAAGTTGCTCATGTTTATGTCCAAGAGATTTTTGCCTGTTTTTTTTTCTAGGAGTTTTATGGTTTCATGACTTACATTGAGGTCTTTGATCCATTTTGAATTTACTTTTGTATATGGGGTTAGACAATGGTCCAGTTTCATTCTCTTACATGTAGCTGTCCAGTTTTGCCAGCACAGCTGTTGAAGAGACTGTCATTTCCCCATTGTATATCCATGGCTTCTTTATCATATATTAATTGTTCATAGATGTTTGGGTTAATGTCTGGAGTCTCTAATCTGTTCCACTGCTCTGTGGGTCTGTTCTTGTGCCAGTATTAAATTTTCTTGATTACTGCAGCTTTCTAGTAGAGCTTGAAGTTGGGAAGTGAGATCCCCCTGCTTTATTCTTCCTTTTCAGGATTGCTTTGGCTATTTGGCAGTTATTTCTTTAAGAAGACTTTCTGTCCATTTGTTTTTCTCTTCTGTAATTTGTTTCATTTACTATCTCCTCTATGTAACCTAATCTACTTTTAAATCCCTCCATTGTATGTTTCATTTCAGATGCTCATTTCAGATACTGTATTCTTCAGTTCTCAGTGTCTGTGTTTTTCTGGTTTTCTGTCTTTGTTGAAGTCCTCTTTGTGATCTTGAATACTTTTCTATAAATCCTTGAGCATATTTATGACTTTTATTTTGAAATCTTTACCAAGAAGATTGGTGATCTGTTTCATTTAGCCCTCTCTCTGGGGTTCTATTTTATAGTTTCGTTTGGATCAAATTTCTCTGCTTGCTCATTTTGTCAGGGAGTCTGTGTTTCTTCCTTTGTATTAGATGTCTCTGGTATGTATTCTGGTCTAAAGAGTAATAGCTTTATGAAGAAGCTATGCTATGGTGCCCAGAAGCTCAAGATTCTTTAGTCTGCCTGGTTTCATTTTGTGGAGGCCCCAGCTGTTGTGCCATGGGCAGGGCCACCTTTTTGTCTGGCTTCTGTAGTGGTCTCAGTCTGGGTGGGCAGTTTGCTTTAACTCCTGCTTTTGTGATCAGCTCAGTAATCTCTGTTGAGCTCTCTGTGGGCAGGGTTGCTCTCCTTGTGGCCTGCCTCAGTGGCGGGGCTACAGAGTTAATGGGGTGGGCGAACCGATGTGCCCCAGCTGGAAGCACAGCACTTGGTATAGACACCCGCAGGGTGGAAGGAGCTTTTGGTGCTGGTTCCTCTAGGCACCTCTCTGGTTGGCCTGAAATGTTTCCAAGCAAGCCAAGGGGAGTCTCCCTCTGCTTGCCAGGCAGCAAAGTCTGAGCTGCTGCTGGACCCAGTGGGTTGTCTGTTGGCAGTGCACACAGGGAGGAGCCTTGGGGCTGCATTGCCAGCACCGGGAATGGAGTGTCTTGGGCTCCCGTGAATTCTGATCTCTTGGGCTGAGGGAGGGCTAGGTCGGTATCCTCCACCTGCCTTTTCTCCTGAGGAGAGAGTTCTGTCCAACCCTTATCCCCTGTGGAACCCCTTTCACTGCTGGCAAGTCTTTCAAACTGCCACCTCTGCTTTAGGTCTAAGGACTGGCAGGGCATGCTTGCCCTCCATGTTAGCTGGAATCTCAGCTTCCCAGAGTGTTCTTCTTGCCCCTGGTGTCCAGCCCCGATAATCACCAGAACCTGATGTAATGTGGCTTGTGCTGCTGGAGTAGATCTCCAGGGCCAGGTGAGCAGCACTCCTGGATTCCTGCCTCCTCCCCTGCTCTGTTCCTCTTTCTCCTGTCTATAGGCTGGTGTGGGCGGAGGGCTTGGGTACAGCTCAATCTTACCTTTGCTGCCTCATCCTTTTCTGTATGGTCATCTTTTCATCCTCAGGTGTAGGGGTCTGTTCTGTATTCTTCAGGTTTCTTCAGTTCTAGTTGCTTTGCTGTATTTTCCTCTTTTGTGTGTTTTTGGGAGGAGTTTTCCATCTTGTCTTCCTAGTCTGCCATCTTTAATCCATTAATCTTCCAAATTATGACATCTTTAAAAGAAAAACATCAGAAGTTTTCTTTAAAAAAAAATAGTTGACATCTTCCTTTTTTTTTAGGCTTCCACTTTTATTTTTCAGTAACTGTGTTGAGTTCCTCTTAAGTTTGTAGCACTCTGCCTTACGTATATTATTTGCCCTTTGTGTATTACGGAGGAGATACGCATTCCCAAAGTTAATTAATAAAACATGGTTAAATAGCAGTACATAGCAACCCTGGAAGGGTGTCAACAAATAGTATATGTTTAAATATGAAGTTAATCTTTCTGAATTTGTAAAACCAAATTTTCTACCCAGTAAGGAATTGGAGCTCTGGGAAGAGGGGGTTCCCTGTTGGGGTCAAGTTCTCTAGGAATTCAGTAAGACTGAATAAAGGCAAAGACAAAGAGCTGGAGATTAAAGGGGTTTACCATTTATTCTCAAAGTAGCAGGTCTCAGTCTCTTCTTGCACTCCACTTTCCTGGCCATGTGCCAAGTTCCCTGCTTCCATGCAAGGGCTTAATTCTCCAGGAGCACCAGGGCTCCAAGGCTTTCTCCGTACTCTCCCAGCAGCCATGCTTCTTCGCCACCCCTTGCACCGGGAGGAACTCTGTGGGCAGGTATCTTATGACTGGGAGATGCCTGACCAGTTAGGTAACAGGAACAGAGGAGAGGAGAGAATGGGTGTTTCCTCTACACCCCTCCCCTGGCCTGGCAATCCTGTGACTGATGTGCTGCTCTGTCCCCAGTAAATACCCCATAAATGTGCAAAAAAAGGCTCTGATGTGTTTATACGATGGGCGCTATTAAGACCAGGTGAGAATCCTGGTCAGAAATATCCATTGTCGCCACAGGAATTCAACCACAGGATGTCCAAACTTAATGTCTTTTTCTGCAAAAACTTGTCCCTTCTTAGGTCTGTACTTATGGCATACATACCTTTCTTTATTTTAGAGCTGAAGTATCCTTCTCATTCTTCTCTCCCATTAACTCCATGTGGCAATAGTTGGTATTTTCCTGTTAGTTCCCCCTCTCTTCTCTTACAGCCATTTCCCCTTTTCTGTTCCCTTTGCTTTTGCCCTACAGTTCTTTATGCTTGAACCAAACCCGACTGATAATGAAAATCGGTACAGGAGCTTATGAAAATTCCAGTTACTTATTCCTAGTGGTATTTGAGAATCTACATTTCTAACATCCCAAGTAACTTTTGAGGTGTATCCAGACATGGAGTCACTGTCCCAGAAAACCTCCTTTTCCCTCTGCTCAACACTCCCTTTGGCATTCCTAACCCATTGCCATGTGATCCCAATGGACATTTCCAGACTCCTTCATGATATTCCCCAGGAATGCTACACTTCACTGCTTATGTTGCTATTTCTGCAAATGTGCCTGGTTCTATTTCTAAGCCCTTGCTTATCTTCTTGGAACCTGGACAGTCTTTTCTTTCCATTTCTTTGACTTGTAGATGCCATGCAACCATAAGTTTCAGCTTCATTATTACTTATACTTTGGAGTCTTTTCTAATTGCAAATAGCTGTCTCTTTCCCTTAAGTTTTATACCTATAAAATCGCATTATTTCTATTGTTTTATCCTAGCTTCTCTCTCCCCCACTGGATTCCTTACTTATGTCTGAATTCTATACAATATCTAGTGCAGCACATTTAAAGGCAATTGATAAATGTTTGTTAAAAGAATGAATGAGTGGAAACTCAACAGAGCTCTGTAGTGGTAAGGTGTACCATGTTCCTTTTCTTGACTGCTCTAGCTGATAAAATCTTTTTCTCCTATTTTATGCTTGAGAAGTTAAATCAATGCCCATTTTGGCAGTTAACACTGACTTTATTTAAGAAATTGGAAACAGGCATTACTTTGGTTTCTGATCTGTCCTGGGTTATTTATAACGCTAGCAATCCAGGTGCTTTCTGAGTTCCCTTAAAATTTCTTTGTTTATCAGCTGTATCATCTTCTCTCGTTATGAGATAGGAGATACATAGTATAAAAGTCAGGGTGGTTTTAGATAGGAGTAAACAATAGGAACTGGCAATATCAGATACATCTGAGGTTGTTAGGCTGTGTTCTGAGTCAGAGAATCAAAGATGAGAAATAGGCATTAGTAGAATGGTTTAAGAGATTCTTTTTTTTTCTTTTGGGCAAAGTTTCCTTATTTTGAAGTTACAAGCCTTTAGATGTCCAATTGGCCTGACTCATTGATAGTAATGCTATCACTTAAACTTATACACTATTTCCTAACTTCTGAGCTTTTTGCATATAACATCATTATGTGTCCATGTGATTCTAGTTGGAAAAGTTTCCTTGGGCTATTTAAACTATCTGCTAGCAAATTAGGGCAGTTGCTTTCTAAGCATTTTATAGCAATTAGAACTTATGGTTTTCATTCTTGTATTGTTTATGTTGCCATTTAAGAAAGCAGCTCTATGGCAGGAAACTGCTCTTAAAATTAAAAGTTTTCTTTAAATTAACTCAAGCTATGTCCTTTTGTATATCTGATATTACTGGTACAGTAGATACTATCACGGAATGTCTGCTTTACTGCTATTTTACACTCAAAAATAAAACATTTCTGTTGTAACTGTATTACTAGCTAAGGTCAAACATATTACTATAATCTGATATTATTTCAGTTTTTAAATAAACACTTTTAAATGAAAGTGCTTTTTCAGGTATTTTAATCAAATATCCATGCTCTTCTGTTATTTGTTTAGGCTTTTAGTATACCTGAGCAAGGAAAGGCATTTAAAGAGAAAGAATTTCTTGAGCTTTATAAACAAAGAAATTTGATTTGTCCCAAGTTTTTCAGTTTGAGCTAGTGCAACCCAAAGTAGAAGAAGGAAGCGTGTTTTGTTTTGTTTTTTTAACTCTTGCTGAGTATAATGTTTACATTTCCAGATCTTTATCTTTTGTCAGAATGTTCCTATTCAAATGTGAGAAGAGAAATATATTTTGGTACTTGAGTATGTGGGGCTAAAAAGCATTGCCGTTAAGATAACACAGCAAAAAATGCATTAGCTTCAGTTTCTGTCCATGACAGCTACTTGTCAGGCAGTCCATTTTTAAAAAAGACAAATCCATTTTGTACAAGAAACACTGCCTACTTTTGGCAGTAGACTTTTATCAGCAATGTGAATAGATGTGTTTCTGCTAGCACATTGTTATGCCAAATTGAAGATCCCACAGGAGATTGAAGCAATTAATCCTTTTCCATGTTTAAACAATGATATTGATATGTTTGAAACCTCATATTTGAAAAGCAAGACAAACATGTTCCCTGAATTTCACAATCTTAGATAACCAAATATGAACATTAGCCCTCTTTCTAGAGATGTGAGCGTGCTCTGAGCTGACCTTATTGAAGTAATATTATTCTATTTAACAATGGGAGAAGGGCTTATAGTACATTCACAAGATAGCTCTGTATCTAATATTTAAATAAACCAACATTATTCATGCGGCCTATAATTTGCAAATTAAAAAAAACATTTAACTTTTGATTTCTTTATCTCTGATTGTAAAAATATTGCATGTTGATTATGGAAATTTTGGGGAAGTAAAGAGAAATTGCAGGGGAGGTATGCTATTTTACATATATGATTCAATTTTATATGTTGTGTTTTGTTGTTGACATAAGGACAGAACCATTTTTCCATGCTACTAAAATTTCTCTATAACCATGTTAAAGATAGCTTAATTTTTCATCTTACTCAGTGTGAGATGATAGAAAAAACAACATGTATATATATATATATTGGTTTCTGCCCCAGTTCCTGGCCCAGAGCTCTTGAAACCCTTGTAAATTCCTAAGTGGTAAGAGCAGTGGGAACATCTTTTGTTCTGAGGCAACACTGTGGGATCTGGAAGGTTCCTGGATGGGAACTGGTCACCAGAAAACCTGAGCCATGATTAGAAGCTTGGGATTTCAGCCCTGAATACTTCCCACCCCTACCCTCAGCTTCTCTAGAGTGGGGAGAGGGGCTAGAAATGGGAGTTAATACTTGATTGTGCCTATGTGAACAAGCCTCCATAAAAATCTCACTAGGGGGTGGGGGGTGCTTCATGTTGGTGAACACATCCAGTACGGTGGCATACCCCAACTCCATGGGGACAGAAGCTCTTGTGCTCAGGATACCCTGAAATCTGGTTCTGTGTATCACTTCTTCTGGTTGTTCTTCTGTATCCTTTACTAAACTGGTAAATGTAAGTTAATGTTTCCCTGATTTCCCTGAGCCACTCTATCAAATTAATCAAACCTGAGGATGGAAACCTGTGATACGTAGCCTATTGGTCGGAAGGCAGGTGACAACCTGGACTTGTGATTGACCTCTGACGCGGGGTATACTGTCAGAATTGAGTTAAATTGTAGGATGCCCAATTGGTGTCACAGAGTTGTTTGGTGGGGGAAGACTCCCCCAAACATTTGGTGACCATAGTGTTAGAAGTGAAGTGTTCTGTGTGTATAAAGTAGACACACAGGAGAGAAAACTGGGTTTTTCCCTACTCAGTTTCCTGCTTGTTGGTCAGTTGTGGAGTCTACAAGAGTGTGTGATGGTCCAGAATGCTTCTTCACTTTGTTTGGAGCCTGACAGTAGGTCAGATTCCCATCTTAGCACACTTGAGAGGGATCTTCTGTGCCTCTGCTGTTCTCTAATTGCAGCATGCAGTTTGTCACTTTTTAACATTTATAAAGTGAGATGCAGCCTGAGATGGCATGTCATATTCATTTGACAGCACTGTTATTTTCATAAAAGACTGTATCTTAACAGTCTAGAGTATTTTGGAGTCAGTGAAATACCATATTTTCCTCCTCCACACCCTTTAGGATAAGTTGGTTTCTCCTCCATTGTTCTGAGTAGTTCCCCTAAGAAGGAGAACTATTTTATTTCTGCCTCCCATTATTTATGCTATAGTCAATTCTTGAACCTTAGTCCATCTGGCTATGGTCTTGGAATATTTCTTTTAATTAAAAAAATTTTTTTAGTGAAATATATTTGATATACAATATTTGGTTTGATATATAATTGTATTAATTTCAGGTATACAACATAGTGATTCAGAAATTGCTTATGTATTACAAAATGCTCACCATAAGTGTAGTTACTAGTTCTCATCATACACTAAAAAGATTCTACACAGTAAAGGAAACCATTGTCAACCTTAAAAAGAAAACAGTTATTTTACCAACAAAAATGGGTTTATTCAGGAATAGCAGACAATTGCAATTGAGACATACAAGCTACAGTAAAACCATAGGCATGTCTAGAGAACAAAAGAGAGGAACACCCTTTTATAGAGGAAGGGCCAAGTTGGAGGGCTGTTCTAAGCAAAAAGTCCATTGAAGTAAACAGGGAGTTCCACATGCTTCTCCTTGGCTGAGCTGTGACAGTTCTCTCATTGGCTGGGCTGTGGTGGGTCTAAGATTTACCAGGAGTGGTGGATATGAAAGCTCCCTCTGCTGGCCTCCCAACAGCATGTCACTGAGGTTTCTCTAAATTTTCGCCAATCGTAAATCATTAACCAAACGTAAAGACAACCTAACTGAATGGAAGAATGTATTTGTAGATGATACATCTGAGAAGGGGTTGATATCCAACATATCTAAAGAAATCATGTAACTCAACACCAAAAAACAATCCAATTAAAAAATGGACAAAGTACCTAACTCTTGTTTTCTTAAGATTTATCTTGTCCTTTACGTTTATCTACCCTGTGTGAGCCCTCTCCACAGGCATAGATTTCCCAGGGTATTGATTCCCTACAGCCTGGATTTAATGCCACTAACTTTCCTCTGCATGGCTAAAAGGATATTCTGTTTTTTGCCATTTTTGACATTTGACCAAGACTGGTGTGTTTAATTTCTACTGTTGTGTTATCCTAAGCTGGTGTCTGCAAACTGGTTAGTTCTCTCCAGTTGCAAGAAGCCCCCTAGTAAATAGGTTTTCTCCAGACATGACTTCTACCTAAGCTTGTTTTAGGGAAAGAGGAATATGTTTCATCTTAAGTTTGTGTTAGGGCATTAGGTCATCAGGTCTAGCAGACAATTGCTTATGTGCTGTAGGGACTTAAAGGAATGTTGAAGCATGAATATATAGATTTGGAAGTATAGTCTCTGTAGCAGTAAATCACAGTTGAAGGTGAGGAAGGGGATGGAGTTATCCAAGAAGTTTCTAAAGAAGGTCAAAGAAAGAACCTTGAGGAACACAATTTTTTAAAATTGAAGTATAGTTTATATACAATATTATATTGGTTTTAGATGAACAACTTAGTGATTCATCAATTATATACATAATTAAATGCTCACCAGGATAAGTGTAGTTACCACCTATAACCATACAAAGATATTACAATAATATGAACTATATTCCATCCCTGTGACTAAAATATTTTATAATTTGAAGTATGTACCTCTTTATCTACATCTCCTGTTTCACCTGTTACTCCTTCCCTCCATCCCCCTATCGTAACCAACCATCAATTCTCTGTGTTTGTGAGCCTATTTCTATTCTATTTTTCAGAAATCAACATACATGTGAAACCATATGGTATTCTTCTTTCTCCTATTTATTTCCCTTAGCATAATACCCTCTAAGTTCACCCATGTTGTTGCACATTGCAAGATTTCTTTCTTAAGTTATGGCAGGATAATATTCCACTGTGTACAAAATTTCATATGGAAATATCAAAGACCCCAAATAGCCAAAGCAATCCTGAGAAGGAAGAAGAAAGTGAGGGGGTGATCTCACTCCCCAACTTCAAGCTCTACTACAAAGCCACAGTAATCAAGACAATTTGGTAATGGCACAAGAACAGAGCCACAGACCAGTGGAACAGATTAGAGACTACAGACATTAACCCAAACATATATGGTCAATTAATATACGATAAAGGAGCCATGGACATACAATGGGAAAATGACAGTCTCTTCAATAGATGGTGCTGGCAAAACTGGACAGCTACATGTAGGAGAATGAAACTGGAACATTGTCTAACCCCATATACAAAAGTAAATTCAAAATGGATCAAAGACCTCAATGTTAGTCATGAAACCATAAAACTCTTAGAAAAAAACATAGGCAAAAATCTCTTGGACAGAAACATGAGCGACTTCTTCATGAACATATCTCCCCGGGCAAGGGAAACAAAAGCAAAAATGAACAAGTGGGTCTATATCAAGCTGAAAAGCTTCTGTACAGCAAAGGATACCATGAATAGAACAAAAAGGTACCCTACAGTATGGGAGAATGTATTCATAAATGACAGATCCAATAAAGGGTTTATATTCAAAATATATAAAGAGCTCACGCACCTCAACAAACAAAAAGCAAATAATCCAATTAAAAAATGGGCAGAGGAGCTGAACAGACAGTTCTCCAAAGAAGAAAATTAGATGGCCAACAGACACATGAAAAGATGCTCCACATCGCTAGTTATCAGAGAAATGCAAATTAAAACCACAATGAGATATCACCTCACACCAGGTAAGGATCACCACCATCCAAAAGGCAAACAACAACAAATGTTGGCGAGGTTGTGGAAAAAGGGGAACCCTCCTACACTACTGGTGGGAATGTAAATTAGTTCAACCATTGTGGAAAGAAGTATGGAGATTCCTCAAACAACTAAAAATAGAAATACCATTTGACCCAGGAATTCCACTTCTAGGAATTTACCCTAAGAATGCAGCAGCCCAGTTTGAAAAAGACAGATGCACCCCTATGTTTATCACAGCACTATTTACAATAGCCCAGAAATGGAAGCAACCTAAGTGTACATCAGTAGATGAATGGATAAAGAAGATGTGGTACATATACACAATGGAATATTATTCAGCCATAAGAAGAAAACAAATCCTATCATTTGCAACAACATGGATGGAGCTAGAGGGTATTATGCTCAGTGAAATAAGCCAGGCAGAGATAGACAACTATCATGATTTCACTCATCTGTGGAGTATAAGAACAAAGAAAAACTGAAGGAACAAAACAGCAGCAGAATCACAGAATCCAAGAATGGACTAACAGTTACCAAAGGGAAAGGGACTGGGGAAGGGAGGGATAAGGGCAGGGAAAAAGAAAGGGGGCATTACGATTAGCATGTATAATATGGGGGGGGGCATGGGGAAGGCTGTGCAACACAGTGAACACAAGTAGTGATTCTGCAGCATCTTACTATGCTGATGAACAATGACTATAATGGGGTGTGGGGGGACTTGTTGAAGGGGGAGCCTAGTAAACATAATGTTCTTCATGTAATTGTAGATTAATGATAACAAAAAAATATTCCACTGTATGTATGTACTCCATCTTCTTTAACCATTCATCTATTGATGGTCACTTCAGTTGTTTTCATGTTTTGGCTAGTGTAAATAATGCTGCAAAAATTGTAGGGATGCATATATCTTTTTGAATTAAAGATTTTGTTGTCTTCAGGTAGATTCCAAGAGATGGAATTATTGGGTTGTGTGGCATGCTTTAATTTTTTTAGAAAACTCCACACTGCTTTCTAGCAGGAGGAACACAAAATTTGAAGCTTTCAAGATGAAGAACATAACAGAGAGTGAATCTGGGAAGAATTTCATAAAGGTTTTGATTCAATTCCATGTAAGTGTGATGTATCACACACTACTAAAGGAACAGTGAGGTTCCAGAAAGATAATGAGGGAAAGGTTAAGGTACAAAAAAGAAAGTTGGTTTACCAGTTCGTCTCTAATCACTGTCAAAAAGAAATAAGAGTACAGTGTTTTATGTAGAAGCCATTGTGTACTGGGTTGAATGGGAAGGCTGGAAGTGGAGAGAGCGAACACTAGATATTAATGTAATGAATATTAACCTTTGAACCAAGAGCAAAATATTATTTGATGAAGAAGTTAAAGGTATTTCCTCTTATGAGATAAAAAATTTATATAAGCATATCTGGTAAAAAGTAATTAGAAAATAAATTTTACCATAATGAAGAAAATAAATGATTTATATGCCAACAAAATTCGAAGATATAAAATATCATTGCTGTAATGCTATATATCTTCCAGAATTTTAATTCATGTATGTATACATACATGTGTGTATTTTACTTACAAATGAGGTACAGTACATTCTTGTACAACTGTGCTTTTTTAAATTTATTTTTTATTAAGGTATTATTGATATGCACTCTTATGAAGGTTTAACATAAAAAACAATGTGCTTACTACATTCACCCATATTATTGAGTCCCCCTCCATGCCCCATTGCAGTCACTGTCCATCAGTGTAGTAAGATGCCACAGAGTCACTATTTGCCTTCTCCGTGCAACACTGTCTTCCCGGTTACCGTCCCCCCCCCCCCGCCCCCGCCCTGCACGCTATGTATACTAAACATAGTATTCCTCAATCCTCTGCTCCCTCCCTCTCCACCCGCCATCCCACACACCTCCCCTTTGGTAACCGCTAGTCCCTTCTTGGAGTCGTGAGTCTACTGCTGTTTTGTTCCTTCAGCTTTGCTTAGTTTTTATACATGACAGCTGAGGGCAATCATTTGGCACTTGTCTTTCTCCATGTGGCTTATTACACTGAGCATAATATCCTCTAGCTCCGTCTGTATTGTTGCAAATAGTAGGATTTGTTTGTTTCTTATTGCTGAATAGTATTCCATGTGTGTATGTACCACATCTTCTTTACCCATTCATCTACTGATGGACACTAAGGTTGCTTCCATATCTTGGCTATTGTAAATAGAGCTGTAATAAACATAGGGGTGCATATGTCTTTTTGAATCTGAGAACTTGTATTCTTTGGGTAAATTCCTAGGACTGGAATTCCTGGGTCAAATGGTATTTCTATTTTTAGTTGTTTGAGGAACCTCCATATGACTTTCCACAATGGTTGAACTATATTACATTCCCACCAGCAGTGTAGGAGGGTTCCTCTTTCTCTACATCCTTGCCAGCATTTGTTGTTCTTAGTCATTTCGATGCTGGCTGTCCTTACTGTTGTGAGGTGATATCTCATTGTGGTTTTAATTTGCGTTGCCCTTATGATTAGTGATGTGGAGCATCTTTACATGTGTCTGTTGGCCATCTGAATTTCTTCTTCGGAGAAGTGTCTGTTCATATCCTCCGCCCATTTTTTAATCAGGCTATTTGCTTTTTGGGTGTTGAGGCATGTAAATTCTTTATAAATTTTGGATGTTAACCCCTTGTCGGATATACAGGAGGATACTGTTTTGTTGATAGTGTCCTTTGCCGTACAGGAACTTTTTAGTTTGATGTAGTTCCATGAGTTAATTTTTGGTTTTCTATCCCTTTCTCAAGGAGATGCATTCAGGAAGAAGGTGCTCACATTTATATTCAGGAGATTTTTCCCTATTTTCTTGTAAAAGTTTTATGGTTTCATGACTTACATTCAGGTCTTTGATCCATTTCGATTTTACTTTTGTGTATGGGGTTAAACAATAATACAGTTTCATTCTCTTCCATGTAGCTGTCCAGTTTCGCCAACACCAGCTGTTGAAGAGGCTGTCATTTCCCCATTGTATGTCCATGGCTCCTTTATCATATATTAATTGACCATGTATGGTTGGATTTCTATCATGGCTCTCTAGTCTGTTCCGTTGACCTATGGGTCTGCTCTTGTGCCAGTACCAAATTGTCTTGATTACTGTGGCTTTGTAGAAGAGCTTGAAGTTGGGGAGCATAATCCTCCCAGCTTTATTCTTCTTTCTCAGGATTGCTTTGGCTATTTGGGGTCTTCTGTACTTCCATATTTATTTTAGAATGATTTTCTCCAGTTTGTTGAAGAATGCTGTTGGTATTTTTATAGCAATTGCATTGAGTGTATAGATTAGGCATGATGGCCATTTTGACAATATTAATTCTTCCTATCCATGAGTACGAGATACGTTTCCATTTATTGGTATGTTCTTTAATTTCTCTCATGAGTGTCTTGTAGTTTTCAGAGTGTAGGTCTTTCACCTCCTTGGTTCAGTATATTCCTAGGTATTTTATTGTTTTTGATGTAACTGTGAATGGAATTGTTTTCCTGATTTCTCTTTGTAGTAGTTCATTGTTAGTGTATAGAAATGCCACAGATATCTGCGTACTAATTTTCTGTCCTGCAACTTTGATGAATTCACGTATTAGATCTAGTAGTTTTGAAGTAGATTCTTTAGGGTTTTTTATGTGCAGTGTCATGTCATCTGCAGTCAGGGACAGTTTGACTTCTTCCTTGCCAATCTGGATGCCTTTTATTTCTTTGTCTTGTCTGATTGCCATGGCTAGGACCTCCAGTACTATGTTGAATAGAAGTGGGGAGAGTGGGCATCCTTGTCTTGTTCCCGATCTTAAAGAAATGCCTTCAGCTTCTTCATGTTAAGTATAATGTTGGTTGTGGATTTGTCATATATGGTCTTTATTATGTTGAAGTACTTGCCGTCTATACTCATTTTTTTTAGAGCTTTTATCATAAATAGATGTTGAATTTGTCAAATGCTTTCTCAGCATCTATGGAGATGATCATGTCTTTTTTTCCTTCCTTTTGTTGATGTAGTAGATGATGTTGATGGATTTTCAAATGTACCATCCTTGCATCCCTGGAATACATCCTGCTTGATCGTGATGGATGATCTCTTTGATGTATTTTTGTATTCGGTTTGCTTATATTTTGTTGCGTACTTTTGCATTTATGTTCATCAGGGATATTGGTCTGTAATTTTCTTTTTTTGTGGTGTCTTTGCCTGGTGTTTGTGTTAGAGTGGTGCTGGCCTCATAGAATGAGTTTGGAAGTATTCCCTCTTCCTCTAGTCTTTGGAAAACTTTAAGGAGGATGGTTATTACATCTTCAAATATTTGATAAAATTCAGCGGTGAAGCCATCTGGTGCAGGGATTTTTATTCTTACGTAGATTTTTGATTACCTGTTCAATTTCATTGCTGGTAATTGGTCTGTTCAGATTTTCTTTTTCTTTTTGGGTCAGCCTTGGAAAGTTGTATTTTCATAGAAAGTTGTCCATTTCTTCTAAGTTATCCAGTTTGTTAGCATATCATTTTTCATAGTATACTCTAATAATTATTTATATTTCTGTGGTGTCCATAGTGATTTTTCCATTCTCATTTCTGAACTGTTTATGTGTGTAGACTCTCCTTTTCTCTTGTTAAGTCTGGCTAGGGGCTTCTCTATTTTGTTTATTTTCTCAAGAACCAGTTGTTGCTTTCATTGATTCTTTCTATTTTATTCTTCTTGATTTTACTTATTTCTGCTCTAATCTTTATTATGTCCCTCCTTCTACTGACTTTGGGCCTCATTTGTTCTTCTTTTTTAGTTTCGTTATTTGTGAGTTTAGACTGCTCATGTGGGATTGTTCTTCTTTCCTGAGATAGGCCTGTATTGCAATATACTTTCCTCTTAGCACAACCTTGGCTGCATCACACAGATGTTGCAGTGTTGAATTATTGTTGTCATTTGAATCTGTATACTGCTTGGTCTCTGTTTTTATTTGGTCATCGATCTATTGGTTATTTAGGAGCATGTTGTGACGCCTCCATGTGTTTGTGGGATTTTTCATTTTTTTGGGTAATTTATTTCTAGTCTCATACATTTGTGGTCTGAGACACTGGTTTGTACAATTTCAATCTTTTTGAATTTACTGAGGCTCTTTTTGTGGCCTAGTATATGATCTATTATTGAATTCTTCCATGTGCACTTGAGAAGAATGTGTATTCTGCTTCTTTTGGGTGTAGAGTTCTGTAGATGTGTGTTAGGTCCGTCTTTCCTAATGTCTTTTCCAGTGCCTCTGTCTGCTTACTTATTTTCTGTCTGGTTCATCTGTCCCTCAGAGTGAGTGGAGTGTTGAAGTCTCCTAGAATATATGAATTGCATTCTATTTCCCCTTTTAATTCATTTAGTATTTGTTTCACCTATGTTGGTGCTCCTGTGTTGGGTGCATAATTAATTATAATGTTTATAGCTTCTTGTTGGATTGACAATTTTATCATTATGTAATGTCCTTCTTTGTCTCTTGTGACTTTCTTTGTTTTAAAGTCTATGTTGTCGGAGACAAGTACTGTAACTCCTGCTTTTTCTCTTCCTGTTAGTTGCGGGAAATATCTTTTTCCATCCCTTCACTTTTAGTTTGTTTATATCTTTGGGTTTAAAGTGAGTCTCTTGTAGGCAGCATATAGATGGGTCTTGTTTTTATATCCATTCAGTGACTCTTTGTCTTTGGACTGGTGCATTCAGCCCACTTACATTTAGGGTGATTATCGATAGGTATATATATACTTATTGCCATTGCAGGCTTTAGATTCGTGGTTACCGAAGATTCAAGGTTAACTTCCTTACTATCTAAGAGTCTAACTGAACTCACTTTATATGCTATTACTAACACAATCTAAAGGTTCTTTTCTTTTTCTCCTCCTTTTTCTTCCTCCTCCATTTTTTTAATATATTTGCTGTTATATTCTGTACTCTCTGTCTGTCTCTTGATTGAGTTTCAGGGAAGTTCATTTAATTTTGCATTTGCTTAGTAATTAGCTGTTCTGCTTTCTTTACTGTGGTTTTATTACCTCTGGTGACAGCTATTAAACCTTAGGAACACTTCCATCTATAGCAGTCCCTCCAAAATACACTGCAGAGATGGTTTGTGGGAGGTAAATTCTCTCAGCTTTTCCTAATCTGGAAATTGTTTAATCCCTCCTTCAAATTTAAATGATAATCTTTCCAGCTAAAGTAATCTTCATTTGAGGCCCTTCTGCTTCATAGCATTAAATACATCATGCCACTCCCTTCTGTCATGTAAGGTTTATGCTGAGAAGTCTGATGATAGCCTGATTGGCTTGCCTTTGTATGTGATCTTATTTCTTTCTCTAGCTGCTTGTAATAGTCTGTCCTTATCCTTGATCTTTGCCATTTTAATTACTGTTATGTCTTGGTGTTGTCTTCCTTGGGTCCTTTGTGTTCGGATATTTGTGGATCTCCATGGCCTGAGAGATTATCTCCTTCCCCATATTGGGAAAGTTTTCAGCAATTACCCCTTCAATGACACTTTGTATCCCTTTTTCTCTCTCTTCTTTTTCTGGAACCCCTATAATTCAAGTATTGTTCCATTTGGATTGGTCACAGATTTCTCTCAGTATTCTTCCATTCTTAGAGATCCTTTTTTCTCTCTGTCCCTTAAGTTCTTTGTATTCCTTTTCTCTAGTTTCTATTTTATTTATCATCTCCTCCACTGTATCTAATGTGCTTTTAATACCCTCCATTGTGCTCTTCAACAATTGGATCTTCGACCGGAATTCCTTCCTGAGTTCTTGAATATCTTTCCGTACCTCCATGAGCATGCTAATGATTTTTATTTTGAACTCCCTTTCAGGTAGCTTCATGAGGTTGATGTTTTCTTTCTCAGGAGTTGTATTAATAATTTTACTTTGAACCAGGTTCCTTTGTTATTTCATATTTGTATATATATATATAGCACCCTCTAGTGTCCAGGAGCTCTGCTCTCTGGAGGTGCTCAGTCCCTGAAGCAATGTCATTGGTAGCAGGGGGGTGGTATTGGTGCCTGGGGGGAGGAAAGAGCTCTTTTATACTTCCTGGCTGCTATGCCTGTCTCCACTGACATTACCAGTGGGCCAAGCACACAGGTATAAGCCTCTATGCTTTGTGTTTGTAGTTGCTGTAGACAGATCTTCCCTCTGACTGGCCTAATGCCATGGTAGGGTTTGCCAGTTTGCAAGCCAGGTGGGGCGGGCCATGAGAAAAGCTCAGTAGGCTGTGCATCACAGATGGGGGTCCCTGGAGCTGTGCAGCCAGCCAGGGAGCTGGAGCACCTCAAGATCATGAAAGCTCCCAACCTGCTGGGCAGTGTGTTCCCACCTAATTTTGTCTACCTGTCCTTTCTCCTGAGCAGTAATTTCTGTGCAATCCTTGCCCTTTAGCAGCCCTCTTGCTAAGGGCTTTCTTGTTAGGAAGTCACTCAGACTGCTCGCCTTTCTTTTGTCTCAGAGCAGCTGGATATGGAACCCTCCTTTCCACAAGCGGCTGGAATCTTAGTCTCTCCAGAATTCTGCCTGTCTTAGCTTTCCAACCCCCTAATTATGAGAGTACCATGCACCATGCAAGCACCAAGAAATGTAGGTTTGTGCTCCCAGAGAAGATCTCTGGAGTTCAGTATTCAGCAGTCCCAGCCCTCCACTCCCTCCCCACTCAGTTTCTCTTCCTCCCTCAGTTGAGCTGGAGTGGAAGGGCTTGGGTCCTGCTGGGCCACCGCTTTAGTATGTTACCCTGTTCTGTGATGTCTGCTCTTTTCTCCAGATGTATGCTGTCTCATGCAGTTGTCTTTCCTGTTGCTCTTTCAGGATTAGTTGTATTAATTATATTTTCATATAATATGCGATTTTTAGAAGGAAGTCTCTGTCTCACCTCTCACGCTGCCATCTTTTTGCATGTGAGTTCTTTATGTATTTTAGATGTTAACCCCTCATCTGATATGTCATTTACAAATATATTCTTCCATACTGTAGGATGCCTTTTTGTTGTGGTGATGGTGTCCTTTGCTGTACAGAAGATTTTTAGGTTGATGTAGTCCCATGTGTTCATTTTTCCTTTTTTTCCCTTGCTCAAGGAGATTTGTTCAGGAAGAAGTTGCTCATGTTTTTATTCAGGAGATTTTTGCCTATGTTGTCTTCTAAGAGTTTTATGGTTTCATTACTTACGTTCAGATCTTTAATGCATTTTGCGTTTGCTTTTGTTTATGGGGTTAAACAATAATCCAGTTTCATTCTCCTGCATGTAGCTGTTCAGTTTTGCCCACACCAGCTGTTGTAGAGGCTGTCATTTCCCCATTTTATGTCCATAGGTCCTTTATCGTATATTAATTGACCATGTATGGTTGGGTTTCTTTCCGGGCTCTCTAGTCTGCTCTTTTGGTCTATTATTCTGTTCTTGTGCCAGTATCAAATTGTCTTGATTACTGTGGCTTTGTAGTAGAGCTTGAAGTTGGGGAGTTAACTTCCCTTCTCAAGATTGCTTTGGCTATTTGGGGTCTTTTTTGGTTCCTCATGAATTTTCAAACTATTTGCTCTAGTTCATTGAAGAATGTTATTGGTATTTTCATAGGAATTGCATTGAATCTGTAGATTGCTTTAGGCAGGATGTACATTTTGGCAATACTAATTCTTCCTATCCATGAGCACAGGATGTGTTTTCTTTTATTGGTATCTTCTTCAATTTTTCTCATGAATGTCTTGTAGTTTTCAGAGTATATTTCTTTCACCTCCTTGGTTAGGTTTATTCCTAGGTATTTTATTCTTTTTGATGCAATTGTAAATGGAATTGCTTTTCTTATTTCTCTTTCTGTTAGTACATCATAAGTGTGAAAAAATGCAACAGATTTCTGGGTATTAATTTTGTACCCTGCAACTGTGCTGAATTCAGATATTAGATTTAGTAGTTTTGAAGTGGATTCTTTTGGGTTTTTTATGTACAATATGTCATCTGCAAATAGTGAGAGTTTATCTTCTTTACCAATTTTGGTGCCTTTTATTTCTTTGTGTTATCTGATTGTCATGGTGAGGACCTTCAGAACTATGTTGAACAAAAGTGAGAGGATGGGCATTCTTTTCTTGTTCCCGATCTTAAAGGAAAGGCTTTCAGCTTCTCAATGCTAAGGATGATGTTTGCTGTGAGTTTGTCATATATGGACTTTATTGTGTTGAGGTACTTGCCCTGTACAGCATTTTATTGATAGTTTTTATTATGAAGGGTGTTGAATGAATAATCATTCAACAAATGATTTTTTGTTGAATAATCATGTGATTCTTGTCTTTCCTTTTGTTGATGTGGTGGATGATGTTGACAGATTTTCTAATATAGTACCACCCTTGCATCCCTGGCATAAATCCTACTTGATCATGGTGGATGATCATTTTGATGTGTTTTTGTATTTGGTTTGCTAATATTTTGTTGAGTATTTTTGCATATATGTTCTTCAGGGCTATTGGTTTTTAATTTTCTTTTTTTGTGGTATCTTTGCATGGTGGTTTGGTATTAGAATGATGCTGGCCTCATAGAATGAGTTTGGAAGTATTCCCTCCTCTTCTACTTTTTGTAGGAAAATAGGTATTACATCTTCACTAAATGTTTGATAAAATTCACTGGTGAAGCCATCTGGTCCAGGAGTTTTGTTCTTAGGTAGTTTTTTGATAACCAGTCCAATTTCATTGCTGGTAATTGGTCTGTTCAGATTTTATGTTTTTTTTTTGGTCAGCCTTGGAGGGTTGTATTTTTTTAGAAAGTTGTCCATTTCTGCTAGGTTATCCAGTTTGTTAACATATCATATTTCATAGTATTCTCTCATAATTATTTGTATTTTTGTGGTGTCTGTAGTAATTTTTCCTTTTTCAGTTATGATTCTGTTTAGTTTCTCAATTCTAGTTGTCTTTTTTTTTTTTTTTTCTTGATAAGTCTGGCTAGGGGTTTATCTATGTTGTTTATATTATCAAAGAACCGGTCTTGCTTTCATTGATTCTTTTTATTGTTTTATTCTTCTTGATTTTATTTATTTCTGCCCATATCTTTATTTTGTTCCACCTTCTACTGACTTTGGGTTTCATTTATTACTCTTTTTCTAGTTTCTGTAATTGTGAGTTTATGCTGTTCATATGGGGTTGTTGTTCTTTCCTGAGGTAGGCCTGTATTGCAATATACTTCCCTCTTAGCACAGACTTCACTGCGTCCCACAGATTTTGCAGTATTGAATTATTGTTGTCATTTGTCTCCATATATTGCTTGATCTCTGTTTTTCTTTGATCACTGAACCATTAGTTATTTAAGAGCATGTTTTGAAGCCTCCATGTGTTTGTGGGCTTTTTTGTTTTCTTTGTGTAATTTATTTCATGTTTTATACCTTTGTCATCTGAGAAGCTGTTTGGTACAATTTCAATCTTTTTTATTTTTCTGAAGCTCTTTTGTGGCCTAGTATATGATCTATTCTTGAAAATGTTCCATGTGCAATTTAGGAGAATGTGTATTCTGTTCCTTGTGGATGTAGAGTTCTGTAGATGTCTGTTAGGTCCATCTGTTCTAGTGTGTTGTTCAGTGCCTCTGTCTCCTTACTTATTTTCTGTCTGGTCAATCTTTCCTTTGGAGTGAGTGGAGTATTGAAGTCTCCTAGAAAGAATGCTTTGCATTCTATTTCCCCTTTTACTTCTGTTAGTATTTGTTTCACATATGTAGGTGCTCCTGTGTTGGGTGTATAGGTATTTATAATGGTCATATCTTCTTGTTGGATTGACCCTTTTTTCATTATGTAATATCCTTCTTTGTCTCTTTTGACTTTCTTTTTTTTAAAGTCTATTTTGTCTGATACAAATACTTCAACTCCTGCTTTTTTTCCCCTTTTATTTGCGTGAACTTTCTTTTTGCTTACCTTCACTTTTAGTTTGTATATGTCTTTGGGTTTGAAGTTAATCTCTTGTAGGCAGCATATAGATGGGTCTTGTTTTTTTATCCATTCAGTGACTTAATTTCTTTTGATTAGTGCTTTCATACCATTTACATTTAGGGTGATTATTAATATGTAAGTACTTATTGCCATTGCTGGCTATAGATTCATGGTTATTAAATGTTCAAGGTTAACTTCTTTACTTTCTAAGAGTCTAACTTACCTCCCTTAGTATGCTTTTACATACACAATCTGTAGGGTTTTTTTTCCTCCTCCTTTTTCTTCTTCTTCCATTCTTTATATATTAGGTATCATATTCTGTACTCTTTGCCTATCTCTTGAGTGACTTTGGGGGTAGTTGATTTAATTCTTCATTGGCTTATTAATTAACTTCTACTTTCTTTACTGTGGTTTTATTACCTCTATTGACAGCTATTTAACCTTAGGAATACTTGCATCTATAGCAGTCGCTCCAAAATACACTGTAGAGATGATTTGTGGATTGGAAATTCTCTCAGCTTTTGCTTATCTGGAAATTGTTTAATCTGTCCTTCAAATTTAAATGGATAGAGTATTATTGGTTCAAGGCGCTTCTGCTTCATTGCATTAAATATATCATGCCACTTCTTTCGGGCCTGTAAAGTTTCTATTGAGAAGTCTGATGATAGCGTGATGGATTTACCTTTGTATGTGATCTTATTTCTGTCTCTGGCTGCTTTAATATAGTCTGTCCTTTTTCTTGATCTTTGCCATTTTAATTATTATTTATCTTGGTGTTGTCTTCCCTTGGGATATCTGTGTATCTCTATGGCCTGAGAGACTATCTCCTTCCCCATATTAGGGAAATTTTCAGCAATTACCTCCTCATAGACACTTTCTATCCCTTTTTCTCTCTCTTCTTCTGTTACCCCTATTATATGGATATTGTTCCATTTTGTTTGGTTACACAGTTCTCTCTTTCATTCTTAGAGATCTTTTTTTCTCTCTGTGCCTAAGCTTCTTTGTATTCCTTTTCTCCAGTTTCTGTTTCATTTATCGTCTCCTCCACTATATCTAATCTGCTTTTAAAACCCTCCATTGTATTCCTTAATGATTGGCTTTCCTACCGGAGTTTGTTTCTGAATATTTTTCTGTACCTCCATGAGCATGTTCATAATTTTTATTTTGAAGTCTCTTTCAGGATGCATTCAACTCTTTTTCTGGTGTTTGTACGATTTTGGTTTGAATCAGATTCCTTTGACATTTCATATTTGTATGTGGCGCCCTTTAGTGCCCAGAAGCTCTACTCTATGGAGTTTCTCAGCCGCTGTAGCATTGTCAGGCGTCTCAGGGGAGCACTCTTGGTGCCTGGTTGGAGGATAGAGCTATTTCCTGCTTCCCAGCTGCTATCCGTGTCTCCACTGCCAGAACCAGTGTGCCAAACACACACATGTAAGCCTCTATGCTTTGTGATTGTAGTTGCTGTAGGCATAGCTCCCTTTAGCTCATCTCATGCCAGGTCAGGGGCTCCCAGTTTTTGATCCAGGGGTGGTCTGACCAGTAGAAATGTGCTGCAGGCTACGTGTCATGTTGGAGGTCTTGGAGCTGCACATCTAGCCAAGGGGATTGGAGCACCTACAGTTCCTGAAAGTTCCCAACCTTCTGGGTAGAGTTTGCCCAGACAATTTTGTCTACCTGTCCTTTCTCCTGAGCAGTGAGTTCTGTGCCTTCCTTGCCCCTTTAGCAGCCCTCTCACTGTTAGGAAGTCTCTTGCGACTGCCTGGCTTTCTTTTGTCCCAGAGCAGCTGAGTATGGATCCCTGTTTGCCACAGTTATTGTGCTGGAATCTCAGTCTCTCCAGGTATTCTCCCTGCCTGAGCACCATGCAATGTAGGTTTGTGCTCCCAGAGCAGATCTCCAGAGTTCAGCAGTCCTGGGCCTCCACTGCCTCCCTGCTCCGTTTCTCTTCTTCCTGCTGGTAAGTTGGGATGGGGGTAGGGCTTTGGTCATGCTGGATCATGGCTTTGGTATTTTACCTAATTCCATGAGGTCTGTTCTTTTCTCCATGTCTATGCAGTCTGGTGCAGCCTTCTTTCCTGTTGCTCTTTCAGGATTAGTTGTATTAATTATATTTTCATATTATATGTGGTTTAAGGAGGAGTTCTCTGTCTCACCTCTCACACCACCATCTTTAATTCTAACTGTGCTTTTTATTTAAAATATGAACGATGTCATTTTCTGTCACCTTAGATTAATTTTGCCTATTTTTGAACTTCTAAATTTATTTTTGTTTTGTATATTTTTGAACTTTATGCAAATGGAATCATCATGTATCTTCTGTGTTGCATTATTTTTGCTCAATATCTTGTTTTGAGATTTCTCCATGAAATTATATGTAAGAGTTCTATATTCACTTTTACTGCTGTATAGTATTATTTAATGTTTCTATGATTGATGAACATTTGAATCATTTTACAGTTTTGACTATTATAAGTAATTTTAATGGGCATCTTCTGTTTGTTCTTAGTGCACATGTATGTGTAATTCTGTTGTCTACATATGTCAACTGGAATTGTCAATTACAGGATAAGTGTATGTCCCACTTTTCAGAAGGAGTTGCAATGATTCATACTTCCACCAACAATGTCTTAAGAGGTCCAATTGTTCTATATCCTCACCAACAGCCCCCTCCTTTTTTTTTTTTTAATTTAGCCATTTTGGTTGTTGTTTAGTGATATTTCACTATAGTTTTAGTTTGCATTTCCCTGAGGGTTGGGGAGAGTAGCTTATGATGCTTATTGGCCATTTGGATATCCTTTTAATGTGAATTGTGTTGACATCTTTTGTTCCTTATTCATTTGAGTTATTTTTACTTTCTTCTTGATTTTGTTTATGTTTTGAAATATATTCTGGATACAAGTACTTTGTCAGATGTATGTACTCAAGAGGTCTTTTCACAGTCTGTCTTTGCTTGTTTACTCTTTTTGTTTGTTTGTTTTGGTATCATTAATATACAATTACATGAGCAACATTGTGGTTACTAGATTCACCCCATTATCAAGTCTCCACCACATACCCCATTATACTGTCCATCAGCATAGTAAGATGCTGTAGAGTCACTACTTGTCTTCTCTGTGCTATACTGCCTTCCCCTTGCTCCCCCTACATTATGTTTGCTAATCGTAATGCCCTTATTCCCTTCTCCCTCCCTTCCCACCCCACCCAGTGCTTGTTTACTCTTAATGATATCTTTTTATAAACAGAAATCCTTAATTTTAATTAAGTCCAATTTATCAATTTAAAAAAATTTTCATGGTTAGTTCTTTTCATATACTGTTTATGAAATATTTGTGTACTCCAAGGTCATGAAGATAGCTTTCTTTCTCCTTTTTTCTTTTGTAGAAACTTTATTACTTTTTCTTTCACATTTGGATCTATGAAACAGATTAATTTTTATAGTGACATAAGACAGGGATCTGGGTTAATTTAAAATTTTGATCCATTAGTATGAGTCTGCTGTCTTCCCCCCCACCCCAAGATTCTTTTCCTTGTGAAGTCTGTCTTTAATGACATGCTTAAAAAATCATCATCCACCCCTCTTAGGATATAAAAATGTTTATGTATGTTTTCATGTTCTTTCATGGCCTTATTTTGAAAAACCCTTTAATCCAATTGAGATACAATTTAATATTCACTTTTATTTAGTTGTTCAGTACCATTTATTGAATAATCTATGTTTTATGTACTGTTTTGATAAGGCACCTTTATTATATACTAAAATATAACTGTTGGTCCATTCCAAGAAGATGCTATATATGCTGATTTTGAACCTTTTTCCATTAACAGTGTGACAGACATCTTTCTGCATTAGCAAATATAACACTATAACACTGTCCTTATTGTCTGCTTAATATCTTATTCAGTGAATGTAACAGCTTAATTTATAAATCTTGGATTTGGCAGCCTTCCCGGACCCCCTCATCCCTCCGCACAGTCTGAATGCAGCACTTATGGTGAATGGTGCCTTGTGCTTTCTATTACCTTTCCGTCACAGCACTCGCTATGGTTGGTTATGATTGCTTTGTTAACTGTCCTTCTTAGGAGCTGAAAAGTCCATGAGAGAAGGTACAATGTATGTCATGTCTTTTTTGCTCACTGTAATATTCCCAGCTCTTATCACAGAGTGACACATGATTACTGCATGGTACATGGTTGATGAGTGAGCTAATTTGATTTATCCACTCCTCTTCTTGATGTGTACTTAGTTGTTTTCCAACAGTTTGATTTGTGTAGTAGTTAAGAGTTGGGGTTCTGAAACAAGACTACCCAGGTTTTGATTCTATCTCCTACCACTTTTTGGCTATGTAATATTGGGCAGGAGATTCAGTTTTCTACAAAATGGGATTAATAATGTGCGTACCTCGTAAGGTCTGGATAGAAACATTTAAAAATATCATGGCTTACTTGTGTTTAAATTTTAAAATACAATGCCTTCTATCACCAATTTTGTATATATGATTAAATATTGTAGATATATAAACATATATAGTAAGATGGTAAATACCCAGTATAACTACCAGCTAGCTTAAGAAATGAAATATTATAAATTCAGATGCAAGTTTCTGTGAACCTCTTTCCTGTCATTTTTCCTCTTATTCTCTCTCTTTCAGAAGTAATTAGTGCCATATATTTGCTGTTTAGCATTCCATGCTTTTTACTGCATTCTATATTTATAACTCCATAAACAACAGAGCTGTTTTTCCATATTTTAAAACTGTATATAATAATAGCATCCTATAGGTATCATTCTGCAACTTATCCTTTCTTTTGATCATTAAAAAAATTAAACATACCATTTAAACTATTTTAATATGTATAGTTCAGTGGCATTAAATACACTCACATTATTGTGCAACTGTAACCACCATCCATTTCCAGAATTTTTTTAATCTTCTCAAATGGAAACTACATGCCCATTAAACAGTAGCTCTCCATTCTCCCCTCCCTGCAACTTTTGTTTGCTTAATATTGTATTTGTGAGATTTACTTATGTTGATACATTTAGCTTTTGAGACATTGTAACTGCTGTGTAACATTCTATCCTATAAATACTCCACAGTGTATTTTTTTGTTCTTCTATGCATGGACATTTGGGTTTTTCTCAGGATTTCCACTCTGCAATGAACATTATTGAAAGTGCCTCTGTATACATGTGTAGTAGTTTCTTGGGGTCCATAGGAGTGAAAATTGCTGGATGGTAGTAGGATAATACATTCAACCTAACTGTGTATTTTTCACAGTACTCAGGACAGTTGCTGTACTTTTAAGATTAGTATATTAGAGTTTCCATTTTCTATCTTCATAAATATGTGGTATTGTCAGCTTTTTAAATTTTGCCAATTTGCTGGGTATAACGATATCTGTGGTGTAAGTTGGTGTTTATTTTGCATTCCTCTAATTAGTGTGATGAGTGAGCATCTTTTCATGTTTTGGGCCATTCCTTTGATAACCTTTTCATTCCTTGCCTATTTTTCCATTGGTTGTTCATATGTGTATATATTTTTTTGTTTTTTCAGATTAATTCTGTCTGTCCATAATGGTCTGTCCCTGACATTGCTAGGTTTTGTTTTCTCACTTCCTTCAAGATTCCATCCAAATGCCACTTTATCAAAGGGTACTCCCTGACCATCTTGTGTAGAATGGTTCCCTTCCTCAGCAGTCTTCCTATCCCTCTTCCTTGCCTGGTTTTTTTTCCATAGCACATTATCACTATCTGACTTGTGTGCTTGTCTGTTTCTTTCCTGACTTGAGCATAAGCTTGTGAGAGCAGGAACATTGTCTTGTTCACTGTTGCATCCTCTTTGCCTATTTTGCCTGTAGTACACATTTAATAGACGCTTATAGAATGAGTGTAAGAAGATATGTATGATGGTATTCAGGTTGCCAAAAATGATAACTTCCACCTTGGGTTGTGTAGTATAAACAAGTGCTAAAAGATGTAAAAAGATATCATTTATCCAAACAACTCTGTGAACCTCACAGGGTGAATGCATCCAGCTGTTCAGAGAACCTAGGGAAAAGCAGAAATTATTTCTGCTGGGCCAGAAAACTAAAGTTGACGAAGTGCAGGTGCTCATTTGTCCTTTCAGTGGCCACCCTCTCCTTCCCCCTCCCCTCACAACAGGATAGTAACTCCTGGGAACCATGGAAATAGACAGATGTGTTACATCTGTTTCTTTTTTTTTACTTGAGATACATTTACACCATAAAATTCTCCCTTCTAAAGTGTACAAATTAGTGATTTTTTTTTAGTGTATTTACAAAATTGTTCAGTTGTCACTACTGTTTCATTTCAGAACATTTTTGTTACTCCATCGAAGTTTCTTTTTGATTTTTAGTGTCAAAACATTTTCTAAAAAGCCTTTTGTAGTTCATGCTGAGGTCTCCAATTAACTGTGTTTCTCTGTAAAGTGGTACTACCTCCAGGGCTGCTTCTCCTCCAGGGCCTGGCCAGCAAAACTACGCAGTCTAGGTGTGACACCCATTAATTCCTAGAGTGTCCACCTTTTCAGGCCAGGTCACTGCACCACTCAGTGCTTGCCGATGAGATTCTAGGCTAACAGTTTCTGAACTGAGCTAAATGTAAGGCAGACATTTGATCTTACAGCATTACTACTGTAAATTTTTATATTTAATAGTAACAACTAACTTTTCTTAATCTCTTACTGAATTCTAGTCCTGCTAATCCTTTATATGCATTTTTGCTTTATCTTCATATTTTTCTTATGAGGTAGATATATATATAGATAGATAGATAGATAGATAGATAGATAGATAGATAGATAGATAGATAGATATTGTTAATGTACAATTACTTGAACATTATGGTTACTAGACTCCCCCTATTATCAAGTCCCCCTCACATACCCCATTATAGTCACTGCCCATCAGCATAGTAAGATGCTATAGAGTCATTACTTGTCTTCTCTGTATATACTGCCTTTTCTGTGTCTCCCCCACCCCACTACAATATGTGTGCTAATCATAATGCCCCTTTCTTCCTCTTGTCCCTCCCTTCCCAGCCATCCTCCCCAGTCCCTTTCCTTTTGGTAACTGTTAGTCCATTCTTGGGTTCTGTGAGTCTGCTGCTGTTTTGTTCCTTCAGTTTTTTCTTTGTTGTTATACTCCACAGATTAGTGAAATCATTTGGTACTTGTCTTATTCCACCTGGCTTATTTCACTGAGCATAATACCCTCTAGCTCCGTCCATGTTGTTGCAAATGGTAGGATTTGTTTTCTTCTTATGGCTGAATAATATTCCATTGTGTATATGTACCACATCTTCTTTATCCATTCATCTACTGATGGACACTTAGGTTGCTTCCATTTCTTGGCTATAGTAAATAGTGCTGTGATAAACATAGGGGTGCATCTGTCTTTTTCAAACTGGGCTGCTGCATTCTTAGGGTAAATTCCTAGGAGTGAAATTCCTGGGTCAAATGGTATTTCTATTTTGAGTTTTTTGAGGAACCCCCATACTGCTTTCCACAATAGTTGAACTTGAGGTAGATATTATTAATACCTTTATTTTACAGATGAGGAAGCTGAGGCTTACAAAGTTGTTTGCCTTTATGGTATTATTTTATCATCTTTTAGCATTTGTTTATTCTGCATAGCCACAGTGGAAGTCATCAATTTGGTAGACCTGAAAAACTAGCTACTGAAGTCTTCAAACTGGTATTTGAATTCCAGTTTGGTTACAGAGTGCTTCATTTTATCAACCATTACTCTATATCCAGAAGACAGATGTTATTCCTGATACCTAAAGGTAGCACTTTTCTCTCTTGTTTATTCTTTGAACTGGGACATTAAGATGCATTTCTATATTATATAATGTGATGAGGTAAAATTTTTCATGGGTTAGTAGAAGTTAATGAAAACATTACATTTATATAGTGATCTATTGCCAAGGTATTATTAGTACTGGAGAAGATTTCATCTGCTCTGAATCTCTTAAATTATAAATTGCCTGTTGTTTCACATGGAAAGAAAATAGTTTGGGATTTAATCATTGTAATGTGTAACTCAAAGCACTGCCTGAAGAACTATGAAGACTATGGCATTAGTCTTAGTAGTCTGATGAAATATAGGTCTGTATACTGTATATCAATATAGAGAGATCAGTATGAAAAACATTAAAGAATTAACTGTTGAATCTACTAATATATTCTACTGATTGGAAAAAATTGCAGGTTTTCTTTTTTTTCCTAAAAGTGTTTTGGTTGAGAAGTGGTTGGTTTAAGTGAACTCCTTGTTCTACCACTCCCTAGAAAGGTGCTGGAACTGATGGTTATTCTAAGGAAGTCTTATGAATTCCTACTCTTTTGCAGATCATTCCACATTTATTGTTACTCTTCTAACAAGCCTTTTTCTTCATTTCTAAGGGGAGAATTATAGAAAATTTCTAGTGCACTTTTTGAAGAATATGTTTGATAGCCCTACCTGTGTGCCAGTTTCCACTGAGTGAAATGCTCCTAACGCCATGAGAGGAATTTAAGAATGAGTGAACATTATGTTGTCAGTTTAAACAGGGTCTCTGGGAGGCATTGTTCTGTTACTTAGTCTGCATAGTTGAACATTCCAGCTTCCCCATGGGTGTCTAGAGGTGTGGATTGAGACCTAGCCTTAAACAAAGAAATCTTTGAGGTGGCCTATAGGAGGAATCCATGAAACTCCTTGCATGAGGCCTCCTGCTGGAAGGGCCTGTCTTTTCATCACTGTGGTGCTTATTAGTAAGTGCTCCCCTAAGGAGGTGTCACAGCTACTGCCGAAAATGACCTTAGCAGCAGAGAAGGGCCCACATTCTTACCCCATGCACCTCTTCCTCTTTCAGACTATTGAGAAATATGTGTAGACCAAGAAATCTGGGAGAGATGTCTGCTGCTCTGGAATAGGCCATGTGTTCTTGCTAAATGGTTGTACTGCCTTCTGAGAGAGGTGCTGGGCTGCCACCTCTTTGTGGCTGGGAGTTTGCTTTGCCAACATCAGAGGAGGGTGTTCCACCTAAACTGGGACGGCCTCTGTACTGACACCTGTTTTATGGAGTCTTGGCTTTCATGAGGCTTGTTTTGTAGAGCATGGATAGCCACTCTAAACCCAAGAGGGTGACAAATAAAATCCTTTGTGATCTTCTGGGCCAGGATATCAGCATTCCCAGTCAATACCCTTCTTTTTTTATTTATCCTTCATTCTTCTGGTTCTAAGTGGGCTGCCCTAGACAAGCTATGGCTCTCTGCTTCATATGAACTGTAGGAAATATACAGTATTTAGCTAAGGCATTCATATGGTGCCAAACAAGAAATGTGGGGTAGTAAACTGGTAGCCATCCTGGGCACTCAAAAGACTTACAGTGATTTCTGAGACACTCTTAGTATTTGCTGGCTGCTCACGCTATATTCAGCCACACTGAACAGTTTGGTAGGCCGTCTAAACAAAGGGCTTTGTCTAGTCTCTAGCTATTGAATCTCAGTTGAAAGTGATCAAGGAAATCTGATAAGGATAGAGTCAGATGCTTGTATGTAGTTATCCTTAGCCAAAATCAAAATCCAATGAAAGTATGTAAATGGGGAAGCAAGGGCAGTGTACTGCTCTAACCAGATCAGTCATTACATCCTGGTAAGTATGATCTACACTCAGGTAGCTCTGTTTGGATGGACTCCACCACATGCAGGCTTCGCTGTACTTCTGGCCATCTTGCACTTGGCAGAGTGCTTGCTCTCCCCTGGGCCAGTGCTGCAGCCCATGTTCAAGGTGGGGAAGGTTGAAAAAGGTTGGTTATCAGTTGGATAGTTGGATGCTGGTGTTAGAGTGAACTCCTTCCCTGTTAAGTTTCAATCCTGTTTCTCAACATTGATAATACCAGCAAGACAATGAGGTACATACACATGTGGTCTGCTGTACTCTTTGAAGAGTGTTCTGATTGAAGAGCATGCTTTTTGGGGCTGGTTTGAATACCAGCTCCTTCTTGGAGTTTTTTGATCTTGGACAACCCCCCTGTGTTTTAATTCTTTAATCTGTAAAATGGAGATAATAGAGCACTTACCTCATAGGGCTGCTGTGAGGATTAAATGAGTTTTTATGAAAAGTGCATACTGGAATGGCCTGTAAGACAGAGTAAAGCTTAATACATGTTTACTTATTTATAACTGTCCAAATGGTTTAATGAAAATTTATCATCTATATTTCATGTCAAGGACTTTGTAAGTCCTGAATTTTAAAAGTATGTATTCTTTTAAATAAAAATTATTCAGTGAAAACACTGACTTAAATTTATGTCTACTTGGATATGTTCATTTTAAAACACTCTGAATTTATTAACTCCTGGTCTCTCTGCTCTGAATGTTTATTCTCAAGGCCAGAAATAACTTTTTTTTTCCTTTTTAAACTCTGTAACTCTTTCCAGGCAGAGAAATTCAGTGCCAAAGGAAAGTTCTGAAAAGAGTTTTGATACAAATATCTGCCACACATAGTCAAGTGTGCTCTACTTCAAGTGTGATTATCTGTGGAACCCTTTTTATCTTGAGTTTTAAAACGGAACAGGTATTTGTAATACTTGAAGGATGCTTATATAGGTATACACACATATGTGTATATATATTATATATATATATTCTTGCTATATATTTTTGTGGTATCTCCATATTTACTTACATACTTTTGCATGTATATTTTTGTGGTATCACCATATTTACTTACACAGTTTTTTACAGTATCACTAAATAAAAAATGTAAGTCCTAAAACAATGTAATGATCACCATATGAAAAAAAGTTATTTTCCTCTCTTAGAATTATCTTCTTTTTGAGTCATCATTTTGCTTCATGACCTGTTAATATAGAGGAAAAGAGATCCTTTGTGTTTTGCCTTTAGACCTTATAAAGTATTAGTTAAGCCTCTCACTTTTTTCCTTGACTTTTTGTCAGTTATATAATGATGTTGGTCGTGAAGATTCCTATCTTGCAATAAAAATAGTTCTGTTTTTATAAAATATTTTTTCTATCTATCTATCTATCTATCTATCTATCTATCTATCTATCTATCTATCTATCTATCATCTATCATCTATCTAATCTAACTGTCTATCAATCATCTATCTTACTTAACTTACTTCTTAGTTACTTACTTTTCTTTTTTTTTGGGGTCCAGTGTGCCTGTGGTGGGAACTAGACATTCACTATTAAAGTCTTACTTCTATCAACTAAAGTAACTACCCTTAACAGAAATTTTCAGGGTCCCTTTTGTTATGCCTATATTGACCTCAAGGTCCAGTATTTTTTTTAAATGGTACATCTTTTTGTTTTTATAAAGAGAAGTCATACCTGAGATAAATCATTTGCTTTCCACTTCTTGTCTCTGTGTGGTATATACACATCTTACCACAACAAGGAGAAGGAAATATTTATACAGAAGTATGCTTTGAGATGCTCCTTCTGATTTCTCCTTTCTGTATTTTTTGTAGCACTCTTGGGCTTGCCTTTACTTAGTCTCAAATTAGTTGATCCCATTCTGACTCTTGTATAAAATATTTTTAAATTAACTTTTAAAATAAAGTTTATAAAGTGAATAAAGTTAGTACTTAAAAAAGTACTAAGCTATTAAACAATGAAAATGCTACCACCAATCATTAATAAAAAGACCAATAAGACAGTAGAAAAATAAGCCAGTGATACAAACCCTTAATGGAAAACAAAATAGAGAAAGTTAGAAATGGTCCTCAAACATGGATAAAAATATCATTGAGGAAACAAGTACTCTGATTGATCTTTGGAGAGGATATAAATTGGTACAACCTCATCTTTGAGCAATACTTTTAAAAAATGCATGTGACCTTTGAGTTAGCAGTTCATATCTAATAGTTTACCTAAAGACATACTTACATATGAAGTAAAATATATATAATATTCATTGTGACATTACTTATAATAGCAAAAGATTGGAAACAAACTAAATATCCATCAGTAGAGAAAGTAGAGAATTTGTTAAATAAATTATGGTACAGTCATACAATTGAATTCTTGACCTGAGTGTAGCGAGGGAGATCTTCTGGCCGTTTTCCTCTTTGTATCTTTTCAGAGCATTACTTATTTTAAAAATAATGAGTATTAGAAGCTGCCCCAAGAAAATAACTTTTCTAGGGAAAAGAATTGTAAATAACATTAGTATTCTTCTTTCTAGTATAATTAACAGTCATTACTGTTAATAATACTAATAATAATACTGTTGAGAAAAGCAGAGAATGTGTCATAGAAACTAAAAAGCCCCTAGCAGAGAGGGGAAATACCATGTTAATCAGCTCATAGTGGTTTACAGAGAACAGGACATGTTAATTATCTCATGTGCAAACATTTTCATCTTGCACTCTTATTTCTTCAACATTACATGTGTTTTTTTTCCCTAAATATTCTGACATATAATTTGCCAAGACACATACTAGTAATTGATCATCTTAAACTGTTATTTGATCACCATTTGGTACAATGTTTATAGAAAAGTACTAACTTTTCTTTCATATTCCATCTTCAGCTTTTGGTTTGTTTTTTTACTCTTTAAAAAAAGCTTTTAGGCATTGATTTTTACTACAGTTAGTGTTTATTCAACTGAAACCTGATGGGGATCTTTTCAGTCCTCAGAAAGTGAGCATGGGAGAGGTTTTTGACTCACATGGCATCATACCAGCTCTGTGACCCTGGCTAAACTATTGAACTTCTGTAAAGCCTTTGCTTCCTCACCAGTTAGGTGGGATTAAGAATAGTTCCTAACTGGCTGGATTGTGGTTAGGGCTTAAATAACAAAACACTCTTAGTGCTGTTAAGCTCTTAGTACATTGTTGATACATAGACTTCATAACATTAATGCTATTATTAATAAAATTAGTTCAGACTTAAATAGTGACCATTAACTTCTTAGAATAATTTTTGGTTGCAAATGATTCTCAGCATTTTGGAGACTTAGCGTTTAATATATTCATTTCAGCCAACTCTTACTTTGAGCTTATTATGTTTCAAGTCCTGTGTTAGGCCCAGGGGTATAATTACAACTAGGGTGTGGTCTGTGCCCAAGAGTAATTGCAGTCTTCTGGGGACAAATAGAAGCACAGATAGTTTCAGCACAAGGTGACAAGTGCTGGAACAGGAGTAGGCACAAGGGCTATAAGAGCATAAAGAGAGACACTGAGATCAGAGGAGGCTTCCTGCAAGAAAAAGGTGGCAGCTGAACTGAGCCTTAACGATCATTATTATGTAATTCATAATCCATTTACATGGTATAAATTGTAAATGTCATGGAATGACATGGAGTTAAAAGTAAGCTTCCCTCCAGCCCTAGTTTCCCAACTGCCCAGTGCTCCTTGAGAACCACCACTGATTACTAAGATATATTCCAGTGGGAAACAAGATAAGAAAAGCATGTGTGTCTTGTTAGGCAGGTCAGTTCTTCTGGAACCCAAGAGCAAGGGGTGGGGCAAGGAGTGGAATGATAAGAGATTATCCTGTGGTTCTTGATGAAAACTGAAAAATCACTTTTTAATATATATACTCATTAGATACTTTTTTGACTTAAAAACTATGTTGAGCAAAAATAATCTAATAGTTGTATAACTATGGGGTCATGGGTGATATTTTAACAAGTTTTCTGATTTTCATTAAAAATAAATACAACAAAAGAAAAATTATATTTTATCTTAAAAGTTTGCTGTAATTTTATATAGGTCATTAATAGAGTGGTGGGTAATTTATTCAGTAGAGATTTCTAGAACTTGATGGTCTAAACAATTAAATACACAGAATAGTATCTGTTTTGGGCAGATGACTTTTCAGGGCTAAAGTTTTTTTCCATTTGAGAAAGGGTCTTTTAAATGAAGCTTGCTGTATAGTAAGGTCAGCCCTGAGTAGATTATGGCTTGAGTAACAGTGAATAGTAGTGACACATTGCAGCTCAAAAAATAAGAAATGGTTTTAAAGACTTAGCTATCCACAAGTTAAAAGAGTTTTATCTTCCCTTGACCTTTGATTCATATATCATCAGATCATCTGAAGGATATAGGAAGAGACATCTCTTCCAAATAGAGACATACCCTACAGATCATCTCCCTGTAAATCATTGGTTTCCCAGTAGAACACCTTTTTGTTTTTAATTTCCAAATTTCATAGAGCCTAGGAGCCTTTCAATGTTTTTGATATTTACAAGAACAAAATTTATATATTTTTTTCAAAACTTAATGCAGCATTTAAAACAAAAAGATAAGCAAAAAAGTTTTGGATGACATTCGAAATACAGTTGGGTAGATCAGCAGGGTCAAATGATTTGAAAAGCTTTCCAAGGGTCATCTTTCCGAGGGTGACACACTTCTCCATGGTGCTGGCACTGAGCAGTTGCTGTTAATCTCATGTTTGTTTTCAGTATTAAATCAGGAAGTGGCTTTTTATGTGTTTTTACAGACAAACATAATAGTTGTTATGTATACAGGCATTTTATCCTGTGTCAGTTTCATTTTAAGAAATGAAAGGTTTTGAGTTGATATGTAACACATTTTAATTTTTTTTCATTTAAAAATAATGGGAAATATGCTTCACTTAGCATTTTTATGCATGATGTTCGATTTCAGGAACAAAGTACTGCTATTAACTGGGAGATGCCTGTATGACTATATTGTTTCATCATTTAAATTAACCAGTGATATGATGGTTCTTGAAATGTATCGGGTATGTGTTTCTTAAGTAATTTTTTTCTGGATGTCTTTGTGCTGCCCACTATATTTTAAATTTCATTTTTCAAACCTATGGTATTCAGGGAAGCACTACTTATATTCTCTTTTATTATCTTTATAGTTCTTACCAAGGCCTGACTTTGAGTTTTGAGTACATAGTATACGTCATACTAAATGTATAACTTGGACTGTTTCTCTATCACATATAATATTGCTCACATATGATAATGATTACCTTCCTCTAATATTTACCCATGTATTTTTGTTTTTATGATTCCTTCTTATGTGTGCATAAAATTTAATATACAAGACAATAAACATATGTTTAAAAGATCTAAACTGCACAAACTCCATTCATTCATTCATTTATTTGACAAATATTTACTGAATGCTTAATATTTGGTAAGTATTGGTCTAGCTACTGGGAATCAGTGAATAAGGTGCATTCACTGTTCTCTGATAGGAGAGATTGAAAATAAATAGATAAAGGTTACTGTTTATAGGCTACTGAAGTTTAAATAAACCAAAGTTTAAATAAACAAAGTCCAACCACTTGGTAATTTAGAAGTGTAGCTTTAAATTTTCATTGCATAAAAGGAAATCAAAACTACAATTGCAGTTATTTATAAAGTGAAAATCAGAATACTGCTTAACAATATCCACAGTTGAACCAAAGGTGAATTGTATCACTTGCGATTTCAGTATTAGCTGCGTATAACAGAGATCCCCAAATAATGAGTGGGATGTTAGAAAGCCCTTTTCTTCTAATGTCAGCGAAGCCCAAAAAGAGGTGAGCCAATGACTGATGATGGCTGTGAGGTAAAAGAAATATATATTGGTCTCTGTCCCTGGTTCCTGGCACAGAGCTCCTAAAACTCTTGTTTATAAAATTTCTTAGGTGATGAAATCACTAAGAGCATCTTTTGTTCTAATATTTGGTCTTTGACCCTGGTTCCTCACAGAGTTCCTAAATCCCTTGGATTTAAAGTAATATTTTTGTTCTAATGAGGTGACCTGGTGGGCTCCTGGGTGGGGGCTGGTCACCAGAAAAACTAAGCCATGGTTAGAAGCTCAGAACTTTCAGCCCTGTCCCATATCCTCTAGGAAGGGGAGTGGGGCTAGAAACTGAGTTAATGATCAATCATGCCTACATGATGAAACCTCCATAAAAATCCCAAAGGTGCAGTGTTCAGGGAGCTTCCAGGCTGCTGAAAACAAGGAGGCACCAGGATAGTGGCATCTCTGGAGAAGGCATGGAAGCCTCACCCCTCCTCACACATCTTTTCCATCTGGATGTTCATCTACATTCTTTATCACATCCTTTATAATAAACTGGTATGCAGTAAGTAAACTATTCTCCTGAGTTCTGTGAGCTGCTTTAGCAACTTAATCAAACCTCAGGAGATTGTGGGAATCGCCAGTGTACAGTTAGCTGATCAGTCAAAAGCATAGGTAACAACCTGGACGTGGACTTGGTGTCCACGGTGTTGTGGATGCAGTCCTGTGGGACTAAGCCCTTAGCTTGTGGAATCCCATGCCATATCCAAGTAGTGTCAGAGTTAGTTAAATTGTAGAATACCCAGCTGGTGTCACATAATTGTGGGAAAAATGGCCACACTTCTGGGGTCAGAAATGTTGTGTATGTATAGTAGTGTGAGAGTAAAGGAGGAACACAGGAAAGTAAGTTTTTCCTACTCTGGAGCTTTACAGTGTCACCAGAAACCCATATTCCTATCTTTCTACTCTGATATTCAACATAAGACTTTCATTCTGAAGTTTGCCTAATGGTTCAGAATGCTTGCTATGGCCTCAGCCTTTGTGTTGATATTCCAGCCTTCTTTGTGAGCAGGCAGTGTGAGGATGGGTATAAGAAGGGCACATCTTTTTCCTTTTAAGTTACTTGCATAACTCTTCCATTTACATTTTTTTGGCCAGAACTTAGTTCCTTAGCCACATCCTAGTGAGGGACCTTGGAAATGTAATAAAAGGTTATGTACTACTGTCCCCAAATAGTTCAGGCATTCTGTTTGTAAAGAGAAGGGAGAATGGTATTAGTTTGCAACTACAATCTACATCAGTGAACTAAGCATTAAATTCAAAATGTTAGACAAGTAACAGCAAAATAAACCTATTAGAAAGAAGTAGGTAATCAAGGTGAAAGAAGAAATCAATTAATTTGGGGAAAAAATCCCAAATATTTGACATATAGAAGATTACTTATGCTCATTACCAAACTCATCTCAGTGATTTGGTGAAGATGGATGACAGGTTGCATGTTTGTAAGGACAGGGAACAAATGACATCTTGGAGGGAGACAGAAGGTTTTGGGTTTGTTTGGGGTGGCAGGCTGTTATTTGTTGCTTAGTTTGAAGTAGAGGAGGCCTGAAAATAAACATGTAGGAAGAGAGGAAGATGTAAGAGATAGTTGATCTTTATATATTTCAGACTGAGGTATGCTTTATTTCTAATATCTAGAAAAATAGTTTCATCAGTGCCTCAGGATTCTTGACTTACTGTGATGAATGTATTACTAAGGTAAATAATATTTATACTCATTTAGCACAGGATTTTTTGTAAGATTTTGTCTTGCCAGTGGGTTTCAGAGCTCTGGGCAAGTTCACTATGGATTCAGTGAGACTGAGGGATGACAATGGAACGTTCTTGGGTTTATTACCCGGCTTGTTCTCCTGGTGATAGGCCGAGCACTCCTGCATCCAACAGTCTGCAGGTCTGTAATCCTCCTTTGTCTCTGCCTCAGCCCAGAGCAGAGTTCCTTATATAGTGACTGAGTCAATAATAGCTTATTGCCTACATATGTAGAAGCAGGAGCCTAGCAGCAGGCCAGTTAGATCATCAAATAGTTTAGGTTCAGGTGAGAATCCTAGCCTTAGGAGGCTCACTTTATCCACCTTTCTGTAACAAATTAGTGATGGTCCTGGACACCCAACTTGGAACTAAGGTCACTTAACCAGGTGTGGAGAAGTTGAGGTTCCTATGGCCAGGATCCTCACTGAACTTAAACCACTTGATGATGTAACTGCTCTGTTGCTAGGCTACTGCTTCCACACAGTAGGCAATAAGCTATTATTGCACTATATGGAGAGCTCGGCTCAGTGCTCTGGGTGGAGACAGAGATGCTAGTGCTTGACCTACCTACCACCAGGTGAACAAGCCGGGTAATAAGCCCTCTTACCCAAAGAACATTTTACTGTCATTTTCTTTGGTCACATTGAATCCATAGTGAACTTGCCCAGAGCTGAAACCTTTTGGCAAGACAATTGGCGAAGTTGGCAGGGTTCATCACTGACCAAGGAAAAAGACAGGCTGCCCTTATGGGAGGAGTGCTTCAGCAGGCTGCCGCTATGAATGGAGAGACAGTGGATTGTCCCCCAGTGGGTATGTGGTCTGAGGTGGCTTGCTTCCTAGAGGGCTGAGCCCCACCCCAGGATTGGAGGCAAGTGGAGGTGATATCTGCGGCAGTAAGATAGCCCTTGGTATAGTAAGTAAGTCCTTTGAGAGAAAGAGTGCCTATGAGGCAGCAGGGACTGTAGGTTGGCTGCTTCTCACAGTATTAAAAAAGTCTACAGAAGAGAAGGACAAGCTCATGAAAAAGACTCAGGAAGTGGCTGCATGAGAACGCGAGCTGCAAACTGCTATGGTTTCACTGAAGAAGGAAATAGCATTGATGCGAGAGGAGGCAGCACAAGAATACCAGCAGCGAGGTGCCATTGAAGAGGTAAAAGATTCCTTACAGAACGAGACAGCAATGCTGCTGGGAAGGAAAGAGGAAAAGGCCATCAAGGAAAAAGACAAACTCCTGAGGGAAGCACAGGCGGAGGTGGCACAAGAGTGCCAGCTGTGAAGACTTGAGGTGAAGGTAAGAGAGCTGCTGAAGACTGAGCTAGCATTGCTGTGAGGCGCTGTAGAAAAGGTAAACATTGTAGCAGAGGAGGCACTCGGGAGAGGGGAGAGAAAGGTGCCATCATCCCTGGAAAAGAGGAGCTGGGGAAGGATGAAGGAGTGGTGCCAGAGGCACTGACCCCTCCTTTTTTGAAAGCATGCCCAGTGGTTGTAAAGAAAATAAAGACCCAGAAGACAAGATTTCCCCAAGGAGAGATGCAGCCCCCTCCCCAGGTTGTGTAGCACACTATGCTCTGCCCCTATATCAGGCTGAGCTGGTGGATTTGGGCTCCCAGTTTAGGCAGAGGCCCTCAGAGTCAATATCAGCCTGGCTTCTGCGTCTGTGGGACTTAGGGGTGAATGAAATTGTTCTGTCAGGATCAGAGATGGGAAAGTTGGCTTCCCTGATGGTTCAGTCCGCCTTGAGGCAGTGGTTACAAAGTGCACATCAGACCCCAGGAAATCACTCCCTCCTCAACTGGATTATGGCTGTACTTCATGCTGTGTGGCCCAATCAGGGTGATCTACCATCCTCTCCTGCTAAATAGAGACACATGTTGAGCTCCAACAGGTGTTTCAGGAGCTAGGCATAAGAAGTGCCATCTATAGTCCAGAGAGTCATGGCCCAGATGAAGAGACTTTCACTAAAGGAATGAGAAATACTTTGCTTCAAACAGCTCTTACATCCCTCTTTGGGTCTCTAGTGACCATTCTTTCCCCTCACTTAGGGCAGCCCATTAGCAAGGTGACACATACAGTAGCAGACTTAGGAGAGGCTGAAGCAGTGAAAACATGGAAATAAATAAGGTCTGCTACTCACAAGGAGAATTTAAAGGGCCCCATGAAGGCTACAAGTACTCAGATGTGGGTTGGTTTAATATGGGCAGGAGCAGATGGAAGGAAATGAGACGGGAAGTCAAATAGGATCTTACTAGAGCTATAGCAACAACTGAAACCAGAGCAGCAGTTCCAGCTATTAAGACCAAAGAGGCAGAGGTCAGAGACAGAGCCACAAGTTCGGCCTGTGTGTTTGCAAGACTTCCTGCTGAAGAGCAAGACAACCTCACTTGAGCTCACACAGGAAGATGACTGGGGAACACAGTTCCACTGAGGGGAAGGTCGAGGTACCTACCCTGAGGGACCATGGGGGGACCAAAGGCCACATGTTGAAATAGGTATCCATTGGTCCCCAGTGAACATACAACAATACAATGTGTCCTGGCTCTGGTGGACATGGGGGCTGAATGTTCACTGATTCGTGGTAACCCTGAGCAGTTCCCCAGGACCCCCACTATAATAGATGGATACCAGAGGAAGTCTATCAGAGTCCAACAAGCTGAAATCCCTTAGGGCATCTATCCCCAAAAGAGTATACTGTGTATATATCTCCTATCCCTGAGTATATTTTGGGGCTTGATATCCTGCAGGGTCTATGGTTGAAGACTACTGCAGGTGAGTTCAGACTGAGAGTACATGTGGTGAAGGCAGTTCTGTGGGGACATGCTAGGGACCCACCCATAGCTTTGTCTGTGCCTCAGCGGGTGACTAATACCAAACAATACAAACTGCCTAGAGGGCATAAAGAGATTGGAGCAACTCTCCAGGAACTGGGAAGGGTGGGTATTATAAAGCCCACCCATAGTCCTTTCAATTCCCCAGTGTGGCCAGTAAAAAAGCCAGATGGCTCCTGGTGTATGACTGTGGATTACAGAATTGGATAAAGTCATATCCCTATGCAGGCTGCTGTCCCCTCTACTGCAGGCCTGGTGGATACCCTCAGCCATGAACTACCATAAGGTGGTAGATCTTGCTAATGCCTTCTTTTCCATTGAAATAGAGCAGGAAAGTTAGGAACAGTTTGCCTTTATGTGGGAAGGATGGCAATGGACTTTGACTGTCCTTCTCCAGGGATACCTCCCCAGACCCACCACCAGTCATAGACTTGTAGCCCAGGACTTGGCTACATGGGAGAAACCGCCAATGTTGCCCCTGTACCATTATATTGATGATGTCATGCTCATGTCCAATTGTCTTTCAAATCTAGAAGGTGCAGCACCTAGACTGCTGCAACATCTACCGGAGAAAGGATGGGCTGTGAACAGCACCAAGGTTCAGGGACCTGGTCTGTCTGTCAAGTTCTTGGGAGTCATCTGGTTGGGTAAGAGCAAAGTTATACAGCAGAGTGTTTATCACACACTTGGCACAAATTCTGAAGCCCTTATACTGGTTGGTATGAATGGGCATTAGATGGGATTTGGATGAGACGTACATCTGCTTTGACTACAGCAAAATGGGCAGTCAAGGCCGTGCAGACCTTGAGTATGAAAGACGCATCAAGGCCCTGTGAGCTGGATGTTCATGTGACTGAAGACAATTATGGGTGGAGTCTCTGGCAGCGGCTTGAATAAACATGCCAACCTATTGAATTCTGGTCACAACTCTGGAAAGGGGCAGAGGTATGATACACTTTGGTAGATAAATAACTGGCTGCCATATATCATGCCTTGCTGGCTACAGAATCCATCACCAGAATGGCCCCAATAAAGGTAATAACCACCTATCCCATTTTGGGGTGGTTATGAGACTGGACACAAAAGCCAATGAGTGGTGTGGCACAAATGCCCACACTAGCCAAGTGGGGTGCTTACCTCCAGCAGCGTAATGTCCTCTCTAGTAGTCCCTTGAGTGAAGAACTGCAATGCTTATTGGGGCCAGTAACATATACTAGTGAAAAGCAGGAAGAACTTGCTTTTGAACCATTACTAGCAGAGAGTCCCTGTCAGGATGGAAGAGCCTCTCTACCCAAAAATGCATGGTATGCAGATGGCTCCAGCCTTGCGCAGCCCCCAAAATGGAGGGCCATTGCTTTCCATCCTAAGACTGAGACAATGTGGATGGAAGATGGTGAGGGGAAGAGAAGCTAATGGGCAGAGTTGTGTACTGTGTGGCTTGTGATCAGCCAGGAGCCCTCCCCTGTAGCTGTTTGCACTGACAGCTGGGCTGTCTATTGGGGTTTGACTCTGTCACAACTGACATGGTACCATGCCAACTGGCTAGTTGGCCAGTGACCCTTTTTCGGGAAAAGATGTGGCAAGACTTATGGGCCTGTGGTCAGACCAAAATAATTACGGTATACCATGTGACAGGTCATTTGCCACTGGCATCCCAAGAAATGGTGAAGCAGATAAATTGGCCCAGATGCGTTGGTTAGAAAGAAAGCCTGCCTCTGATATAGCCCAATGGTTGCATCACCGTTTGTTGCATTTGGGGTAAAAGACAATGTGGGCTGTAGCTCATTGGTGGGACTTGCCTTTGACTTTTGAAGAAGTTAGTAGAGCCTGGCAGGATTGTGTCATATGCTCTAAAAGGGACTTACACTGAGTTCCATAGCAACATGGGACAATAGCTAAAGGGCCTATACCCCTCGTCAGGTGGCAGATAGAATATATTGGAACTCTACCTGTGTCAGAAGGATTTTGATATGCCATGACTTGTGTGGACACAGCAACTGGACTTCTGGTTGCTTTTCCTACCCATTGTGCAGACCAGCAGATGACCATAAGAAGCCTGGAGAAGCTCTTTGCCACCTATGGCCATCCACAGGTAATTGAGAGTGATTAGGGCACCCATTTTACTGGACATGCACTGCAAGAATGGGTGTGAAAGCTGGGAATCAAATGGAAGTTTCATGTGCCATACAATCCTACCGCAGCAGGCATGAGAGGCACAATGGCTTGTTAAAATCTGGACTAAAGTCACATACCAATTGTCTGTGTGCATATACCAAATGCTTTGCTGACTACAGAATCCATCACCAGAATGACCCCAATAAAGGTAATATGGTGTTTGAAGAAGAGACCCAGAAAATAGCCCTGAGTCCTGTAGACATGTTAACACATATGGCTGCCTCCCATGTACAACTGCAAGTACAAAGCAAGGAAGAATCACTGAAGCTGACGTTCGGCCACCAGAATAATATCTTTCTGCCAGCACCAACTGCGCTGAACCCTGGAGACTCCATTGAGTGGACATGACCTTGGACCTTTTAACATATGGACCAACGATGGCTGGCTCTCCTGGCACCTTGGGGACAAGGCCTGGAAGCTGGCCTCCTGTGTATTGCTGGAATAACAGCAGAGTGGCCCCCAAAGGTCACAGTAGCATATTGCTGCGTAGCCAGAAGGTAGGAGCATCATACTGGGGAGTTTTGTTTTATCTTTCTGGCTAGTGAATGCACCTCTTGTAGCACTTCTGTAACCCCCACGGGGAAAGGGGTAAAAGTATGGTATACTTGACCTGGAAGGGACCCCCTTCCTGCTACAGTCCTATCACAGTACCACTCTCTTGCATGCATCCTACCTGATGGACAAGATTTGTCTATGTTGGTATCATTAAAACAGGTGTCTTATCACCCCTAAGGTCTTTGTGGATTGTGAACCTCCTCTGGCTTGAGGATTATTATAATTTTTGTTACCTGTATCAAAATCTTGTTGCATCTTAATTTTTGTGATTATGTCTTAAGTTGTTGTTAGCCTGTGTTGCTATTGTGAACTCCAGCTTTCTCGCACAGGGACCATTGCAGAAGATTGAGAGCGTGTCGATTGTAAGGCCAGAATCCTGGACGGGTGGAGTGTGGGGAAGGTGGGGTTTCTATAGCCAGGATTCTCAATGAACTTAAACTTCTTGATGATGTAACTGGCCTGTTGCCATGCTACTGCTTCCACACCTGTAGGCAATAAGCTATTATTGCACTATATAGAGAGCTCATCCCAGTGCAGAGATGCTAGTACTTAGCCTACCACTGGGAGAACAAGCCAGATAATAAACCCGTTTACCCCAAGAATGTTTTACTATCATTTTCTTTGGTCACATGTAATCCATAGGAATTTACCCAGGGCTGAAACCCATTGGCAAGACCCCAAGCTTATCTGAGAGGTAGTTATTTGACCTACTACAACATAGATAATGGATTTCTCACCTCCTCACCTGCCAAAGGGTTCAGGAGGGACACTCTAAGGGCACCCAGGTGGTTTTAGGAGACATTTACAAAAGAACATCCCTTCAAATTGCTTTTAATGATATTTACTTTGAAATTTCAAAAAATCATTAAAGGAGGATTTTCATGTTTATCAAAAGTAATTTGGGGTTAAAAATAATTGAGTCTCACTGACAAACTCAATATCAATGAAGTCATCAAGCCCCCTATCACTAAGAGACCAGTGGGCACATTTTCCTGCCACCTCGTAGATTTCATCCCCTTTAATTTCTTCCAAATGGAATCAAGGCCATTCATCTCAAGGCTTACTTTTTAAGTTTTAGCTTTGGTATTGCCATTTTGGAGAGAAGAATTGTAACTTTTTGTGAGAATCATTGTGTTTGATTTATGAAACAGGTTGGAGTAAATGGAAAGTTAAAAGAATGGTTAAAAGCTTATTTCTTTCACTTATTGAAACCAGAAAGAAGAAAGCACTTTCTCAAGTTCATGTTTGAAGACCGTTATTAGTGCATTTGGGAAATGAAGATAGTGGAAACTATGAGTTCTTTTTGATTTATGGCAATGTGAACATAGCTTACTTCTCTGATGTAGCCCATAAGAAACTAGTTTCGTATATGTGACAAAAACTCATTTGCCACCTTTATAAGAATAAAAAATATATTGCATTAGTTTCTTCATAGTCTGAGATATTGGATTGAAATAAATACTATTTATATTCAGTCATTTGCACCTTCACTTCATCCAACATACAATGTAAATAAGATGTTTTGCCTGTGACAAGTTAGAAATGTTAAAAATTATGTAAGTAAAGTTTGAACAACCCTTGGAGTTTATTAGCCTCATCTCCACCAGTTTTTAGAGTCTTTCTGATGAGATCTAGTTTTAGAGTTTGTAAAACAAACAAATAACACACCAGCAATGAACAAAACTTCTCTGCTGGATTTAAAGCCCAAAGGGGTCAGTCATCTTCCTCCTAATTTGCGAACCACGTCATGAGATACCGAGAGACCCCAACCTGGTCCAGTGATTGAAAGAAGCCTCCGTTTTATATTGCCATTAAGAGCATTTCTCTTTTTCCCTGTTCCCGGCTGTCTTGCCTGAGGGTTTTCAGCCCTGAGCAAATTCACTGTTATTTGGTGAGACTGAGGAATGACAGTGGAACATTCTTGGGGTAAAAGGGTTTATACCCAGTTTTATTCTCACGGTTGGTTGAGCACTAGAATCACATCTGCATCTAGCGGTCTACAGGCCCATAATCCACCTCTGTCTCTACTTTTACCCAGAGCACTGGACAGAGCTCTTTATGTAGTGGCTCAATCAATAATATCTCATTGCTAACAGGTGTGCAAGCATTAGACTAGCAGTAGGCTAATAATATCATCAAGTAGTTTATGTAAGGATCCGGGGCACCAGAACTTCTGTTTTCCTCACACTGACTCCTGATAGAAAATTATCATCTTTTAACACTATGTACTTTGAAAGTATCTGGTAGACACTGAAGACACTGGAGAATCCTTTAGTTATAGGTCTATTTGTATGTATAATCCATTACAATTCAGGTCTGTCTTCTGTGTTTTTCCCAGGAGAAGGCACTAATTGTCTTTGGACTTCTGGTTCCCAGTTTCTGGAGGTGGTAGGATTTAGGGACTGAGGACAAGGATGAAAGGAAGGCTAGACCATCTTAATTTTCAGAATTTACTCCTCATAATCTCTCAGAGGAAAGTAGAGAAGTACAGAAAACCCCTTCTGCCCATCTTTTTAGATGGTCCCCATCTTGCCAATGGGTTGCAGCTCCTGGCAAGTTCACTATGGATTTAGTGAGACTGAGGAATGACAATGGAATGTTCTTGGGGTAAAAGGATTTATTACCTGGCTTTGTTCTCCTGGCTATAGGTGGAGTATTGGAATCAAGTCTGCATCCAACAGTCTGCAGGTCTGTAATCTTCCTTTGTCTCAGTCTCAGTCTCTGCCTAGAGCACTGGGCAGAGCTCTTGATACACTGACTCAGTCAATAATACCTTATTGCCTGTGGGTGTGGAAGTATTAGCCTAACAGTAGGCCAATTACATCATCAGGTAGTTTTAGGTTCAGGTGAGGATCCTGGCCATAGGAACTTCAGTTTTCCCCATAGTCCCATTTAGCAGAGTTGCATTTTGAATACAGTGGTTCCTTTGCTAAAAGTAAAAATTATATTCCAAAAAATCCACATAGTAGGAAAAGTCAAGTTTGAAGAAATTAGTACTTAATGGAAAACTTAGATTGAAGTTGGGAATTAGTAACGCAGTGAAAACCCTTCTAAATGCTATGTTAAATAAAAGGACAAAAAAGTTATATTCAATACAGAGATATTAATAGAATTTAACAATCTTTAATTAGTAATGTGTACTATTCAAGTAATTTCTACTTGCTTGCTCTCAGGAATATTTTTAGATGCCCCTACAGTATGTACAGTATAATTGCAAATTTGTTTTGCCTTGTGTTTGTGCATAGTAAATAAAGCCTTTGCTTTTTTGCTTTTTTCCCTCCTGTAGGGAAGTTGGGGTTCCTATGGCCAGGATCCTCACTAAACTTAAACCACCTGATGATGTAACTGACCTGTTGCTGGGCTGCCGTTTCCACACCTGTAGGCAATAAGCTATTACGGCGCTATGTAGAGAGCTCAGCCCAGTGCCCTGGGCGGAGGCAGAGACGCTAGTGCTTGACTTACCACTGGCGAACAAGCCGGGTAATAAACCCTTTCACCCCAAGAACGTTTTGCTTTCGATTCCTTTGGTAACACTGAATCCATAGTGAACTTGCCTGGAGGTGAAACCCATTGGCAAGACAATTGGTAAAAGTTGGCAGGGTTCACTGTTGACCAAGATAAAAGATAGGCTGCCCTTATGGGAGGGGTACTTCTGTGTGCTGCCCCTGTGAATGGGGAAACTGGATTGTCCCCCAGTGGGCATGTGGTCTGAGGTGGCTTGCCTCCTAGAGAACTGGGCCCCACCCCAGGAATGGAGGCAAGTGGAGGTGACACCTGAGGCAGTAGGGGTGGCTCTTGATGTAGTAGGTAGATCCTTTGAGAAGCAGAGTGCCCGTGAGGCAGCAGGGATTGTGGGTTGGCTGCTTCTCAGAGTCTTAAAAAGGTCTACAGAAGAGACCCAAGAAATGGTGACGTGAGAATGCGAGCTGCAAACTTCAGTAGATTCCCTGAAGAGGGAAGTGGCATTGTTGCAAGAGGTGGCACGAGAACACAAGCTGCAGACATCTGTGGATGCCCTAAGGAGGGAGATGGTATTGATGCGGGAGGGGGCGGCATGAGAACGCAAGCTGCAAACCTCTGTGGATTCCCTGAGAAAGGAGATGGCATTGATGCGGGAGAATGCAGCATGAGAGCACTGGCAGCAAGGTGCCATTGGAGATGAGATGGCAGCACTGCCAGGTGTTCTGAAGGAGGCAGAGGCCGTCAAGGAAAATGGTGAACTCCTGAGGGAAGCACAGGCGGAGGTGGCACGAGAACGTCAGCTGTGAAGCATTGAGCTGAAGGTAAGAGACCTTCTGAAGACAGAGGTAGCATTGCTGTGAGGCACAGTAGAAAAGGTAAAGATTGGAGCAGAGGAGGGACTTGGAGGAGGAGAGAGAATGGTGCTATCAGCCCCAGAAATGGAGGAGCTGGAGAAGGATGAAGGGGTGGTGCCAGAGGCACTGGCACCTCCTATATTGAAAGCACGCCCAGTGGTTGTAAAGAAATAAAGACCCAGCAGCTGAAAGTTCCCCAAGGAGAGGAGCAGCCCCCTCCCCAGGTCATGGAGCACTCTGTGGTCTGCCCCTACACTCAGGCTGAGCTGGTGGATTTGGGCTCGCGGTATAGGCAGATGCCCTCGGAGTCAATATCAGCTTGGCTACTGCGTCGCTGGGACTTAGGGATGGATGGAATTGTTCTGTCAGGATCAGAGATGGGAAAGCTGTCTTTCCTGACAGTGCATCCTGCCTTGAGGCAGCAATTGCAAAATGCACATCAGACCCCAGGGAGTCACTCCCTCCTTGATTGGCTTATGGCTGCACTTCGTGTGTGGCCCAATCAGGGTGATCTGCCATCCTTTCCTGTTAGATGGCAGATGTATGCTGAGCTCCAACAGGTGCTAAGAGAGCTAGGCAGAAGAAATGCCATCTATAGTCCAGAGAATTATAACCAACATGAAGAGATTTTCACTACTGGGATGAGAAATATTGTACTTCAAACAGCTCCTACATCCCCCTTTGGGTCTCTAGTGGCCATTCTTTCCCCTCAGGGCAGCCCGTAAGTGAGGTGACATGTACAGTAGCAGACTTAAGAGAGGCAGAAGCAATGAGAATCCAGAAAGAAATAAGACCTGTTACAAGAATTTACAGGGCCCTATGAAGGTTACGAGGACCCAGATGTGGGTTGATATAATACGGGCAGGAGCAGATGGAAGGAAATTAGATGGGAAGTCAAATAGGATTTTACTAGAGCTATGGCAACAGCTGAAACCAGAGCAGCAGTTCCAGCCATTAAGACCAAAGAAGCAGAGGTCAGAGACAGAGCCACAAGTCCGGCCTGTGTGTTTGCAAGACTTCCTGCTGGAGAATGAGCCAAACTTGAGTCGACACAAGGTGATTGGGGAAATGTCAAACGGTTTGACTGAGGGAAATGTCAAGGTATCTATCTGCCCTGAGGAACCAGGAGGGGACCGGAGGCCACATGTTGAAATAGGTGTCCATTGGTCCCCAGTGAACATACAGCATGTCCTGGCTCTGGTGGACACAGGGGCTGTATGTTCACTGCTTGATGGTAACCCTGAGTGGTTCCTCAGGTCCCCACTATCATAGATGGATACCAAGGGAAGGCTATCAGGGTGAAAAAAGCCCAAATCCTTTTGGGAATAGGGCGTCTACCCCGAAAGAGTATACTGTGTATATATCTCCCATTCCTAAGTTTATTTTGGGGATTGATATCCCGCAGGGTCTATGATTGCCAACCACTGCAGGTGAGTTCAGACTGAGAGTACGTGTGGTAAAGGCAGTTCTGAGGGGACATGCTAGGCACCCACCCATAGCTTTGCCTATGCCTTGGCGGGTGACTAATACCAAACAATACAAACTGCCTAGAGGGCACAAAGAGATTGGAGAAACTCTCCAGGAGCTTCAAAACGTGGGTATTATAAAGCCCACCCATAGTCCTTTCAGTTCCCCAGTGTGGCCAGTAAAAAAGCCAGATGGCTCCTTGCGTATGACTGTGGATTATAGAGAACTGAATAAAATCATACCCCCTGTGCACGCTGCTGTCCCCTCTATTGGAGGGTATCCATCAGGCCCACAGGGATACCTCCACAGCCCTACCACCTGTCATAGACTTGTAGCCCAGGACTTGGCTACATGGGAGAAACCGCCAACGGTGTGGCTGTACCATTACATTGCTGATGTCCTGTTCACATCCGATTCTCTTTCAGATCTAGAAGGTGAAGCACCTAGACTGCTGCAAAATTTACAGGGGAAAGGATGGGCTGTGAACAGCACCAAGGTTCAGGGACCTGGTTTGTCAGTCAAATTCTTGGGGGTTGTCTGGTCAGGTAAGACCAAAGTTATACCAGAAGCAGTTTTAGTCAAAGTTCAGGCCTTTCCAACCCCACAACTGTAACATTGCTAAAGGAATTTCTGGGTCTTCTAGGCTACTGGAGAGTGTTTATACCACACTTGGCACAAATTATGAAGCCCTTATATTGGTTGATATGAAAGGGCATCAGGTGGGACTGGGATGAGACATGTGCATCTGCCTTTACTAGAGCAAATAGGCAGTCAAGGCTGTGCAGGCCTTGAGTGTGATAGACCCATCAAGGCCCTGTGAGCTGGATGTTCATGTGACTGAAGACAATTATGGCTGGGGTCTCTGGCAGTGGCTTGAATGAACTCGCCAACCCATTGGATTCTGGTCACAACTCTGGAAGTGGGCAGAGGTACGATACACTTTGATAGAAAAATGACTGGCTCCTGTGTATCATGCCTTGCTGGCTAGAGAACCCATCACTGGAATGGCCCCAATAAAGGTAAAAACCACTTATCCCATCTTGGGGTGGATACAAGACTGGACCCAAAAGCCAAGGAGTGGTGTGACACAAACACCCACACTAGCCAAGTGGGGTGCTTACCTACAGCAGCATCGTGCTCTTTCTAGTAGTCCCTTGAGTGAAGAACTCCAGCACTTGTTCTGGCCAGTGACATATACTAGTGAAAAGCAGGAAGAACTTGCTTTTGAACCATTAGTAGCAGAGATACCCCGAAAGGGAGCTTTGAGCCCCATAGACATGTTAACACATATGGCTGCCTCCTCCATACAACTGCAAGTACAAACCAAGGAAGAATTACTGAAGTGGAGGTTTCACCAGCAGAATAACATCTTGCTGCGAGCACAAACTGCAGTGAACCACAAACTCCATTGAGTGGACGTGGCTTTGGACCTTTGACACATGGACCAATGATGGCTGGCTCTCCTGGCACCTTGGGGACAAGGCCTGGAAGCTGGCCTTCTGTGCATTCCTGGAATAACAGCAGAGTGGCTGCCAATGGTCACAGTAGTATATCCTGAACGGCCAGAAGGTAAGAGCATCTTACCAGGGAGTTTTGTTTTATCATTATGGCCAGTGCATGCACCTCCAGTAGCACTATATATAGACACTTTGGTAATCCCCATGGGGAAAGTATGGTATACTTGACCTGGAAGGGACCCCCTTCCTGCTACAGTCCTATCACAGGAGCACTCTCTTGCATGCATCCTACCTGATGGACAAGATTTGCCTATGTTGGTGGCTTTAAAACATGTGTCTTATTGCCCCTAAAGTCTTTGTGGGTTGGGAACTTCCTCTGGCTTGAGGATTACTATAAATTTTGCTATTAGGAACCTCCTCTGGCTTGAGGATTATTTTAATTTTTGTATCAAAATCTTGCTCTATCTTAATTTTTATTATCTCTAAGCTGTTGTTATCCTCTGTTGCTATTGTGGAATCTGGTCACAGTGCTCCAGCTTTCTCGCACAGGGACCATTGTGGAAGATGAATGCGTGTAGATTGTAAGGTGAGAATCCTGGAGGGGTGGAGTGTGGGGAAGTTGGGGTCCCTATGGTCAGGATCCTCACTGAACTTAAACCACCTGATGATGTAACTGGCCTGTTGCTGGGCTACCACTTCCACACCTGTAGGCAATAAGCTATTATGCACTATATAAAGAGCTGGGCCCAGTGCTCTGGATGGAGGCAGAGACACTAGTGCTGAACCTACTGCCGGAGAACAAGCCGGGTAATAAACCCTTTTACTCCAAGAACGTTTTGCTGTCGATTCCTTTGGTCACACTGAATCCATAGGGAACTTGCCTGGGGCTGAAACCCATTGGCAAGACACCTCCCCTCCTCAAGTCTCCCTTCCTCTGCCCTCTCCTCCCCTTCCCCTCCTTCTTTTTCCTCTTTCCTCCTCTCTTCCTTCCCTCCCCTTCCCTTCCCTCCCTGTGGGGAAATTTGAAGTGCCTATGGCCAGGGTCCTTACCTGACCCTAAACTACTTAATGATGTAATTGGCCTACTGCTGGGCTACTGCTTCCACACCGTTAGGCAATGACTATTATTGACTGAGTCACTGTGTAGAACTCTGGGCAGTGCTCTGTGTGGAGGTAGAAAGGGAGGAGTATTAAAGACCTGCAGATTATTGGATGCAGATGAGATTCTGGTGCTCAACCTATCGCCAGGAAAATTAAAGAATAAAGCCACATAATAAACCCTTTTACCCCAAGGAGGTTCCATTGTCATTCCTTAATCTCACTGAATCCATAGTGAACTTTTCCAGGGCCATAACCCTCAGGCAAGACAGACCAATTACTAAATTGTTGACTTTCAGGTTCTATTGTGGTTCATGTAACTCAGAGAATTTGATACTTGAAATTTAAAGACTAGGGGTAAACTTAATTTAATCATTTAGATTATCATATTTTAAAATGTACTTAACACATAGAATTAGCTGCCTGTAGTGCCATCCACAGTAATTTGACACCAAACCTCACCAGAATTTAGCAGCATTAGAATTTCCTGTCTTCTAATATGTTCTAAAGTATTTAAGGCCAGGTTTGTTTTCTCCCTTTAATTATTACTCATGACTGTAATCCAAACTTCCACTGTTCTTTTATTTTCTATCCTTTTTTCTCTTACTAATGTATAGATATCTATAGCAGTGGTTCAAAAGCCCTGTACACTCTCATTTAAATGTTCACAGTTATGGAAAATATACACAGGATTAAATCACCAAGTGGAAGAATTTTACTAAGAAGATACTGGTGATGGAAGAGGGATTCCTGTGTTGAGAGGCAGAATCTGAAAGCAATGATTTCCTCTCAGGAATGGTAAAGATTGGTATGGTGCTGGGAAACTATAGTCCTTGGTCCAAATCTGAGATGCACCTGTTTTTATAAATAAAGATTTACTGAAACACAGCCATGCTTATGTACCTACTGTCTATGGCTGCTTTCCTTCTAAACTGGCAGAGTGGAGTAGTTGCAACAGAGTCCATTTTCCTCTCAAAGCCTGAAACAGCAAAATATGACCTCTGGGTTGGTGTCTTGCCATTGGGTTTCAGCCCTGGGTAAGTTCGCTATGGATTCAGTGTGACCAAAGAAAATTGACAGCAGAACGCTCTTTGCGGTGAAAGGGTTATACCCAACTTTATTTCCAGGTGGCAGGTCAGTCACTAAAATCCTGTTCACTCAGAGCGAGTCTGTGTGCAGCAAGCTGGTCTCTGCCTCTGGGCCCCTCTGTCTACACAGCCGTCCTCTGGGTCCCTCTGTCCTCACAGCCTTCCCGCACAGCCATCCTCTGGGCCCCTCTGTCTGCACAGCTGTCCTCTGGGCCCCTCTGCACAGTTGTCCCGCACACCTGTCCTCCAGGCCTCTTTGCACAGTTGTCCTGCACAGCCATCCTCAGGGCCTCTGTCCTTGGTGCTGCCACCACTCCAGCCTCTGCTCTGCTCTCCTGCAGCCTTGCAGCCCTGCCACCATGTCGTGTACAGAACACTGGATGGAGCTCTTTTTATAGAGTCAACAGCCATGTATTGCCCACAGGTGCACAGTAAGCTAGTCAACCACAGCCAGGTGAGAATCCTGGCCACAGGAACTCTTATTTTATCCACACTCCACCCCTCCAGGATTCTCTCCTTTCAATCTATGTGCCCTTAGTCCTCTGCAGTGGTCCCTGTGCAAGAGAGCTCAAACATTGTTCTCCAGCCTGTCCAGCAAAAAGTCTTGCAGACACACAGACTGGACTCGTGGCTCTGTCTCTGACCAGTGCCTCTTTGGTCTTAAGGGCTGGAACTGCTGCTCTGGTTTCAGCTGTTGCCATAGCTCCAGTAAGATCCTATTTGTCTTTCTGTCTAATTTCCCTCCATGTACTCCTGCCCGTATCAAATCTACCCACCCCTGGGTCATGGTAACCCTCAACGGGGCCCCTCAAATTCCTCCTGTGAGTAACAGGTCTTATTTCTTTCCGGGTTCTCATTGCTTCAGCTACTGTACATGTCACCTCGCATTTTGTAATCGCTGCCTCAAGGTGGGCTGCACTGTCAGGAAAGACAGCTTTCCCATCTCTGATCCCGACAGAAAGTTCCATCCACTCCTAAGTCCCCAGCCACTGGTTCAGCCTGAGTATAGGAACGGACCATAGAGTGCTCCACAATCTGTGGAGGGGGCTGCTCCTCTCCTTGGGGAACTTTCAGCTGCTGGGTCTTTATTTTATTTTCAAACACTGGGTGTGCTATCAATACAGGAAGGGCCAGTGCCTCCGGCACCACCCCTTCATCCCTCCCCAGCTCCTCCATTTCTGGGGCTGATGGCACCTTTTTCTCCACTCCCCCAAGTGCCTCCTCTGGTACAGTGCCTTGCAACAATGCCAGCTCAGTCTTCAGAAGGTCTCTTACCTTCAGCTCAATGCTTCACAGCTGATGTTCTCATGCCATCTCCACCTGTGCTTCCCTCAGGAGTTCATCATTTTCCTTGATGGCCTCTGCCTCCTTCAGAACACCTGGCAGCACTGCCATCTCATCTCCAATGGCACCTTGCTGCCGGCACTCTCGTGCTGCCTCCTCCCACATCAATGCTATCTGCTTCCTCAGGGAACCCACAGAAGTTTGCAGCTAGCATTCCCGTGCCACCATTTCTTGGGTCTCCTCTGTAGACTTTTTTAATACAGTGAGAAGCAGCCAACCCACAGGTCCGACTACCTCACGGGCACTCTGCTTCTCAAAGGATCTACTTACTATACCAAGGGCCACTCCTACAGCTGCAGGTGTCACCTCCACTTACCTCCAGTCCTGGGGTGGGGCCCAGTCCTCTAGGAGGTAAGCCACCTCAGACCACATACCCATTGGGGGACAATCCATTGTCTCCCCATTCACAGGGGCAGCCCACTGAAGCACCCCTCCCATAAGGGCAGCCTGTCTTTTTCCTTGGTCAACAATGAACCCTGCTGACTTTCGCCAGTTGTCTTGCCAATGGGTTTCAGCCCTGGGCAAATTCACTATGGATTCATTGTGACCAAAGAAAATTGACAGCAGAATGCTCTTTGGGGTGAAATGGTTATATCCAACTTTATTTCCAGGTGGCAGGTCAGTCACTAAAATCCCATTCACTCAGAGCGAGTCTGCGTGCAGCAAGCTGGTCTCTGCCTCTGGGCCCCTCTGTCCTCACTGCCGTCCCGCACAGCCGTCCTCCGGGCCCCTCTACACAGTTGTTCTGCACAGCTGTCTTCCAGGCCTCTGTCCTTGGTGCTGTCACCACTCCAGCCTCTGCTCTGCTCTCCTGCAGCCTTGCAGCTCTGCCACCGTGTTGGGTGCAAAGCACTGGGCAGAGCTCTTTTTATAGAGTAAACAGCCATGTATTGTCCACAGGTGTGCAGTGAGCTAGTCATCCATGGCCAGGTGAGAATCCTGGCCACAGGAACTCTCATTTTATCCACAGTTGGCATCACCAATTGGATGTTTCTAAACTATTCCACTGGGGCTTTTCTTGCTGATTGCCACATCTACAGCTGCTTCCTTGATGGTCTTCCTGAACTCAGTACTGTTTCTCTTACCACTGTTTTCTTCTTGAAACTGTCTCCTCCCTTGGTTCCTTAGAACATTTTATTTTCTTCTTATTTTCTTTCTTATTCTTTGCCACTTTCTCCCCCTATAATGGCTTCTTCCATTCTCTCGGTGTAGGTGTTTCCCAAGCCTTAGTCCTCAAGCCTGCTTTCTCCCTTATGATTTTGCTTGAGCACATCCTTTCATCCTCCACCTCCTGGTCCCATACCCCCTCCTGAGTTCTGTTTTCTAACTAAATGCATCTCATACATGTACTCCCTGGTTGCTCTGCTGGCACCTTTAATCTAGATGAGCAGAACTGAACTCATCTCTCTCAAGCTACCTTCCTCCTTAACCCTTCGTATTAGCATTGCTATTCTCCAGTTACTGTTCACCGGAAGCAGTCATTTTTACTTTCAGTACACACTGTTACAGTTGCTAGATGACATTTGTCTTAGGTGTCTTAGACTTTCCCCCTAATTACAACAATACATGCTGAGTGTATGTCCTTTTAATCTTGTGTTTATGTGTATATATGTATATACATACATACTCAGTTTTTAGGATATCATAATGTACATATTGTTTTGTAGTCTGTTTTAGGAAAAAAATTAGTCAAATTTACTTATAAAAAATTCAGAAGGTATTAAAAATTGCCCTGTGTGAACCCCCGACTCTCCCCTAAGTCTCACTTTCTAAAGGGATCTCTGTTTACTTTTGATAGTATCTTCATTGATATATTTAGTTTATACAAACTGTACTTGAATTTTTTAAAATATAAAATGGATCCTATGCTCCATACTACCCATGGGTTGCTTTTTTTGTTTATCAATATATTTTGTATCTCTTTTCTGTTTGTATACAAATTTTTACCTCATTCTTTTAAATAGCTGCACCATATTTCATGGATATGTTATAATTTATTTAACCATTTTATGGTTAATGGTTATTTCCATTTGTTTATTATTATAAGCAGTTGAGTGTTTTATTTTTTAATGAAATTGTATTTCAGATTTACAGAAAAATTATAAAGACAATAGAGAGTTCCCATGTACTCCTATTACTATTCCTCCATTATTAGCATGTTACATCTGTGTGATATCCATGCCAATAATGATACATTAAATTTGTACAATTCATACTTACTTTTTCTGTTCTGGGATTCCATCTAGGAACCCCATGACATTTAGTAGTTTTGTCTCCATAGGCTACCTTTGGCTGGTTGTTTTTTTGTTGTTGTTTCCTTGTTTTTGATACCTTGACAGTTTTGAGGAATATGGGTCAAGTATTTTGTAGAATGTTATTAAATCAGGATTTGTCTGATGTTTTTCTCAGTATTTGATGGTTATTATGTGTTTTTGGGAAGACGAGCACAGAGTAAAATTCATGTACATTAAGGTTCTCTCTCTGTGCTGTAAAGTTCTGATTAGTGCATAGTGTCATGTATCCACCATTACAGTATCACATAAAACAGTTTCATTGCCTTGAAAAATCCCCTGTGCTTTACCTCTTCAATTCTCCCCACCTACCCCCAAATCCATGGCAACCATTGATCTTTCTTACTCTATTTTGTATCTTCTAGTATGTTATATAATTGGAACCATACAGTAAATAGCCTTTTCTGACTGGCTTTTTTCACTTATATATACATATGCATTTAAGGTTCCTCCATGTCTTTTCCTAGCTTGATAGCTAATTTCTTTTTATTCCTTATACTTTGTTGTATGAATGTACCACAGATTTCTCTTGCCTACTGAAGGACACCTTAGTTACTTCCAGTTTTTGGTGATTATGAATAAAGCTACTATAAACATCCATGTGCAGATTTTTTGGGTAAACATATGTTTCAGTTAGTTGAATGAATACCTAGGAGCTCCACTGCTGAATTGGTGATAAGTCTGTTTAATTTTACAACAGACTGCTGAGCTGTCTTCCAAAGTGGCTGTAATATTTTGCATTTTCCCTAGCAGTGGAGAGTTCCTGTTCCACTGCATCCTTATCAGCATTTGTTATTGTCCTTTCTTTAGTTTCAGTCATTCTTATAGCCACATAATGGTATCTTACTGTTTTTATTTTCAATTCTCTAATGGTAAATGATAAGGAGCATCTTTTAATAGGCTTGTTTGCCATCTGTGTATCTTTTTTCTTGAGTTGTCTGTTCAGATCATTGCCCACTTTTTAATTGAATCTTTAAAAAGATTGTTGAATTTCAAGAGTTCTTTGTATATTATGAAATCTTTATCAGATTTGCAAGTATTTTCTGTCAGTCTGATTTGTCTTTGATTCTCTTAATAGCATATTTTATAGAATAGAACTTTTTAGTATTAATAAAGTCAAACTACAATTTTTTCTTTCATGGATTGTTTTGGTGTCAATCTATAAACTCATTACTAAACACAAGATTTTCTTGTAGAAGTTTTATAAGTTTGCATTTAGTTTTATGTTTCCTTTTCAGTTAATTTTTGGTCATTAGGTCTGTCTCTAGGTTCATTATTTATTTAATAGGAATGTCCAACTGTTCTAGCACCATTGTGTTGAAACTACTATCTTTTCTCGATTTAATTGCCTTTGTTCCTTTGTCAAAGATAAGCTAATTATATTTGTCTGGATCCCTTTCGTGTCTATTCTGTAGATCTACGTGTCTTCCTTCACCAATATCATCCTGTCTTAGTTTACTATAGCTTTATTTAGGTCTTGAAAATGGGTAGTGAGTCCTCCAGCTTTGTTATTGTTTAGAATTGTATAGGCTATTGTAAGTATATATGAAATAGCCTGCTGAAATTTTGAATTTTGATTGAAATTCTGTCAAATCTGTAGATAACTTGGGAAGAAGTAACATCTAAACAATATTGAGTCTTCCAGTTCATAAACAGAGAAAATATCTTCATTTATTTAGGTTTCTTTGATTTCTTACATCAGGGCTTTATAGTTTTCTGTATCCAGATCTTGCACAGAACTTTGTTAGATTATACATAAGCATTTCAATTTCTTTGGTGCTGTTGTAATTTTTAAAATTTTATTCCAATTGTTCATTGCAGCATATAAAAGGCAATTGACTTTTGTATATTAATGTTGTGATCTTGCTATACTCATTTAATAGTTCTAGGAGTTTGTAGTCCTGTATATACAATCATGTCATCTGCAAATAAAAAGTTTTATTTCTTCATGTCCAACTTGCATTCCTTTTATTTTATTTTCTCACTGCACTGCACAGGCTAGTTCTTTGGTACTATATTGAATTGGAGTGGCTAGAGGGGGCATCCTTGCCTTATTCCCAATCTTATGGGTAAAGTGTTCAGTTTCTCACAGTTAAGTGTGATATTACCTGTAGGTTTTTCTTTAGATACTCTTTATCATGTTGAGGAGATTCCCTTTTACTCCTAGTTTTAATTTAATCATGAATGAATGTTGGCTTTTGTCAAATGTTTTTCTGCATCAGTTCATATGATCATATGATTTTTCTATGCAAGCCTGTTGATGTGTGATGTTGAGTGATTTTTTTGAATATTGAACTAGCCTTGTATACCTGGAATAAATCCCAACTGGTCAGCAGATGTATATTTATTTTTATATATTGTTGGGATTCAACTCACTAATATTTTGTTGAGGATTTTTTTTTTAACCTATGTCCATTAGATATACTGACCTCAATTTTCCTTTTCAAAATGCTGTTACCTGATTTTGGTATTAGGGTAATGTTGGCATTATAGAATTAAGTTGAAAAGTGTTCCCTCTGCTTCTGTTTTCTCGAAGAGATGTGGTGAATTGACATTTCTCTTAAATATTTGGTGGAACCCATCTGGGTGTGCTGCGTTCTGTTTTGGAGGTTAATAATTACTGATTCAATTTCTTTAATACATGTAGTCCTGTTCAGATTATCTAGATATTGTGTGCATTATGTCTTCAGGGATTTTGTTCTTCCATCTGTGTTATCAAATATGTGGGCATAATATTGTTTGTAGTATTCCTTTATTAAAATTTTATTATCATTTTCAGTAGTTAACGATACCTCTTTTTGTTTTTGATATTGGGAAAGTATGTCTTCTTTTTTCTTTTTCTTGGATTGCCTGGGTAAGTGTTCATACATTTTATTGATTTTTTTTTTTTCCATCAAAGAACCAAGTTTTGGTTTTGTTGATTTTTTCTGTTGGTTTTCTGTTTTTACTTTCATTGATTTCTACTCTAATTTTTACTGTTTCTTTTCTTCTACTTGGATTAGGCTTAAATTGTTCTTTCTCTACTTTGCTAAAGTGGAGGCTTAGATTATTGATATTTTTCACTAAGAAGTTTATTCTATAATATCAAGTCTAATTGCTGCATAGTCATTCATCAAGCAGGTTTGCCATTATTTTCTTAACCCACCTGCTATTAAATTTCACTGTGAAAAACTTTGTACATCTTTGCTTGTATTTCTGATTATTCACTTAGAATAAATTTAGAAAGGAAATTCCTCGGATAAAAGATTATAGTTATAAAGGTTTACAATGGATATTGCCAAATCTGCCCTTTAGTAAGTTTGTATCACAAAGTTGTCATTTCTGTACATTCTTACCAACATCATATATTAATACTATATCATTAGTCAGCTTTATAAATAATAAAACTCTTACTTTATATTCATTTTAAAAACATAACTATTGATAAACATTGAGGTTGGGTCCCATTTGAATTATAAACACTGTTATTCTGAACTTTTTTTATAAATGCCCATTGTGTTAATATGTATTTTAATTATTTGTGATATTAAAATACTTTGTTATATTTTTGTACTTATTACAAAAATGATACATTTGAATATATTCTTTTGTGAAATATCTGTTTTGGTTCTTAACCATTTATTTCTTTTGAGATGTTTGTGATTTTCAGTGACTTGCAATGATTTTCCTTTTTTCTTTGTTTATTGAAGTATAGTTGGTTATATATTGGTTTCAAGTATACAACATAGTGATTCAGCAGTCATATCTCAGTCCAACTGGTGTAGTTACTATCAACATAGAAAGATGTGACCATTGACTATATTCTCTATGCTGTGCTTTCATCCCCATGACTAATTTATATTATGATTGAGATTTTGTGCCTCTTTATCCCCTTTGCCATTTCTCCGACCCACCCCAACCCCTCCCTCATGTTAACCACCAGTCACTTCTCAGTGTCTATGAATCTACTGCTCTTCTACATTTTGTTTTGATGTTCCACATGTAAGTGAAACCATATGGCATTTGTCTTTCTCTGCCTGCCTTACTTCAGTTAGCATAATGCCCTCTAGGTCCATCCGTGTTGTTGCAAATGGCAGGATTTTCTTTTTTATGGCTGTATAATACTCTGTTGTGTATATGTGCCACATCTTCTTTACCCATTCTCTATCAATGGACACTTGGTTGCTTCCATATCTTGGCTATTGTAAATAATGTGACAATAAACATAGGGATGTGTATATCTTTTCAAATCAGAAATTTTATTTTCTTTGGGTAAATTCCTAGAAGTGGAATTACTGGGTCATATGGTATTTCTATTTTTAGTTTTTTGAGAAACCTCCATACTGCTTTCCGAAGTGACTACACCAATTACATTCCCACCAACAGTGTAGAAGGATTCTCTTTTCTCCACATCTTCACCAACATATGTTGTTTCTTATCTTTTGGTTAGTAGCCATTCTGACTGGTGTAAGGCAATATTTCACTGTGTTTTTGATTTGCATTTCACTATGATTAGTGATTTGGAGCATCTTTTCATGTGCCTATTGGCCATCTATATGTCTTCTTTGGAAAAATGACTTTTGAGGCCCTCTGTCCATTTTTTAATTGGGTTATTTGTTTTTTTGCTATTGAGTTGTACGAGTTCTTTAAATGGTTTGGATGTTAACCCCCTATCAGATAAATCACTTATGAATATATTCTCCCATACTGGCAGTTGCCTTTTGTTTTGTTGTTAGTTTCCTTTGCTGGACAGATGGGTTTTAGTTTGATGAAGTTCCATTTGTTCAATTTTGGTTTTGTTTCCCTTGCCTTTGGAGATGTGTCCAGAAAAAAAATGCTCATGATTATGTTCAAGAGATTTTTGCCTATGTTTTCTTTTAAGAGTTTTATGGTATCATGTCTTATATTTATGGTTTTAATCCATTTTGAGTTTACTTTTGTGTATGTTATTAGATAGTAATCCAGTCTCATTCTCTTGCATGTGCCTATCCAGGTTTTCCAGCACCATTTACTGAAGAGAGTGCTTTCCCCCATTTTATATTCATGGCTCCTTTGTCATATATTAATTGACCATGTATGTGTGGGTTTATTTCTGGACTCTCTATTCTGTTCCATTGATCTATTGGTCTTTTCTTATGCCAGTACCGTAAGGTTTTGATTTCTGTAGCTTTGTAATAAACTTGAAGTCAGGGAATATAATACCCACAGCTGCTTCTTTCTCAAGATTGCTTTGCCTATTCAGGGTCATCTGTGGTTCCATATAAATCTCAGGATTAGTAAATGCTTTTAAGAGGGACTTAAGATCTCTTTCTATATGTATGTGTACATATCTATCTATACTTATTTTTTTAAGTATGGTATGAGATAGGGATTCTTTATCCCTCTATGTGGATAATTGACTGATCCAATGTCAACTATTGAATAATTTGTTCTCTCCCCATTATTTATAGTGGCACCTCTTGTAATCAAGTTTTTGCTTATTTGTGGATGTTTCTAAACTTTCTCTCTATTGTATTATTTTGGTTAATTTTTCTATCTTGTCACAATCTTGTCATATTACCACACTAAATTACTATAGCTTTATAGTAAGTTTCGATATTTGGCACAAAAAAACCTCTTCTTCAAAAATGGTTCTCTTCAAAATTGTTTCGCTTATTCTTAGCCTCTTAATACATTTTGTATTTATTTTATAATCAGTTTTTCAATTTCCAAAGACGCACAAAACCTTGGAATATTGATTGTATTTATATTTGTTTAATTTCGGAAAGTTGCCATCTTCATGAAGTCATATTTTCCATTTACCTCTTATTTTAAAGTTGCCTGTTCTATCCCTTTAGTTTTCTTTGACTGAAATTTATCTTCTAGTTGTAGAATATGTTGATTGTCTTTGTAAAATGCTAGATTTCCACACATCTTTTGGAATTGTTTGCAGGCTCTTCTTGAGTAGGGAGTTATTTTAGCTCACTTGTGTACTCTTAACAGGCAGCTAGATCCAATTCCTGGTCACGAAGCTATTCAGTATATGTATTTAGTTTTCATTTCATCTGTGTTTCAGTGGGGGTGGCTGAAGACATAAACTTGAAACCCTTTTGACTGTATATCCATTGTATGTATTATTTGATATATAGTGAAAATTAGATAAGTAAGGATTTTGTATGAAAAGCTTAATTTTTGGCATTTTAATGTTTGTATAGCAACTGCCATCTACCTTTCTTCCAGGCTTATCTTGCTGTCATTCCAGATTCACTTTCTTATGAGTGAGTTATGAGGTAGAGAGCTGTATACACAAGCGCATCTTGTCAGTAATCAGATTTCCTTGGAGGAAATTTTATAGGCTTATTTCAAGGACTGAGTTACTTGTTATGAGTCTTTTGTCCCCCAAGAGCCAAGCTTTGGCACAGGGACATTAAAAACAATCTGAACATTCCTTGACTACAGAATGTTTTCATTTGGACAGTTAATTCTCCAGGAAGGAAGCCTTTAGTATATAACATTTGGGACTTCAACTCATGAATTGTTACAAATAATATTTATGAAGAAATAGAGCTATAGGATTTATTGATTTATGGGATGTATGGTTTCTGGTTGCCCCATATTCATTTCAAATTTACTTTGTCTCAGTAGTCTTGTCAGATGTATTTTGACCATATTGAGATATCCTTCTCATGCCACCTTCTGCAGACTGTGGGTCCAGATGTTTTTATCCTTTGGTATCTGCTGTAGGATGATGGACAGCCTTTGCTTCAGGAAACATTGCCAGATATTTTAGATTTTCATCAGTATCCAAAGACATCCAAGTTGGTGAGTTGCTTTGCTGATTGGAGTCTGTGTATGTGCCCTGGTATAGGCTGCAATATGATCTCCTTGCTGGTTTTTAAGACACTGTTTCTAAGACTTCTGTTTACTTTTCTGTAGGTAGGCTGTCATTCACCTTGTAGTGGTGGCCTTAGATTTAGTATAGATCTTCTCCCACATGGAAAAAAGAGAGAGTGACCCTATGATTTTGTAGTTGGATCCTTTTTCCTCTAGAAACCTTTTACTTACTCTCTTTAATTTATTTTGTTGTTTTTTTTTGTCTCTAGTCTTTACATTGTCTCCCTTATTAATTTTTTTTTAATTCTCATTCTTTCCTTTTCCTTGCATTCCCAGGTTGTTAACTTCTGTATTAGTGGTTCTCATGGGATGGGAAAATAAAAATGTCCTGTTTAAAATGCCAGAGCCACCTCTTCCAAACTCTCCCACCCTCCAAAGGGTGGAGAAACACTGTTCCAAATAACTCTTTTACTTTTTATGAAGTATAAATGCGGCTTCTTGTTTTTTTAATCCTCTAGTGGTAATTCTTTTTCTGCTACTGAATGTTTACTTACAATCTCCCCTGTCTCATTCAACTGACAGTGCTCTTAACCTCCTTTGTCTTTATTTGCATTTCTCAGTTTTCTCTTCTTGTGGTTGCTCTAGAGATGTACTAATAGTACCCCTTTGTGAGTATGTCCATTATATGCATTATAGTATGTGGTGTGTGTGTGAGATATGTTTGTGTGTGTGTATAGAAACATTGCATATATTGTTTCACCTCCTCCTACTCCTTCACACAGGCACCAATTCCCTGCATATTAACTATTTTGCTGGGAGAACAGTAAGCCCTTTTCTTTTTACTGTTGTAACTTGGAGAGGTACATGACTCCTTAAACTCTGGCCACACTCTCTCATATATGCCTGGTCTTTTGAGGCTCTGCTGAATCTAAGGCCATTTTCTATTGGTCTTTTAGCAGTATAATTTTGTTTAAGGGATCTGCTATAGTGAATAGTTGAGATCAGGCATATCAAGAGACTGTTAAACTCTTTTAATCTCATCTCAAGAGTCATTACTATTAGAAAAATGTGTGTGTGTGTGTGTGTGTGTGTGTGTGTGTACAAGTTTTTTAATCCCATAACTTTTGTTATATTTCTTTACAGGCCTTTGTTTTTCTGTGCATATGTATTTATCATTAATGTTATGGTGCATGTACAATTTTATTTTTAGCTTTTAAAATATTCAGTGACAGTATGTAAAAGTAGCTCTCATCATTAAAAGTTTTTTATAACTGTTATTCTCAATGGGAACAAGGATACAAAAAAACCAAGTCCTCCTCCCCATTCTGCAAATCACATCTGCATTGAGCTCTCCTGTTACTAGGAGTATGTTCCTCTGCTATATTAGGATTCATAACCACTGTTCTGAAATACCTTTAATGTTAGTTACATAGCTGTATCATAAATCATCTAGCTATTTCTTGGGATTGAGCTCTTGAGAGTTTATAATATCTCATTATTATAAATAAAACTGGAATGACCTTCTTATTCATCAGTATTTGTTCACAGTTTGTATCATTTCCAAAGATGAAATTTTTAGAAATGCAATTATTGGGTCAACATATTTGAATATTTTTCAGAATCTTTAATCATGTTGCTATGTTACTTTCCAAAATCTTTTTGGTGAATTTTGCTTTTACCATCAGCGAATGAGTCCGCCTTTCTTGATAAACTGTAGGCAGCATTGCATATTGCTATTTAAAAAAATCTTTGCCAATTTGATAAGCCGAAATGGTACCTCATTACTGCTTCATTTTGCATTTCTTTGATTACTAGTAGCTCAGTACTGTATTTTAGGAGACCATTTTGTCTTGTTTTGACACAGCTTCAATTTGAGATTGTCTTGAATTACAAGTGTCAAATAAATCATTTAAATTAAGAGCTGTAGTCCTGGGATATAATAATGTCATCCAGAATATGTAGTACTTAACGCTGCCAAATTAGAAGCAGCATGCTAACAGAATTCTAATAACTATATACTTTTAAGCTTTTATTATGGAATTTTTAAATACACAAGAAAGAATAATATAATGAATTCCTCTGTAACCATGATCTTAGCTTTAAACAGCTATCAGCATTCTACATACCTTGTTTTATGTACCTGCTGTTTTTGAGGTGGGGAAATATTTCAAGTCAAATAACACATAATATCATTTTATCCGTGAATACTTATTTGTCTAACATAGAAGGACTTCTTAAAAATTGAATTCCTCCTTGCAGTACTTTGCATAAGTTTTACTTATCTTTAATTATTGGAATATGTCATATATACAGAAAAACATACAGAGCTTAAATGAACAGCTTAGTGAACTACAGGCATACTTGTTTTATTATGCTTTTGCTTTTTTGCACTTCACAGATACTGCTGTGTCTTTTACAGATTGAAGGTTTGTGGTAATCCTGCATTGAGGAAATCTCTCAGGGCCATTTTTCCAACAGCACTTGCTCACTTCATGTTTCTGTCACATTTTGTTAATTTCTCATATTTCAAAATTTTTATTATTGTAATATATGTTACAGTGATTAGTGATTACAACTCACTGAAAGTTGTGTGCATGTTTTTTCTCTCACATGTGTATCCATTTGACCCTGCACTGTTTTATTTAAAATACAGTCCTTGCTCTATAATAGGTGCCAGTCTTGTCATAAATCAAGTGTCCATACATGTTTGGGTCTGATTTTGGATTGTATTTTTTTTCACTGCCCTACTTATAACGCTGCCAATGCCACTTTATCTTAAATATTATAGCTTTATTGAATCTTGGTATCTGGTAGTGTAAGACGTTTAACTTTGTTCTTCCTTAATAATGATTTGGCTATTCTAGGCTCTTTGCGTTTCCACACAGATTTTACCATCATCTTGTCAATTGAAAAAAAAATCCTACATTTTAGATTGAGATTTCATTGAATCTGTATTTGATGTAGGGAGAGATGAAATCTTTACTTTGGAGGTTAGGAAATATTTTAGGCTTTGTAAGCCATGAGATAAAATGAAGAAAATTATGTAGATATTGACATAATGAGATAGACAAAACAGTTTCACCGACTAGTGTTTACAAATTTTGAAATATAATAATGAATGCACATTTTTCTTTTTATAATTAAGATCTGCTAAAGAGAATAATGCATTGAAATTATTGGTTTTCATGGATAAACAATTACAACAAATTTTATGATATAGAACAGTATTCAAATGCTTTTTCTACATCTGTTGAGATTATATGGCAGTATTCCTGGATTCTGCTAGTGTGGTGTTTGAAATACATTGATTTTTGGATACCAAACCACATTCCATTCCAGAAATAAACCCAACCTGGTCGTTATGTATTACCTATTTTATGTATCATGGGATTCTTTTGGATATTATATATTTTAAAATGTTTCCATCTCTGTTTATGAGAAATTCTGAACTATAATTTTATCTTAATGACCTTGTCAAGTTTTGGTATCAGAATTATGCAGGCCTCATAAAATGAGTAAGAAGAGTGGTCCCTCTTTTTCTGTTCTCTGCAAGAGTTTAGTATTACACATTGAACTCCATTAACTATAGAACCTTTCAGACTTTCTCTTTAATCGATTTCATGAAGTTGTATTTCCCTAGGACTCTGTCCGTTTCACTTAAAATTTCAAAATAATTGTATATAATTATTCATAATGCTCCTTTAACATCTTTGTACTATCTACAATATCTATAGTAGTCTCTTCTTCATTCCTGAGAAAAATTTATATATGCATATTTTAATATAATGATTCTTTCCATTTATTAATTTTATTAATTTTTTCTACAAATAACTTTTGGAATTTTTCCTCATTCCTATTTTTTATTGAGATCTGATTGATAGTTGACATTTAACATTGTAATGCTGCCATTGTAAGTTTAAGGTACACAATGTATTTGATACATTTATATATTATATATATGGTGTAGTATTAGCTAATTAGTACAGGTCCATCACATCAAGTAATTATCATTTCTTTTTTGTGGTGGGACTATTTAAGATCTAGTCTCTTAGTAGCTTTGAAGTATATAATACAGTATTGTTAACTATAATTACAATGCTGTGCATTAGATCTCTAGAACCTACTCAGCTTATAACTGCAAGTTTGTACCCTTTTACCAGCATCTCCCCACTTCCTCCACCTATACGCAACTCCTAGTAATAACCATTCTACTGTTTCTGTGAGTTCAGCTTTTGTAGAATCCACATGTAAATGTTACCTTACAGTATTTGTCTTTTTCTGACTCCACTTATCATAAAGACCTAAATTTCCATCTCCATTACTGCAAATACCAGAATTTTCTTCTTTCTTATGGCTGAAAAGTAAGTATTCCACTGGATACATATACCACATCTTTAACCATTTATCTCTAGATGAACACTTAGGTTGTTTTCTATTGTGACTAATGCTACAGTAAACATGGGACTGCTGATACCTTTTCAACATCCTGTTGTCATTCCTTTGGCTATATTGGCAGAAGTTTTGAGGATCCTACGTACTGTTTTCCATAGTAACTGCACCAATTTCTGTTCCCACCAATAGTGCACCAGGATTCCCTTTTTTCCCCACATCCTCACCAATACTTAATTCTTGTCTTTTGATGATAGCCATTCTAGTATGTGTGAACTGATACATCATTATAATTTTATTTCCCTGATAATTAGTGATGTTGAGCATCTTTTCATATACCTGTTCTCTGTTTGGATGTCTTCTTTGGAGACATGTCTATTTAGTTCCTCTGTCCATTTTTTAATCAGATTGTTTTGATTTTTATTGTAGCTATTCAGTTCTATGTGTTCTTTATATATTGTAGATACAAATGGTTTGCAAATGTTTTCTCATTCCATAATTGCCTTTTCATTGCTGATCATTTCTTTTGCTGTGCAGAAGCTTTTTTTTTAATGGGATTATATATGTATTTTTTAATTTTTAATTTTGGTATTATTAATATACAATTAATTACATGAGCAACATTATGGTTACTAGACTCCGCATATTATCAAGTCCCCATGACATACCCCATTACAATCGCTGTCTATCAGCATAGTAAGATGCTATAGAATCACTATTTGTCTTCTCTGAGCTATATACTGCCTTCCCTGTGTCTCCACACCACACTACATTATGTGTGCTAGTCATAATGCCCATTTTCCCCCCTTATCCCTCCCTTACCACCCATCCTCCCCAGTCCATTTCCTTTGGAACTGTTAGTCCATTCTTGGGTTTTGTGAGACTGCTGTGTTTGTTCCTTCAGTTTTTTCTTTGTGCTTATACTCCACAGATGAAAGAAATCATTTGATACTTGTCTTTCTCTGCCTGGCTTATTTCACTGAACATAATACCCTCTAGCTCCATCCATGTTGTTGCAAATGGTAGGATTTGTTTTCTTCTTATGGCTAAATAATATTCTGTTGTGTATATGTACCACATCTTCTTTATCCATTCATGTACTGATGGACACTTAGGTTGCTTCCATTTATTGGCTATTGTAAATAGTACTGAGATAAACATAGGGGTGCATCTGTCTTTTTCAAACTGGGCTCCTCTATTCTCAGGGTAAATTCTAAGGAGTGGAATTCCTGGGTCAAATGGTATTTCTATTTTGAGCATTTTTGAGGAACCTCCATACTGCTTTCCACAATGGTTGAAATAATTCACATTCTCACCAGCAGTACAGGAGGGTTCCCCTTTCTCCACATCCTCGCCAACATTTGTTGTTGTTTGTCTTTAGGTGATGGTCATCCTAACTGGTGTGAAGTGATATCTTCTTGTGGTTTTAATTTGCATTTCTCTGATAACTAGTGATGTGGAGCATCTTTTCATGTGCCTGTTGGCCATCTGAATTTCTACTTTGGAAAAGTGTCTTCAGCTCATCTGCCCATTTTTTAATTGGCTTATTTGATTTTTGTTTGTTGAGGTGCATGAGCTCTTTATATAATTTGGATGTCAACCCCTTATCAGATGTCATTTATGAATATATTCTCCCATACTGTAGTATGTCTTTTTGTTCTACTGATGGGTGTCCATTGCTGTACAGAAGCTTTTTAATTTGATATAGTCCCACTTGTTCATTTTTGCTTTTGTTTCCCTTGCCTGGGGAGATATGTTCATGAAGAAGTCACTCATGTTTATGTCCAGGAGATTTTTGCCTATGTTTTTTTCTAAGAGTTTTATGGTTTCATGGCTTACATTCAGGTCTTCGATCCATTTCGAATTTACTTTTGTGTATGGGGTTAGACAGTGATCCAGTTTCATTCTCCTTCAAGTAGCTGTCCATTGTTGCCAACATCAGCTGTTGAAGAGGCTGTCATTTCCCCATTGTATATCCATGGCTACTTTATCATATATTAATTGACCATATATGCTTGGGTTTATATCAGAGCTCTCTAGTCTGTTCCATTGATCTATGGATCTGTTCTTGTGCCAGTAGCAAATTGTTTTGATTCCTGTGGCTTTGTAGTAGAGCTTAAAATCAGGGAGTGTAATTTCCCCTGCTTTATTCTTCCTTCTCAGTATTGTTTTGGTTATCCAGGGTCTTTTGCGGTTCCATATGAATTTAGATCTATTTGCTCTAATTTGTTGAAGAATGCTGTTGGTATTTTGATAGGGATTGCATTGAATCTGTAGATTGCTTTAGGCAGGATGGCCATTTTGACAGTATTAATTCTTCCTATCCATGAGCATGGGTTGTGTTTCCATTTATTGGTATCTTCTTTAATTTCTCCTATCAGTGTCTTGTAGTTTTCAGAGTATAGGTCTTTCACCTCCTTGGTTAGGTATATTACTAGGTATTTTATTCTTTTTGACGCAATTGTGACTGGAATTGTTTTCCTGATTTCTCTTTCTGCTAGTTCATCATCAGTGTATAGGAATGCAACAGATTTCCTTGTATTAATTTTGTACCCTGCAACTTTGCTGAATTCTGTTATTAGTTCTACCAGTTTTGGAGTGGAGTCCTTAGGGTTTTTTATATATAATATGATGTCATCTGCAAACAGGGACAATTTGACTTCTTCCTTGCCAATCTATGTGTTGTCTGATTGCCATGGGTAGGACCTCCAGAACTGTGTTGAATAAAAGTGGGGAGAGTAGGCATCCTTGTCTTGTTCCCAATCTTAAAGGAAAAGCTTTCATCTTCTTGCTGTTAACTATAATGTTGGCTGTGGGTTTGTCATATATGGCCTTTATGATGTTGAAGTACTTGCCCTATATACCCATTCTGTGGAGAGATTTTACCGTGAATGGATGTTGAATTTTGTTGAATGCTTTTTCAGCATCTATGGAGATGATCTTGTTGTTTTGTCATACTTTTTGTTGATGTGGTGGATGGTGTTGATGGATTTTCGAATGTTGTACCATCCTTGCATCCCGGGGATGAATCCCACTTGATCTTGGTGGATGATCTTTTTGATACATTTTTGAAGTCAGTTTGCTAATATTTTGTTGAGTATTTTTGCATGTGTGTTCGTCAGGGATATTGATCTGTAATTTTCTTTTTTTGAGTTGTCATTGCCTTGTTTTGGTATTAGAGTGATGTTGGCCTCGTTGAATGAGTTTGGGAGTATTCCATCCTCTTCTACTTTCTGGAAAACTTTAAGGAGGATGTGTATTAGGTCTTCACTAAATGTTTGATAAAATTCAGCAGTGAAACCATCTGTTCCGGGAGTTTTGTTCTTAGGTAGTTTTTTGATTATCAGTTCAATTTCCTTTCTAGTCATTGGTCTATTCAGATTTTCTGCTTCTTCCTGGATCAGCGTTGGAAAGTTATATTTTTCTAGAAAGTTGTCCATTTCTTCTAGGTTATCTAGTTTGTTACCATGTCATTTTTCATAGTATTCTCTATTAATTCTTTGTATTTCTGTGCTGTCTGTAGTGATTTTTCCTTTTTCATTTCTGATTCTGTTTTTGTGTGTAGACTCTTTTTTTCTTAATAAGTCTAGCTAGGGGTTTGTCTATTTAACCAACTCCTGCATTCATTGATTCTATTTTTTTATTCTTCTAGATTTTATTTATTTCTTCTCTGATCTTTATTATGTCCCTCCTTCTACTGATTTTGGTCCTCATTTTTTCTCTTTTTCTAGTTTCATTAGTTGTGCATTTAGACTATTAATATGGGATTGTTCTTTCCTGAGGTAGGCTTGTCTTGCAATATACCTCCCTCTTAGCCTGGCCTTCGCTGCGTCCCACAGATTTTGTAGTGTTAAATAATTATTGTTTTCGTTTGTCTCTATATATTGCTTTATCTTTGTTTTTATTTAGTCATTGATCCATTGACTTTTTAGGAGCACGTTGTGAAGCCTCCATGTGTTTGTGGGCTTTTTCATTTTCTTTGTGTCATTTATTTCTAGTTTCATACCTTTGTGATCTGAGAAACTGATTCATACTGTACAGAAGCTTTTTAGTTTAATATGGTCCCACTTGTCTATTTCTTTCTTTTGTTCCTTTTACTTTTGTGTCATATCCAGAAAATGTCATTGCCAATATCCGTGTCAAAGAGCTTTTCCCCTGTATTTTCTTCTAGGAGTTTTATGATTTCAGGTCTTACGTTTAAATCTTTAATCCTTTTTAAGTTAAATTTTTGTGAATGGTGTGAGATTGGGATTCGGTTTCATCATTCTATATGTGGTTCTCTAGATTTCCTATCACTATTTATTGAAGAGGGTATCCTTTCCCCGTTAAGTCCTTGCTTCCCTTGTCAAATATTAGTTGACCATATATGAGGTATTTTGTTTCTGTGTGTGTTCTCATTCTGTTCCTTTGGTCTATGTGTTTATTTTTATGATAGTACCATACTGTTTTGAAAACTTTGTAGTAAAGTTTAAAATCAATAAGTGTGCTGCGTCCTCCTCTGAATTCTTCTCAGCATTGCTTTGGCTATTCAGGGTCTTTTGTGGTTCCATACAAATTTTCAGATTGTTCTTTTTGATAGACATTGCATTGAATCTATAGATGGCTTAAGTTTATTGTGAATATTTTAACAATATTAATTCTGATCACTCATAACTATTTTATAGGTATTTTCTCTTCCATTAATTTCTGCTCTTTTATTTAAAACCTTTTTTGCTACATATAGATTCACTTTCTAACTTACTGAGGTGCTTATAGATGTTCACTCTTTTTCTTATTTTTAAAATTGAAGTGTAATTCAGATAGTATAAATTCACCTTTTTAAAGTATATAATTCACTGGCTTTTAGTTTATTCACAAAATTGTCCAACCATTCACATTATCTAATTCCAGACCATTTTAATAGTGCCTGGCTTCTTTCAATTAGCACAAGGTTTTTAAGGTTCATCCATGTTCTTTGATTAATCAGAACTTTGTCCTTTTTGGTCAAATGAATTCCCTTTGTACGAATATGCCACGTTTTGTTTATCGTTTCTTCAGCTGATGGACATTTGCGTTGTTTCTGCCATTGACTATTATGAATAACAATGCTGTGAATATTCATGTACAAGTATTAGTGTGAATATATGTTTTCAGTTCTTTTGAGTATATTCCAGGGGATGGAATTGCAAGGTCATATATTTATTCTGTGTAACTTTTTAAGGAACTTCTCAACTCAAGAACAAAAATTTTTAATTTGATGAAGTCCAATTTACCTGTTTTTTTGTTTGTTGCTTATGCTTTTGGTGTCATATCTAATGGCCTAATCCAAAGTCACAGAAATTGTCCTCATGTTTCTTCCAATTGTTTTATCATCTTAGCTTTTACATATAGATCTTTGATCAATTTTGAGTTAATTTTTGTGTGCAGCATGAAGTAGCAGTCTCCCTGTATTAATTTGCATTTAAATAATCAGTTGCCTCAGGGCTGGTTGTTGAAGAGACTGTTGTTTCCTCCATTGAATGGAATGAACACTTCATCAAAAACCAATTATTCATATATGTGTGGGTTTATTTCTGGACTCTCAAGTCTGTTCCATTCATCTATATATTTATCCTTTTGTCTGTACCACATAATTTTGTTTAGTGTGGCTTTGAGTAAGTTTTGAAATCAGGAATTGTGCATCGTCCAAATTTGTTCTTATTTCAAAATTACTTTGGCTCTTTGGGTTCATATGCATTTCTGTATTCATCTTGAGAACTAGCTTATTATTTTTTTTAATTGATGTGAAATTCAAATAACAAAGTTAAATATTTTAGAGTGAAGAATTTAGTGGCATTTAGTACATGAAGAGTGTTGTTCCGGAGATTCAAGATGGCAGCAGCATGAGAGGTGAAATGGAGAACTCCTCCCAAAACCACAAATAGTATGAAAATATAGTTAATTAATACAACTAACCCTAAAACAGCAACAAGAAAGAAAGCTGAACCGGACTGCATACAGACCTCACAAACAGAGCAGACCTCATGAAACAGGGTAACGTATGAAAGCCTTAATACGGGGGATTAACATGGTTTAGATCAAAATCTCACAAACCCCAGAAAAAGGGCCAAATGAAACTGAACTCATCTACCTTCCTTAAAGAGAGTTCAAAATAAAAATTATAAACATGCTTATGGAGGTACAGAAAAATATTCAAGAATTCAGGAATGAATTTAAGTCAGAGATTCAACCATTAAGAAATTCCATATCTGAGATGAAACATACAATGGAGGGATTTAAAAGCAGATTATCTGTAGTAGAAGAGACACTAAATGGAATAGAAATTAGAGAAGAGGTATACAAAGAAGCTGAGACATAGAGAGAAAAGGATCTCTAAGAATGAAAGAATATTGAAAGAACTGTGTGACCAATCCAAACGTAACAATATTCACATTATAGGGGTACCAGAAGAAGAAGAAGAGACAGAGAAAGGGATAGAAAGTCTCATTGAGGAGGTAATTGCTGAAAACATCCCCAATCTGGGGAAGGAGATAGTCTCTCAAGCTATGGAGGTGCACAGATCTCTCAACACAAGGGACCGAGGGAAGACAAAATCAAAACATATACTAATTAAAATGTCAAAGATCAAGGATAAAGACAGACTTTTAAAAGCATCTAGAGAGACAAAAAGATCACATACAAAGGAAAACCCATCAGGCTATCATCAGACTTCTCAATAGAAACCTTACCGGCCAGAAGGAAGTGGCACGGTATGTTTAATGCAATGAAACAGAAGGGCCTTGAACCAAGAATACTCTAGCTGGAAAGGTTACATTTAAATTTGAAGGAGCGATTAAACAATTTTCAGATAAGCAAAAGATGAGAGAATATACCTCCCACAAAGCACCTCTACAGTGCATTTTGGAGGGACTCCTATAGATGGAAGTATTCCTAAGGCTAAATAGATGTCAGCCAAGGGAAAGGCAAAGAGTACAGAATATGATTCATAACATACAAATGGAGGAGGAAGAAAAAGGAGGAAAAAAAAGAACCTTTAGGTTGTGTTTGTAATAGCATATGAAGTGAGTTAAATCAGACTGTTAGATCATAAGGGAATTACCCATGGACCTTTGGTAACCATGAATCTAAAGCCTACAATGGCAATAAGTACATACCAATCGATAATCACCCTAAATGTAAATTGACTGAACGCACCAATCAAAAGACAGAGTTACAGAACGGATAAAAAAAGAAGACCCATCTATATGCTGCCTACAAGAGACACTTCAAACCCAAAAACATATACAGACTAAAAGTGAAGGGATGGAAAAAGATATTTCATGCAACAAATATGGGGAAAAAAGCAGGAGTTGTAGTACTTGTATCAGACAAAATAGACTTCAAAATAAAGAAAGTCATTACATAATGTTAAAAGGGTAAGTCCTACAAGAGGATATGACTATTATAAATATCTATGCAAGCAACATAGGATCACTTACATATGTGAAACAAATACTAACAGAATTAAAGGGGTAAATAAAATGCATTGCATTCATTTTAGGAGATTTCAACACACCACTCACTTCAAAGGACAGATCAACCACACAGAAAATAAGTAAGGAGACAGAGGCACTGAACAACATATTAGAAGAGACAGACCTAATGGACATATACAGAACACTCCATCCAAAAGCAACAGGATACACATTCTTCTCAAGTGCACATGGAACATTTTCAAAAATGCATCCTATACTAGTCCACAAAAAGAACCTCCATAAAGTAAAAAACATTGAAATTGTACCAACCAGCTTCTCAGATCACAAAGGTATGTAACTAGAAATAAATTACACAAAGAAAACAAAAAGCCCACAAACACATGGAGGCTTGCTAACATGCTCCTAATTAACAATGGATCAATGACCAAATAAAAACAAGGATCAAGCAATATATGGAGACAAATGACAACAGTAATTCAACAACCCTAAGTCTGTAGGATACAGCAAAGACCATGCTAAGAGGGAAATATATTGCAATACAGGCCTACCTGAGGAAACAAGAACAATCCAAAATGAGCAGTCTAAACTCACAATTAATGAAACTAGAAAAGGAAGAACAAATGAGTCTCAAAGTGAGTAAAAGGAGGGATATAATAAAGATTAAGGCAGAAATCAATAAAATCAAGGAGAATAAAACAATAGATTCAATGAAAGCAGGAGCTGGTTCTTCAAGAAAATAAACAAAATAGATAAACCCCTAGCCAGACTTATCAAGAAAATAAGAGAGTCTAGTCACATAAACACAGAAATACAAAGAATTATGAGAGAATACTATGAAAAATTATATGGTAACAAACTAGATAACCTAGAAGAAATGGACAACTTTCTGGAAAAATACAAACTTCCAAAGCTGACTCAGGGAGAGACAGAAAATCTGAAGAGACCAATTACCAGAAAGGAAATTGAACTGGTAATCAGAAAACTATCTAAGAACGAAAGTCCTGACCAGATGGCTTTATTGCTGAATTTTACCATTTAGTGAAGACATAATACCCATCCTCCTTACAGTTTTCCAAAAAGTAGAAGAGGAGGGAATACTCCCAAACTCACTCCACAAGGCCAACATCACTCTAATACCAAAACCAGGCAAAGACACCACAAAAAATGAAAATTACAGACCAATATCCCTGATGAACATAGATGCAAAAATACTCAACAAAAGATTGGCAAACCGAAATAAAAAATATATCAAAAAGTGCATCCATCATAATCAAGTGGGATTCATCCCAGGGATACAAGGATGGTATAACATTCGAAGATTCATCATCCACCACATCAACAAAAGGAAGGACAAAAACCGCATGATCATCTCCATAGATGCAGAAAAAGGATTTGACAAAATTCAACATCCAATCATGATAAAAACTCTCAACAAAATGAATATAGAGTGCAAGTACCTCAACATAATAAAGGCCATAGATGACAAACCCACACAGCCAGTATTATACTTAACAGTGAGAAACTGAGAGCTTTTCCTTTAAGACTGGAAACAACACAAGTTTGCCCACTCTCCTTACTTTTATTCAACATAGTTCTGGAAGTCCTAGCCACAGCAATCAGGCAACAAAAAGATTGGCAAGGAAGAAGTTAAACTGTCCCTGTTTGCAGATGACATGATATTGCACATAAAAAACCATAAAGAATCCACTCCAAAACTACTTGATCTAATATCTGAATTCAGCAAAGTTGCAGGATACAAAATTAATACACAGAAATCTGTGGCATTCCTATACACTAAAAATGAACTAGAGAAATTCAGGAAAACAATTCCATTCATAATTACATGAAAAACAATAAAATACATAGGAATAAACCTAACCAAAGAAGTGAAATGTGTATACTCTGAAAACTAAAATGCACTCATGAGAAAAATTAAAGAAGATACCAATGAATGGAAACACATCCCATCCTCATGGATAGGAAGAATTAATATTGTCAAAATAGCCATCCTGCCTAAAGCAATCTGCAGATTCAGTGGAATCCCTGTCAAAATACCAACAGCATTCTTCAATGAACTGGAACAAATAGTTGTAAATTTCATATGGAACCACAAAAGACCCCAAATAGCCAAAGCAATAAAGCAGGGGTGATTATGCTTCCCAACTGCAAGGTCTTCCCAACTGCAAGCTCTACCACAAAGACACAGTAGTCAAGACAATTTGGTACTGGTACAAGAACAGATCCATAGACCAATGGAACAGACCCCAAGCATATATGGTCAATCAATATATGATAAAGGAACCATGGATATACAACGGGGAAGTGACAGCCTCTTCAACAACTGGTGTTGGCAAAACTGGACAGCAGTATGTAAGAGAATGAAACAGGATTACTGTCTAACCCCATAAACAAAAGTAAACTCGAAATGGATCAAAGACCTGAATGTAAGTCATGAAACCATAAAACTCTTAAAAGAAAACAGACAAAACTCTCTTGAATACAAACATGACCAACTTTTTCCTGAACACATCTCCTCAGGCAAGGGAAACGAAATAAAAAATCAATGGGAATACATCATGTCAAAAAGCTTCTGTAGAGGACTAAAGAGCTCTTTCCTCCCCTCAGGCAGCAATACCACTCTGCTGCGAACCTCAACATTGCTTCAGGGGATGAGCAGCTCCAGAGAGTAGAGCTTCTGGAAACTAGAGGGCACCAAATACAAATATGAAACTCCAAAGGAATCTGGCTCAAAGTAAAATTATTAATACAGCTCCTGAGAAAGATGACATCATCCTCATGAATCTTCCTGAAAGGGAGGTCAAAATTAAAATCACTAACATGCTCATGGAGGTTCAGAAAGATATTCAAGAACTCAGGAATAAATTTCAGATGGACATCCAATCATTGAGGAGCACAGTGGAGTGCAATAAAAGCAGATTAGCTACAGTGCAGGAGATGATAAATGAAATAGAAACTAGAGAAGAGGAATATAAGAAGCTGAGGCACAGAGAAAATAAAGGATCTCTAAGAATGAAAGAATGTTGAGAGAACTGCTTGACCAATCCAAATGGAACAATATTTGCATTATAGGGGTACCAGAAGAAGAAGAGAAAAAAGGATAGAAAGAGTCTTTGAGGACATAATTGCTGGGAACTTCCCCAGTCTGGGGAAGGAGATAGTTTCTCAGGCCATGGAGATGCACAGATCTCCCAACACAAGAGACCCAAGGAAGACAACACAAAGACATATAGTAATTAAAATGGCAAATATCAAGGATAAAGACAGACTACTGAAAGCACCCAGAGAGAGAAATAAGATCACATACAAAGGAAAGCCCATCAGGCTATCATCATATTTGTCAGCACAAATGTTACAGTACAGAAGGGAGTGGAATGATGTATTTAATGCAATGAAGCAGAAGGGCCAAGAATCAAGATTACTTTTTCCGGCATGATTATTATTTAAATTTGAAGGGGGAATTAAACAATCTCCAGATAAGCAAAAGCTGGGAGAATTTAACTCTCACAAACCATCTTTACAGTGTAGTTTGGAGAGAGTGCTATAGACGGAAGTTTCTAAGGATTAATGCTGTCCCCAGAGGTAATAAAACCATAGTAAAGAAAGTAGAACAGCTAATTATTAAGCAAATGCAAAATTAAATTAAGTATACCCAAAGTCAATCAAGGGATACACAAAGAGTATGGAATATGATACCTAATATATGAAAAATGGAGGAGGAAGAAAAAGGAGGAGAAAAAGGAAAGAACCTTTAGATTTTGTTTGTAATAGCATATTAAGTGAGTTAAGTTAGACTCTTAGATAGTACGAAGTTAACCTTGAACCTTTGGTAACCACGAATCTAAAGTCTGGAATGGCAATAAGTACATTCCTATTGATAATCACCCTAAATGTAAATGCACTGAATGCACTAATCAAAAGATACAGAGTCACTGAATGGATAAAAAAAGAAGACCCATCTATATGCTGCCTACAAGAGACTCACTTTAAACCCAAAGATATACACAGACTAAAAGGGAAGGGATGGAAAAAGACATTTCATGCAACTAATAGTGAGAAATATGCAGGAGTTGCAGTACTTGTATCAGACAACGTAGACTTCAAAACAATGTCACAAGAGACAAAGAAGGACATTACATAAGGATAAAGGGGTCAATCCAACAAGAAGATAAAACTGTTAGAAATATCTATGCACACAATACACGAGTCCCTACATATGTGAAACAAATACTACCAGAATAAAAAGGGGAAATAGAATGCAATACATTCATTCTAGGAGACTACAGCCCTCCACTAACTCTAAAGGACAGATTACCCAGACAAAAAATATGTGAAGAGATAGAGGAACTGGACAACATGTTAGAACAGATGAACCTAACAGACATATACAGCACTCTACACCCAAAAGTACCAGAATACACATTCTTCTCAAGTGCACATAGAACATTTTCAGGAATAGATTATATACTAGGTCACAAAAAGAGCCTCAGTAAATTCCAAAAGATTTAAATTGTACCAACCCATTTCTCAGACCACAAAGGTACGAAACTAGAAATAAATTATCCAAAGAAAATGAAAAATCCCATAAACATATGGAGGCTTCACAACATACTCCTATATAATCAATGGATCCATTACCAAATAAAAACAGAGATAAAGCAATATATGGAGACAGATGACAACATTTATTCAACACTGCAAACCTGTGGGAAGCAGGCAAGGCCATGCTGACAGGAAAGTATATTGCAATACAGGCCGACCTCAGGAAGGAAGAACAATCCCATATGAGCTGTCTAAACTTACAATTTACAAAACTAGGAAAAGAAGAAAAAGTGAGGCCAAAATTCAGTATACGGAGGTACATAATAAAGAATAGAGCCAAAATAAATAAAATCAAGAAGACTGAAACTATAGAAAGAATTAATGAAAGTAAGAGCTGATTTTTTGAGAAAATAAAGAAAATAGATAAACCCCTATACAGACTTATCAGGAAAATATGAGAGTGTACTCACATAAACAGAATCAGAAATGAGAATGGAAAAATCACTACAGACACCACAAAAATACAAAGAATTATTAGAAGATACTATGAAAAATGATATGCTAACAAACTGGATAACCTAGAAGAAATGGACAACTTTCTAGAAAAATACAACCTTCCAAGACTGACCCAGAAAGAAATAGAAAATCTGAACAGACCAATTACCAGCAACAAAATTGAACTGGGAATTTAAAACCTACCTAAGAACGAAACACCAGGAACAGATGGCTTCACCACTGAATTTTACCAAACATTTAGTGAAGACCTAATACCCATCCTCCTTAAAATTTTCTAAAGAGTATAAGAAGAGAGAACACTTCCAAACACATTCAATGATGCCAGCATCACTCCAATACCAAAACCAGGCAAAGACACAAGAAAAAAAGAAAATTACAGGCCAATATCCCTGATGAACATAGATGCAAAAATACTCAACAAAATATTGGCAAACTGAATACAAAAATACATGAAAAAGATCATCCGAAGGTTTAGGCGGGGCGGAGCAAAGATGGCGGTGTGAGTCGAGCAGTGGAAATCTCCCAAAACCACATATATTTTTGAAAATACAACAAAGAAAACTCTTTCTAAAAGAGAGACCAGAAGACACAGGACAACAGCCAGACCACATCCACACCTGCGAGAACCCAGCACCTCACGAAGGGGGTAAGATTCAAGCCCCAGCCCAGTGGGACCCGAGCGCCCCACACCCCAGCTCCTGGCGGGAGGAGAGGAGTCGGAGCAGGGAGGAAGAGGGAGCCCAGGACTGCTAAATACCTAGCCCCAGCCACCCACATCAGAGCGCAGATATAGTGCATGCGTGAGGTGCTGGAAGGTAGGGAAACAGGATAGTAAGACCTGTGAGCGGGTCCCTGCAGATGTTGCACATGGGACAAAGAAAAGCAAATGCTTTTTGGAAGTATTAAAGGGACAGGGACCTCACGGACTGATGGAAGCGTCCTGGGACACTTAGGCTAGCAGCACGGAATCTGGAGATGTCTGGGCTCTCTAACCCCCTGGGCAGCAGGGAGTATGAAGGCCCCTCATGGAGATAGAAAGCCTCCTGGCCATTCCCCCTCCAACGCGGCTACACCGTATCGGAGCAGCAGCCTGAGGGAGGTCATGCCCACAGCAACAGCGGAGATAAACTCCATAGCAGCCGGGCAAGAATCAGAAGCCCTTTCTGCACGCAGCTGCCCAGCACAAGCCACTAGAGGTTGCTGTTCTCCCAGGAGAGGAAGGCCACAAACCAACAAGAAGGGAAGTTCTTCCAGCCATCACTCGTCCCAGCTCTGCAAACTATCTCTATCACCATGAAAAGGCAAAATTACAGGCAGACCAAGGCAAAATTACAGGTGGACCGAGACCACAGAGACAACACCAGAGAAGGAGACAGACCTAACCAGCCTTCCTGAAAAAGAATTCAAAATAAAAATCATAAACATGCTGATGGAGATGTAGAGAAATATGCAAGAGCTAAGGGATGAAGTCGGAGAGAGATTACAGATGCCAGGAAGGAAATTACAGAAGTGAAACATACTCTGGAAGGATTTATAAGCAGAATAGATGAGATGCAAGAGGCCATTGATGGAATAGAAACCAGAGAATAGGAATGCATAGAAGCTGACACAGAGATAAAAGGATCTCCAGGAATGAAACAATATTAAGAGAACTGTGTGACCAATCCAAAAGGAATAATATCCATATTATTGGGGTACCAGAAGAAGAAGAGAGAGAAAAAGGGACAGAAAGTGTCTTTGAAGAAATAATTGCTGAAAACTTCCCCAAACTGGGGGAGGAAATAATCGAACAGACCACGGAAATACACAGAACTCCCAAGAGAAAGGACGCAAGCAGGACAACACCAAGACACATAATAATTAAAATGGCAAAGATCAAGGACAAGGAAAGAGTTTTAAAGGGAGCTGGAGAAAAAAAGGTCACCTATAAAGGAAAACCCATCAGGCTATCATCAGACTTCTCAACAGAAACCTTACAGGTCAGAAGAGAATGGCATGATATATTTAATGCAAGAAACAGAAGGGCCTTGAATCCAGCATGATTATCATTTAAATAAGAAGGAGGGATTAAACAATTCCCAGACAAGCAAAAGTTGAGGGAATTTGCTTCCCACAAACCACCTCTACACGGTATTTTAGAGGGACTGTTCTAGACGGGAGCACCCCTAAGACTAAACAGATGTCACCAGAGAACATTAAATCACAGCGAAGAAAGTAGACCAAGCAAATACTAACTAATGGCAAAAAATAAAATCAACTACCCACTAAAAGCAGTTAAAGGAAACACGAAAGAGCACTGAATAAAACAACCAACATATAAAGAATTGAGGAGGAGGAATAAGAAGGGAGAGAAGAAAAGAATCTCCAGACAGTGTATATAACAGCTCAATAAGCGAACTAAGTTAGGCAGTAAGATACTAAAGAAGCTAACCTTGAACCTTTGGTAACCACGAATCTAAAGCCTGCAATGGCAATAAGTACATATCTTTCAATAGTCACCCTAAATGTAAATGGACTCAATGCACCAATCAAAAGACACAGAGTAACAGAATGGATGAAAAAGCAAGACCCATCTATATGCTGCTTACAAGAAACGCACCTCAAACCCAAAGACATGCAGAGACTAAACGTCAAGGGATGAAAATACATATTTATGGAAAACAACAGAGAAGAAAGCAGGGATTGCAGTACTAGTATCAGACAAAATAGACTTCAAAACAAAGAAAGTAACAAGAGATAAAGAATGTCATTACATAATGATAAAGGGCTCAGTCCAACAAGAGGATATAACCATTCTAAATATATATGCACCCAATACAGGAGTACCAGCATATGTGAAACAAATACTAACAGAACTAAAAGAAGAAATAAAATGCAATGCATTCATTTTAGGAGACTTCAACACACCACTCACCCCAAAGGATAGATCCACCAGGCAGAAAATAAGTAAGGACACGGAAGCACTGAACAACACACTAGAACAGATGGACCTAATAGACATCTATAGAACTCTACATCTAAAAGAAACAGGATACACATTCTTCTCAAGGGCACATGGAACATTCTCCAGAATAGACCACATACTAGCTCACAAAAAGAGCCTCAATAAATTCAAAAAGATTGAAATTCTACCAAACAACTTTTCAGACCACAAAGGTATAAAACTAAAAATCAATTCTACAAAGAAAACAAAAAGGCTCATAAACACATGGAGGCTTAACAACATGCTCCTAAATAATCAATGGATCAACAAACAAATTATAATAGAGGTCAAGGAATATATGGAAACAAATGAAAACAACAACACAAAGCTGCAACTTCTGTGGGATGCAGTGAAAGCAGTCTTAAGAGGAAAGTATATAGCGATCCACGCACACTTAAAAAAGGAAGAACAATCCCAAATGAATAGTCTAACATCACAGTTATCGAAATGGGAAAAAGAACAAATGAGGCCTATAGTCAGCAGAAGGAGGGACATAGTAAAGATTAGAGAAGAAATAAACAAAATTGAGAGGAATAAAACAATAGAAAAAAATCAATGAAACCAAGAGCTGGTTCTTTGAGAAAATAAACAAAATAGAAAAGCCTCTAGCCAAACTTATTAAGAGAAAAAGAGAATCAACACACATCAACAGAATCAGAAATGAGAATGGAAAAATCACGACAGACTCCACAGAAATACAAAGAATTATTACAGACTACTATGAAAACCTATATGCTAACAAGCTGGAAAACCTAGAAGAAATGGACAGCTTCCTAGAAAAATACAACCTTCCAAGACTGACCAAGGAAGAAACACAAAAGTTAAACCAACCAATTACGAGCAAAGAAATTGAAACGGTAATCAAAAAACTACCCAAGAACAGAACCCCCAGTCCAGACGGATTTACCTCGGAATTTTATCAGACATACAGAGAAGACATAATACCTATTCTCCTTAAAGTTTTTCCAAAAAATAGAAGAGGAGGGAATACTCCCAAACCCATTCTATGAAGCCAACATCACCCTAATACCAAAACCAGGCAAAGACCCCACTAAAAAAGAAAATTACAGACCAAGATCCCATATGAATGTAGATGCAAAAATACTCAATAAAATATTAGCAAACCAAATTAAAAAATATATCAAAAGGATCATACACCGTGACCAAGTGGGATTCATCCCAGGGATGCAAGGATGGTACAACATTCGAAAATCCATCAACATCAGCCACCACAGCAACAAAAAGAGGGACAAAAACCACATGATCATCTCAATAGATACTGAAAAAGCATTTGACAAACTTCAACATCCATTCATGATAAAAACTCTCAGCAAAATCGGTATAGAGGGCAAGTACCTCAACATAATAAAGGCCATATATCATAAACCCACAGCCAACATCATACTGAACGGCGAGAAGCTGAAAGCTTTTCCTCTGAGATCGGGAACAAGACAGGCATGCCCACTCTCCCCACTGTTATTCAATATAGTACTGCAGGTCCTAGCCATGGCAATTAGACAAAACAAAGAAATACAAGGAATCCACATTGGTAAAGAAGAAGTCAAACTGTCACTATTTGCAGATGATATGATACTGTACATAAAAAACCCTAAAGACTCCACTCCAAAACTACTAGAAGTGATATTGGAATACAGCAAAGTTGCAGGATACAAAATTAACACTCAGAAATCTGTGGCTTTCGAACTAACAATGAGCCAATAGAAAGAGAAATCAGGAAAACAATTCCATTCACAATTGCATCAAAAAGAATAAAATACCTAGGAATAAACCTAACCAAAGAAGTGAAAGACCTATACCCTTAAAACTATAAGACACTCTTAAGAGAAATTAAAGGGGACTCTTACTAATGGAATCTCATCCCATGCTCTTGGCTACGAAGAATTAATATCATCAAAATGGCCATCCTGCCAAAGCAATATACAAATCCCTATCAAATTACCAACACCATTCTTCAACAAACAGGAACAAATAGTTCTAAAATTCATATGGAAACACCAATGACCCTGAGTAGCCAAAGCAATCCTGAGAAGGAAGAATAAAGTGGGGGGATCTAACTCCCCAACTTCAATCTCTACTACAAAGCCATAGTAATCAAGACAATTTGGTACTGGCACAAGAACAGAGCCACAGACCAGTGGAACAGATTAGAGACTTCAGACATTAACCCAAACATATATGGTCAATTAATTAATTGATAAAGTTGCCATGGACATACAATGGGGAAATGACAGTCTATTCAACAGATGGTGCTGGCAATCTGGAAAGCTACTTGTAAGAGAATGAAACTGGATCACTGTCTAACTCCATATACAAAAGTAAATTCAAAATGGATCAAAGACCTGAATGTAAGTCATGAAACCATAAAACTCTTAGAAAAAAACATAGGCAAAAATCTCTTCGACATAAACATGAGTGACCTCTTCTTGAACATATCTCCGCGGGCAAGGAAAACAAAAGGAAAAATGAACAAGTGGGACTATATTAAGCTTAAAAGCTTCTGTACAGCAAAAGACACCATCAGTAAAACAAAAAGGTACCTTACAGTATGGGAGAATATATTTGTAAGTGACAGATCCGATAAAGGCTTGACATCCAAAATATATAAAGAGCTCACCCACCTGAACAAACAAAAAACAAATAATCCAATTAAAAAATGGGGAGAGGAACTGAACAGACAGTTCTCCAAAAGAAAAATTCAGATGGTCAACAGCACATGAAAAGATCCTCCACATTGCTAGTTATCAGAGAAATGCAAATTAAACCACAAGAGATATCACCTCACACCAGTACGGATGGCTACCATCCAAAAGTCAAACCACGTCAAATGTTGGCGAGGTTTTGGAGAAAGGGGAACCCTCCTACACTGCTAGTGGGAATGTAAATTAGTTCAACCATTGTGGAAAGCAGTATGGAGGTTTCTCAAAATGCTCAAAATAGACTTACCATTTGACCCAGGAATTCCACTTCTAGGAATTTACACTAAGGATGCAGCTCTCCAGTTTGAAAAAGACAGATGCACCCCTATGTTTATCGTAGCAGTATTTACAATAGCCAAGAAATGGAAGCATCCTAAGTGTCCATCAGTAGATGAACGGATAAAGAAGAGGTGGTACATATACACAATGGAATATTATTCAGCCGTAAGAAGAAAACAAATCCTACCATTTGCAACAACATGGATGGAGCTAGAAGGTATTATGCTCAGTGAAATAAGCCAAGTGGGGAAAGAGAAATACCAAATGATTTCACTCATCTGTGGAGTATAAGAACAAAGGACAAACTGAGGGAACAAAACAGCAGCAGAATCACAGAACCCAAGAATGGACTACCAGGTGTAAAAGTTAAAGTGGCTGTGGAGAATGGGTCAGTAGGGAGGGATAAGGGGTGGGGAAGAAGAAAGGGGGTATTATGATTAGCATGCATAATGTGGGGGGTCGGAGAAAGGGGAGGGCTGTGCAACACAGAAGAGAAGTAGTGATTCTACAACATTTTGCTATGCTTATGGATAGTGACTGTAATGGGGTTTGTGAGGGAGACTTGTTATAGGGGAGATCCTAGTAAACATAATATTCATCATGTAATTGTAGATTAATTATAACAAAGAAAAAAAAAGAGAAAGAAAAGTGGGATTACTCCCTGATTGGATAAAACTAACTGCAAATCAATGATTCATACATGCTTTACATATCCTTAATTTTGATCTTTTAAAGGATGTCAAATGATCAGCTATGGAAGTACATTTTTCTGATAATGTTCCTTTCTCTTAAAAAATAAGAAGCAGTTCCTGTGTGGTGATCTCCAATAGGTTCTTCACAATGGTATAAATGTCATATCAAAGTGTGGGCAAAGGGTTTGTTTGTGTTTATGCAGAGGATCAAAGCCTAATTTCTGGCTACACAGAAAATGAATTAAGGTACGATATGAAGAAGAACTTCCAACATCAACATCCTCTGGAAGAATCATTTCAGAAGATGAACATCTAAAAAGTTTAACAAGGATCCTGGCGCTGCTGCACTTGTAGCTGCATCATCCCACCGGTTCCTGGACTTGCCATTGGAATGAAGAAGGAGATATCTAAGTTGGCCTGTGCATACAGTAAAACAACAAATTTGAATGTATCTATACTGTCGGAACTCAACCAAGAATTAGGAGAAGTGCAAGTTGTAGTGCTCCACAATCGTGTGACTATAGACTATCTACTGTTAAAAAAACATATGGGATGTGAGCCGTTCCCAGAAATGTGTTTTTTTAATTTGTCTGATTTTTCTCAAACTATTAAAATTCAGTTAGGCAATATCCATCATATCATTGATAAGTTTTCACAAATTCCTAGGGTACCTAACTGGTTTTCTTGGTTTCACTGGATATGGCTGGTAATTGTAGGTCTGCTTTTGTTATGTAGCTGTATTCCTATTATGTTAATGTATGTCGGCAATTTAGTTAGTAGTTTAAAACCTATACATGCTTATGTTACTCTACAAAAAAGATATGTCAAAGAAATAATCAATCTTCCCATGTTTTCTTCCGTCTTCTACTTCTATAGCTTTTCTTCTTCCTTCCTAATTACAACCCTTTAGTAGAATTAGTGCCTCATATCAAAAATTACCGAGTATCACAATTCTTCCAAGTGGTAAAGATACCTCAAGACAAATGCTGGGCATAGAAGCCACAGGGCATAAATCTGCAAAGAAGTAAAAAGCTAACCTTTTCAAAGAATATTGCTTCTCTCTCACTTACCAACTTTACATTTCCCTGTATGGCCCCGGAAGATGACTGGTTAGCCAGAGACAGGTAAGATTCCTCAAGGGAGGAACAACCTAAGACAGGCACAGTCGCAGGGGGACCATCAGGAGAGAAATTGGGGACCAACAGAGGGGAGGCTTAGAACCTCACCCCACCCTGTTTCGAGAGAAATCTTCTGCATCCGTGAATGTTTTGTTGCCCTTGTCTAGCTTGGATTAATACTTTGTCTATAGGCACAGACCTGATCATCTACATTTGCCCTCTTACAGCAGTAAATTATGTTTTCTACCTTCATCTTGCATCTACCTACTACTTCAGCATTTCATTTTAAAATAATAATAATAATAATGTGGGATTCACATATAAATCAAGTATAAAAATCAAATGAACAATCATATCTGACTTGATTGTTTATAGTTCATGATGCGTGATCAAAACCAAAAGTTTCTGTGATATGACTGCCCTTGCACTGTTCACCATGTGAGAACTTATTCAGTATGTAAGACCTTGTTCACCATGTAAGAACTTGTTTGTTATGCTTCAGAAGATTGGAAACTGTTGAGATATAGGCTTGGGGTTGATTAATGACTGTGCATTGAGTCCCGTATACAGAATTTTATTGTTGTTAACAACCATTTGATCAATAAATATGAGAGATGCCCTCTCCAGAAAGAAAAAAAAAGATCATCCGTCATGATCTTTTTTTTTGGATTTATCCCACATGATAAGCATATGATTTGGTCGATATTCAGGAAGGTTTTTAGAGTCTGTGGAGACATTGAAAAAGGCAGTAGTGATGGTGTCTTACCTTGCTGATGTCCTGCCTCCTTTCCTCTTTTGGTATTACTGTTGCTGCTTATTTTTTGTCTGACTCTGGTGTTGTTTTTCTACTAGAATAGAATGTAAATTACTCAGCATTCTTCACTTTGCTTTGTTCACTGCTGTATCTCCAGCACCCAGAATTATGCCTGGCATATTGAGCAGCCCAGTGATAATTGGTTGTGTTGATGCTTGTGTGAACAAATGAATCTGTGGAGGTACTAATGGTGGTGGTGGTCATGCTATCTGACATTTATTCATACTTTTCTATGTGCCATGCTAAGTCCTTTATTTGTTTTTTTTCTTTTAATTTTATACTCCTATAACATACAGATATTAATATTCTCCCTGTTTTACAGAACCACATAGAGCATGCCTAAATTCACAGCTGATTCCGAAGCCCAGAAGTTTAATGCTGCTCTGTACTCTTTTCCTCACCTTATACTTTTCCTCTTTCATCTTGTTTTTCCTAACTGGTTTGCACTTAATCCTTTTCTCCCTCAGGTCCTTTTGATAAGCATTTAACATTTACCTTTGGAATTTTGACCTCAATTTTCACTCCATGTATTTGCATTCCTTGAATTGCTTCCACCTATGAAACAAATTTAAGTTAAAAACCAAATTTAAAATCTATCACAAAGTTCTGGGCTAAATTTTAAAAGTGAATATCTAGGTTTCTTGCTGCACAGACCACCTGCACTTTTGGTGTTATATTACTTTCAGGTATCTCTTCTTCTCCATAATATTATTGTGTTTGTGTTTACTTGGGGTGGGGGGGGATACTAAACTCTCAAATTAAACAGAAAATATTTGATATTGTAACATGCCGACTTCCTAACTTTTTTACAAATACTATTGTGACATTTTATAAATTACAATGTAGTCCAAACAGTAAGTAGCTAAACTCTTTACCTGAATTAAAACTTTCATCCTTATTTTACATGCTATAGTATTGCATAGTACTGTCCCTACTAGATAATATGCCACATTCAGAAAATCCTGCAGTAATAACCAATATAGAACCCAAGCAAATTAAATTACTAACTAAATCAACAAACTGAAAAAAAAGTTTCATTTAAATTCAATAAATCCAGTTTGTATTCCACATTTTTTCTTTTTTAACAGAAGAACGATAAAAATAAGTGTTAAGCATTTCCTTTGCAAAGGACACTACAGCTTTCATCTTTCAGGTAACATCTGCACCCCATTTTTGTTTTAATCTAATCTAACAGCCTTACCATCCTTTTCTTTTTTATACTTTGGTAACTGCTATAACTAATTTTAAATAGACGTTACATAAAGTCTCTGAAACTATTGCATTGAACAAGCTTCTCACAGATACAACAACACCCAGAATATGAAGGTAATAATTTGAAATAAAGTCTAATATTTTTCCTGTTAGTAACCCCATAGTCCTTCTCTTTGTCTTTGGCAGTGTGAATACAAGTATGCTATATAAAAAGGTAAATGTACTAAAGTTAGTTATTCCTGTTGATCAAGAAATTTGAAGAAAATGAAGAGGAAAGCCATAAAGTACATGAAAATAATTCCAGGATATTTATAACAGAAGTCTTATAGTCAGAATATATAAAGAATTTGGGGGAAAATCCAGTAGGATGAAGACAGATATCCCAATAAACATTAAAACATTTGAACAAATACTTCACAAAAATAGATACTCAAATGGCTAGAAACATTCTGAACTTCACTAGTAATCAGGCAAAGATAAAATAAAAGAATACAAGAGTTTAATTTAAAGAGGCTAAATTTAAAATACTGCTAATACCAAGTGTTGTTGAAGAAGAGAAACAACTGGAACTGGAATACACTGCAGGTGGCAGTGTGGTGAGATGACTTTGGACACCAGTTTGTCAGGATCTGCTGCAAATGTATATACATGCTGTATATCATTTTTGAAACTTCCAGAATTTCTACTCTCAGATACACCAAAACAGTGTGTGCTCTTGTACATCAAGAGTCCAGTATAATACTACTAATAGCAACATTATATTGTAAGGGACCCAAACTGGGAAAAACAAACAACTTTCACTAGAATTATATTCATACAATAAAATACTAAATGGCAATAAAAATGTATCTAAAGCTATATAGAACAGCATGAATAATCTCACAAGTATCAAAATCAGTGAAAGAAGCCAGACAGAAAAGCATTTCATACAATATCCTAAAACAGGCAAAATTAAACTCTAGTGTTATAAGAGATAACAGCATTGTTTTATTTTCATTTATTTAATTATTATTTATTTTTTATTTTGGTATCATTAATGTACATTTACATGAACAACGTTGTGATTACTAGATTCCCCCCATAATCAAGTCCCCACCACATACCCCATTACAATCACTGTCCATCAGCATAGTAAAATGCTATAGAATCACTAGACTTCTCTGTGCTGTACTGCCTTCCCCATGCCACCCACTGCTACGTTATTATGTGTGCCAATTGTAATGCTCCTTATTCCCCTTCTCCCTCCCTTCCCACCACCCCACATCACCCCCAGTTCCTTTCCCTTTGGCAACTGTTAGTCCATTTTGGGTTCTGTGAGTCTGCTGCTGTTTTGATCCTTCAGTTTTTCCTTTGTTCTTATGCTTCACAGATTAGTGAAATCATTTGGTACTTGTCTTATTCCACCTGGCTTATTTCACTGAGCATAATAACCTCTAGCTCCATCCATGTTGTTGCAAATGGTAGGATTTGTTTTCTTCTTATGGCTAAAGAACATTCTGTTGTGGATATGTACCACCTCTTCTTTACCCATTCATGTACTGATGGACACTTAGGTTGCTTCCATTTCTTCGCTGTTATATATAGTGCTGTGATGAACATATGGCTGCATCTGTCTTTTTCAAACTGGACTCCTCCATTCTTAGGGTAAATTCTTAGGAGTGGAATTCCTGGGTCAAATGGTATTTCAATTTTGAGTTTTTTGAGGAACCTCCATACTGCTTTCCACAATGGTTGAACTAATTTACATTCCCACCAGCAGTGTAGGAGGGTTCCCCTTTCTCCACAACCTTGCCAACATGCGTTGTTGTTTGTCTTTTGGATGTTGGCGATCCTTACTGGTGTGAGGTGATATCTCATTGTGGTTTTTATTTGCATTTCTCTGATGACTAGTGATGTGGAGAAGCTTTTCATGTGTCTGTTGGCCATCTGAATTTCTTCTTTGGAGAACCATCTGTTCAGCTCCTCTGCACATTTTTTAATTGGATTATTTGCTTTTTGTTTGTTGTGCGTGAGCTCTTTATACATTTTGGATGTCAACCCTTTATTGGATCTGTCATTTATGAATATATTCTCCCATACTGTAGGATGTCTTTTTGTTCTATTGGTCCTGTCCTTTGCTGTATAGAAGCTTTTCAGTTTGATGTAGTCTCACTTGTTCATTTTTGCTTTTGTTTCTCTTGTCCAGGGATATATGTTCATGAAGAAGTTGCTCATGTTTATGTCCAAGAGATTTTTGCCTATGTTTTTTTCTAGGAGTTTTATGGTTTCATGACTTACATTCAGGTCTTTGATCCATTTCGAATTTACTTTTGTGTATGGGGTTAGACAATGATCCAGTTTCATTCTCTTACATGTAGCTGTCCAGTTTTGCCAACACCAACTGTTGAAGAGGCTGCCATTTCCCGATTGTATGTCCATGGCTCCTTTATCATATATTGATTAACCATGTATGTTTGTGTTAATATCTGGACTCTCTATTCTGTTCCACTGGTCTGTGGATCTGTTCTTGTGCCAGTACCAAATTGTCTTGATTACTGTGGCTTTGTAATAGGGCTTGAAGTTCGGTAGTGAGATCCCCCATGCTTTATTCTTCCTTCTCAGGATTGCTTTGGCTATTCAGGGTCTTTTGTGGTTCCATATGAATTTTAGAACTATTTGTTACAGTTTGTTGAAGAATGCTGTTGGAATTTTGAAAGGCATTGCATTGAATCTGTATATTGCTTTGGGCAGGATGGCCATTTTGACAATATTAATTCTTCCTAGCCAAGAGCATGGGATGAGTTTCCACTTGTTAGTGTCCTCTTTAATTTCTCTTAAGCGTGTCTTATAGTTTTCAGGGTATAGGTCTTTCACTTCCTTGGTTAGGTTTATTCCTAAATATTTTATTCTTTTTGATGCAATTGTGAATGAAATGGCATTCCTGATTTCTTTTTCTAGTGTTTCATTGTTAGTGTATAGGAAAGCCACAGATTTCTGTCTGTTAATTTTGTATCCTGCAACTTTGCTGAATTCAGATATTACATCTAGTAGTTTTGGAGTTTATTCTTTAGGATTTTTTAATATAATATCATGTTATCTGCAAACAGGGACAGTTTGACTTCTTCCTTACCAGTCTGGATGCGTTTTATTTATTTGTGTTTTCTTACTGCCATGGCTAATACCTCCAGAACTATGTTGTATAAAAGTGGGGAGAGGGGGCATCCTTGTCTTGTTCCTGATCTTAAAAGGGGTGTACACTTTTCAAAGACTTTGATCACTATTGTCTAATTGCACTTCAGAAAACCATAACCCTTTTGACTATATGGTAAACATGCCGACACTGACAGTTGATAAATCTGCCTTTTCTGCCAACAAGAGATGGTTAAATAGTGAGAAAGCAGGGAAGAGGACAAGATGAATTAGAAATTCTTATGATAAACAACTTGAGTGGTTGGTAGCCGAAAACCTGAAGGTGATTTGAATTATTTTTTGGTAGTCTTAAACTATTCGGTCAATATACTATTCCCTACTAAATCTAATTTAGTGTGTATTGTTAAGAAACTTTTGGGTGCCTAATATAGGACTAGATACTGTGAGAGAAGAAATATATCAATATCTTTGCTTTTATTAGACTTATGGGATTATTTTTACATTGTTCACATTTTTTAAATCTTCCTACAACATATAACTTTTGATTTGTAGAAGTTCATGATAGAGTTCACCTCACCAGGCTTCTCTTTGGGTTGAAGAAATTTGAAAATCTTCCTAGGTGTGACTTCTACCAAGATAAAAACAAAGTTGGCTTTTCTTTTGTTTTAGCAACAGCGTACTGTCTACAGGCTGACTCTAGTGAAAGCATGGAATGTGGATGAGCTCCAGGCCTATGCTGAGCTGGTGTTCCTGGGGAGTCCTGACTTCATTGAAGTCAAGGTAAGCTCCAGATGGGCATGCCATGCACATTCCCCACTATGCCCTATTTGCCACGGTGGAGTTAAAAATCTAAAATTGTACAGGAGGTCCTAGATGCTTTACTTACTCATTCACAAATGTTAGTCAAAACCTGGCTCTGTTCTAGGCATTAGGGATAATAGTGGTACAGACTAAGCTTTTGCTCTTTATATTTACTGAAAGGTACACAGTCAACAGAAAATAAATAATTAAAAACTACATAGTAACATTAATATTCTGAGAAATAAAATAGTGTTAAAGTGAGTACTTGGTTGGCTTTAAAATGAATTTTTATTATGGAAAATTTCCAACATATACAGAAGTAGAAAAGAGAGACTGGTCTAACGAACATCCATCCGTCCATCACCCAGCTTCAGAAATTATCAACTCTTGACCAGTCTTATTTCAATTATACCCTTATTTATTTTTCTGCCCTTAATCTATTATTTTGAAACAAACCCCCACATTTATATCATTCATCTACAGCTGTTTCAGTGAATATCGCTAAAAGATAGACACTCATTTTAAACACTTTTTCAGAATACTGTTTTCACAACTAAACAATTTTAACTATACTCTGGAACATAAAAGGTTTCAAAGTTGGCCAATTATTTCTTCTTCTTTAAACTGTATTTTTGAATCTGGATCCAAAATGGCTGTAATTAGATTATTTCTCTTAAATTTCTTTTAATCTATTAGTTCATCTTCCATGTGTTTTCTTCCCTTTTGTGATTTGTTTTGTTGAAGAAAATGAATTGTTTGTCCTGGCTCATTCCCGTATTTATATTTTGGATTTTGCTGATTGCATGTTCCTCTGCACCTTGTATTTCTTGTGGGTTGGTAGTTAGATCAAGAGAAGGCTGATCAGATTTGTGTGTGTGTGTGTGTGTGCACATTTCAAAATCATTTCCTTAGTGGTATTGTATCCTTCCAGCAGGAGGCATGCAGTGTCTCTGTCATATATTTTTTGGGTAGGATTCCTATAAGTAGATTGATGTTAAAGAGTAAATGTATACATTGTTCTACTAGATATTGTGGTTGGCTGTTTCTTAAGCAGAAAGGCTTCTCTGAGGAGATGATTTTTAAAGACTGGTACCTAAATAGTAAGAGCAGTGCAGTATGCAAAGGCTTGGGGTTAGGCATTCTGTGCAGTTGGCATAGCTGGTGCTCAGAGGTCCAACATGATGTCAGCTGGGCAGTTAGAGTTGGCAGTGACACAAGATGAATCAGAGAAGTGGCTGGGGCCAGATTTTGTTAGGCTTTTCAAGCAAGGATAAGAGAATTGGGTTTTATAGTAGGTTTACTGGCAAGCTTTTTAAATACTAGGTGTACTTGAGAAAGGTTTTGTACTGGAGAGTGATGGGATCTGATTTATGATTTTAAAAGATTACCTGCTGCTGTCATGAATAGATTATAGAGGGCAGTAATAGAAGGGGGTAGACCAGTTACAAAGCTTTTGCTATGATGACTTGGGGAAGATAATACAGTTAGATGAAGGGATGCATTTCGGATAAATTCTGGAGGTAGAACCAACAGAATTTGTTACTAGATGAGATGTAAGGAGTAAAAGAACAGAAGGAATCGAGTGGGTTTTTTGCTTAAGCAGTTGTGTGGATGTGAAACAGTTTACTGGGATGGAAAAGACCAGTGGAGGAGGGAGGCAAGTTTGGGGAATAATTTCATGAATTCTGTGTTGGCCTTAATAATTCCAGATACTCTTAAATATCTAAGTATAGGTTCAAATAGGCCATAGATTATATAATCCTGAAGTTTTAGTGCTAAGACAGGGCTAGCAATAGTAATTTGGAAATCATCAGCATGAGATGGTAGTTAAAGCTATGGAGTGTTAAGAGGCAAATGGCTTTCTTGGACAATTGAGAATCCACAAAAATAGAGAAAGTGGCCAGAAAATGCACCTAGCCTCTGAAAGCTCCACTTTTCAGTATGTTTAGAAGCTGAATTGTCTCTCTGCCTTATCAAAGGATATTTTAGACTTTTACAGCTGTCTTTTACTGAGTTCAGCTTTCTGTGTTACTGTACTCCGGAGGGTAGGAAGGTAAGAACAGATAAAATGTTGCTGTCTGAGTTTATAACATTTTCTCTCTAGTCAGGCCAAAGACACTCTTTCCTTTTAAAATTGCTCTTAATTTCAAGAGGGAACTCTTGGCAAGAACTCTAATGATGCAGATATACAAACTACATCTGAAAAACTGTGCCAGCTTAAGACTACCTTGCCAACATCAGGTATTAATGGTATTCTAAACTATGATTTAGCTATTAAAGAATGCTGCCTTGAATGATGCTGCAGTAAAACCTCTATTATAAAACAACTTGGCTAGAGTACACAGCCGCCTTTCTTTTTCCTTCTTTCCTCTCTATTATTTTCTTCCCTACTGTCTTTGCAGTCATGTTTTCTATAGTGAATGAGATATTTTATAATCTGAAAAGAATCAACCAGTGTTATTTTTTAAAGAAAGATGGCTGTTTTGTAAACAGTGTAAATCTCTGATGGGCATTTTTTAATTTGACAAACTATTAACATAACTAGGAAAATAGACAAAGCTTTCTATCTATAGCTGAGGTGTTAAAATGACATAGTTTCTTTCAAACAAGATTTCCGTTTTACTGTTTTATCCTTGCATTCAACAAATATTTTTGACCTCAAAGTGCTAGGCTTTGTCAAAGCACCAGAAATACTAAATTTAATATATATATGCTATTTGGGAATAGAATAAATTAGTGAACAAGGCAAAGTCAACAAAAGAAAAATGAGCTACTTTGAGGAATTGTATCTAAAAATTCTTGGTGAAACGTAATCTAATCACAATGTAAAAATATCTTATTGAAATGACAAAATTTAATAGTTAACGGTTTGTATTGTACCTGGGGAAAACATGGTGATGATCAACTTGTCTCTTAAAGAAGACCTATGGGAGAAATGGCCTTACAATATAGGTACCTGGATCATTGAGGACTGGATCACATGCTTGTTAAACTCACTTCTCATTTGTCCAGCAAGTTAATGAACTATTTCCCTTTCAAACTGAAGTAGGAAAGGGATATTTACAGAATAGAGTATACTATTAAGAAACAAAGCAACTTAAAAGATACTATTTATTATTTGATTATATTTTTAATGGTATATGTTTAGACATATTTATATAAGAAGAGTATAAAAGGATATATAGCAGATCGTTAACATAAATAGTGCTCATTTTGAGAGAAGGAAAGGCTTAGTAATTTTACTTCTTATAGTTCTGTGTTATATGAGCATGCACTACTTTTGAAATTCAGGTAATTGAAATGAAATCAGCAAATGGAGAAGGAATGTTTTCCTGTTCAATAGAATTCAACTATTTAATGTCTGAAAAGGCAACATTTTGTTGTCTTATTAGAACAGAAGAGTTCTAAAAATAATAAAAATAAACCCTCTCCAAAAAAACATTGACAAGAGTTAACGATATTGTAAGGTACGATAACCTCAAATTCCTTCCAGAAAAAACCTACTTAGTAGCAAATATGTTATGATAAACATACTTTTGAAAGCATAGCTAATCTGTCAGCTCTGTGAGGGAATTCCTTAGGGACTAGAAGAAAAAAGCCCACCCATGTGGTGCTCCATAGCTCCAGTAGAGGCAGTATTTAGGTTTAAACAACAGAAATTTATCCTTCAATAAAAGGACAAATTAGGAAAAAATGTACCCACTGACACAGAATGGCTCTTGGAGGTTTGGCCCTTACCTATACTCTTACCAAAAAAAAGTCTCCCAGGGCCTAACCGTCAAAAGGGGGTGGGGATAAAATGTAGTAATATCTCAAGGTCACATAAATGCCCTGAAAATATAAAATTGATAATGCAGATTGACTCTAGGTTAGTGATATGCTTGGAACTCTGCAGAAGCAAACATGATACTGTTAAATCCTTTGTCTGTGTTTCCAGGACATACGTATGTGGAGAGAGCAGAGGTGTCTCAATAGATTCTCATGTTGGGAAGGGGGAAGAGCACAGCTCTGATACACTCTTAAAATGTACTCTTGTAGACTGGGACAGACAGGTTACTTATTCTATCTGAGCCTAAATTTCCTCAATACTAAAATTAGAATAATCATAATATCAATTTAATAGGTTTGAGAATTCAGTGGGATAATGTATGCTTGGATTCAGTTAACATTTAGATCACTTTCCATTAAGCACGTTTATTTAAATTGAATTAATATAAGCTATTTCTTCATTACATTGATTTCCTCTTTTCTTTCATTGCTGGTCTTATAAAATATTTTTTTCTAGTATATTCCCTTGTAAATTAACATATATTTTAGCTTCATTAAGTTTAAATAGGCCTTTATTTGCTAGCCTGAGAATCTTAACTATCATTATTTGCTTGCTTGTTTGAAAATGTGTTTCATGTTACAAATACCTACCTTACTGAAAGACTTTCATCACACAATCCATTTGTAAATGAAATACTGTCATTGAATTCTCTGCCTAGCATCACACCTTGAGAATAGTAAGGGCTTAGTAATTATTTGTTGTCAAATGATTTAAAACTCTCTTACTGTTAGCACTGTAACTGTCCACAGAGTTCATTCCTTGCAGAATGCATCTTACAAAGCAAGTGTTTTCGTGTAACCTCTCTCTCTTTCTGTGTTTATCAGTTGGTTCATAATCATTAAGGACTAGAAAAATCCTGAAAAATGTGAATGCAGTTTTATATTAGATCAGAAAAGAGTGCTGGAATTGAACATCATAGAAGAGTATGCAGCTTGCTCTTTAGGTCATTCAGCATAGATTGGTTAAGGGTACAGAGAACACGGTGTAACCCTTGCCCTCTCAGAATTCGGATATTAGACACATCATCATACCAGTTAAAGACATGCACAGGATGTGGTGAGATTGGGATGAGATGGAGGAGGGGTTCCTGGACAGAGATTAAATAGATGGTGGGGTGTTCAGCCAGGTAAAGACTGGATCCTGAGTGGGGCCATCTAGGAAGAAAGCCTCATGATGAGCCATGCTGAGAAGCTTGGGCTGCTCCTTTGTGACATGCTATTGAAGCATTTTTCGGATAAAGACGTGACATGTTTGGGCTAATTTGCTGCAAAAAGCCATGCAGACAGTGTTTCTTTTCTAATCAAACTATAGGGGACCAAAAATATATCAGGAGTCTTGGACACCCAGTCAGTTTCTTAGGGTATCAAATAGTTAAACTGCCAAAATACTGTTCTTCACACAGACCTTGAATCCCCACGTGAACTTTTCAGGCAGCCAGTAAAAATGATCTTATGTTCCCCCTCCCCTCAAGGAGAGTGGTCTTTCTGAAGTCACCAATGTTGTGGGTGAGTTATGCTTTTCACTATGAGCCTGAAGGTGCATAAGTGGGCATGTTTTTTCAGGAACTTTCTTTGGTTCTGCTTGTCACCCCTCCACCTGTAGATATAGGAGAGAGTGCTTTTTGATTGCCACATTGTACCCATCCATTTCCTTGGGGTCATTCTTCTTACAAAGTTGTGAGGGAAGAACCTGGTGCTGGTACCAAATGGGGTCAGGGCCAGGGTGGCAGTGGGATGAGAAAGGGGCAAACAGCTGTCACCTGAGTGAACATGACACATTTTTAGACAATTCAGGGTCAAATGTGACTGGGAATAGAGCGAGGGCAAATCATCAGTAGACTAGAGTGTAGGATGAACTGAAGTAACCAAAACGAAAAGGGGGCAACCAGAGATGGGGGCATTAGGAGCCAAATGGAATGAGGGCTCAGGGCTTTCCAGGGGACTGCAGACTGAATCACTGGTACAGATTTCTGCCATAGTCATTCTGTCATGATGAAGGCTCAGGCTCAGTGGTTGGCTGAGGAATATACCCATACTGCCTACCTCAGAGGATTTTGTCTGGCTAAAATGAGAACTTATACATGAAAATGCTTTGTTAACTATAAAACATCATGCAGATGTATGGAAAAGTATTATGTGAAGGCATAATAATGAACTATGGCATTCGTTCCCTTGTTTCATTTCCAAACCAAATCTCTCCTTAATATTTCATGATTTATTATTGTTGAATAAGAAATATTAAAATATTTTCCAAAGCCATTGTCATGAGTATAAGATCTTATCTAAAACCTCTGCTTCAAGGAAGTAACTTTTTAAATATTAAAAATAAATTCCTTTGAACTAGCTAGTATATACATGGTTGTTCACCTGTTTCATGCATCATAAACAGTATTTAAATTGAAGTAAAGCTCCTTTTTATGACTAATTTGACCTATCAGTAAGTCATTTTCATTTTTTTTATACATTTGGGTAAATTTAGCCCAATTTTCAGCCATATTTTCTTAAAGGGTTTTTTAAACTATTTAATTATTTGCTTTGTTTATTCACATAAAACTCAAGCCCAGTTTAATGAATTCTATAAATCATTGTACTAATAGAGAAGATTCTCTTGTTTGCTGTCATTAAGCTGAGTTGCCTGTAGTTTAGCTCAGCAAAGTCCATCCTATTTTAGTACACCAGTGATCCCTTTGAATAGCCATCTGGCACAGAATTTTGCCGAGCTCATCCGAGTTTTCAACCAGCTACCAGCTCTGCCAGCTGCACGGTCAGGATCACTCTGCAGTGGGTTTTTCATTTAATGTCATTCTACCCGCTCCAATCTCTGTGTGTGTGTGTGTGTGTGTGTGTGTGTGTGTTGAGAGAGAGAGAGAGAGATTGAGAGACAGAGGGTATATGAGTGCATGTCTCTTTAAGTTATTCCCTACTTAGCAGCATGTCTAGAATATTCAAACTGTTTGTCAAGGAAGTTTGATTCTGGGGTATTTAAAGAGCCTACAAAGTTAAGATACCCCTTATTATTAGAAAATCAATTATTAATCATTATGCAGCTTATCAGATAGAGAACTTAGTTGTGAAACTTTTGGGTCTTGTATGCCTGGACTGTCAGGTAGAGTTCAAAAGAGTTAGAAACTAATTTTTCTTACTGCATTTGTGTGAATAGGAGGAGTTTCTGAAGAGGTGAGATATACTTGTGGAGATGCGTGTAAAGATCTGTATGTATATCCACAAATGAATTTCCTATTTGGCATGATTCTGTGTTTATACATATACCCTTATAAAACGTATTACTAAGTGATCTCCATAAAGAATAATATCAAAGGGCTCTCTATCTGGCCCTTTACAGAAAATATGCACCAACTGTAAATCTACACTATACTGGAAAATGGGAGCTCATATTATTTTCCCAGTGAATAAATTGTTCAGTAAATTTGTGTGGGTATCAAGTATGCTTTGGTTATTGTACTAGAGGATTATAGTCCCTTGAGAATTAAATTATTAGAGTGCACAAATGAATTTGAATGGAAAAATAGGTTATTGGCCAATATATATCATTGCGACTGGGCAGCATAGATTGTGACAGCACAATGCTCAGCTGCCCGAGCCCCAGCAGTGTCATAGGGTGGAAGGAGCATCAGTCTGGGAGTCTCAGATCTGCCTTTGTCACTAAGTACTTGTCTGAGTTCCTAAGTGAATTTTATCATCTTTGTTTCACTCTCCTCACTTTAAAATTGGATCAGGTTGGATTAGATGGCCCCTAGAAGGCTTTCTAGCTCTCAAACTCTGACTCTGTGACATTTAAGAAGGTCTTTAATTGTCTCTAACTGTTGTAATGTTTCCGCAGGGTGTTACCTACTGTGGAGAGAGTTCAGCAAGCAGTCTTACCATGGCCAACATGCCCTGGCATGAGGAAGTGGTACATTTTGTCCGTGAGCTGGTGGATCTGATCCCTGACTATGAAATTGCTTGTGAACATGAACATTCCAATTGCCTCCTGATAGCTCACAAAAAGGTGAGAATAACTCAGGTGTGCATTCTTCTATCACCCTTACCCTTACTGATCTTCCTCCTTTTTTCTCCTTCTTTTCTGCTTTCCTTGCTATAGTGACTACTTATTTGCCACCTTTCCTAAAACAAACATTAAGAAAGCCCTGAATTCTGTCTGTTGGGCTCATAAACTCTATTCTGTGTGACATTTCTTTGTTTTCAGCCCTCACTTAGGCACTTGGAGTGCTTTCTGGTGTGTAATTGGTGCATGCTAAAGAACAAAAGCCAAACACCTTGTAATAGCCTTTACTCCTTTCCCAGAATGGCAAAGGGAAGCTACAATAGTAAACAGCACCCATATAAGTATTTCTGACTCTCAGAAGAAATACTGAGATATTTATCAAATCTTAGATCATTTTGAATCTTAGCCTCTGGAGAAATCTTGCTGGAATTTTGGTTTCCAATTTCTCCCTTTAGTGCTTTTACTAGAGGAACAAACATTCAAATCTAATACTAATCTAGTAAATAAGTGCTAGCAAAGGAAAAATTCAGTTCTTGGTAGAAGAAGGCTAAGGTAAGAAAGAAAAAATTCTAATCAGAAAGCCAGTGGTAGAGTAGCTGTCATAACAATATGTCCTTACTGAAATATATGCACAGAAATAATGCAGCATCTGGAATTTGATTCAGAACAGTACATGGTAACACGTACATGGGTGTATGCATGGACTGGGGCTTGTGGAGGTTGGATAATTGATTCACAGAGGTTTGTTATACTACTCTGCCTAGTTTTCTGTTCAAATTCTCCATTAAAAGATGCCTTTTTAAAAGGGGTTCTTTTTTTTTTAAGTGGATCTTGATGAACCTTGAAAACATTATTGTAGGTGAGAAACAGCCAGGCACAAAAGGCCACATATTATATAATTCCAGTTATATGAAAAATCCAGAATACACAAATACATAGAGAAGTAAAGTAGGTTGGTGGTTGCCAGTGGCTGGGGGAAGGGCAGAGTGGGAAGTGACTGCCAGGTGGCATGGCATTTCTTGTGGTGATGAAAATGTTGTGGAATTAATTAGTGCTGCTAGCTGCTCAACTTTGTGACTGTACTAAAAACTGCTGAGCTGCACACTTGAAAAGGCCAAAGTTTTTCGTATGTGAATTTATCACAATAAAGATAGATTAATACCAAAAAGGTAGTAAAGGTCAAGGATGGGATAGTCATCTTAATAAATGCTTTTTATACAAGTAAAGTCAGGCTTAATTTGAGCATGAAAGGCCTAATTTTCCCTCTCCAAAAACGAAGTGGCTGACTGAAAAGCTTCTCAGGTTAACTACATTTAATAATATGAAACTTGCTCAATTAAAATTGCACATTCTCTAATTTCAAGCAAATATGAGGTTAAAAGTCTCTCATGCTTTGGTGGCAGTTAGATTGTGTATAGCTGACCTATGGTCTGTCAAATGTGAATATTGTGACAGAAGAATATGTTCAGGGAGTATAAAGGAACAAAGAAATAGAGACCACCTGGTATTTGAAATGTTAATTAAAATAGCTATAAAATAATTAACTTACAAAGTAAATCTTAAAAACTAAAGCCAAAAAACTATATTTTATTTTCTAGCTTCTTATTCACTGTTACTTTTTTTAGTAAATAGTACCTTAAAAAAACTCTTTGATTGAAGAGGCAGTGCTCTGGGAATAACCCTGACAGTGGTGGTAAAGTTCTCTCTTCCTCCATTAAGCCTTTTCTTCATATCATAGCCAAAGAAGTCTTTGTACAATGTAGATCTTTCCTGTTTAGGTGCCTTCTGTGACTTCCCATTGCTTTTATTATGAAAATCAAAATCTTTAGTACAGCTCCTAGGGCCTATGTGATTAGACTGTGCCACTCCAGTTTCTTCTTGAACTACTCTGCCCTCTTTTTCTGCATTTCTTTCATTTTCTCAGACATAAGAGGTCTTATTTTCCCTCTACTTAGGTTGGGAAATATATCCTCTTTTCTGTTCTTTTTGTAATTGCACTAGAAATTACTGCATGCATCCTTGACTAATCCAAGTCTAAAAAGAATATTTCTATCCTCTAACTATGCCAGACAAGAACTCTAGAACCCTTGACTTCCACTTTTCCCTTCATGACCCATGTGCTGTTATTGTTACATACATTAAATTATAAATATGTGTACAGACAATATTGTTACTATTTTATGTATTCGTTTAGGTTTACCTGCATTTTTAACAATATTTTGCTCTCTTATTTCTTTCTGCATTTTTGACTACCAACTGGGATTATTTTCCTTCTGCCCAAAAAATCACCTTTTAAAGTATCCTTTAGTGGGTGGCTGCTTATGGCAAATTCTCAGGTTTTTTCTGAAATGTATATTTTGGCTGAGTATGAATGTCTAGGTTGGCATTTGTTTCCTTTGAACACAGTAAAGATATTCCCCATCTCTTAAAATTCCATCAATAATTGTTGGCTCTTGTTGCTCCTTTTACAGTAATCTGCCATTTCCCTACGGTGGCTTCTTTCTTTTTCTCCTCTATCCACAGGTAGATCTCAGAAGGTACCAAATAACCAAAATTTTGTGTGATAAGTACAATAATAGACATATGTACAATGTATAAGCTAGCAGAGAGTAGTCTTGAGATTGACCTTCATTATTTTCTTAAATGATTGTTAAGTACCCAATTGTGTCAGGCACTGTGCTGGGTATTAAGAACACAAAGATGAGTTAAAAAATAAAAGAATGGTACCTGCCTTCAAGAATGGTACAACAGAAAAATAATATCTGAACATATGTCCCTAAAGTTTTACCAGATGGAAGAATAGAATGGAGCCCAAAGCAGGTATATTTGAGACTATATGGTACTATCAGGAAAGGATTCACAGAGGAGTTTCTGTTTGACTGGATCTTAAATGATGGCCAAGGTAGGAAGGACATTCAAGCAAGAAACAATACAAGAAAAAGTCCCTGGAGAATTGCAGAGGCATGGAACACTGGAGAACTACAGTTTGGTATGGATACAGGTCAAGAGAAAGGTTGAAGGGAAAAGAAGGGAGATTATTAGGCAGGAACAAGATCACTGATGGCATTGAATGACATCCTACATTTTCTTTCTCCTACTGGGTGTAAGCAGGCACTGAAGGGTTTTAAGTAGGGGACTGACACAATCATAGTTGAGTTCAATAAAAATTTCTCTAACAACATTACCAAGAATGAAATCAATTAAAAACTGTAATAAGAGTCCAAGGGTAAAATGATGAGAGTGTAAAACAAAGGACAAAAGAAGGTGGTGGAGGGAGCCAAGATAGCGGCTTGAGTAGGACAGTGGGAATCTCCTCCCAAAAACATATATATTTTTGAAAATACAGCAAATACAACTATCCCTAAAAGAGAGATCAGAAGATATAGGACAACAGCCAGACTACATCCACACCCGCGAGAACCCAGCGCCACATGAAGGGGGTAAGATACAAGCCTCGGCCCGGCGGAACCCAACCGCCCCTCACCCCAGCTCCTGGAGGAAGAAGAGTCGGAATGGGGAGGGAAAGGGAGCCCTGGACTGCTAAATAGCCAGCGCTAGCCATCTGCACCCAGAGCGCAGACACACAGTGCGAGGAGTGCGGGAAACTAGCAAAACAGGACAGTAAAACCTGCGAGCGGGTCCCTGCAGCCAGCGCCCCTGGGACAAAGAAAAGCGAGTGCTTTTTGAAAGTCTTAAAGGGACAGGGACCTCACAGCTGGACGGAAGCATCCTGGGACACTTAGCCCAGCAGCTGGGAATACTGGGGAACTCCGGGCGCCCTAACCCCCTGGGCAGCAGGGCAGCTCTGAGACCCCTCACGGCGATTACCAGCCTCCCACCCATTCCGCCTCTGGCGCAGCCCCGCCATAGCAGAGTAACAGCCTGAGGCTGGCCATGCCCACAGCAAGGGAGTTTCCTCCATAGTGGCTGGGCAAGAAACAGAGATGCAGTCTACGTGCAACTGCCCAACACAAGCCACTAGGAGTCGCCATTGTCCCAGTAAAGAAAGACCAGGAGCAAGTGGAAAGCGTCTTGCTTCTCCCAGCTGACAGACAAGCCAAGAGCATACCACTACATCTATCAACATGAAAAGGCAGAAAAATATGATCCAGAACAGACTAACCCAGACATCCTCCACATCCTCCCCTGAGAAGGAATCTGGGGAGATAGATTTAACCAATCTTCCAGAAGAAGAATTCAAAATAAAAGTCATAACCATGCTGATGGACATGCAGAGAAAAATATGCAAGAACTAAGGACAGAGAATACAGAAATAAAACAATCTCTGGAAGGACTTCAAAGCAGAATAGACGAGATGCAAGAGACCATTAATGGACTAGAATGCAGAGAAGCTGATGCAGAGAGAGATAAAAGGATCTTCAGGAATGAGAGAAAATTAAAAGTATTGTGTGACCAATCAAAACAGAACAATATTTGCATTATAGGAGTACCAGAAGAAGAAGAGAGAGAAAAAGGGATAGAAAGTGTCTTTGAAGAAATAATTGCTGAAAACTTCCCCAAACTGGGGGAGGAAATGGACTCTCAGACCACAGAAGCACACAGAACTCCTAAGTTCTGTGACAAGAGACCTAAGGAGGGCAACACCAAGAGACATAATAATTAAAATGGCAAAGATCAAATACAAGGATAGAGTATTAAAGGCAGCCAGAGAGAAAAAAAGGTCACTTACAAAGGAAAACCCATCAACCTATCATCAGACTTCTCAACAGAAACCTTATAAGCCAGAAGAGAATGGCATGATGTATTTAATGCAATGAAACAGAAGGGCCTTGAATCAAGAATACTGTATCCAGCACGATTATCATTTAAATATGAAGGAGGGATTAAACAATTCCCAGACAAGCAAAAGTTGAGGAAATTTGCCTCCCACAAACCACCTCTACAGGGTATTTTAGAGCACCTGCTCTAGATGGGAGCACTCCTAAAAAGAGCACAGAACAAAACACCCAACATTTGAAGAATGGAGGAGGAGGAATAAGAGGGAGAGAAATAAAGAATCATCAGACAGTGTTTATAATAGCTCAATAAGCAAGTTAAGTTAGACAGTAAGATAGTAAAGAAGCTAACCTTGAATGTTTGGTAACCACAAAATTAAAGCCTGCAATGGCAATAAATACATATCTTTCAATAATCACCCTAAATGTAAATGGACTGAATGTACCGAACAAAAGACACACAGGAATGGAATGGATAAAAAGCATGACCCATCTATATGCTGCTTAAAAGAGACTCACCTCAAACCCAAAGACATACACAGATTAAAAGTCAAGGGATGGAAAAAGATATTTCATGCAAACAACAGGGAGAAAAAAGCAGGTGTTGCAATACTAGTATCAGACAAAATAGACTTCAAAACAAAGAAAGTAACAAGAGATAAAGAAGGACATTACAAAATGATAAAGGGCTCAGTCCAACAAGAGGATATAACCATTATAAACATATATGTACCCAATACAGGAGCACCAACATATGTGAAACAAATACTAACAGAATTAAAGGAGGAAATAGGATGCAATGCATTCATTTTTGGAGACTTCAACATACCACTCACTCCAAAGGACAGATCCACCAGACAGAAAATAAGTAAGGACACAGAGGCACTGAACAACACACTAGAACAAATGTACCTAATAGACACTTATAGAACTCTACATCCAAAAGCAACAGGATACACATTCTTCTCAAATGCACATGGAACATTCTCCAGAATAGACCACATCCTAGGCCACAAAAAAAGCCTCAGCAAATTCAAAAAGATTGAAATCCTACTAACCTACTTTTCAGACCACAAAGGTGTAAAACTAGAACTAAATTGTACAAAGAAAGCAAAAAGGCCTACAACACATGGAGGCTTAACAACATGCTCCTAAATAATCAATGTATCCATAACCAAATTAAAATGGAGATCCAGCAATATATGGAAACAAATGACAACAACAACACAAAGCCCCAACTACTGTGGGATGCAGCAAAAGCAATCTTAAGAGGAAAGTATATAGCAATCCAGGCATATTTAAAAAAGGAAGAACAATCCCAAATGAATAGTCTAATGTCATAATTATCGAAATTGGAAAAATAAGAACAAATGAGGCCTAAGGTCAGCAGACAGAGGGACATAATAAAGATCAGAGAAGAAATAAATAAAATTGACAAGAATAAAACAATAGAAAAAATTAATGAAACCAGGAGCTGGTTCTTCAAGAGAATAAATAAAATAGGTAAGCCTCTAGCCAGACTTGTTAAGAGGAAAAGTGAGTCAACACACAACAGAATCAGAAACGAGAAAGGAAAAATCACGACGGACCCCACAGAAATACAAAGAATTATTAGAGAATACTATGAAAACCTATATGCTAACGAGCTGGAAAACCTAGAAGAAATGGACAACTTCCTAAAAAACTACAACCTTCCAAGACTGACCCAGAAACAGAAAATCTAAAGAGACAAATTACCAGCAACGAAATTGAAGCGGTAATGAAAAAACTACCCAAGAACAAAACCCCCGGGCCAGATGAATTTACCTCGGAATTTTATCAGACATACAGAGAAGACATAATATCCATTCTCCTTAAAGTTTTCCAAAAAATAGAAGAGGAGGGAATACTTCCGAATTCATTCTACGAAGCCAATATCACCCTAATACCAAAACCAGGCAAAGACCCCACCAAAAAAGAAAAATACATACCAATATCCCTGATGAACATAGCTGCAAAAATACTCAACAAAATATTAGCAAACCAAATTCGAAAATACATCAAAAGGATCATTCACCATGACCAAGTGGGATTCATCCCAGGGATGCAAGGATGGTACAATATTCGAAAATCCATCAACATCATCCACCACAGCAACAAAAAAAGGGACAAAAACCACATGATCATCTACATAAATGCTGTAAAAGCATTTGACAAAATTCAACATCCATAATTGATAAAAATTCTCAGAAAAATGGGTGTAGAGGGCAAGTACCTCAACATAGTAAAGGCCATATATGATAAACCCACAGCTAACATCATACTGAACAGCGAGAGGCTGAAAGCTTTTCCTCTGAGATCAAGAACAAGACAGGGATGCCCACTCTCCCCACTGTTATTCAACATAGTACTGGAAGCCATAGCCACAGCAATTAGACAAAACAAAGAAATGCAAGGAATCCACATTGGTAAAGAACAAGTCAAACTGTCACTATTTGCCGATGACATGATATTGTACATAAACCCTAAGGACTCCACTGCAAAACTACTAGAAGTTATATTGGAATACAGCAAAGTTGCAGGATACAAAATTAACACACAGAAATGTGTGACTTTCCTATACACTAACAATGAACTACTAGAAAGAGAAATCAGGAAAACAATTCCATTCACAAGAGCATCAAAAAGAATAAAATACCTAGGAATAAACTTAACCAAGAAGTGAAAGACCTATACCCTGAAAACTATAAGACACTCTTAAGAGAAATTAAAGAGGTCACTAACAAATGGAAACTCATCCCATGCTCCTGGCTAGGAAGAATTAATATTGTCAAAATGGCCATCCTGCCCAAAGCAATATACAGATTCTATGCAATCCCTATCAAATTACCAACAGCACTCTTCAATGAACTGGAACAAATAGTTCAAAAATTCATGTGGAAACACCAAAGACCCCGAATAGCTAAAACAATCCTGAGAAAGAAGAAGAAAGTTGCAGGGGATCTCACTCCCCAACTTCAAGCTCTACTACAGAGCCACAGTAATCAGCACAATATGGTACTGGCCCAAGAACAGAGCCACAGATCAATGGAACAGAATAGAGACTCCAAACATTAACTCAAACATATATGGTTAATTAATATTTAATAAAGGAGCTATGGACATGCAATGGGGAAATGACAGTATCTTCAACAGATGGTGTTGGAAAAACTGGACAGTGAATGAAACTGGATCACTGTCTAACCCCATACACAAAAGTAAATTTGAAATGAACCAAAGACTTGAACATAAGTCATGAAACCATAAAACTATTAGAAAAAAACATGGGCAAAAATCTCTTAGACATGAACATGAGTGACCTCTTCTTGAACATATCTCCCCAGGTAAGGGAAACAAAAGCAAAAATGAACAATTGGTACTATATCAAGCTGAAATGCTTCTGTACAGCAAAGGACACCATCAATAGAACAAAAAGGTACCCTACAGTATGGGAGAATATATTCATAAATGACAGATCCGATAAAGGGTTGACATCCAAAATATATAAAGAGCTCACGCACCTCAACAAACAAAAAGCAAGTAATCCAATTAAAAAATGGGCAGAAGAGCTGAATAGACAGTTCTCCAACGAAGAAATTCAGATGGCCAACAGACACATGAAAAGATGCTCCATATTGCTTGTCATCAGAGAAATGCAAATTAAAACCACAATGAGATATCACCTCACACCAGTAAGGATGGCTACCATCCAAAAGACAAAGAACAACAAATGCTGGCGAGGTTGCAGAGAAAGGGGAACCCTGCTACACTGCTGGTGGGAATGTAAATTAGTTCAACCATTGTGGAAAGCAGTATGGAGGTTCCTCAAAATGCTCAAAATAGAAATAACATTTGACCCAGAATTTCCACTTCTATGAATTTACCCTAAGAATGGAGGAGTCCAGTTTGAAAAAGACAGATGCAGCCATATGTTCATCACAGCACTATATACAATAGCCAAGAAATGGAAACAACCTAAGTGTCCATCAGTACATGAATGGGTAAAGAAGAGGTGGTACATATCCACAACAGAATGTTCTTTAGCCATAAGAAGAAAACAAATCCTACCATTCACAACAACATGGATGGAGCTAGAGGGTATTATGCTCAGTGAAATAAGCCAGGCAGAGAAAGACAAATACCAAATTATTTCACTCATATGTGGAGTGTAAGAACAAAGAAAAACTGAAGTAACAAAGCAGCAGCAGAATTACAGAACCCAAGAATGAACCAACAGTTTCCAAAGGGAGAGGGACTGGGGGTGATGGGTGGGAAGGGAGAAATAAGTGCGGGGGGAAAGAAAGGGGGTCATTACCATTAGCATGTATAGTATAGTGGGGGGTTATGGGGAGGGCTTTACAACCCAGAGAAGACAGGTGGTGATTATACAGCATCTTTCTTCGCTGATGGACAGTGACTGTAGTGGGGTGTGTGTAGGGGACTTGGTGAGGAGGGGAGCCTGGTAAACATAGTGTTCTTCATGTAATTGTATATTAATAATAGCAATAATAAAAAAATAATGAAAAAAAAAAGAAGGGACTTGCCCAAGTATTAAATGCAGGCTATTAAAGCGTGTGAGGACTCAAGCATGACTCCCTGTTTTCTGACCAGAGTAAATGGATGATAGTGATGGTGTCTTTCACCGAGGCAGTTATTTGCTTTTTGTTTTTATTTGCTTGTTTGGGAATATGGGGGTAGAGAATGGATAAGATCACTGCAATACCAGGAAGAAGTTCTAGTAAGGATATCTATATCAGATCGTGGGGCTAAGATTATAAAAGGTTGTGCTTAGGAAGCATCAAGTGAGAAGATGATCATGGTGAGTACTCCTGAGTGCTCACCCTAAGGCATACCTATTGCAGAATTTCTCAAACTTTCCCATTCATGGTTTCCTAGTGCCTCAGTCATTTTTTCACAAGAATTATAGATTGAAAGAAATACCTAACAGTTTTATGTATATAATTGAAAGAAATGTAACATAACCTCATGTTGGAACTGTGGACTATCTCAAGCTAGTAGTTTCTGTGTTGTCCAACAGATGTCCAGTATCACTGTTTTTCCCTCCAGAACTTAAAATATCCCAGTGGGTACTCTGCACTCACAGTTTGAAAACCATGACTCTAAGAAAACAATATAGCAACCCATCCAAAGTGAAATAGCAATCTCATTTGGATTATTTCCAATTATGTATTTTCTGGTGCTTCTTTTCCTTTTTATGTTAATATCTAAGTATTCCCACCTCATAATTTTCCAGTCACTTCCTACTTATTAAGTAGTGACTTCTCATACCTGGTACATTGGCTCTTTTGATGTACAAGCTGGGAAAGGTCACCTGAAACCAGAGAGCTCACAGTCATCAGACAACTGTTTATCATTCCCCATTTTCTCAGGAGATTGCTCAGGTATTTCTGCTAGTAATCCCAGGGCCTCTGAATAAGAGTAAATCTGCAGTTGTTCGGAAGGACTGCTTTCCTACTGTTATTCCAGAAGACAGCCATGAAAGAAAACTGAATACTAAACCTTTTTATTTTGAAGTAATTATAGATTCATAAGATGCTGTAAAAGTAGTACAGAAAGATCTGCTTACCTGCCCTTCACCCAGTTGCCCCAGTGATAACATCTTACATGGCTGTACTACAATACCACAACCAGGGCATAGACATTGGTACAAATCAGTAGACTATATTCAGATTTCATCAGTTTTAAACTCATTTATTTGTATGTGTGTTTTACTGTACCATTTTATCACATGTGGATGCATAAAGTCATCATTAACAATCAGGTTATAAAACTTTTGTTACCACAAAGATCTTTCTTATGCTACTCCTTTAGAGCCAAACCCACCCTCTACCCCCAAGTATCCTTAAGCTTTGGCAACCATGCATCTATTCTACACCTCTATGATTTTATTATCTTGAGAATTGTATATAAGCAGAATCACAAAATATGTGATCTTTTGAGATTGGCTTTTTCTCACTCAGTGTAATGCCCTTGAGATTCATCTGACTTGCTGCACATGTCAACAATTTGTTCTTTTTTATTATTGAGCAGTATTCCATTACTGGGTAATATTCCATCCAAAGTATGGGTGTACCTTGGTTTGTTTAACAACTTACCTTTTGAAGACATTTTGGATTTTCCCTGGTTTTAGCTATTACAAATATAGCTGCTTTGAACATGCTTGTACAGATTTTTGTGTGGACATAGCTTTTATTTCTCAGGGATAAATGCCCAGGAGTACAGTTTCTAGGTCATATGTTAAGTGTATATTTCAGGTTTTTTTTTTTAAAGACACTGTCAAACTGACAGAATGGCTGTACTATTTTACATTCTTGGCAGCAATGTGTGAAAAATCTAGTTTCTCCATATCCTAAACAGTATTGCATTTTTAAGTTAGATGTTCTAATATGTTCATAGTGATTTCATTGGGCCTTAATTTGCCTTTCACAAATATGATCTGTCTCTCCATTTATTTAAAGCTTTGGTTTTTTCAATGAGCATTTTATAGTTTTTTGCATATAACTCCTGTGCTTTGATAGATTTATACCTATTTCTTTTCCTTTCTGGTAGTCATTATTAATGGCATTGTATTTTAAATTTGTTTAAAATTTAAACATGTTCATTGCTGATATATAGAAATACAATTAAATTTTCTGTATTGGTCTTGTATCTTGCAACCTTGCTGAACTTACTTATTAATTCTAGGAGGATTTTTGGTAGATATCTCGAGATGTTCTCCATAGGTCATTATGTCATCTGCAAATAGGGATAATTTTTTCTTTTCCAATGGGCATCTCTCTAATTTCCTTTACTTAATTACACTGACTATGACTTCTAGTATTTTACTGAATAAGAATGGTGATTTGGACATCCTTATCTTTTTTCCTGATACTAGGAGGAAAGTGTTTAACCTTCTATTATGTAATTTGTTGTTAGCTGTAGGTTTTTTACACATATTCTTTTCCAAGTTGAGGAAGTTTCCCTCTATTACTAGTGTTTTGAGAGTTTTTATTATGAATGGATATTGAATTAAGGGAATGTTTTTTCTCAGTTGATATAAACATGTGATATTTCTTCTTTTATCTGTTAAAGTTATAAATTTCATGGCCTTTGGAATATTGAACCATCCTCACACCCCAGAATAAACCCTACTTAGTCATAGTGTATATTTCATTTTCAATGTTGGATTCTGCTTGCTAGTATTTTGTTAAAGTTTTTGCCTCTCTTGTCATGAGGGATATTTGTCTGTAGTTTTCTGTTTTTATACATTTTTTGTGTAACTTTGGTAATAGTAAAACCAAACTCAAAACAGGATGGGAAATGTTTCCTTCTCTTCTCTTTTCTGGGAGGGATTGTGTAGAACTGGTGTTAATTCTTCTTTAAATATTTCATAGAATTTTCCAGTGAAACTATCTGGATTTAGAGGTATTTGGAAGAGAGTTTTTAAGTTATTAATTACATTTCCCTAATATTTACAGAACTATTCAGATTATCTTCCATGTTGGTGAGTTGTAGTAGTTTGTCTTTTCAAGGAATTGATCCATTTCATCTAAGTTGCCAAATTTATGTGAGTACATTGTTCATAGTGTTATCTTATTTTCCTTTTGATGTCTGTACAAGATCCCATTTTATTTCTGATCTGGGTGATAATGTGTCTTCTCTGCTTTATCTTTGTTAGTTTTTTTTGTTTGTTCTAACCAGCTTTTTGTTTCACTGCTTTTCTCGATTTTCTGAATTTCAATTTCATTGGTTTCTGCCCTTTATTATGCCCTTCTTTCTGTTTATTTTGCATTTTTTTGCTTTCCTTTTTCTATTTTCTTTAGATGAGAGCTTAGATTATTGACTTTTCCTCTTTTCTAATGCAAGCATTTAATGCTATATACATATTCCACTTTGGCCCATGGATTATTTAAAAGTTTGTTGTTAAGTTTCTTAGTGTTTAGATGTTTTTATGATGTGTTCTTGTTAATAATTTCTAGTTTGATTCTGTTATAGTCAGAAGACATAGTCTAAATGATCTCAGTTCTTTTTATTTATTGAAGTTTGTTTCTTGGGCCAGAATGTGTTCTATCTTGGTAAATGTTTGTGTGTGCTTGCTAAGAATATGTATTCTGCTATTGTTGGGCGAGTGTTTATTTAATCCTGTTGGTTAGTGGTTGGTGTTGAGTTCTTCTGTATCCTTGCTGATTATCTGTATAATTTTATCAGTTGTTGAGTGAGAAGTGTTAAAAGTTTCCAACTTGTAATTGTGGTTTTCTGTCTCCTTTCAGTTCTGTCAGTTTTTGCTTCATATATTTTGCAACTATGTTGTTTGGTGCATACACATTCAGGATTTCTATATCTTCTTGGTGGATTTGACCTTTTTCATTACATAATCTCTCTGTTCCTAGAAATTTTCTTTGCTTTGGAGTCTACTTTATCTGACAATAATATAGTCATTCTGCTTTCTTTTGATTGATGTTTGCATGGTACATTTTTTTCTGTCCTTTTCATTTCAGCCTACCTTTATCACATATTTGAAGTGAGTTTCTCAGAAACAACATATAATTGGGTCATGCTTTTTTAGTGTACTCTGCCAACCTATGTTAATGTTCCAATTGAGTTTATATGTAGTGTTGTTGAGTTTATATCTTTATATAGACTTTTTAGTAGTTGCTCTAGATATTAGATTATACATACAAAGGACAAGTCTACTGTTATTAACATTTCACTAGTTTGACTGAAATGTAGAAACCTCTCTCTTAATGTCTCTTACCCTCCCTTTATAATGTCTTAAATGTTTCCTGCACATATATTGAAAATTATTTCAGATAATGTTACAATTTTTGCTTCAACCATCAAATATAATTTAGAAAACTCAAGAAGAGAAGAAAATTGATTTTGCCATATTTTTACTTTTCCATTATTCTTTTTTCCTTCCTCATGTCCCACGTTTCCTTTGTTTTTTTCTCCAGCTATCTGAAGGACTTCCTTTAGCAATTCTATTAAAGCTGGTATGATGCAACCAGTTGTCTTAGGTTTTTCACCTATCTGGAAATGTATGAGTTTCTTCTTCAGTCTTGAAAGATATTTTTGCTGAAGATTTCTGAACCAATGGTTCTTTCCTTTCAAGACTTCTTTCTGGCCTTCTCTGGTATCTAATGAAAAATCTTATCATTCCTCTCACTGCCTTTTTTAGATTTCTTCTCAGATCTTTAGTTTTCGAAGTTTGTATACAATGTGTTTGACTTGGATATTTTTGGGTTTGTCCTATTTGGGATATACTCACCTTCTTGAATCCTACAAATTTTGGAAATTTTTAACCCTTGTCTCTTCAAATATTTTTTCAGTCCCATTCTCTTTCTGTTCTCTTTTTGGGGCTCTGATGATACAAATGTTAGATCTTTAGTTATGATCCTACAGGTTTCTGACGCTTTGTTTCGCCACTTTCTTTTGTTGAGACCTTAAAGTTCACTGATTCTTTCTTCTGTTTTCCCATTCTGTTAAGCACAGTCATTGAATTTTATTAGTTTGGTTATTATATTTTTGAAATCTAAAATTTCCATTTGATTCTTCTTTCTTCTGCTTAACTTTGTTTTTAACTTGTTTCAATGTTTATAATGCTTATTGAAGCATATTTATGATGGTTGATTTAAAATTCTCTCAGATAATTCCAACATATATATCAAACTTGATGTTGGTATCATTTGATTATCTCTTTTTATTTAAGTTGAGAGTTTTCTGTTTCTTAGTATGACAAATGATTTTCGTTTTTATCCTGAACATGTTGGATATTAAGTTATAAGACTGGATCTTATTTAAATCTTCTGTTTTAGCAGTCTTCTTGACCCTCCATCAATGGGGATGGGATATGGAAGGGTGTCACTTTATCACTGCCAGGTAAATAGAGAAATCTAGTTCCCTACTCAGCCTACATTGATCTACTGGGAGAAGGGTGCCTCATTATTGCTATGTTGGGAGTGGAAGTTCAGGCTCTTCCCTCAGCCTCCTCTGATACCACTCTGACCAGGAAGGGAGGACCACCTCCTTACTGCTCCCCATTGACATTGTAGGATGGAAGCAGGTGCCTCATTGCCTCTGGGCAGCAGTGAAATCCTGGCCCCCTCCTAAGCTTCCTCTGACACCATTCTCTGTTGTGGATGTGGAGAGCCCCCTACTGCTATACAGAGGTGAAGACCTCCATGCTTCTTACAGGGTCTCCCACAGAAAGGGGGTTGGTGTGGCAGTATTCTCCAGTCCACCTTCCCTGATACCTCCTTAGCAGTGGAGGACAAGGGTGCCTCATTATAAGACTGGATCTTATTTAAATCTTCTGTTTTAGCAGTCTTCTTGACACTCCAGTACAGCTGGGTAAATGTGGAAGTCTGGTATCTCCATAAGGTATTTACTGACTGGGATGAGAATGAGGCCAGTTTTCTCATGGCCTACAGTAGTATTGTCGAAAACTTTTCTGTCTTGCCTGGTTATCCTATTTCTGGTCCTTTGGCTAGGGAGAGCAGGCTTTACTTGAGGCTTTTATGTTGTTTTTTTTATTGTTTGCACCCACTGCTGTTTCTAGATTGCAGATTTCAACCAGGCTTCTAGATGCTAGCACCCAGTCCAGGCTTCATGAGACACAGTTTAAAGCCCAGTGCACCACTGTATTGTTTTCTCAGGTCCTGAGCACCCGTGCAATCCACCTTCTTATACCTGCCTTTCAGAGTCTTCTTGTATTTGTTTTATATATAATATCTAGGGATTTTAGCTGTACTTAGTGGGAGAAATAAGTAGTAGTACATTTACTCTGTCTTGCCCAGAACCAGAGGTCTTATGACTATATAGTTTTGACATTTATAGTTTTTGGTTTAATATCACCCCAGTGAACAGTAATGCTAGTTCACTTGGCCCTGTTATATTACTCCCACATAAACTCATTTTTTAAAAACTTAAGTTAAAAGTGTCCCCCAGTATGGCTGCAAGGCTGTCTCTGCAGTATTAACTAAACAAGTTTTCCTCAAATTTACATGAAAACATCTTTACTAATCCTAATCAGAGCCCATCAGATCCCACTTAATAAGCAGGCTAGCAATTTACAAATGAAAGCCTTTTTAAGGGTATTAAAAGCAGAGATACAACCAAATGACAAACAAAAGAAAGAAATGGGAAAAGATAAAAACAAAACCTAAAGACTAGGTAAATCTACAAAATAGATCATTTAGTACATAAATAACTGAGAGTGGATATCAACTACTTAATAGCCTCATTGTTTATGCTGCCAATTCCAGGCTTATTGTTTCTCTGCTATGTTTTTGAATCATATGACATCTCACAGAGCATGCAAGAGAAAAACCTAAACATTTTATTTGATTTGTAATGGCTTTCACAGTGAAGTCCATCTCAGCCAAATTTCATGCCCACTCCCTGGGCCTTCATAAGACACTGTCATGTCGCTTCTTTCCTCTGTGCATTTGCCCAAGATACCTCTTCCAGAAATACCCTCATTACCCCACCCCAGTTCACCTGGTGAATTTCTGCTCTGTAAACCTGTAAAAAAAATCTTCTTGGGGACTTCTCTCAGATTTCTGTGCACATATATAAGACTGCCTCCTCTAAGAAGCTGTGGGTACCTGGAACCACAAGGACTGTGTTCCCAGCACTTCCTAGAGTACCTGGTACATACCAGAGTCTCAATGTTTGTTTAGTGAATGAACAGTCTTCTCATCTTCATGTATATTCCTTTTCATTGTCTTGCCTTCTGAAATCAGAGAAACTGTTCCATCTTCACTCCGATTTTGGTACCTGCTTACCTTCTTCCTTATCACTTGTTCACTCATTAATTTATTCAATAAATATTTATTATACTGAGTTTGCTATTATATAGGTCATCAGTGACCCCCTAGTTGTTTTCCCATTCACCATTCCTCCCTGTTTTTCTGCAGCAGGAAACTGATGCCCAACCATGCATGTTAAGTATCTCCTGTGTACTATGTACTTTTCTGATTCTGGGAAAGTTGGCTACCAGAAATAAGAACATTGCCATAAAATACAGCATTGAAAATTCCCCAGCTGTGACATTTCTTTCTTTACCCATTTTAAAAATTAAAAATTTTCTTTGATCCAGGACACTGTATAGCTCAGAATGTAAGGCATATCTTAAAAAAAAAAAAATTCTGGCGCAATCCCAAGCATTGGTTGAATATTTACATTTTGATGACCTTTAAAGATCCTGCATTAAATTTGTAAGATTTTTACATCATGAAATAGCCTCCAGAGAATCCATTATAATCTTTATTACCCTATCTGTACCTAGAATACTCTATGGTCACATGCAGTGATCTTGTCATTGCTGTATGCTACATCACATGCAAAACATTTCTTAATTACTATAGTGGAATATTTTTTAAATGTATGATTATTTTTTAATATCTCTATAGACAGTTTTATAAATTAGACTAAGTAAAGAGTTTGTGATATTGATATGAGCTAGGTTCTTTAGTGGATGGGAGAGTACATGGAATAGAAAGTTCAGTGCGTTTCTCTGACTTTGAACAAAGGAAAGAATAGACTCACATTAAACTAAATAAGTCAGTCTATTTTAGTTCCAAGGGGTTCAGCTCATGAGACAAAAAGATGACTACAGTTGCCTGCAGGTGACAGTCCACAAGAGGAGGGTGGACCTGTTTGTGTCTTGGAGGGGGTGGCTGGGATAAGGAGATATGGTTAACCTTCTGCTTGTGGGTTTCCAGCCTAGCAGCTTAAATGTAACATTGGTCCTTTCAGTCTGCAAACTAGTAAGACCATGATGAATCCATTACACTTTGATAATTTTAGTTCAACAGTGAAGTCACCTGTACATATCGATAATACCCTATTATAGTAGATTTCTGTCACTGGGAACCAAGCAGTAGGTTATATGTATGGCTTGCAGAATCCACAAAGCATTGTTTTAAAATTTAACTCCTTACTTTAAAAAATAGACATTTTAGTACAGTTTGGGATTTACAGAAAAATTGAGAAGACAGTAGAGTTGCTGTATGCCCTGGATTTGCCTCATTGTTAACATCTTTTTAATGATCCAATATCAATGCATTATTATTAATGTTCACAGTTAGATTTCCTTAGATTTTACCTAATGTATTTTTTCTGTTCTAGGATCTCATTCAGAATAACACATCATGCTAAGTTGTCATATCTTTTTAGGCTCCTCTTAGCAATGGCAGTTTCTCAGACTTTCCTTATTTTTGATGAACTAGACAGCTTTGAGGAGTACTCATGAGGTATTTTGTAAGAGGCACCAGTATTGAAATTTGTCCCATGTTTTTCTCATAAGACTTGAGTTACAGGTTTTTAGGAGGAAGTTCACAGAGGTAAAGTGCCGTTTTCATCATATCATTTCAAGTATGCATACTGTCAACATGATGTATGACTATCGTTGACCTTCACCAATAAGCTGAAATAGTGTTTGTCAGGTTTCCCACTGTAAAATTACCCTTTCCCTCTCCCTTTCTATAAGGTACTATGTGCAGCCCATATCCAAGGAGTGAGAGTTATGCTCCACATCCTGAGGGAGAATACCTGCATAAATTATTTGGAATTCTTTTGTACAGATTTCTCTCTTCTTCCCATTCATTAAAATTATTCAATAATTTTATGTCAGTATGTAGTCATGGATATTTATTTTATACTTTGGGTTATAATCCAATTCTACTTTATCTCTTTTGTTGCTTAAACTGTTCTAGCTTTGACCACTAGGAGCTCTTTGTTTTGGTTCCCATGCTTCTTGACACACATCATCAATGTGGGGGGTAAGGGAGGCATTTGTTTTTGTTTCTTTTGAGCATTCCCTTATTTTCTGACATGGCAAGATGCTCCAGGCTCATCTTATATATTTCCTGCCCTAGTTCTAGAATCAGCCATTTCTCTCAGTAGTCCTGGCTCCTGTTATTAGAGAATGGTGTTAGAAACCAGGATCTGGATGAAGGTGTGCTTATTGGTACTGGAGTGTCCTTTCTCTTAGGTCCTCTCGGATGGCAGAGCAAAAATATTTTTGTGTGTAGCCTTTGTATATACACATGTCTGTAAGTATTTCTATATGTAAGCATTTGTACCTATATTAAACTAAACATACTGATGTCTCAAACTCTAATCCATTACCACTTGAGTCATTCTAGTCTCCTCTCCTTGCTTATTTGTAAATTCCTATTCAACAGTGAGAAACTTAGCTCCTATTATCAGTCATCTATTTACTTGCTTGCTCAATTCCAGTTTGTATGTATAGCAGTATCATAAGTTTTAACCCTAGAATACAGAGCATTTGTGTAGTTTCTTTTGCCTTTGGCCTTACAGGCTCTACTCATTTCCAAATTATTTAGGTCAGCACCTTTTCCTCTCCCTCTCCTTCAGTGAAGATATTTCATACATTTTTTTAAAATTAAAGCATCATTAACATACAATCTTATGTTGGTTTCACATGTAAATCACAGCGTTTCAACAGTCTCTGTGATCAACTTATATTGTGATTGCAAATTATTGTGCCTTTTATTCTCCTCTTCCTGCCCCTCTGCACCTACACCAACCCCACTCCCTTAGTAACCACTAGTCACTTCTCAGTGTCTATGAATCTTCTGCTGTTTTGTTCCTTCTGTTTTGCTTTGTTTTTTATATTCCACAAGTAAGTGAAGTCATATGGTATTTGTCTTTCTCTGCCTGGCTTATTTCATTGAACATAATACCCTCTAGATCCATCTATGTTGTTGCAAATGTCAGGATTTCTTTTCTTTTATGGCTGAATAATATTCCATAGTGTATATGTACCACATTTTTATCCATTCATCTATTGATGGCTACTTAGGTTGCTTCCATAGCTTGACTATTGCAAATAGTGTGGCAGTAAACATATGGGTGCATATGTCTTTTTGAATCAGGGGTTTTGTTTTCCTCAGTTAAATTTCTAGGAGTGGAATTGCTGGGTCAAATGATATTTCTATTTTTAGGTTTTTGAGGAACTTCCATATTGCTTTCCACAGCAGTTGCACCAATTTGCATTCCCACATAACAGTGTAGTGGGAATTTTCTCTGCATCCTTACCAGCTTTTCTTCTTTCTTGTCTTTTGGATAGTGGCCATTCTAACTGATGTGAGGTGTTACCTCATTGTGGTTTTAATTTGCATTTCCCTGATGATTAATGATATGGAGCATCTTTTTATAAGCCTGTTGGCCATTTGTATTTCTTCTTTGGAGAAGTGTTCAAGTCCTCCGATTTTTTAAATAGGTTATTTGTTTTTTGGGTTTTGAGGCATATAAGTTCTTTATATATTTTGGATGTTAAGCCCTTATCAGATGAGTCATTTACAAATATATTCTCCCATACTATAAGAAGCCTTTTTGTTCTGCTGATGGTGTCCTTTCCTATACAGATTTAATTTGATGTAGTCCCATTTGTTCATTTTTTATTTTGTTTCCCTTGCTCAAGGGGATGTGTCCAGGAAAAAATCGTTCTTACTTACATTCAAGAGATTTTTGCCTACATTTTCTTCTGAGAGTTTTATGGTTTCATGACTCACATTCAGGTCTTTGCTAGTATAATTTTTGTCTGGGTGGGGAGAAGTATTCCTGATGCTTACTCATCATCTTCCCAGATCCTGTACTCCTGTGTCTTTAAAATTTACACTTGGTTTAATTCTGAAGTTAATTGACATTGCTATCCTTGTTCAGTACCAGCACAAGGACTTCCCAGTACTCTTTTCTAAAATTAATGCTTGTTCTGATGGATCCATATAAATCCCACTCTCTTGGTTCCCCTTTGCTTCTTGCACTGTAGTTGTTTTGGCTGGGTACAGTTTCTTGCTGAAGTGAGCGGTAAATTTAGTGATTTTTCTGCCTGAAACACCTTTACTTCACTTTTGTGCTGTTGCCTGATACATATCAGGGTAGAAAACTCTTAAGCTGAGATATTTCCTGCTAGTATTTTGAACATATTATTCTGTTACCTTTGAGTATAATCTTATTGTTATTTTCTAGCATTTTTCACCACCAATGAAATGTCTGTTATCATTCCTTAGTTTTGGTGTCTCCTGATACTCAACAATCAGTAACATTTACTAAGTTCACCTTGATAACCCTAATTCATTTAATCTTTACAAAAATATTATAAATCATAAATACTGTTTTCCCCTACATTCCAAAGGAGAAAACGGATTAAGAGAGTATACAGTATTGTCCAGGGACAAATAGGGTACAGTTAGAATTGAATCCCAATTGTCACTGTCTCTTAAATGCTACAAAGCAGTCAGACAAGACAGGGAAAGAGAAGTGTCCACTGAAACAGGGTGCAGATTCCCCATACCAGCTCACCAAGAAGCAGTCTCCTTGATCTCCTCCATGATCATTAACTCTGAGACAAAGTTTTTGCCAAATGTGAGCTCTTATAGGTAATTAAGCACTTATCACAGAGGCCTCCCTCTTGGACATAAATTCACAACCTATAAAGGCAAGGAAGGAAGAGCTCTCACCTCCCTATGCCCTTCCCCTTGGATAAAAAGGAAATTGTGTGTCTTCATTTAGGTTTTGTGTAGTATTCTCTTCATAAAACCTACTGACTAAATATTTTTCTTCTGTAGTACATGTGGAACTTAACCTTATCAGAGGCCTGATCGCTCCCAGTAATTCCTTTCAGAGAAATGTCAGAGAAAATTGTTATTTTTCTGACAGTGCTGAGAAGACTTAGCTCTACTCCAACAAAATTGGAGATTAAAATTGAGATTCCAGATTTAAAAAAATTTAATTACACTAAGATATATCTGGAATTCAGTTGCATTGTTGTACTTTTGCCTCTCAAAATGGTTTATCAGGCACCTGTTGCCATGCGAATTCCACTTATTATCAATAAATTCAGAAAAAGGTAGCAAACATTCTTGGCACTCCACTGTAGGCAATCAGGTGTACTTTAAAATTCATGTGAGCTTTGCCTCCTCTTACCCAAAGAACAAACAGTGCATTTGTAACTACTGTAGGTAAGAACAAAATTCAGAAATCTGAGAAATTAAAACTTAACTATTGTAGCACTTTTTTTTTTTGGTATTCCAAAATCACTTCTTCCTCGAAGTACCCTGGGATTTCCTCTACTCCTTCCTAATTAACACGTACATCTGAGTTACGAGAAGGCCTGCCAGTGCCTCTCTGATCCATTAACAGTATTGTGCTGTAATAACCGCACTGTGAGATTTAACAGCTTCCAGTGAATTCTGTGTATGCTTCTAGTAAATTATCAAAACTGAAGGTGGTGTTTGGGGACCCCTAAATTTGGATTGGTGGCAAAAGTGAGAGTGGTTTTGGGGACTCCTGAACTTTGTACTAGTATATATGTTTACAAATCCCAGCCTCACCATTTCTCATTTTTCTTGTTTGCAAAACAGGGGTAACTCTTTACAGGGTTGTTATGATAGCTAAATAAAGTAACATACATAAAACATCTAGGCAAGTGCTTTGCCTGTAGTCTTAAAGGCTTTTTCCTAAAAGTGCTGCTCATTTGATTTTTTCAGTAAAGAATACTGTAGTATCACAAGGAGGAATACTTGTACAAAATACCTCCAGTGGTGTTAATAAATAGCTCTTGATTTGTTCTTTTCAGTTCATATGCAGCATTTCCTCCTGATTTTATCTCTTGGATGTATAGAAATTAATGCCTTTGTGTTATTAGAACTTTTTGATACAGTATAAATACAGTATAGCTACTGTATTTATAATTTAAAAGCAGAATAACTTGATCAACACATAGTTGGGGCAAGTGATTGGGAAGGCCAAATGCTAAGAATTTTTGTTTGTGACATTTTGAATTTGAAGTAGCTATGGATCTTCCATATAGACTGGTCAATATAGAAGACACAGTGAAACTAATGGGAAGTCAGTTATTCATTTATAAAAAAAGAAGGAGAATGCTTGCCTATATTACTAGGGAACAGTTAAGGTAACAGGAAGACTTTCATTATGTCAGTTTTATGTTTTAATTATAATTTTGCCAGAAGGGATGAAACTATGTAAATCAGATCCAGTAAAAAAATATTTCACTGTGAAATACTTGAAGGACATGATGGTTCTTATTTCTGTCATTTTTCCAGTTTGCCAGCTAACAGCATGCAATAGTGTTGTGGGCAATGCCATGGATTCTTGAACACCCTCAGATTTTTATCTTGGCTCTTCCACTTATGGAGGATAGGAATTGTCACCACATGTGTTACTTAGCATTTTTGGACTTTGACTTTTGAGGTCTGCATTTAAACTTTTGGTTCCTCAGCATTTGCCTCGGAGGAGAGAGTCTCCATTGTGCTATTCCTGGGCAGAGTAGTAGTTAATAGCACACTTCTCCTCAGTATGCTTACTGTTTAGACTTCATGCTGAGGAAGGTGGAAGTACTCTAAGAATTTGGAATATAAAGATCATTTTCTATAACTTTTGTATCAAACAAAGGAAGTTAACTTAGAAATACACATAAGTCCAGGGTAAAAAAGTTTCTCTTTGCATGCTGAAATACTTGATGATGTAATGGTTATTATTTGTCATTTTTCCAGTTTGACTGCTGACAGTGTGGAATAATGTAATGACCACGAGCTCTTGAACACCCTTGAATTTTTTTTTGTCTTATCATTAATCTACAATTACATGAAAGACATTATGTTTACTAGGCTCCCCCCTTCACCAAGTCCACCCCACATACCTCTTCACAGTCACTGTCCATCAGCATAGTAAGATGCTGTAAAATCACTACTTGTCTTCTCTGTGAACACCCTTGAATTTGAATCTTGGCTCTTGAAACGTGGGTAGGACATTTGAAACATTTGTTACTTAGCTTTCTTTGACTTTTACCCTCATTTGAAAGATGGGATTCCAACCACACATATTTGTAAAGTGGATTTTAAAGCTGGAGAAGCAAACACAGTTGGACACATCATAAATATTTGTTACTACCATTGTCATGCTCATCTCCTTTCCTCCACCCTATGTTGTTAATAATACACTCTTTCTTTACTTGGATGGATTGGTCATTGTTTTAAACTTTACTTTTTTGTTCTATCAAAATTCTACATAGAGTTCAAAAAGTCAAAGTTGAAAAAAAAATTCAGCAGTTCCTTGTATTCTTCCTTAAAGATATGCCTCTTTCTCTCTCTCAAGCAAAAATCATTTTCAGCTTTCCTAAATGATTCTTTTTGTATTTGTCTTCATATCTAAATTAGCTACTTAATACTGCTGCTGCTAATTTTATGTTCTCTATTTGCTTATTATCACTTTACTTTATATTATGGAAGAGGAGGAAGTCATCGGAGTATATGGATGTGTTTAATCCACCATCTTTAGTAGGATCTTTGTATCATTTAAAATAATAACATATTTGTCATTATTCTGATTAATGAAATTTTCCCTATGTGAAATAACAAGTAATAAGAATAACACCTTTTTGATGAGAGGATTAAAGATGGTGGTGTGAGAGGTGAGACAGAGGCTTCCTCCTACAACTGTATATAATATGAAAATATAATTAATACAAGTAATCCTGAGAGAGCAACAGGAAAGAGGACTGCGCCAGACCGCATACACCTGGGGAAAAAAAGCAGACCTTACAGAACAGGGTAAGGTACGAAAGCTGTGGCCTGGCGGTACCCAAGACCTTCCTCCACCCCAGCTCACTGGCAGGAAGAAGAGAAACTGAACAGGGAGGGAGTGGAGGCCTGGGACTTCTGAATACCTAACTCTGGAGATCTGCCCTGGGAACACAAACCTACATTTCATGGTGCTTTCATGATACTCGTAATTACGGGATTGGAAAGATAAGACAGGCAGAATTCCTGGAGAGACTGAGATTCCAGCCACTTGTGGAAAGCAGGGATCCATATCCGGCTGCTCTGGGACAAAACCTTATACCTGTATGCTCGGCCAACTGCTTCAGGCAGTGGAGACAGGCATAGCAGCCGGGAAGCAGAAACAGCTCTTTCCTCCCCCCAGGCACCAATCCCACTCCCCTGCAGCCCCCAACATTGTTTCAGGGACTGAGCAGCTCCAGAGACTACAGCTTCTGGACACTACAGGGCACCATATACAAATATGAAACACCGAAGGAACCTGGTCCAGAGTAAAATTAATATAAACCCTGAGAAAGATGACATGGACCTCATGACTCTTCCTGAAAGGGAATTCAAAATAAAAATCATCAACATGCCAATGGAGGTACTTGAAGATATTCAAGAACTCAGGAATGATTTCTGGTCAGAGATCCAATCATTGAGGAGCACAAGGGAGGGAATTAAAAGCAGGTTGGATATGGTGGAGGAGACTATACATGAAATAGAAACTAGAGAAGAGGAATACAAAGAAGCTGAGGCACAGAGAGAAAAAAGGATCTCTAAGAATGAAAGAATATTGAGAGAACTGTGTGACCAATCCAAATGGAACAATATTTGCATTATAGGGGTACCAGAGGAAGAAAGAGAAAAAGGGATAGAAAGTGTCTTTGAGGAGGTAATTGCTGAAAACTTCCACAATCTGGGGAAGGAGATAGTTTCTCAGACCATGGAGATGCACAGATCTCCCAACACAAGGGAAGCAAGGAAGACAACACCAAGACATATAGTAAGTAATTAAAATTGCAAAGATCAAGGATAAAGACAGACTGTTAAAAGCAGCCAGAGAGAGAAATAAGATCACATATAAAGGAAAGCCCATCAGGCTAACATCATATTTCTCAGTGAAACCTTACAGGCCAGAAGAGAGTGGCATGATGTATTTAATGCAATGAAGCAGAAGGGCCTGGAACCAAGATTACTTTATGCGGCAAGATTATCATTTAAATTTGAAGGAGAGATTTAAAAATTTCCAGATAAGCAAAAACTGAGAGAATATACCTCCCACAAACCATCTCTACAGTGTATTTTGGAGGGACTGCTATAGATGGAGATGTTCCTAAGGTTTAATAGCTGTCACCAGAGGTAATAAAACCACATTAAGAAAGTAGAACAGCTAATTACTAAGCAAATGCAAAATTGAATTAACTATCCCAAAAATCAATCAAGAGATAGACAAATAGTACAGAATATGATGTTAGGTATCATATAAAGAATGAAGGAGGAAGGAAAAGGAGAAAAGAGAAAAACCCCCTTAGATTGTGTTTGTAATAGCATATTAAGTGAGTTAAGTTCTTATATAGTAAGGAAGTTAACCTTGAATCTTTCATAACCACGAATCTAAAGTCTACAATGGCAAAAAGTACATACCTATTGATAATAACCCTGAGTGTGAATGGACTGAATACACCAATCAAAAGACATAGAGTCACTGAATGGATAAAAAGCAAGACCCATCTATATGCTGCCTACAAGAGACTCACTTTAAACCCAAAGACATACACAGACTAAAAGTGAAGGAATGGAAAAAGATATTTCATGCAACTAATAGAAAAAATCAGGAGTTGCAGTACTTGTATCAGACAAAATAGACTTCAAAGCAAAGAAAGTCACAAGAGACAAAGAAGGACATTACATAATGCTAAAGGGGTCAATCCAACAAGAAGATATAACCATTATAAATATCTATGCTCCCAACACAGGAGCACCTACATAGGTGAAACAAATACTAAATGAACTAAAAGGGGAAATAGAATGTAATGCATTCATTCTGGGAGACTTTAACACTCCACTCACTCTGAAGGACAGATCAACCAGAGAGAAAATAAGTAAGAAGACAGAGGCACTGAACAACACATTAGAACAGATGGACCTAACAGACATCTACAAAACTCTACACCCAAACTCAGGAGAATACACATTCTTCTCAAGTGCACATGGATCATTTTCAAGAATAGATCATATACTGGGCCACAAAAAGAGCCTCACTAAATTCAGAAAGATTGAAATTGTACCAACCAGTTTCTCAGACCACAAAATTATGAAACTAGAAATAAATTATGTAAAGAAAATGAAAAATCCCACAAACACATGGAAGCATCACAACATGCTCCTAAATAACCAATGGACCAATGACCAAATAAAAGCAGAGATTAAGCAATATATGGAGATAAATGACAACAATAATTCAACACTGCAAATACTGTGGGATGCAGCCAAGGCTGTGCTAAGAGGAAAGTATATTGCAATACAGGCCTACCTCAAGAAAGAAGAACAATCCTATCTAAGCAGTCTAAACTCACAGTTAATGAAACTAGAAAAAGAACAACAAATGAGACCCAAAGTCAGTAGAAGGGGGGACATAATTAAGATTAGAGCAGAAATAAATAAAATTGAGAAGAATAAACAATAGAAAGAATCAATGAAAGCAAGAACTGGTTCTTGGAGAAAATAAACAAAATAGATAAACCCCTAGCCAGACTTATCAAGAAAAGAAGAGAGTCTACACACATAAACAGAATCAGAAATAAGAAAGGAAAAAATCACTACAGACACCACAGAAATACAAAGAATTATTAGAGAATACTATGAAAAATTATATGCTAACTTACTGGATAACCTAGAAGAAATGGGCAACTTTCTAGAAAACTGCAACCTTCCAAGGCTGACCATGGAAGAAACAGAAAATCTGAACAGACCAATTACCAGCAACGAAATTGAACTGGTAATCAAAAAACTACCTAAGAACAAAACCCCTGGACTGGATGGCTTCACCGCTGAATTTTATCAGGCATTTAGTGAAGACCTAATACCCATCCTCCTTAAAGTTTTCCAAAGAATAGAAGAGGGAATACTTCTAAACTCATTCTATGAGGCCAGCATCACTCTAATACCAAAACCAGACAAAGACATCACAAAAAAGAAAATTAGAGACCAATAGCCCTGATGGACATAGATGCAAAAATACTCAACAAAATATTAGCAAACCGAATTCAAAAATACATCAAAAAGATCATCCATCATGATCAAGTAGGATTTATTCTAGGGGTGCAAGGATGGTACAACATTCGAAAATCCATCAACATCATCCACCACATAAACAAAAAGAAGGACAAAAACCACATGATCATCTCCATAAATGCTGAAAAAGCATTCAACAAAATTCAATGTCCATTCATGATAGAATCACTTAACAAAATGTGTATAGAGGGCAAGTACCTCAACATAATAAAGGCCATATATGACAAACCCACAGCAACATCATAAATAACAGAGAATCTGAAAGCTTTTCCTCTAAGATTGGGAACAAGACAAGGATGCCCACTTTCCCCACTTATATTCAACGTAGTACTGGAGGTCCTAGCCACGGCAATCAGACAACACAAAGAGACAAAATGCATCCAGATTGGCAAGGAAGAAGTTAAATTGTCCCTGTTTGCAGATGACATGGTGTTGTACATAAAAAACCCTAAAGACACCACTCCAAAACTATTAGATCTAATATCTGAATTCAGCAAAGTTGCAGAGTACAAAATTAATACACAGAAATCTGTGGCATTCCAATACACTAAGAAATAATTAGCAGACAGAGAAATCAGGGAAATAATTCCATTCACAGTTGCATCAAAAAGAATAAAATACCTAGAAATAAACCCAACCAAGGAAGTGAAAGACCTATACCCTGAAAACTACAAGACACTCTTAAGAGAAATTAAAGAGGACACTAACAAGTGGAAACTCATCTCATGCTCATGGATAGGAAGAACTAATACTGTCAAAATGGCCATCCTGCCTAAAGCAATCTATGGATTCAATGCAATTCCTATCAAAACACCAACAGCATTCTTCAATGAACTGGAGAAAATCATTCTCAAATTCATATGAAACTACAAAACACCTCGTGTAGCCAAAGCAATTTTGAGAAGGAAGAATAAAGCTGGGGGCATCATGCTCCCCACCTTCAAGCTCTACTACAAAGCCCCAGTAATCAGTAATCAAGACAATTTGGTACTGGCACAAGAACAGACCCATAGACCAATGGAACAGACTAGAAAGCCCTGGTATAAACCCAGCCATATCTGGTCAATTAATATACAATAAAGGAACCGTGGATATACAATGGGGAAATGACAGCCTCTTCAACAGCTGGTGTTGGCAAAACTGGACAGCTACATGCAAGAGAATAAAACTGGATTATTGTTTAACCCCATACACAGAAGTATACTCGAAATGGATTAAAGACTTGAATGTAAGTCATGAAACCATAAAACTCTTAGAAGACAACATAGGCAAACATCTCCTGAATATAAGCATGAGCAAATTCTTCCTGAATGCATCTCATCTGCTCGAACAAGGGAAACAAAAGCAAAAATGAACTCATGGGATCACATCAAACTAAAAAGTTTCTGTACGGCAAAGGACACCATCAACAGAACAAAAAGGCATCCTACAGTATGAGGGAATATATTTGTAAATGACATATCTGACAAGGGGTTAACATCCAAAATATATAAAGCACTTACATGCCTCAACACCCAAAAAGCAAATCCCCAATTAACAAATGATCAGAGGATATGAAGAGACAGTTCTCCAAAGAAGAAATTCAGATGGCCAACAGACACATAAAAAGATGCTCCACATCACTAATCATCAGGGAAATGCAAATTAAAACCACAATGAGATATCACCTCACACCATTAAGGATGGCCAGCATCGAAAAGACTAAGAACAACTAATGCTGATGACGATGCGGAGAGAGGGGAACCCTCCTACACTGCTGGTGGGAATGTAAGCTAGTTCAACCATTGTGGAGGTTCCTCAAAAAACTGAAAATAGAAATACCATTTGAACCCGAAATCCCACTCCTTGGAATTTACCCAAAGAATACAACTTCTCAGATTCAGAAAGACATATGCACCCCTAAGTTTATCGCAGCACTTTTTACAATAGCCAAGATATGGAAGCAACCTAAGTGTCCATCAGTAGATGAATGGATAAAGAAGAAGTGGTACATATACACAATGAAATACTATTCAACCATAAGAAATAAACAAATCTTACCATTTGCAACAACATGGAATAGAGCTGGAGGACATTATGCTCAGTGAAATAAGCCAGGTGGAGAAAGACAAATGCCAAATGATTTCCCTCATTTGTACAATGAAGCAAACTGAAGCATCAAAATAGCTGCGGACTCAGAGACTCCCAAGTATGAACTAGTGGTTACCAAAGGGGATGGGTGTGGGAGGGTGGATGGGGAGGGAGGGACAAGGGGATTGAAGGGTATTATGTTTAGTACACATGGTGTGGGGGATCACTGGGAAAACAGTGTTGCACAGAGAAGACACCGTAACTCTGTGGCATCTTACTGCACTGATGGACAGTGTCTGCATTGGGGTATGGGTGGGGACTTGATAATATGGGTAAATGTAATAACCATATTGTTTTTTCATGTGAAACCTTCATGAGAGTGTATATCAATCATACCTTAAAAAAAAGAATAATACCTTTTGTACAGCGTTTGCTTGATCTAGACAATAGGAGCCCTAGAAGTGGCTCATGTGGTTGACAAGGACACAGATCTTTAGCAGCCTGGATTTATTTAGTCAGGGCTGCTTGTGGCATGTTTTTGAGATCACCTATGACCTTTTGAGTTTATCTGTAATTCTGCATAGATTTGCCTTTTCCCTTTCTGTTGTATTTAAGGAATTCTTGAAGCAGGGTGACCTCATGTCTCAGCATGCTTAACCTCAGATTCTGTGATTTGGGGTTTCATTCCTGTGTTTATGCAGCTCTCTCTTTAAGATTATTTTTGTGTCAGTCATACTGAATTTTGGCCTTTAGCTTCTGCATTTTGCATGAAACAGTTTGACTTTTTCTGAGCTGTCAGTTGTTATTCAGTATGATTGATTATTCTCAGATTGTCTTGAGAGGGGGCATGTATAGATTCAGTTTTGTTGTAGGGGTCTGAAGACTCAGCATTAATTTAAGAGTAACCTGCTGGTAATAGACTGAATGTGTATGTCCCTTCACAATTTATGTGTTGGGAGTCCTAGCCTTCCAGGCTAACCCTCCAGACTGGGCCTCTAAGCAAGTAATTGAGGCTAAATGAGATCATAGGGGTGGTGCCCTGATCTGATAGGATTGATATTCTTGGAAAAAGAGATACCAGAGTACCTGTTCTCCTAAACCTTCCACAAACACTGAGAAAGGGCCATGTGCATCCATGGTGAAAGATGGCCATCTGCCAGAAGCTTCATCTTAGACTTCCAGCCTTCAGAACTGCGGAGAAATTAATTTCTGTTGTTCAAGCCATTCAGTCTCCAGTATTTTATGGTGGCCCAAGCAACTGACACACTTACCTTGTGTTACAGCTGCTTGGTCTTATAGTTTGTTTTCTTAGACATCTACATTGGCAGTTAGAGTTTCCAGTTGTCAGATTTTAGCTTACAATTGTCATATCTGTGTAACTAATTTCTTTCATTTTAAGGCAGGTTAGAGGTTTTTGTAGTCAGTAGAGACCAGATCTTCAAACTGCATTAGGATTTAGGAAACCAAATTAGTGGGTTCCAGTGAACAATTTTTTAAATGAAATACATTGCCTGTATTTTTCTGAAAGTTATGTTTCCAGAGAAGGAGTGTGTGTGTGTATGTGTATGTGTACTAGATTGAGATATGAAATGTACTTCTTACTATAGGTTGTTTCAAGAAAAGATTTTTAAGGCTATTTTTAAAGACTTAAGGTTTGTAAGTCTGTTGCTCCAGCCTGAACTTATCTTTAGTCCCATGGCAAATGGTTATTATTAGGGTTTGAGGGAAAAGGAAGACCCAGGAGTGTGAGCCCTGAGGGATCAGACTTCTAAACCCAAAAAGAGACCCGGAAATATAAACCCCAAAAGGGAAAGACATAGAGAAGAGAAGAATATGCTTTTCTGTTTTACTGGGCTGGCAAAGCAGCAGGGACCACCCAAGAGGACTGTTCTAGGAGGGCCGAACTCATGGCGGGGTGGGAGTGATTTAGCACATCTCTCTCTGCACTCCCAAAGTGCCTATGCATAATCTCACTCGCTGCACACACCATGTCATATTATAGTTACTTTTAAAATGTTTGTGACTGGGCCATACTCAGAGTGGACACTCCGTAAATGCTAAAAGGAGGAAGGAATAAAAGGTATACGTCATTATGGGCCTCGTTGGACGATCATGCACATTAATGGTATGTTTACTCCTACACTAGTTGTGAAGTCACCCCACTTCCAGGTACGTGTGAATATTGTGCCTTCTATCATGAATACACTGTGAGAACAGTCTACTCTATTCTGATGGAACCAAGACCAACAAAATTCCATCCTATCTCTCAAGATGTTAGTAGAATGGGGGAGATTTTTTTTTTCATTCTGTGGCCTTCCAGATTTGTTAAGAGGTAAGGAGGAAGAGGTGAGGTCCTTATTTGTCTTAAGTGACAGTATAAATTATAGTAAGTCCAGTGCATTAACAAAGCCACCAGTCTTGGTGGGGTGGACGGGCTAGGGGAGGGAGCTACAGAAGCAGTCTTAATTGGTTGTTGGGCAAGTTCAGGGTACATGGAGGTCCAGGGAACTGTGATAGTCTAAGGAGATTTGTAAAGACTTCCCAGAGCAGAGGACATTTATGAAGGACCCTGAGGCATAAATAGGTGTTAATCAGTCAGAGGGAACAGCATGGGAGTTCCATGGGGTGGGTGTAGCTCACAAAGAGCCTCCGGATGGAAAGTTGATATTTAGACTATATGTTCTAGATAATGGGGCTCTGTCCTGTTGTGGGGATAGTGATCTCAGGCAGCCTGCAAAAGCTGGAAGCAGCCAGAACTGGAAAGAGAGGATCAATCAGTGGGAAGACTTACAAGTCCCAGAAGTGAGGGCCTGCCCTAGGGTGGTGTCAGGGACTGGCTGTAGCAATGCTGCAGAGGAAGAACCAGTGGGCCTGGCGGACCTTCAGATGTGAGGGCCCAGGGAAGGAGGCGCCTTCACTCTGTAGTTAAGGCTCGGCAGCCAAGGATGAGAGTGCCTTCACAGTAGTGGAGGACATCTGAGGGCAGTAGGTCTTGGGAGGGAAAATATTGGGGAGATGGGGATTTTATATCTTGGGCTGTAGACTTCATAGAGGCCTTGGGTCACCATTTCAGAGAATGGTCTTATTAGAATAAAATTTCTCATGATTCATAGGTAGACTAAATTTTTCCATTTATTTGGCATTTTTATCCCCCTAGAAAGCTCTTAGCTGTTAGGTAAAAATCAGATGTCATTGAAATTCATCATATTTTAATATTCTAAATCCAGAAACCTATATGTTTTCAGCGTTCTCTCAGCTAGAATGTGAAATTGTTACTTAATTTGGTTTATAATCAAGGTTTTTTAAAAGATGTTGGGATAACAAAGATTTGTCTGTTTATAAGTATCAATATATTATACATTTACACAAATGAATGCCAAATAGATGCTTTAAATTAAAAGCTGTCACAGTTCAATTAGTAATTCCTTCAGAGCCTTTTCAGCTTATTTCAACTAACTTTCTGTTTTCTTCGTTCCTGGTCATTATTCTACAGTGGCATTTGAAAGCAGTTTTCTTAAAAATAGTACAAATTGGATTATTCCCTTTATTAAAATTCTTAACAAGACTTTCCACTAATGATACTATATCCATGTTAGGCTAAAAACGCTAGTTTGAGTCATGTAGTTATCATTTCAGAATTAGAAGTCATTGATTAAGTCCTCACTAATAACTCAAGCAAAGTTTATTAATGAAAGCTAGATGCTGTTAACATAACCATGAAAATTCATACCAGATAAAAAGTGGCAACAACAGGAATTAGAATTGGCTTGTCCATTAACAACATGATGATGCCAAAAAATTTGATGAACTTCTTTCAGTGATACTACTGAAGATAAACTTGACCCTCAATTACATGGTGTTCTTTATTCCACAGCTGGGTCTTCCAGGTCCAGAATGGCAGCAGCCCTAAGGAAAAAGAAACTCTCCATTGACTATAGTACATTCTGCTCTCATCTGGAGCATGAAAGGATTTTCTTTAACATGATAAGGAGGAAAGATTGGGCCCATTTTTTATACTTACTTGATTTTTTTTTTTTCTGGGTGTTTTTACTTCTGTCCTGATTACATTTTTTTCTTTCTAGTTTAAGATTGATAGCGAATGGTGGACATGGATCGATTATGACCGCTTCCAGGAGCTCATCCAAGAATATGAAGACAGTAGTGGATCAAAAACTTTCAGTGCAAAGGATTATATGGCCAAAACTCCTCACTGGGCATTATTTGGTGCCAATGAAAGAGGCTTTGATCCCAAGGACACAAGATATCAGAGAAAAAACAAATCAAAGGATATTTCTTGATGTTGAAATTATGTGTAGGACATTGAAGGACAAAAACTAATGGCCCTAGAAGGTTCTCAGAGTGCACTGTGATTTTTCCAAGGACAAATTATCCAAGTTATATTTCATACAGAGGAGACTACAAAGCTGGCATGTGGGTTGGGAAACAGCATCCACACTTTGAGTTGTCTGGGACTCACCCTCAGCATTTCTTTCCATAACTCAGTTCCTTTCCTGATTTTAATTCTGAGAGGAAAATTGTTTTGGGGAAAGTACATAGCCATTATCAAAATTTAACCAACAATTTGAATTACAATTAGTAAGACTCCCTAGAATGCTATTCATGAGAGTGCTGTAAGGAATGAATGTCTGATTCACTTCCCCCTGTGGCCTTTGGATTGTACTTCTCTGAGGTAAGTGTATCTGCTCTCTCTGAGGTCACCATCCCTTTTTTGTGAATCTTATGATAACACCGTCTGAAAGTTATTTGTCATAATTCTCAATTATTTTAAATACTGCATAGGTTACTTTAAAGTTTTGCTTAGTACTGATGCTTTATGAAATTGAATTGGATCTAAACATACTAGATCTCATTCTGTTCTCATAAAGACTACCATAGAAGGAAATATATGGGCTGGATTAGAGTAAAACCTCTGTTCTGTAAGAGAAAGTACCCTGTGATGTCACTGAGTAGTTAATCTCACAGACTTTGAACCTGAGAACAATTTGCTTTCATTTTAAAAAGTCAGAGTTTAAGCCCCATCACCATACAGAAAAGGTTACCACCTTTTTTCACTCTTGTAGCCTGAGTTACTTAATGCAATCTGTTCTTTAAAGTTTGTTATTTTTTTGGTAATTGAAAACATTATTAAATACTCAATAGTGTTCTTAAAGTATCATAGTTATTTTTTAAATTCCTTTATCCTAATTAATTAATAATAATATTTGGTGGTAAATAATTAAAATTGATGGTAACATCACAAATAATGATTGATAATAAATCTTTTATAAAGATGGAGTTTTCTTTTGAGCATTTATTTTAAAGATGCATCTAGTCTCATGGTTCTAAGCCCTATCAGACCCACCTTCTCTTTATATATCTATCAACTATTTTGTAACACCTCTATTCTCTGCTGAAGTAAAATTCATAGATAATGTAACCTACCTAATCACTTAGTTGAAAACTGGGCACTGGATTTATTTCTAAGTGACAGAGTCAAAATACTGCTCTCTGTTGTGACATGGAATGGTAACAAATACCACAGAAGTCATATGTTCTTTTTTGAACCCAGCACATCTTCAAGCTCAAGTTCTATCTCCTGTTCTGCTGGCTTATGAGACAGAGATAGGAGTGGTCCAGGTCAGTGAGGCAGGATCTCACTGAAACTCAGATGCTTAAGTGCTCATTGAACAGAGATGGAAAAATACCTTAAAGTGCAATGAAGTGTTAAAAAGCCAGAGCTAATGCCAAGGAGCTCCTGTTTGTGGCAGTTAACTGAGTACCGGTTGTTGGGAAGTGCCTTAGAGGCTGCCAGGAGGAGTAAGGTAGGAGACAGAGCAATAAGGCTTTGACCATCTCTCACCTCCTTTTCTACCAGGTGGCTCTGCTTTTGTTTTTTAGATTCTTCTTAAGATGTAACTTGGATAAAGATACTCTGTTGCTTCAAATAAAAAAGATAGCAAACCCTTCCACTCCAGAGTGATCCCTCTTGATTCTATTAACTTTAGGTACATTAATGATTAGTTTCTCTCCCCACTATGCCCAGAAAATGTTTGCTTTATGTATATATATTATTAATTCCAGTTCACAGTTACATCAAAAAATTTTAAATGCCTAGGGAAAATAAAATGGAATCTACCTGGAAAAGAATTCATTAAGTGTGCTGAGCAGCATATTAAATTAGAAAAAAATGGATAGTGTGAATGTTTTAAGATGAGCTGTTTTAAAAATCACATTCTAAATGTCCAGTGGAAGTTCTTTGGGAGGTTCAGCAAATGATTCTAACATTCAGCTGAAAAATAACCCAAACTGGTAAGAATAGTTACTAAATTCTAGAAAAATAATTATTAAATGAAAATTGCTTTACAAGATATTAAAACATGCTATCTAAAATAAAACAATATGAATCAAAAGGACAACTTCCAAATTGTGAAGGGTGTTAGTGAACTCATTCTCTCTCTAAAACAATGAAAATACAAGCAAAACAACTAAAATCAACAGATAAGAATTCTGGCATTTAACCAAAGCTTCAAAACAAACTGAAAGTCATCTATTAAGAGAAACTACTGAATCTCAATGACATTGACTGTTGACTTCTCATCAGAGACATAAAAGTCAAAAGCAGTGGGATGATGTCTTCAAAGTACTAAAAGAAAAGAATTTCAACCACAAATTCTATATCCAGGTAATCCTCCTTCAAGAAAAGGAGAAATTAAGACATTTTGAGATGAACAAAAAATAAGAGAAGTCATCATGTGCAGACCTGACCTACAAGGAGTACTAAGGGGAGTCCTTAAGGCTTTAATGAAAGAACACTGGACACTTAATCAAAACCACATGAAGAAAGAGTTCTGGTAAAACTATGTAAGTTCTATGATAGTCTAAATTTATTTTTGTTTAATCCCCTGTTTCAAAAAACAAATGCCTAAAGCAGGTTTTATAAAACTGTGTTGATGAACTTATAATGTATAAAGATGTAATTTGTATGACAATAATAGCACAAAAGAGTGTGGAGGGAACAAAGGTACATTGGAGCAACTATTGTCTACCCCCTATTGAAATTAAGTTAGTATGAAGCCCAAGTAAATTGTCTCAAGATGCTAATTGTAATCCCAAGAGCAGCCACTAAGAGAATAAATCCAAATATGTAGTTTTAAGAAAATTTTACTCCCAATTGCTATTTGTGGGTTTTCCCCCCCCTCACTAAACAAGATCTCCAACACCAGCTGGGTTGTCAATTAAATTCTAACAGTACCTACAGATCGCATCAGATTCCACAGGTCTAGGGTTGAGTTCCTCAAGGCTGCCCCTTACCCCAGACACCACTGCAAGTTCAGGTTGTCACTTGTACTCTTGACTGACCAGCTATAGATAGGGGATTCCAATGATTTCCCTCCTCGGGTTTGTTTAACTTGCTAGACCATCTCAGAGAACTCAGGGAAACATTTTACTTACTAGAATACTGGTTTATTCTAAAAGGATGTAACTCTGGAACATCCAGGTGGAAAACATGAATAGGTCAAAGCATGGGGAACGGGCTTGAAGCTGACATGCCCTTTCCAAGATTGCCACTCTCCCAGCACCTCCGTGTGTTCACCAACCCAGAAGCTCTCTGAACCCCATCCATTTGAGTATTCATGGGGGCTGCATTATATAGGCATGATTGACTTAAATCATTGCCCACTGGTGATAGAACTCAGTCTCTAGCCACTCTTCTCTCCCTTGAGGTTCAGGGGTGGCACTGAAAGTTCCAACCCTCTAATCATATGGGTGGCTGGCAGCCAGCCCTCATTCTTAGTTTACCTACTGAGGTCCTAATCAATGTTACAAAAGACACTCCCCCACCCCTACTCTCATCACTTAGGAAATGGCAAGGGTTTAGGAGCTCTGTGCCAGGAATAGGGACAAAGATCAAATATACATTTCTTTTTATAAATCACAACATAACAAAGAAACAAAAGAATTAAAAAGGTACATGGAAAATATCTGCTTAACAAATGAAGGTTTTTCTAACAGGTTCCTGAATTATACAGATTTTTCTAAGAAACCACTTGCAGATTAAAAAAAAACAATGTAAGAACTCATAAAGGTCAGGAACTCTGCAGAATATGCTTAAGTATCTAATAACATCAAGCCACATAAAAAAGGCAAAAATAATTTGCATGAAATATGATTGACATCCTTTCTCTAAAAGCTCATATAATTTAGTTTAAAAATTTTTTAAGACTTGACTGGTTACATAAACAAAGAACATAGTACATAAAGTTTTATCAATGCTACAAAATATGAAGGACTTCACTTTTGGCAAAAAATGCAAATTAAAGAGTTTTTAAAAACAAGTTAGCAAAGTTTCTGTTATAGTAAAGTAGAATATGGGTATTTCAAAAGCAGTCTTGGAATGTATATGAAGAGCTTTTACTTTTAAAAGACTGACTTAAAAAAGTTTTATGTTTAAAAATATTTATTACAGCATTCTATAACAGCAAAACCAGGAAAGTGAAATATAAAATGTAGTAGGCATTTAATATTTCTTGAAAGAATGACATTATCTTACACCATAATTGTCCAAGTAATTCATTCCTTCAACTAATGCTTATTGAGCACTGACTGTGTTCTGGTTGCTGAGGATTCATTGGTAAGTAGAGGAAAAAGAGAGTATAATCCTTATCATTATGATGCTGACAGACAGGCCCCAAGACAGAGAGAGGTTCACATAAGTAAATGTTAACATCAGACACACTGATGATAAGAGAGAGAGTAATGAGATATTTCCTGGTCAGAGGAGGGGTGCACATGACTGCTGGGTCCTAAGCAAAGAATCCTGATTCCAGAGCTGGAGGTCCAGAAAGAACATGCAGTAGAGGACCAAGCATATCCAAATGCCATGTGGGACAGGTCACAGCACCTTCAGTAGCTGAAGGAAGAGCACAGTGGCTGGAGGGTGCTGCAGGAGATGTAGAAAAGGGCCAGGCCATGTAGGGAAGCCAGGGAAACACAGTGGGTGATGATGCAGGGAAATGTAGGCCAGGCTAGGCCCTAAGAGCAATTGTGCAAAATAACTATGATCGTATTTGCATTTTAATAAGATTACTGCAGCTAGGGTTGGACAATGGTTTGGAGAGACCTAAAGGGAAGGGGGTGGACAGGATGGCGAGCAGTGAATAGATTTTAAAAAGCCCTTAGAAAAAAAGATGGTGGCGTGAGAGGACAGAGGATTCCTCCTAAAACTGGATACAATTAGAAAATTTAATTGGCACAACTAATCCTGAGAGAGCAACAGGAAAGAAGACAGCGTCAGACTGCACACACCTGGAGAAAAGAGCAGACATCACCGAATGGGGTAACGTACCAGAGCTGTGTCTCTGCGGGACCCAAGCCCCTCCCCGACCCTAGCTCACTGGCGGGAGGAAGAGAAATGGAGCAGGGAGGGAGTGGAAGGCTTGGGACTGCTGAATACCTAGCTCTGCAGATCTGCTCTGGGAGCACAAACCTACATTTCATGGTGCTTTCATGAGACTCGCATGACTACCGGGTTGGAAAGTTAATACAGGCAGAGTTCCTGGGGAGACTGGGATTCTGGCTGCTTGCAGAAAGCAGGGATCCATATCTGGCTGCTCTGGGACAAAAACTTATGCCTCTGTGCTCAGTCCACTGGCTCAGGCAGTGGAGACAGGCACAGCAACCAGGAGGTGGGGAACAGCTCTTTCCTACCCTGAGTACTGCTCCACTGAGACCCCTGACATTGCTTCAGGACTCAGCAGCTCCAGAAAAGAGCTTATGGACACTAGAGGGCGCCATATACAAACATGAAATGCCAAAGGAACCTTGTCCAGAGTAAAATTGTTAATACAACTCCCAAAAAAGATTTAAATGATATGGACCTCATGACTCTTCCTGAAAGGGAGTTCAAAATAAAAATAATCAACATCCTAATGGAGGTAAGGAAAGACATCCAATAACTCAGAAATGAATTCGGGTTGGAGATCCAATCAATGAAGAGCACAATGGAGGGTATTAAAAGCAGGTTGGATATGGTGGAGGAGACAATAAATGAAACAGAAACTAGAGAATAGAAATACAAAGAAGCTGAGGCACAGAGAGAAAAAAGGATGTCTAAAAATGAAAGAATATTGAGAGAACTGAGTGACCAATCCAAGCAGAACAATATTCGCATCATAGGGATACCAGAAGAAGAGAAAGAGAAAGGGATAGAGAGTGTCTTTGAGGAGGTAGTTGCTGAAAACTTCCCAATCTGTGGAAGGAAATAGTCTCTCAGGCCATGGAGATCCACAGATCTCCCAACACAAGGGACCCAAGGAAAACAACACCAAGACACATAGTAATTAAAATGGGAAAGATCAAGGATAAGGACAGACTGTTAAAAGCAGCCAGAGGCAGAAATAAGATCACATACAAAGGAAAGCCCATGAGGCTAACATCAGACTTCTCAGCAGAAACCTTACTGGCCAGAAGGGAGTGGCATGATGTATTTAATGCCATGAAGCAGTAGGGCCTGGAACCAAGATTACTTTATGCGGCAAGACTGTCATTTAAATTTGAAGGAGAGATTTAAGTATTTCCAGGTAAGCAAAAGCTGAGAGAATTTACCTCCCACAATCCATCTCTACAGTGTATTTTGGAGGGACTGCTGGAGATGGAAGTGTTCCTAGGGGTGGATAGCTGTCACCAGAGGAAGTAAAACCACGGTAGGGAGGGTGGAGTGGCTGATTGTGAGGCAAATGCAAAATTAAATTGACTATCCCCAAAGTCTATCAAGAGATAGACAAAAAGTACAGAATTTGATACCTAATATATAAAGAATGAAGGAGGAAGGAAAAGGAGGAGAAATAGTAAAGAATCTTTAGATTCTGTTGGTAACAGCACACTAAGTCAGTTAAGGTGGATTCTTATATAGTAAGGAAAGTAACCTAGAACCTTTGGTAACCACGAATCTGAAGCCTAAAGTGGCAGTAAGTACATACCTATCGATAATCACCCTAAATGTAAATGGACTGAATGCACCAATCAAAAGCACAGAGTCACTGAATGGATAAAAAAGCAAGACCCATCTATATGCTGCTTACAAGAGACTCACCTCAAACCCAAAGACATGCACAGACTAAAAGTCAAGGGATGGAAAAAGATATTTCATGCAAACAATAAGGAGAAGAAAGCAGGTGTTACAGTACTAGTATCATACAAAACAGACTTCAAAACAAAGTAACGAGATAAAGAAGGACATTACATAATGATAAAGGGTCAGTCCAACAAGAGTATATAACCGTTATAAATATATATGCACCCAACACAGGAGCACCAGCATATGTGAAACAAATACCAACAGAAGTAAAGGAGGAAATAGAATGCAATGCATTCATTTTAGGAGACTTCAACGCACCATTCACTCCAAAGGACAGATCCACCAGACAGAAAATAAGTAAGGACACAGAAGCACTGAACAACACACTAGAACAGATGGACCTAATAGACATCTATAGAACTCTACACCCAAAAGCAACAGGATACACATTCTTCTCAAGTGCACATGGAAAATTCTCCAGAATAGACCACATACTAGGCCACAAAAAGAACCTCAGTAAATTCCAAAAGATTGAAATCCTACTAACCAACTTTTCAGACCACAAAGGTATAAAACTAGAAATAAATTGTACAAAGGAAGCAAAAAGGCTCACAAACACATGGAGGCTTAACAACATGCTCCTAAGTAATCAATAGATCTATGACCAAATTAAAATGGAGATCCAGCAATATATGGGAACAAATGACAACAACAACACACAGCCCCAACTTCTGTGGGACACAGCAAAAGCGGTCTTAAAAGGAAACTATATAGCAATCCAGGCATATTTAAAGAAGGAAGAACAAGCCCAAATGAATAATGTCACAATTGTCAAAATTGGAAAAAGAAGAACAAATGAGGCCTAAGGTCAGCAGACGGAGGGACATAATAAAGATGAGAGAAGAAATAAACAAAATTGAGAAGAATAAAAGAATAGAAAAAATCAATGAAACCAAGAGCTGGTTCTTCAAGAAAATAAACAAAATACATAAGCCTCTAGCCAGACTAATTAAGAGAAAAAGAGAATCAACACACATCAACAGAATCAGAAAAGAGAAAGGAAACATCACGACGGACCCATCAGAAATACAAAGAATTATTAGAGACTACTATGAAAACCTATATGCTAAAAAGCTGGAAAATCTAGAAGAAATGGACATCTTCCTGAAAAAATACAACCTTCCAAGACTGACCAAGGAAGAAACACAACATCTAAACAGACCAATTACCAGCAAAGAAATTGAAGCAGTAATCACAAAACTACCCAAGAAAAAAAACCCCGGGCCAGATGCATTTACCTCTGAAATTCATCAGACATACAGAGAAGATATAATACCCATTCTCCTTAAAGTTTTCCAAAAAATAGAAGAGGAGGGAATACTCCCAAACTCATTCTATGAAGCCAATGTCACCCTAATACCAAAACCAGGCAAAGACCCCATCAAAAAAGAAAATTAGAGCCCAATATCCCTGATGAACATAGATGCAAAAATACTCAACAAAATATTAGCAAACCAAATTCAAAAATATATCAAAAGGATCATACACCACGACCAAGTGGGATTCATCCCAGGGATGCAAGGATGGTACAACATTCGAAAATCCATCAACATTATCCACCACATCAACAAAAAGCAAGACGAAAACTACATGATCATCTCCATAGATGCTGAAAAAGCATTAAACAATATTCAACATCCACTCATAATAAAAACTCTCAGCAAAATAGGCATAGAGGGCAAGTACCTCAACATAATAAAGGCCATATACGATAAACCCACAGCCAACATACTGAACAGTGAGAAGCTGAAAGCTTTTCCTCTGAGATCGGGAACAAGACAGGGATGCCCACGCTCCCCACTGTTATTTAACATAGTACTGGAGGTCCTAGCCACGGCAATTAGACAAAACAAAGAAATACAAGGAATCCACATTGGGAAAGAAGAAGTCAAACTGTCACTTTTTGAAGATGACATGATTTTGTACATAAAAAACCCTAACGACTCCATTACAAAACTACTAGAACTAATACCGGAATACAGCAAAGTTGCAGGATACAAAATTAACACACAGAAATGTGTGGCTTTCCTATACACTAACAATGAGCCAATAGAAAGAGAAATCAGGAAAACAATTCCATTCACAGTTACATCAAAAAGAATAAAATACCTAGGAATAAACCTAACCAAAGAAGTGAAAGACCTATACCCTGAAAACTATAAGACTCTCTTAAGGGAAATTAAAAAGGACACTAACAAATGGAAACTCATCCCATGCTCTTGGCTAGAAAGAATTAATATCATCAAAATGGCCATCCTGCCCAAAGCAATATACAGATTTGATGCAATCTGTATCAAATTACCAACAAGTTTCTTCAACAAACTGGAACAAATAGTTCAAAAATTCATATGGAAACACCAAAGACCGCGAATAGCCAAAGCAATCTTAAGAAAAATAAAGTGGGGGGAATCTCACTCCCCAACTTCAATCTGTACTACAAAGTCATAGTAATCAAGACAATTTGGTACTGGCACAAGAACAGAGCCACAGACCAGTGGAACAGATTAGAGACTCCAGACATTAACCCAAACATATATGGTCAATTAATATTCGATAATGGAGCCATGGACATACAATGGGGAAATGACCGTCCCTTCAACACATGGTGCTGGCAAAACTGGACACCTACATGTAAGAGAATGAAACTGGATCACTGTCTAACCCTATACACAAAAGTAAATTCAAAATGGATCAAAGACCTGAATGTAAGTCATGAAACCATAAAACTCTTAGAAAAAAACATAGGCAAAAATCTCTTGGACATAAACATTAGTGACTTCTTCATGAACATATCTCTCTGGGCAGGGAAAACAAAAGCAAAAATGAATAAGTGAGACTGTATCAAGCTGAAAAGGTTCTGTACAGCAAAGGACCCTACAGTATGGGAGAATATATTCATAAATGACAGATCTGATAAAGGCTTGACATCCAAAATACATAAAGAGCTCACGCACCTCAACAAACAAAAGGCAAATAATCCAATTAAAAAATGGGCAGAGGAGATGAACAGACAGTTCTCCAAAGTAGAAATTCAGATGGCCAACAGACACATGAAAAGATGCTCCACATTGCTAATTATCAGAGAAATGCAAATTAAAACCACAGTGAGATATCACCTCACACCAGTAAGGATGGCTACCATCCAAAAGACAACAACAACAAATGTTGGTGAGGTTGTGGAGAAAGGGGAACCCTTCTACAGTGCTGGTGGGAATGTAAATTAGTTCAACCACTGTGTAAAGCAGTATGGAGGTTCCTCAAAATGCTCAAAATAGACTTACCATTTGACCCAGGAATTCCACTTCTAGGAATTTACCCTAAGAATGCAGCACTCCAGTTTGAAAAACACAGATGCACCCCTATGTTTATCGCAGCACTATTTATAATAGCCAAGAAATGGAAGCAACCTAAGGGTCCATCAGTAGATGAATGGATAAAGAAGATGTGGTACATATACACAATGGAATATTATTGAGCCATAAGAAGAAAACAAATCTACCATTTCAACGACATGGATGGAGCTAGAGGGTATTATGCTAAGTGAAATAAGACAAGTGGAGAAAGAAAAGTACCAAATGATTTCACTCATCTGTGGAGTATAAGAACAAAGGAAAAACTGAAGGAACAAAACAGCAGCAGAATCACAGAACCCAAGAATGGACTAACAGTTACCAAAGGGAAAGGGACTGGGGAGAATGGGAGGGTATGGAGGGATAAGGGGGTATTATGATTAGCATGTATAATATGGGGCGTGGGGAAAAGGGGAGGTCTGTGCAACACAGAGAAGACAAGTAGTGATTCTACAACATCTTACTATACTGGTGGACAGTGAGTGTAATGGGGTTTGTGGGCAGGGGGGACTTGGGGTAGGGGAGAGCCTGTAAACATAATGTTCTTCATGTAATTGTAGATTAATGATACAAAATGAAAAAAAAAAAGCCCTTAGAAGGTAGCACTACAGATTTGGCCACAGATTGGCCAGATTGGGGTAGGGGAAAGTGAGGAGGAACGATGAAAGTCCAGAATGACTCCTGGGTTCCTAGCTTTAGAACAGTAAGGAAGGTGGTACCATTCTCCAGTGTGGCTAATCCAGGAGGGCTGGGCTTGCAGGAGAACCTGTGTCCACTGGTGGACATGTGGACTTTGACTTCCAAGGGGAAGGTGGAAACAGCAGGCAGGCATACAGCTCTGAGGTGGAAGGTGAAATGTGTTAAACATCGTAGGTTATAATTGAAGCCTCAAGGAGGCCTTACATTACCTAAGAATACAGATTAAAATGACAAGAGGCCATGCCTTAGGAGCTCCAGCAGGTAGTGGCAGGTAGAGAAAGGGGGGTAAATCGATTGGTGAGACATTGAGCTGGTGGGGTTACAGTACCTCAGGGAGGAGGGCCCACCAGGGAAAGACTGGTGGACAGTGCCAGAGGCCAGTGAAGGGTGAGCTACAGAGGCTGACAGAAAAATGTCCTTTGGGTGGCGTCCTTGGCAAGCTGATCAACACTTTTAGTGGTATGCTGGCACCATGTGAAAGATTTTGCAGAATTTTTAATGACAGATGATATTTATGATAAAATGCTAAGTTTGAAGCATAGAATACAATATCATGGATTCATCTTACCATCTTAATTAGGTAAAAATCCTATGTATAAAGCAATATATGGCTGAATATATATTATTTTAATGAAAATAACATCAAATATGAAGAAATTTCATACTTCTTGATTGTTTACTTTGTGGAATAAGCCCCTAAGCTTTTTCCTTAAGTAAGATCCTGAAATTGGAATTAAGTCTATAGGTAAAGTTAAATATATTCAAAACAACATGTTTTGTCCCAGAAAGATTATTTAATCTTTGTTCTTTCAGTGTGCTGGGTTAATTTTCTCACTTTTTACTTAAATACAAATTGATGAACTCCTCATAGGGCACTATTGATTTAATGCAAGCTGGCAGTGACTAATCTTGTTGGCTATTAGCCTGCCTCGTGCTTTTGTTGTATATCAATTTCTTTTTATTTAATATAATAAAGCACGTTCTTTTCATCATGAGGTTTTGAAGATGTTTGGTGCAGTGTTATAAATTCATTGCAATTTTCTGGAGAAAAGAGACCCTCATTTGGAAGGAACCCTAGTGCATTTAGACTTTCACTCATTGGTTTTGGGAATTCTACCAAGTGTAGAGGAAGAGAAACACTGACAGTGGCTGCAGAACTCAATGTGAGGCACATATGTGTGCAGATGACTTCTGGGTGGGAAAAGGCAGCCCATAGTTGTAGAAAATCTAAACAAACATTCTTCACGTCCTCTAGTTTTCCCAAATTCTTTCCAAGACTTCATGAAGCCCCGATAATGCCTTCACCTTCCTGCATATTGAGGAAGATAATTAGTTGTGCAATTAACGGACTCCTCCTTGAAGACTACTAAAATTTATACTCTGAATATTAGCTAAGGAGAACTGGATAAAATAACTTGGATTGTTGAAAAATTTATTATTTTCAACTGATCCCTCTGCTACTAGGAGCAGCCTGCAGTTCCCTGATCTGCCTGTTAGTCAGTGAGAGGGCCTGGGTTGTCCCCCAACGTAGGAAGGCCTGCTCAGGAAGGGATTAGGAAATGCCAGTCTCACTTCAGCATTAACTCCCCCCACCCTGGTCTTTGAGTGAAGGCTAGAAATGTGCCCTGGGGCATCACCACAGGCCAGCTCACTCCAGAGGATGGGGACAGAAACAGTTTCATGAAAACATGACAACAGGAAGCTTGGACCATTAAAATGGTCACCGCCCAAGCATTGTGTTGAGGGTGATCTGGGCTCAGCAGGAGAGTCCTGAGGTCAGGTGTGAGTCTGAGGAGCCCCTGGCTGTCTTACAAGTCTTCTGTGCTGCACACAGAATAGGGATTCCTGGTGACAGGCCCCAAGACCCTGAGACATTTTGGGACTTGGGTTCCTCTGACTTGTCTCTGACCTGGGCCCTTTCCAGGTGAACAGAAACTAGCACTTGCTCTGAGACTGTTGGCTTCTCTTCCCCAGTGTCAGGCCAGGAGCTGAGCCTTGTGTGAAAAGCAAGGCCCAGGTGAGTCAGGTGGAGCCTGTTGGTTGGTGGGAGATGGGGAGGTGGACCTGCAGGGGCAGGTGCAGCTGAAAGGCCAGATAGCAGGCTGTGTCCTGTGTCCTGTGCTGTGGTCAGGCTAGTGCTGGGCATGGCTAATGATCTCCCTGCCTTGCAGCATTCCCCTGGGTGATGTGCTCTTTCTCACCTGAGGGGGACTTCCCCAGGTCAAGTTCACTCTGGTTTCAGTGAGACCAAATAATAACAAGAGAATGTTAGGTGTAAAAGAGTTTTATGCCAAGCTTTATTCTCAGAATGGCAGGTTGAGTGCTGGAATCATGTCTGCCTCTGGGTCATTCACAGTCTGTCTCCATCTCCACCTCTGGGCAGAGCACTAGGTGGAGCTCTTTAGTCACATGAGACAATAATGGCTCATTGCCAATAGGTGTATAAGCATTAGCCTAGCAGTAGGCCAAGTACATCATCAAGTATATTAGGAACAGGTGAGGATCCTGGCTGTAAAATTTTCATTTTCCCTACATGCCAACCTCTCCATAATTTTTACCTCATAGTCTTCCTATGCTCAGTCTTCTGCAATGGTCCCTGTGTGAGAAACCTGGAACATTGTAACAACAAAAATTATAATAATAATAATTATTCTGAAGCCTGAGATCAGCTGTCACCAAGCGGTCATTTCAGCTATATTTTAACCAGTCCCAGTTCACGATTTGCACTTTTCCATGGCAGGCCAGTAGTGGTTCTGATAGGGTGCTTTGTGCTCACCCAGTGAATAGCAGTTTTTTCTGGGGTGTGTGCTCAATCCATGACTGTTTAGAGGAGATTAACCTTAGGGACAATAAGAAACATGCTTTAATGACACTGACATAGGCAAATCTCTATCAGGTAGGGTGCATGCAAGAGAGTGGTCCTATGATAGGACCATGGCATGAATGGGGTCCTGTCCAGATCAAGTATACCATACCTTTACCTCTCTCTGTGTGAGGGTTGCTGAGGACTCTATGTATAGTGCAATAGGAGGTGCATGTACCAGCTATAAAGATAAAATACCTGGTAAGACACTCTTACCTTCTGGCTGCTTAGGGTACACTATGATCTTTGGAGGCCACTCTGACATTACTCCAGAAATACATAGGATGCCAGCTTCCAGGCCTTGTCCACAAGATGCCAGGAGGGCCATCGCTGGTCCATGTGTTGAAATGTCCAAGGCCACATCCACTAAATGGAGTTTCTGGGGTTTATTGAAGTTGGTGCTGGCAGAAAGATCTTACTGTGGTGGCCAAACCCTGGCTTCAATGATTCCTCCTTGGTTTGTACTTGAAGTTATTTAGAGGAGGCATCAATGTATCTTAGCATGTCTATGGCACTCAATGCCCCTTACTGGGGCTTCTCATTCAAATCTGTATCACTGCCCATTAATGAACTGACCATCCATGTAGACTATTGGTGTCTGACTTCAGGCAAGATTTTAACAAACCATTGTACCTCTCTATCATGCCTGTCCCAGTAGTACTATATGGTACATAAAACTTCCACTTTATTCCTAACTGTTGCACCCATTCTTGTAGTGCAAGTCCGGTAAAGTGGGTGCCTTGATCACTCTCAATTACCTGCGGTCAGCCATAGGCTGCAAAGAGACCCTCTAGACCTCTTTTGGTCATTCTCTGGTCTGCACAATGTGCAGGAAAAGCAACCAGAAGTCTAGTAGCTGTGTCCACACAAGTCATGACATACCGATATCCTTCTGACAAGGGCAGAGGCCCAATATAATCTGTCACCTGATGAGGAGTATTATCCCCTTAGCTATTGTTCCATGTAGCTGTGGGGCTTAGTGTAAGCCCCTTTTAGAACATAAAGTGTACTCCTGCCAGGCTTTGCTGACTTCTCCTAAGGTTAAAAGCAGGTCCCACCAATGGTCTACAGCCGACATTATCTTCTGCTCCACATGGAAAGAAAAAAAAATGTAACCATTGGGCCACATCAGGGCAGGCCTTCCCTCTAGCCAATATACCTGGCCAATTCATCTGCTTCATCATTTCCTGGGGATGCCAGTGGCAAAAGACCTGTCACATGATCCCCTGTAATTGTTTTAGTCTGACCAGAGGCCCATAAGTCTTGCCACAACTATTGCCCCCAAAAGGGTCAGTGACCAACCAACCAGATGGCATGGTACCATGTCGGCAGCCACAGAGTCAAGTCTCAATAGCCCAGCTGTCAGTGCAGACAAATAATGGGGAGGCCTCCTGGTGATCACAAGCCATACTGCTGACAACTTTGCCCATTGACTGCTCTTCCTGTCCCCATGTTCCATCCATATTGTCTCAGTCTTAGGATGGAAAGCTATAACCTTCTGTTTCAGAGGCTGCCCATGGCTGGAGCCATCTGTATATCATGCATCTTAGGGTATAGGGGCTCTTCGCTCCTGATAAGGGCTCTCTGCTACTAATAGCTCTAAAGCAAATTATTCCTGCCTTTCACAGTATACATGTCACTGGCCCCAGTAAGCATTGGGGTTTTTTACTCAAGGGGCCAGTAGAGAGGGTGTTATGCTGCTCTAGGTATGTGCCACACTTGGCCAGTATAGGTATCTGTGCCACACAACTCTGCAGCTTTTGGGTCCAGTCTTGTACCCACCCTGTGATGGGATAGGTGGTTATGACCTTTATCGGGGCTGTTCCAGTGATGGACTCCATAGCCAGCAAGATATGGTACATGGCTGCCACATTGTTTTTCTGTTAAGGTGTACTGTACCTGTGCTCCTTTTGAGAGTTGCAACTAGAATCCAATAGGTTGTTGAGTTTGTTCAAGCTGCTGCCAGAAACCCCAGCCATAACCTTCAGTCACATGAACATCCAGCTCACAGGGCCTTGATGGGTCTATCACACTCGTGGCCTGCATAGCCTTGACTGCCCAATTTGCTGTAGTAAAAGCAGATGTGCATGTCTCCTTCCAGTCCCACCTGACACCCTTTCATACCAAATGGTATAGGGCTTCAGAATTTATACCAAGTGTAGGATAAACACTCTACAGTAGCCTAGAAGACCCCGAAACTCATGTAACAGTGCCACAGGTGTAGGGGTAGGGAAGGCCTGGACTTTATCTATTACTGTTTCTGGGATAACTTTAATCTTACCCAATCAGACAACCCCCAAGAACTTGACTGACAAACCAGCTCCCTGAACCTTGGTGCTGTTCACAGCCCAACCTTTATCTCCTGTAGATGTTGCAGCAATCTAGGTGCTGCACCTTCTATATCTGAAAGACAATCAGATGTGAGCATAATATCATCAATACAATGGTACAGCTGCACTGATGGTGGTTTCTCCCATGCTTCCAAGTCTTGGGCTACAAATCCATGACAAATGGTGGGGGCTGTGGAGGTACCCCTGTGGAAGGTCAGTGAAAGTTCACTGCTGTCCTTCCCACATGAAGGCAAACTGTTCCTGACTTCTCTGCTCTATGTCAATGGAAAAGAAAGATTAGCAAGACCCACAACATAATCATATGTTCCTAGTTCATGACTGAGGGTGTCCATCAGGTTCGCAATAGAGGGGACAGCAGCATGCAGAAGGGGTGTGACTTTATTCAGTTTTCTGTAATCCATAGTCACACCAGAAAACATCCAGTGTTTTTCCTGGCCACACCAGATAATTAAAAGGACACAGTGGGCTTTATAATTCCCACCTTTTCCAGTCCCTAGAAGGTTTCTCTAATTTCTTTGTGCCCTCCATGAAATTTTTATTTCTGGGTATTACTCACCCACTAAGACTCTGGCAAACCTATGGGTGGATGCTTAGCATATCTCCTCAGAACTGCCTTTACCACATGTATCCTCAGTCTGAACTCACCTGCAGTGGTCTGCAGCCATAGGCCCTTCAGGATTCTATTCCCAAAACATTTCTGGGGATGGAAAAGATATACACAGTATACTCCTTTGGTGGGACACATTCTATTACCAGTGGGATTCCTGCTTGTTTCACTCTGATAGCCTTACCCTCATATCCATCTATAATAGTCAGTGTCCTGGGAAATTGCTCAGGGTTGCCAAAAATCAGTGAGCATTCAGTTCCTTTGTCTACCAGAACCAGGGCACATTGTACATTCACTGGGAACCACTGAATTGATATTTCAGCATGTGGCCTCTGGTCCCCACCTGATCCCCCAAGGGGATGCCTTGACCCTCCCCTCAGTCAGATCGTATTTCCCAATTGTCTTCCTGTGCAGGTTCAAGTGGGGTCAGCTCACTCTCTAGCAGGAAGTCTTGCGGACACACAGGCCAGGCTTGTGGCTCTGTCTCTGGCCTCTGCTTCTTGGTCCTCAGTGGCCAAAACCACTGCTCTGGCTTCAGTTGTTGCCACAGCTCCAGTAAAATTCTATGTGACTTCCTATCCAATTTCTCTCTGTCTGCTCCTGCCCCTGTTAAATCAACCCACATCTGGGTCCTTGTGACCTTTATGGGACCTTTTAGACCCTTCCTTTCAGTAGTAGAAATAGAGTGCTTTTCCCTTCTGTGCCTGTATCACTTCTACCTCCCACAACTCTGCCACAGTGCAGGTAACCGCATTTATGGGCTACCCAAAGTGAGGGGCAAGAATGACTACAAAGGGCCCAAAGAGGGACAAGGAAGCCATTTGAGGCACCATATTCCTCATCCCTGCTGTAAAAAGCTCCTCATATGGGCCATAATTTAGTGGGTTATAAATGGCATTTTCACACCAAACTCTTGTAATACCTGTCAGAGCTAAATATACACCTGACAGCTAGTTGGGGAAGATTGTAAGTCACCTTGATTGGGCTTTACAGTGCAAAGAAGAGTGCAAAGCCATCCAAGAAGTGAATGTTTCCCTGGGGCCTGGTGTTCATTCTGCAGTCACTGCCACAAAGCAGGATGAATTGTCAGGGAAGTCAGCTTTCCCATCTCTGATCCAGATAGAATAATCCCATTCACTCCTACATCCCAAAAATGTAGGATCCAGGCTGATATGGATGCTGAGGGTTTCTGCCAAAACTGGGAGCCCAAATCCACCAGCTCTACCTGAATATAAGGGTGAAGCATAGAGTGCCCCACATCCTGAGGAGGGGGCTGCACCTCTCCCAGAGGAACCTATGGTTAATGCATCTATTTTCTTGACTCCAGCCAAGCAGGATTTCAGTAAAGGAGTGGCTGGGGCCTCTGGCACCACCTCTACCTCCTTGGTCTTTCCTAGCTCCTCCACCATTTCCAGGGCTGACAACAGCTCTCATTCTGCAGAGTGCTGCTACATCCTTTACCTTTTCCACAATGCCTTGCAGCAACATTATCTGAGACTTCAACAGCTCTCTTACCTTCTCCTCAATAACTCACAGCTGGCATTCTCATGCTGCCTCTTCTTGTGCTTCTTGCAGGATTATGTCCTTCTCTTCCATGGCCTTTGTGTCTTCCACAGTGCCTTGCAGTGCCACTGTCTCATTCTGCCAAGAATCTTTTACCTCATCCACAGCACCTCCTGCTGCCTCTTGTGCTTTTCACAGGGGTACATCCTTCTCCTTCATGGCCTTTACCTCTTCCACAGTGCCTCACAGCAATGCCATCTCATTCTTCAACAAATTTTTTACTTCCTCCACAGCACCTCCTAGCCTGAATTCTTGTGCTGTCTCTTCTTGTGTTACCATTACATCCTTTACTGTCTTCATAGCACCTCACAGTGACACCATCTCGATCTTCAATGAATTCTTTTCTTCCTCCATGAACTTTATCTCTTCTTGTGCTTCTTGTAGGAGCACATTCTTCTCCTTTATGGCCCTTCTTTTTTTTTTTTTTATTTTTTTTATTTTATTTATTTATTTATTTTTTTTTGAGAGGGCATCTCTCATATTTATTGATCAAATGGTTGTTAACAACAATAAAATTCAGTATAGGGGGGTCAATGCTCAATGTACAATCATTAATCCATCTCAAGCCTAATTCTCGTCAGTCTCCAATCTTCTGAAGCATAACGAACAAGTTCTTACATGGTGAACGAATTCTTACATAGTGAATAAATTCTTACATGGTGAACAGTACAAGGGCATTCATCACAGAAACTTTCGGTTTTGATCATGCAATATGACCTATAAACCATCAGGTCAAATATGAATATTCATTTGATTTTTGTACTTGATTTATATGTTGATCCCACATTTCTCCTATTATTATTATTATTTTTATTTTTAATAAAATGCTGAAGTGGTAGGTAGATGCAAGGTAAAGGTAGAAAACATAGTTTAGTGCTGTAAGAAGGCAAATATAGATGATCAGATGATCAGGTGTGTGCCTATGGACTAAGTATTAATCCAGGCTAGACAAGGGCAGCAAGACATCCACGGATGCAGAAGATTTCTCTCAAAGCAGGGGGGGTGAGGTTCTGAGCCTCACCTCTGTTGATCCCCAAATTCTCACCTGATGGCCCCCCTGCGACTGTGCCTGTCTTAGGTTGTTCCTCCCTTGAGGAATCTTACCCGTCTCTGGCTAACCAGTCATCTTCCGGGGCCATACAGGGAAATGTAAAGTTGGTAAGTGAGAGAGAAGCCATATTGTTTGCAAAGGATAGCTTTTTACTTCTTTGCAGATTTATGCCCTGTGGCTTCTATGCCCAGCACTTGTCTCGAGGTATCTTTACCACCTGGAGGAATTATGATACTCGGTAAATTCGATATGAGGCACGAATTCTATTTAAGGTTTGTAATTAGGAAGGAAGAAGAAAAGCTATAGATGTAGCATATGAAGGAAACTTGGGAGGATTGATTATTTCTTTGACATATCTTCTTGTATAGTACCTTAAGTATGTATAGGTTTTAAACTACTAACTAATTTGCACACACATATTAACATAATAGGAATACGGTGACATAAACAAAGCAAATCTATAATTGCCAGCCATCTCCAGTGAAGCCAAGAAAACCGTTTAGGCACCCTAGGCATTTGTGAAAATTTATCTATGATATGATGGATATTGTCCAACTGTACTTAAACCATCAGACAAATTAAAGCAGCCCATTTCTGGGATCTGTTCACATCCCATATGTTCTTTTAACCATAGATAGTCTATAGTCATGAGATTTTGGGGTGCTACAACTTGCACCCCTCCCAACTCCTGGTTGAGTTCCAACAGTACAGATCCAGTCAAATTCGTTGTCTCACTGTATGCACATGCCAGCCTAGACATCTCCCTCCTCCTTCTTATGGCAAGTCCAGGAGACGGTGGGCTGGATGCAGCCACAACCGCAGCATCGTCCGGATCCCTGTGGAGGCTTTTTGATGATCATCCCCCGGCACGAGTCCTCCAGAGAGTGCTGATGCCGGAAGCTCCTCCTCATATCGTATCTTAGTTCATTTTCTGGGTATCCAAGCTAGGCCTTGATCTTCTGCGTAGAAACAAACAGACCCTTTGCCCACACTTTGACATGCCCTCTATACCACTGTGAACTCATTGGAGGTCAGCACACAGTAACTGCTTTTTTTTTTTTTTTTTAATTAAGAGAAAGGAATATTATCAGAAAAGAGTACCTCCATAGCTGATCATCTGACACCCTTTAAGTGATCAACATTAAGGATATTTAAAGCATGCGTTGATCTTTGATTTACCAATAGTTTTATCCTGTTAAGGAGTAATCCCCCTTTTCTTTCTTTCTTTCTTTTTTTTTTTTTAAATTTTTAATCTACACTTACCTGAAGAATACTATGTTTACTATGCTCTCCCCTATATCAGGTCCCCCCTAACAACCACATTACGGTTACTGTCCATCAGCTTAGCAAAATGTGGTAGAGTCACTACTTGTCCTCTCTGTGTTGTGCAGCCCACCCTCCCCTTTCTCCCTCCCCCTCATGCATGCTAATCTTAATACCCCCCTTCTTCTTCCCCCCCCTTATCCCTCCCTGCCCACCCATCCTCCCCAGTTCCTTTCCCTTTGGTACCTGTTAGTCCATTTTTGGGTTCTGTAATTCTGCTGCTGTTTTGTTCCTTCAGTTTTTCCTTTGTTCCTATACTTCTCAGATGAGTGAAATCATTTGGTATTTCTCCTTCTCCGCTTGGCTTATTTCACTGAGCATAATACTCTCCAGCTCCATCCATGTTGCTGCAAATGGTTGGATTTTTCCACTTCTTATGGCTGAGTAGTATTCCATTGTGTATATGTACCACATCTTCTTTATCCATTCATCTACAGATGGACATTTAGGTTGCTTCCAATTCTTGGCTATTGTAAATAGTGCTGCGATAAACATAGGAGTGCATCTGTCTTTCTCAAACTTGATTGCTGCGTTCTTAGGGTAAATTCCTAGGAGTGGAATTCCTGGGTCAAATGGTAGGTCTGTTTTGAGCATTTTGATGCACCTCCATACTGCTTTCCACAATGGTTGAACTAATTTACATTCCCACCAGCAGTGTAGGAGGGTTCCCCTTTCTCCACAGCCTCGCCAACATTTGTTGTTGTTTGTCTTTTGGATGGCAGCTATCCTTACTGGTGTGAGGTGATACCTCATTGTAGTTTTAATTTGCATTTCTCTGATAATTAGCGATGTGGAGCATCTTTTCATGTGTCTCTTGGCCATCTGTATTTCTTTTTTGGAGAACTGTCTGTTCAGTTCCTCTGCCCATTTTTTAATTGGGTTATTTGTTTTTTGTTTGTTGAGGCGTGTGAGCTCTTTATATATTCTGGACGTCAAGCCTTTATCAGATCTGTCATTTTCAAATATATTCTCCCATACTGTAGGGTTCCTTTTTGTTCTATTGATGGTGTCTTTCGCTGTACAGAAGCTTTTCAGCTTAATGTAGTCCCACTTGCTCATTTTTGCTGTTGTTTTCCTTGCCCGGGGAGATATGTTCAAGAAGAGATCACTCATGTTTATATCTAAGAGGTTTTTGCCTATGTTTTTTTCCAAGAGTTTAATGGTTTCGTGACTTACATTCAGGTCTTTGATCCATTTTGAGTTTACCTTTGTATATGGGGTTAGACAATGGTCCAGTTTCATTCTCCTACATGTAGCTGTCCAGTTTTGCCAGCACCATCTGTTGAAGAGACTGTCATTTTGCCATTGTATGTCCATGGCTCCTTTATCAAATATTAATTGACCATATATGTTTGGGTTAATTTCTGGGGTCTCTAATCTGTTCCACTGGTCTGTGGCTCTGTTCTTGTGCCAGTACCAAATTGTCTTGATTACTATGGCTTTGTAGTAGAGCTTGAAGTTGGGGAGTGAGATCCCCCCTACTTTATTCTTCTTTTTTAGGATTGCTTTGGCTATTCGGGGTCTTTGGTGTTTCCATATGAATTTTTGAATTATTTGTTCCAATTCATTGAAGAATGTTGCTGGTAATTTGAGAGGGATTGCATCAAATTTGTATATTGCTTTCGGCAGGATGGCCATTTTGACGATATTAATTCTTCCTAGCCATGAGCATGGGATGAGTTTCCATTTATTAGTGTCCCCTTTAATTTCTCTTAAGAGTGACTTGTAGTTTTCAGAGTATAAGTTTTTCACTTCCTTGGTTAGGTTTATTCCTAGGTATTTTATTCTTTTTGATGCAATGGTGAATGGAATTGTTTTCCTGATTTCTCTTTCTATTGATTCGTTGTTAGTGTATAGGAAAGCTACAGATTTCTGTGTGTTGATTTTGTATCCTGCAACTTTGCTGTATTCCGATATCAGTTCTAGTAGTTTTGGAGTGGAGTCTTTAGGGTTTTTTATGTACAGTACCATATCATCTGCAAATAGTGACAGTTTAACTTCTTCTTTACCAATCTGGATTCCTTGTATTTCTTTGTTTTGTCTGATTGCCGTGGCTAGGACCTCCAGTACTATGTTAAATAACAGTGGGGAGAGTGGGCATCCCTGTCTGGTTCCCGATCTCAGTGGAAATGCTTTCAGCTTCTCGCTGTTCAGTATAATGCTGGCTGTGGGTTTATCATATATGGCCTTTATTATGTTGAGGTACTTGCCCTCTATTCCCATTTTGCTGAGAGTTTTTATCATGAATGGATGTTGAATTTTGTCAAATGCTTTTTCAGCATCTATGGAGATGATCATGTGGTTTTTGTCTTTCTTTTTGTTGATGTGGTGGATGATGTTGATGGATTTTCGAATGTTGTACCATCCTTGCATCCCTGGGATGAACCCCACTTGGTCATGGTGTATGATCCTTTTGATATACTGTAGAATTCTGTTTGCTAATATTTTATTGAGTATTTTTGCATCTACATTCATCAGGGATATTGGTCTGTAATTTTCTTTTTTGGTGGGGTCTTTTCCTGGTTTTTGTATTAGGGTGATGTTGGCTTCATAGAATGAGTTTGGGAGTATTCCCTCTTCTTCTATTTTGTGGAACACTTTAAGGAGAATGGGTATTATGTCTTCTCTGTGTGTCTGATAAAATTCCGAGGTAAATCCGTCCGGCCCCGGGGTTTTGTTCTTGGGTAGTTTTTTTATTACTGTTTCAATTTCTTTGCTTATAATTGGTTTGTTTAACTTTTGTGTTTCTTCCTTGGTCAGTCTTGGGAGGTTGTATTTTTCTAGGAAGTTGTCCATTTCTTCTAGGTTTTCCAGCTTGTTGGCATATAGGTTTTCATAGTAGTCTTTAATAATTCTTTGTATTTCTGTGGAGTCTGTCGTGATTTTTCCATTCTCATTTCTGATTATGTTGATTTGTGTTGACTCTCTTTTTCTCTTAATAAGTTGGGCTAGAGGCTTATCTATTTTGTTTATTTTCTCAAAGAACCAGCTCTTGGTTTCGTTGATTTTTGCTATTGTTTTATTCTTCTCAATTTTGTTTATTTCTTCTCTGATCTTTATTATGTCCCTCCTTCTGCTGACTTTAGGCCTCATTTGTTCTTCTTTTTCCAGTTTTAATAGTTGTGATGTTAGACTATTCATTTGGGATTGTTCTTCCTTCTTCAAGTGTGCCTGGATTGCTATATACTTTCCTCTTAAGACTGCTTTCGCTGCATCCCACAGAAGTTGGGGCTTAGTGTTGTTGTTGTCATTTGTTTCTATATATTCCCTGATCTCTATTTTGATTTGTTCATTGATCCATTGATTATTTAGTAGCATGTTGTTAAGCCTCCATGTGTTTGTGAGCCTTTTTGTTTTCTTTGTAGAATTTATTTCTACTTTCATACCTTTGTGGTCTGAAAAATTGGTTGGTAGAATTTCAATATTGTGGAATTTACTGAGGCTCTTTTTGTGAGCTAGTATGTGGTCTATTCTGGAGAATGTTCCATGTGCACTTGAGAAGAATGTATATCCTGTTGCTTTTGGATGTAAAGTTCTATAGATGTCTATTAGGTCCATCTGTTCTAGTGTATTGTTCAGTGCCTGTGTGTCTTTACTTATTTTCTGCCCGGTGGATCTATCCTTTGGGGTGAGTGGTGTGTTGAAGTCTCCTACAATGAATGCATTGCAGTCTATTTCCCTCTTTAGTTCTGTTAGTATTTGCTTCACATATGCTGGTGCTCCTGTATTGGGTGCATATATATTTAGAATGGTTATATACTCTTGTTGGACTAAGCCCTTTATCATTATGTAGTGGCCTTCTTTATCTCTTGTTACTTTCTTTGTTTTGAAGTCTATTTTGTCTGATATTAGTACTGCAACCCCTGCTTTCTTCTCACTGTTGTTTGCCTGAAATATGTTTTTCCATCCCTTGACTTTTAGTCTATGCTTATCTTTGGGTTTAAGGTGAGTTTCTTGTAAGCAGCATATAGATGGGTCTTGCTTTTTTATCCATTCTATTACTCTATGTCTTTTGATTGGTGCATTAAGTCCATTTACATTTAGGGTGACTATTGAAAGATATGTACTTATTGCCATTGCAGGCTTTAGATTCGTGGTTACCAAAGGTTCAAGGTTAGCTTCTTTAGTATCTTACTGCCTAACTTAGCTCGCTTATTGAGCTGTTATATACACTGTCTGGAGAGTCTTTTCTTCTCTCCCTTCTTATTCCTCCTCCTCCATTCTTCATATGTTGTGTGTTTTGTTCTGTGCTCTTTTTAGGGGTGCTCCCATCTAGAGCAGTCCCTGTAGGATGCCCTGTAGAGGTGGTTTGTGGGAAGCAAATTCCCTCAGCTTTTGCTTGTCTGGGAATTGTTTGATCCCACCATCATATTTAAATGATAGTCGTGCTGGATACAGTATCCTTGGTTCAAGGCCCTTCTGTTTCATTGCATTAAGTATATCATGCCATTCTCTTCTGGCCTGTAGGGTTTCTGTTGAGACGTCTGATGTTAGCCTGATTGGTTTTCCTTTATAGGTGACCTTTTTCTCTCTAGCTGCCTTTAAAACTCTTTCCTTGTCCTTGATCCTTGCCATTTTAATTATTATGTGTCTTGGTGTTGTCCTCCTTGTATCCTTTCTGTTGGGGGTTCTGTATAATTCCATGGTCTGTTCGATTATTTCCTCCCCCAGTTTGGGGAAGTTTTCAGCAATTATTTCTTCAAAGACACTTTCTATCCCTTTTCCTCTTTCTTCCTCTTCTGGTATCCCTATAATACGAATGTTTTTCCTTTTGTATTGGTCACATATTTCTCTTAGTGTTGTTTCATTCCTGGAGATCCTTTTATCTCTCTCTATGTCAGCTTCTATACGTTCCTGTTCTCTGGCTTCTATTCCTTCAATGGCCTCTTGCATCTTATCCATTCTGCTTATAAATCCTTCCAGGGATTGTTTCACTTCTGTGATCTCTTTCCTGACATCTGTGATCTCCTTCCGGACTTCATCCCACTGCTCTTGCATTTTTCTCTGCATCTCATCCCATTGCTCTTGCATTTTTTTCTGCATCTCTGTCAGCATGTTCATGATTTTTATTTTGAATTCTTTTTCAGGAAGACTAGTTAGGTCTGTCTCCTTCTCAGGTGTTGTCTCTGTGATCTTTGTCTGCCTGTAGTTTTGCCTTTTCATGGTGATAGAGATAGTTTGCAGAGCTGGTACAAGTGACCGCTGGAAGAGCTTCCCTTCTTGTTGGTTTGTAGCCTTTTCCTGGGAGAACAGCGGCCTCTAGTGGCTTGTGCTGGGCAGCTGTGCGCAGACAGGGCTTCTGCTTCCTGCCCAGTTGCTTTGGGGTTTATCTCCGCTGTTGCTGTGGGCTTGGCCTGGCTGGGGCTGTTCCTCCAAAATGGTGGAGCCCCGTTGGAGGGGGAGCAGCCAGGAGACTATTTATCTCCGTAAGGGGCCTCTGTGCTCCCTGCTGCCCAGGGGGTTAGAGTGCCCAGAGATCCCCAGATTCCCTGCTTCTGGTCTAAGTGACCTGTCCTGCCCCTTTAAGATTTCCAAAAAGCACTCTCCAAACCAAAACAACAGCAGCAACAATGCGAGAGGGAACAGAAACAAAGAGAAAAAAAAAAGGAAAAAAAAGGAAAAAACAAGCGATTTTTTTTTTTTTTTTTTTTTGTCCTCGGGTGCCGGTCCCAGGCACCCGCTCACTGGTCCTGCTGCCCTGTCTCCCTAGCACCAGGGTCCCTGTCCTTTCAAGGCTTCCAAAAAGCACCCACCCACCGGTCCCGCAGGGAAGGAACGCTCAATATTCTTTGTCCTCAGGCACTGGTCCCACGCACCCGCTCACCAGTCCCGCCGCCCTGCCTCCCTAGCACCGGGGTCCCTGTCCCTTCAAGGCTTCCAAAAAGCACTCGGCAAAAAGAGAGAAAAAAAAGGGGAAAAACGCGCGATTTCTTCCGTCCTCAGGTGCTGGTCTCAGGCACCCACCCACCGGTCCCACAGGGAAAAATGCGGGATATTCTTTGTCCTCAGGTGCCGGTCCCAGGCACCCGCTCACCAGTCCCGCCGCCCTGCCTCCCTAGCACCGGGGTCCCTGTCCCTTTTAGGCTTCCAAAAAGCACTCGCAGAAAAGAGAAAAAAAAAAAAAGGGGGAAAAACGCGCGATTTCCTCTGTCCTCAAGTGCCGGTCTCAGGCACCCGCCCACCGGTCCCGCAGGGAAAAACGGGGGATATTCTTTGTCCTCAGGCGCCAGTCCCAGCCACCCGCTCACCAGTCCCGCCACCGTGCCTCCCTAGCACTGGGGTCCCCGTCCCTTCAAGGCTTCCAAAAAGCGCTCGCCAAAAAGAGAAAAAAAAAAAAAGGGGAAAAACGCGCGACCTCCTCCGTCCTCAGGCACCGGTCTCAGGCACCCGCCCCCAGGTCTCGCAGGGAGAAACGCGGGATATTCTTTGTCCTCCGGCGCCGTTCCCAGGCACCTCCTCACCGGTCCCGCCACCCTGCCTCCCCAGCAATGGGGGCCCGTCCCTCTAAGGCTTCCAAAAAGCGCTCGCCAAAAAAAAAAAAAAAAAAAACCGCTCCGGTTTCTCTCCACCCGCCGGGAGCCGGGGGGAGGGGCGCTCGGGTCCCGCCGGGCTGGGGCTTGTATCTTACCCCCTTCACAAGGCGCTGGGTTCTTGCAGGTGTGGATGTGGTCTGGATGTTGTCCTGTGTCCTGTGGTCTCTATTTTAGGAAGATTTTTCTTTGTTATATTTTCATAGCTCTATGTGTTTTTGGGAGGAGATTTCCACTGCTCTACTCACGCCGCCATCTTGGCTCCGCCTCTCTATGGCCCTTCTTAAAACTGTCACAAATAACAAACCCATGGTTCCCTTAAAGGCTACTCTGTTTCTTTAAGGAATTCCCTATTTTGTAGAGGGCCTCCTCTTCTGCCTCAGGCATCATCTCCACCTCTCCCTAGTCCTGGAGAGGAGCCCAATCCTCTAGGAGGCAAGCCACCTTGGACCACATGCCCACTGTGGGATACCTGAGGGTGTCTCCCCATCCATAGGGGCAGTCTGATGAAGTATCCCTCCCATAAGGGCACCTTATTTCATTTTTTTTTATCTGCAGTGAATCATGCCAACTATGCCAATTGTCTCACCTGAGGGGGATTGCCCCCAGGCAAGTTCACTCTGGATTCAGTGAGACTGAGTAACAACAACAGAATATTAGGGGTAAAAGGGTTTATACCCAGGTTGATTTTCACAGTGGCAGGTTGAGTGCTGGAATCACATCTACCACTGGGACATTTGCAATCCATCTCCATCTTTGTCTCTGGGCAGAGCACTGGGTGGAGCTCTTTAGTAACACCAACAATAGTGGCTTATTGCCAATGGGTATGTAAGCATTAGCCTAGCAGTAACCTAATTACATCATCAAGTAGTTTAGGGTCAGGTGAGGATCCTGGCCATAGGAACCTACATTTCCCTACAGCTCTCTTTAGCCATCAGTCTGCAGATGATGCTGGTGGACACTTATTCACAGAAATTCTCACAACGGCCACTGATTGAGCCCTGCCTATATACCAGGTGCTACGCATGACTTTCACCTTCCATACTCAAGATTTAAAAGGCATGCCCTGGTCAGAACCATAACTCTGTGCCTTGTCCCAAATTCTTCCGCCCTCCTGTCCAGCAACTGGACAGGTGGCCAGGGTGTGCATATTCTAGAATGCACATTTGTCCATGTCCCTTCACCTAAATCCTCTCCTGTCTCCTTCAAGTCCCTGGGCAACCCCAAACTCCTCAGCTGACACAGGAGACTACTCACTTGTGACCTCTGCCCTGGGTCACACCCTACTCCTTGGTCCAGTGGAATGGCTCATGAGCTGTTCCCCTTCACTGTGGTTGCTGCTTCCTACTGTAATTCCCACCCTTATCTCCACCCCCACCAGCCAGCTCCTACTCAGTTTCTAAACTCTAATTTTTGATTTATGATATGTAATTAACCTTATTCCGATTATTTCATAGGCTTGCTGTCTAAAGAACACATTTGCCTAGATTTTTTTCACCTCAGGCAATTTAGCACAGAACTTTTCAAGACATTTGCATAATTCACAGCATTTGAGTGTATGATTGACTGAGATATTACCCTGGAGGCAGCACATCCATATTCATGGAGCCCTGGCTTCAGGGTTGATATTTGGAGAGGGGTGTGATGCTCCCCAGACAGAGGAGTAAGACTGCACATGCTCAGGTGGCCAACCCAGGAGTTCTGACCTCTAGTTTTGTGCTCCAGCCACAGAGCATTACTTTTCACTTTATAGTTGAAATGATTGGTAATTGGAAACATAATATAGACAATGTTTTAATAATTTTCAGTTTTGAGGTGGTTTTGTCCTCTCATTTTTCTAGCTGGTGCTAGATGGGAAAATCTGCTTATACTGTAGAGTACCTAACCACTGTGATGGTCATGGTAACATGTAGGAGCATGCTCTCTGCTGCCAGTTATAGAATTACCCCTAAAAGGGTTTTAAACAATAGACATTTTTACTGTCTCATATGAGCAACTTGGAAGTGGGTGGCTGCCAGGTTGGATGTAAGGATAAATAATCAAAGACCCAGGCACTTTCCAGTCTTTCCACTGCATCATTTTGAACATGTTGGCTTTTGTGTTCAGGCTGTTTGTTCCTTGGGCTCAAGATGGCTGCCACAGCTGTACAGGCACCACATTCCTCAGTTGTGTTCAGACTCAGCAAGGAAAAGAACAAGGACAAGGAAGAGAGCTTTCCTCTCTCAAGTTGCTCTATTTATCAAGGGGGAAAAGCCCCTTGGAAACTTCTCTTTAAGTCTTCCTAATCACAGATGGGTCACTTGGCAACCCCAATTGCAAGGGAGGATAAAAGCATAAGTATCTGGCATTTTCAGCCTCTATCATGGGAACTAGGCTCTATTAGGAGAGAATAAGATGGACAACAATTCCATCTGCCACAGAAAATGCATTCTTGTCTGCGTAGTTCATCCACCAAACAGGAAGGGAGCACCTGGTGAGCACCAGGTTCTTTCTGTGGGTGCTGGAAGAGTAAGGTTGGTTTGGACCCTTCCCAGGAGAGAGGCGGTGCCCAAGAGCCAAGGTTAACCTTAAAGGAGGGAAATGCAAAATACTCTTGGAACCTGGGAGCAAGACTTAGAAACCAGCTTGATATTAGAGAACTGAGAGCTTCACAGAGGAGGCAACATTTGAGCTGTGTCTTGAAGGATGGATAGCAGTTTGCCAGATGAAGAAAGCAGGAAATGTAATTTCTGGCCAATGGGCAACCAGAGCAGGTCCAGAGCTCTGGAAAAGTCTGCTTTTGTTTTACCAACCACCACACCCTCTGAGTTTTCTACTCCTCCATCACCACCTGGCTCTGAAGGAGCTCCACCCTTTTTCAGAGCTGAGCTTCACATCCATTTGGCTGTTCCTAAGCTGCAGAAATGTGTGCTCATTCCACTCAGGGATTCTTCAGAGGGTTGCAAAGTCCTTCAAAGCTTCAGTTGGTGGTATGAGCTGCTGTGGGGGGTATATTTATTCTTTGTTCAGCCATGATGATACCCCACTTTTGGGGGATGCACTGGCCCTCACCCACCCACTGTAGCTGGGGAGGAATGTGTCCCCTAAGGCTGCACTTGGTCTCCTCCCCTATCCTGGCCCTGAGATTGGCCATATGACACTGAGCCAGTCATTTGCTAACCTTCCACACCTACCCTGAGGTATGGTGATGGCTCCAGACATGAGCAGAGCTCTGGATGTCAGTTGAAGGGCTTCCCTGGATTCCTTCCAACTGAGCTGCAAGGAAAGGCCACTTTTCCTCTTCAGGCACCCACCTTCACCCCCACCCCCATACACACCCCTGTGAGGATGAAAGGTCAGAGCTGCCCATGCCCTGGTGCCTGGAAGCTTGCAGAGGCTGATATGAGAGCTGGCATGTCCTGTCAGGGCTTATCCCTGTATCCAGGCACCCCTGGGCACAGCATCCCCACTGCACCCCATCACGGGAGCCACAGGACTCCTTGTTTTAGTGGGGTCCATTGAGTCTGTTTTTATCACTGGCACATAAGTCATGACACAACATAATAACACAGCAGCATAAGCCCACTGCCTGCTTCCTGACTGCCTCCTGTCCTGGGACTCTCCCTGTCCCCAGTGACGCCTCCTCTTCTGTCCTGCTGAGGCTGATTAGGGGAAGAATTCCTTTGGGGCCTGCCTGAGTGTCTCTCCTCCCATTTCTCTAGGACCTTTCTCCTGTGGCTCCTTTCACTTCAGACCACCAAATGGCTCCTGGGGGCTGAGCAGCCGGGACTGCCTTGCTGCAGGCCACTTTCATGCCTACAGCTGTGTGAGGAGGCTGGTGCAGGTGGTGGAATGCCCTCTACCTTTTCATTCCCTTGGGAGGGCATGCTCACACCTTCCCAGAGCTGGGGTCCACCCACCAGCGGGAGCTCAGATTGCTGCCATGTGGCCAGGGCAGAGTGCAAGCAGAGAGCAGCATGTGACCCCCAGAGCTCCTTTCCCCAGGTGGCTCACCCAGTGGGGGGTTCTCCAAACCTTCCTCATCCTATAATCACCTCAAGACTCCCTCTGCTCCACATGTCCTCCTGAACAAAATGCCCCCCGCACCATGCGCTTCTCTCCCAGGCTGGGCACACCAGAGCCAATGAGCCAAATCCGGCCTGTGGCCTACTTTTGCACAGCTGTGAGCTAAGAATCATTTTTACATTTTTAAATGGTCCAAAAAAATCAGAAGAATACTTCATATGTGAAAACTATATGAAGTTCGAATGTCCATGTCCAGGAGTAAACGTTTATTGGAACACGGCCAAACCCAGCCATTTGCCTATCATCTGTGGCTGCGTTCACAGTGGCAAAGGATGAACAGTTGAGACCACACGGCCCTTCAGTGCCTAATTTAGTTGTTATTTACAATAAAAGCTTGCAGATCCTGCTCTGTCATTTCCCTTCAACTTTCTACTGACGTCTCACACATGGTAACTTTGAGTTTACATGGGATGGGAAACAGGATGCTGCTTAATACTGAAGAAATCACTCTTAGTGCTGACATTTCAGATGTCCAAAGGGTGGAGAGGTGAGCTGGGCTTCTGATACACTTCAAATGTCAACATATGTCAGTGTCTGCTCCAGATGTAGAGGCTGACTCCAGGCCAGCTACGAGGCTGCTTTAACTTCTATAACATTCCTTCCTCTAAGCATGAGACTACCTGGCTGGCTCCACAAAGGCCCCCTTTTGTGCCAGCCATTGTTTCTACCTTGTGTGAAGATTCAGGCTGGAGCCATGGGCCAGGATGACCTTGGAGCCACAGTTGCTAGTAGCAACCTCCCACTAATCTGTTTGGAACCCCAAGTCTTCAGGCTGCTGCCATTGCCCACACTCTAAACTGTCCCAACCAGGAGGTGGGGCTACCCGAGACACTGAGACCTGTTGCCACCTGCTCCTAAGACTGGCTGATCCAAGTAGTGCAGTTAGAACTGGCAGGCTGGCTGCCTGGGGAGCATCTGAACTGGAGGGGGGCAGGGTAAGCATCACTAATAGTCAGCGAGGATGGAGGAGACCACACCGTTGTGTGCATCCGGCTGCAAGTAATTCCATTTCAGTAGTGCCTGAAGCACAAAACGCATTTATTCCCATATGGAAAGACTGCTAGAGGTGGGTGTTCTGCATCTGCTTCAGGGGCTCAACAATGTCAAGAAGACAAAGACTCTATTCTCTCACTTTACTGTTCTCATACATGGTCATCATATATATATCCAGGCATGACAACCACATTCAGAAGCAGGAAAACCAGGGTAACAAAAGACTTTATTCTTGCTTGACTCTTTTTTTTTTTCACTTCGACAGATGCTGAAGAAGTAAAAACCATCTCCACTATAAAAAAAAATTTGGTATCATTAATATAAAATAACATGAGCAACATTGTGGTTACTAGATTCCCCCCATTATCAAGTCCCCACCACATACCCCATTACAGTCACTATCCATCAGTGTAGTAAGATGCCATAGTGTCATTAATTCTCTTCTCTGTACTATACTGCCTTTCCCATGCCCCCACCTACATTATGTGTCCTAACTGTAATGCCCCTTATTCTCGTCCCTCCCTTCCCACCCACCCTCCCCAGTTCCTTTCCCTTTGGTAACTGTTGGTCCATTCTTGGGTTGTGAGTCGGCTGCTGTTTTGTTCCTTCAGTTTTTTCTTTGTTCTTATGCTCCACAGATGAATGAAATCATTCAGTACTTGTCTTTCCCCACCTGGCTTATTTCACTGAGCATAATACCCTCTAGCTCCATCCATGATGCAATGGTAGGATTGCTTTCTTCTTATGGCTGAATAATATTCCATTATGTATGTGTACCACATCTTCTTTATCCATTCATATACTGATGGACACTTAGGTTGCTTCCATTTCTTGGCTATTGTAAATAGCGCTGTGATAAACATAGGGGTGCATCTGTCTTTTTCAAACTGGGCTCCTGCATTCTTAGGGTAAACTCATAGGAGTGGAATTCCTGGGACAAATGGTATTTCTATTTTTAATTTTTTTTGGTATCATTAATCTATAATTACATGAGCAACATTATGTTTACTAGACTCCCCCCATCATTTAGTCCTCCCACATACCCCATTACAGTCACTGTCCATCAGTATAGTAAGATGCTATAGAACTACTACTTCTCTTCTCTGTGTTGTATGCTTGCTTGGCTCTTGCAATTTTTTAATTAAGGTATTAATATACAGTCTTATCCTCAGGTTTCACATGAGCAACATTGTGGTTAGTACAGTACCCCCTATTGTCAAGTCCCCACTACATACCCATTACAGTCACTGTCCATCAGTATAGTAAGATGCTATAGAATCACTACTTGTCTTCTCTGTGCTATACTTCCTTCCCCGTGTCCCCCCAATATTATCTGTGATAATCATAATGCCCGTTAATCCCCTTATCCCTCCCTTTCAACCTGACCTCCCCAGTCTCTTTCCCTTTGGTAACTGTTACTCTATTCTGGGGTTCTGTGAGCCTGCTGCTGATTTGTTCCTTCAGTTTTTGCTTTGTTCTTATACTCCACAGATGAGTGAAATAATTTGGTACTTGCCTTTCTATGCCTGGCTTATTTCACTGAGCATAATACCCTCTAGCTCCATCCATGTTGTTGCAAATGATAGGACTTGTTTTCTTCTTATGGCTGAATAATATTCTATTGTGTATATGTACCATACGTTCTTTATCCATTCATCTACTGATGGACGCTTAGGTTGCTTCCATGTCTTGGCTATTATAAATAGTGCTGTGGTAAACATAGGGTGCATATGTTTTTTGAACCTGAGAAGTTATATGGTTCAGGTAAATTCCTAGGAGTGGAATTCCTGGGTCAAATGGTATTGCTATTTTGAGTTTTATGAGGAACCTTCATACTGCTTTCCACAATGGTTGAACTAATTTACATTCCCACCAGCAGTGTAGGAGGGTTCCCCTTTCTCTGCAACCTCACCAACATTTGTTGTTGTTTGTCTTTTGGATGGTAGCCATCCTTACTGGTTTGAGGTGATGTCTCATTGTGGTTTTAATTTGCATTTCTCTGATAACTAGCGATGTGGAGCATCTTTTCATGTGTCTGTTGGCCATCTGAATTTCTTCTTTGGAGAACTGTCTTTTCAGCTCTTATGCCCATTTTTTAATTGGATTATTTGCTTTTTGTTTGTTGAGGTGCTTGAGCTCTTTACATATTTTGGATGTCAAGCCTTTATCGGATCTGTCATTTATGAATATTTTCTCCCATACTGTAGGATACCTTTTTGTTCTATTGATGGTGTCCTTTGCTGTACAGAAGCTTTTCAGCTTGATATAGTCCCACTTGTTCATTTTTGCTTTTGTTTTCCTTGCCCAGGGAGATCTGTTCATGAAGAAGTCGCTAATGTTTATGTCTAAGAGATTTTTGCCTATGTTTTTTTCTAAGAGTTTTATGGTTTCATGACTTACATTCAGGTCTTTGATCCATTTTGAATTTACTTTAGTGTATGGGGTGAGACGGTGATCCAGTTTCATTCTCTTACATGTAGCTGTCCAGTTTTGCCAGCACCATCTGTTGAAGAGACTGTCATTTCCCCATTGTATGTCCATGTCTACTTTATTAAATATTAATTGACCATATATGTTTGGGTTAATGTCTGGAGTCTCTAATCTGTTCCACTGGTCTGTGGCTCTTTTCTTGTGCCATTACCAAATTGTCTTGATTACTATGGCTTTGTAGTAGAGCTTGAAGTTGGGGAGCGAGATCCCCCCACTTTATTCTTCAGTCTCAGGATTGCTTTGACTATTCGGGGTCTTTGGTGTTTCCATATGAATTTTTCAACTGTTTGTTCCAGTTTGTTGAAGAAAGTTGTTGGTAATTTGATACAGATTGCATCAAATCTGTATATTGCTTTGGGCAGCATGGCCATTTTGATGATATTAATTCTTTCTAGCCAAGAGCATGGGATGAGTTTCCAGTTGTTAGTGTCCTCTTTAACTTCTCTTAAGAGTGTCTTATAGTTGTCAGGGTATAGGTCCTTCACTTCTTTGGTTAGGTTTATTCCTAGGTATTTTATTCTTTTTGATGCAGTTGTGAATGGAATTGTTTTTCTCATTTCTCTTTCTATTGGTTCATTGTTAGTGTATAGGAAAGCCACACATTTCTGTGTGTTAATTTTCTATCCTGCAACTTTGCTGAATTCCGATATCAGTTCTAGTAGTTTTGCAGTGGAGTCTTAAGGGTTTTTTATGTACAATATCATGTCATCTGCACATAGTAACAGTTTAACTTCTTCTTTACCAATCTGGACTCCTTCTATTTCTTTGTTTTGTCTAATTGCCATGGCTAGGACCTCCAGTACTATGTTAAATAACAGTGGGGAGAGTGGGCATCCCTGTCTTGTTCCTGATGTCAGAGGAAAAGCTTTCAGCTTCTCGCTGTTCAGTATGATGTTGGCTGTGGGTTTATCATATATGGCCTTTATTATGTTGAGGTAATTGCCCTCTATAACCATTTTTCTGAGAGTTTTTATCATGAATGTATGTTGAATTTTGTCGAATGCTTTTTCAGCATCTGTGGAGATGATCTTATGGTTTTTGTCTTTCTTTTTGTTTATGTGGTGGATGTTGTTGATGGTTTTTTGAATGTTATACCATCCTTGCATCCCTGGGATGAATCCCACTTGGTCGTGCTGTATGATCCTTTTGATATACTTTTGAATTCAGTTTGATAATATTTTATTGAGTATTTTTTCATCTACGTTCATCAGGGATATTGGTCTGTCATTTTCTTTTTTTGGTGGGGTCTTTGCCTGGTTTGGTATTAGGGTGATGTTGGCTTCATAGAATGAGTTCATGAGTATTCCCTCCTCTTCTATTTTTGGAAAACTTTAAGGAGAATGGGTATTATATCTTCTCTGTATGTCTGATTAAATTCCAAGGTAAATCCATCTAGCCCAGAGGTTTTTTTCTTGGGTAGTTTTTTGATTATCACTTCAATTTCTTTGCTGGTAATTGGTCTGTTTAGATGTGTGTTTATTCCTTGGTCAGTCTTGGAACATTGTATTTTTCAAGGAAGTTGTCCATTTCTTCTAGGTTTTCCAGCTTCTTAGCATATAGGTTTTCATAGTAGTCTCTAATAATTATTTGTATTTCTGTGGAGTCCGTCGTGATGTTTACTTTCTCATTTCTGATTCTGTTGATGTGTGTTGATTCTCTTTTTCTCTTAATACATCTGGCTAGAGGCTTATCTATTTTGTTTATTTTCTCAAAGAACCAGCTCTTGATTTCATTCATTTTTTCTATTGTTTTATTCTACTCAATTTTGTTTATTTCTTCTCTGATCTTTATTATGTCCCTCCTTCTGCTGAGTTTAGGCCTCATTTGTTCTTCTTTTTTCAATTTTGATAATTGTGACGTTAGACTATTCATTTGGGATTGTTCTTCCTTCTTTAAATATGCCTGGATTGCTATACACTTTCCTCTTAAGACTGCTTTCACGGCGTCCCACAGAAGTTGGGGCTTTGTGTTGCTGTTGTCATTTATTTCCATATATTGCTGGATCTCCATTTTAATTTGGTCGTTGATCCATTGACTATTTAAAAGCATGTTGTTAAGCCTCCATGTGTTTGTGAGCCTTTTTGCTTTCTTTGTACAATTTATTTCTAGAGTTATACCTTTGTGATCTAAAAAGTTGGTTGGTAGAATTTCAATGTTTTTGAATTTCCTGAGGCTCTTTTTGTGTCCTAGTATGTGGTCTATTCTGGAGAATGTTCCATGTACACTTGAGAAGAATGTGTATCCTGTTGCTTTTGGGTGTAGAGTTCTATAGATGTCTATTAGGTCCATCTGTTCTAGTGTGTTGTTCAGTGCCTCTGTGTCCTTACTTCTTTTCTGTCTGGTGTATCTGTTCTTTGGAGTGAATGGTGTGTTGAAGTCTCCAAAAATGAATGCATTGCATCCTATTTCCTCCTCTAATTCTGTTAATATTTGTTTCACATATGCTGGTGCTCCTGTGTTGGGTGCATATATATTTATAATGGTTATATCCTCTTGTTGGACTGATCCCTTTATCATTATGTAATATCCTTCTTTATCTCTTGTTACTTTCTTTGTTTTGAAGTCTATTTTGTATGATACTAGTACTGCAACACCTGCTTTCTTGTCCCTATTGTTTGCATGAAGTATCTTTTTCCATCCCTTGACTTTTAGTCTGTGCATATTTTTGGGTTTGAGGTGAGTCTCTTGTAAGCAGCATATACATGGGTCTTTTTTTTTAAAATCTATTCAGTGACTGTATGTCTTTTGATTGGTCCATTCAGTCCATTTACATTTAGGGTGATTATCGATAGGTATGTACTTACTGCCATTTTAGGCTTTAGATTCATGGTTACCAAGGTTCCCGGTTACTTTCCTTACTATCTAAGAGTCTACTTAACTCACTTAGTATGCTGTTACAAACACAATCTAAAGGTTCTTTTCTATTTCTCCTTCCTCCTTTTTCTTCCTCCTTCATTCTTTATATATTAGGTATCAAATTTTGTACTTTTTGTGTATCCCTTGATTGACGTTGGGGATAGTCAATTTAATTTTGCATTTGTCTTGCAATCAGCCACTCCACCCTCCCTACCATGGTTTTACTTCCTCTGGTGACAGCTATCCAACCCTAGGAACACTTTCCTCTATAGCAGTCCCTCCAAAATGGACTGCAGAGATTGTTTGTGTGAGGTAAACTCTCTCAGCTTTTGCTTATCTGGAAATTGTTTAATCCCTCCTTGAGGTTTAAATGATAATCTTGCTGGATAAAGTAATCTTGTTTCCAGGCCCTTCTGCTTCATGGCATTAAATACTTCATGCCACTCCCTTCCGGCCTGTAAGGTTTCTGCTGAGAAGTCTGATGTTAGCCTGATGGGCTTTCCTTTTTATGTGATCTTATTTCTGCCTCTGGCTGCTTTTAACAGTCTGTCCTTATCCTTGATCTTTCTCATTTTAGTTACTGTGTGTCTTGGTGTTGTCTTCCTTGGGTCCCTTGTGTAGGGGGATCTGTGTATCTCCATGGCCTGAGAGACTATCTCCTTCCCCCGATTGGGGAAGTTTTCAGCAACTACCTCCTCAGAGACACTTTCTATCCCTTTTTCTCTCTCTTCTTCCTCTGGTATCCCTGTAATGTGAATATTGTTCTGCTTGGATTGGTCACACAGTTCTCTCAATATTCTTTCATTTTTCGAGATCCTTTTTTCTCTCTATGCCTCAGCTTCTTTGTATTCCTCTTCTCTAGTTTCTATTTCATTTATCATCTCCTCCACCATATCCAACCTGCTTTTACTGCCCTGCATTGTGCTCTTCAACGATTGAATCTCTGACCTGAATTCATTCCTGAGTTCTTGGATGTCTTTCTGTACCTCCATTAGAATGTTGATGATTTTTATTTTGAACTCCCTTTCAGAAAGAGTCATGAGATCCATATCATTTAAATCTTTCTTGGGAGTTGTATTAACAATTTTACTCTGGATAAGGTTTTTTTCACGTTTCTTATTTGTATATGTCAACCTCTAGTGTCCAGAAGCTCTATTCTGAAGCTGCTCAGCCCCTGGAGCAATGTTGGTTCGCAGGGGAGCAGTACTGGTACCTGGGGAGAGGAAAGAGCTGTTCCCCGCCTCCTGGCTCCTGTGCCTGTCTCCACTGCCTGAGCCAGTGGGCCAGTCACTCTGGCATATTTTTGTCCCAGAGCAGCCTGATATGGATCCCTCCTTTCCACAAGAAACTGGAATCCCAGTCTCCCCAGGAACTCTGGCTGCATTAACTTTCCAACCCGGTAGTCATGCGAGTCTCATGACAGCACCATGAAATGTAGGTTTGTGCTCCCAGAGCAGATCTCCAGAGCTAGGTATTCAGCAGTCCCAGTCCTTCCAGTCCTCCCTGCTCTGTTACTCTTCCTCCCACTGGTGAGCTAGGGTGGAGCAGGGGCTCAGGTCCTGTGGAGCCACAGCTCTGGTATGTTACCCCGTTCAGTGATGTTTACTCTTTTCTCCATGTGTATGTAGTCTCATGTCATTCTCTTTACAGTTGCTCTCTCAGGATTAGTTGCACCAATTAAATTTTCTAATTGTATCCAGTTTTAGGAGGAAGCCTCTGTCTCTCCTCTCATGCCACCATCTTTAATCCCTGCTACTGTATTTTTAATATGTCTATCTCCCTCCTAATTTGACTCTTAGTTCTTGAATATTTCTCTGTAGCTCCATTAATTAGCACACTTATGACTTTTATTTTGAGTTCTTTTTCAGGAAGATTGGTGATTTCAGTCTCACAGAGTCCTCTTTCTGGTGTTTGAGGTATTTTTGATTGAACAAGGTTTTCTGCCTTTTCATAGTCCTGGAGCAATGAGATAGGCGAGTAGTACTGGTGCCTGCTGGGAGGACAAAGCCCTTTCCTGCTTCCCAGTCCAGTGCCTGTTTCCACTGTCAAGGCCAGTGAGCCACATGCAGGGAGCAGTGTCTGGGTTAATCCTCTAAGCTGCCATGGGTGGAGCTGTCCTCCCACTTCCTTGGAGTGATGTCAGGGGTCACAGGTGAGTGGCCCATGTGTCTGCTGGAAGGCAAAGCCCTTTTATATTTCCTGACCACAGTGCCTGTCTCTGCTGTCTGGGCTGGTCAACCATGCACAGGGAGCTGCCTCTGGGTCTGGGCTGGTTAGCCCATGTGTGCAGGAAGAAGCCTCTGTGTTAAGCTGTGTAGTTGCTGTAGGTGGGGCTGCCCTCTGGTTGGTCTGAAGCAATGGCGGGGATAATGGGCTTATAATCAGGTGCCAGTGGGGTGGAAGAAATGGCAGGCTGCTTATTGTGGTGAGGGACCTCGGGGCTCTGCTGCTTGGCTCTTGCACTTTTTAAGGGCATAAATACCCCTCCCAGAAGCCTCCAAGAAGATGTCGCCATACATCTTCTTGGGCCAGATCCATATTTCATATGCCCACCATTCAGCCAGGAGCCAGGACTGCCTTCCCTGCAAACAAAGGAACTCCAGCTGGTACCTGAGCCAAATCCAGGCTGTGTCAGCAGGAAGAGAGAGATACAGCCTTGTGGCTACCTTCCAAGGGAGCCCCTGAAGAAGGGATACCCAAGGAGTATTTGGGCTCCTGAGAAGCTAGCACCTTCTGCAATTTGCCTACGGAGTCATATCTTACTTAGAGGAGTGAGATACACCGGGTGGGGACAGAGAGGGGTGCAGCTCAATGTTGGGCTCAAGGCGCTTCTCCATTTTCTACACCAGCCAGAATGGCGGGGTTGTCCACCAGCCTGCCTGTTGGGCAGAGACTGCACACAGGCCCCAAGAGGCAGGAAGGTTTGGCATTCTGCACCCATCCTTCCCTTCCATTTCCTTCTCAGGTTACGTGAGTAGACATGTTGATCTTGGGATGAGCTGGGCCAGGCCAGGTCTTCCTGATGGAGAATGCTTCGAGTCTGTGCCATGTCATGCAGGCTGCTTTCCAAAGCCAGCAATTCCCTTTGCCTGGACAGTCTCCCCTTTCCCACACAAAACCTCTCTCAGCAAGGTCCTCCTCTCACAGGAGAATGGGCAAGAGTGTACTCTTTGTCCTTGAGTGATTCACTTAACAATCGCAAAGCTATACTTCCCAGCCAGAGTTTCTGAGTCACTAACCATTGGTGGCAGAGTTCCTGCTCCAGTGAGTAATGAGGGTCCCTTCTTCGGGGGTTCCTCTGCCCCAGAGAGGCGTCTACTGGAGGTGAAATTCCATCTGGCCTCTCCAGAACCATCAGCCACAGGTCTGCCTGGGCTGTCTTCAGCTAATGCTCTGGGTGCAAGCCATTAGGCAGAGCCCTACCCACTCGTGTTTAAAAGCCTATTCTTTTAAATCCCAAAGCTTTTACAGGGAATGGGCTGCAGATACAGCAAGAGCAACACACTCTGTCTGCCTTCTAATTGTGACAGTTCATGACTCAGAACCTCAAACTGGCCATATCTTTGGCCACTGTATCCTATCTCATACTTCCTAGCATCCTCTCCAAAGGAGTCGGCCGGAGGAGGGGATGCTGATGTGATTCCTCACATCACAACTATTACTGCACGGGTGTGGGTGTGAGCATGTGGAGGGGGGATGTCAGTGCTGTTTGTGCAGGACGGGCGCAGGTGTCAGGGACTGGCTGACAATTAAAAACCAAGAGAAATCACATCAACCCCAGCCCTGAACACTCATTGCTCTGTGTTCTGTTTACTAAAAACTAATGTGTTTACTTAATTTTACTGGAAAATAAGAAAGTGCCAAAAAGTACTGCCTCACATAAACACACCTAAAAGGACAATGAAGGGTATGTATATATTGCTGTGGACTGTATCTCATTCACAGGCCACTTCCCTGGACTGATGGGGTCTCTATGCCCATGGGGGCAGAGAGGCAAACCCCTGTTCCTAGGGTGCTGAGGCCCCTGCCACCTTCCCTCTAATGAGAAAAAGGTTTCAAACAAAGTCTCCGTTTCATGAGCCCAGCCCTTACGTTCTGGTTTCCCACAAATAACAACTGGATTTTTTCTCTTAAAGTGAGTTTTTCCCCCCATACTAATCAACAAAAAGTCAACCAAGGTGCAGACCTCCAGTGAGTGCCCTGCTGAGTCTGTCCACCTGGTCTCACTGGCAACCACACCACAAATCTGCCCCAGTCAAGTTCTGGGAGACACATCCAAGGCCCTCTCCATGCCTGAGGCCATGGCCACATGGCTACTACCTGCCCCTGCCTAGTGCCCTGGCCCCTTGGCCTGCTCCTCCATCTGCTGAAGGGGTCCTCTGCCTTCTCTTTCCTTCTCTCCCTTGCTGCCATCCCCACCATGCTCAGCTTCCCCACCTGGCCCTTTCAGGTCTGGATCCCTTCAGATGGATGGCCCCAAACCCCACTTTCTCCTTGCAACCACAGCCTTTTATCCAATCACCTTTGATGCCCCCAGTGGCTCACGCTCAGCTTTGGAAGCCTTCCTGAGCCATGCCTTATCTGGTCTACAAGCCAGAGCCCTGCAGGCTGTCACTCACACAGTCCCAGGCCCTTTCATCCAGGTCCACACACCACGACTGCTGCCCCACTTCAGCTCAGGCCTGCCTCCCTTCCTGCTGGGCCTTTGCAAGTCTACCCACTGCCCTCACTGCCTCTTGGCCAGAGGTTTCCACATTTTTATTGATCATGCATCCCATCAGTAAAAGCATTCTAGCAGGCATTCCCAGGACATGCACAACTTTCTATGTTGTATGCACAGACCTTTTACTGGTAGACTATGAAACAGACACTTAAAAGGATGCAGTAGAAAGTAGATGAAAATACAAGTTCCAGTATTTTCTCTGGCTGCAATGGGATTCTGTCCCTACCTGGAGTCTTCTTGTCCAGGCTCTGGAGCTCCAGGGCCAGCCCTCTGTGTTCATCCCGTGTGGCTGCCTCAACTAGTTACCACAAACAGTGGTATAAAACAGCACAAATTTATTCTCCTGCAGTTCTTCAGATCAGAGTCAGAAATGGGTTCATGGAGCCAAAACTGAGGTGGCCACAGGGCCTGCTCCTCTGGAGCCTCTGAGGGGCATCCATTTCTTTGCCTTTTCTGGTCTTGGGAGCTTCACTCCTTGGCTTGCGGCCCCTTCCTGCATCTTCAAAGCCACAGAGCAGCAGCTTCACACCTCTATGCTGGTCACCTTCTTCCTTTCCTGCAGCCACTGTGGTTACTCTGGGCCACCATGTGGCCCAGGACAATCCTCCCATCTCAAGACCCTTAGCTTAATCTCATCAGCCAAGTCCCTTTGCCATGTAAGATAACATCCACAGGTTCCAAGGATTAGGATCTGGATATTCTGGGGTGCACAGTCGGCCTCCTGCAGTCTCTCTGCAGCCAGGGTGAGCTTCTGAATGTGCTGTCCTGACACCCTTCCTTTGGCTCCCTGTCACTGATGGTCAGCAGGCATGCAAGGCTCCCTCCAGTTTGGTGCCGCCCACCTTTCTAACCACATCTGCAGCTCTTCTCCCTCCCCTTCCCCACCACCTCCTAACACACAGGGCCCCAGCCACCCATGATTATACTATTATGTTCTAACAATACAAAATGGTTGGAGTCCTGCCAGCAAGGCCTTACATGTATAGGTGTTCAGGCTATAAAATGAGTAAGGGAGCTGCATGTAAGGAGGTTCACATCCTGGGCATGTACTAATTTATGGCCTTCCTATGAACACTTGCCCTCCTCCCATATAAACCTTCACAGGTGCACACTTAGGAGAGCTCACAACAATATTCTTAACCAATTTTCAAGCTGTATAAAGGTGGTGTGTTTTCTAATCCATATGTGTGAGCTGCTCAGCTACTGGTTGCCTGTTCTCAGATGCACTGAGCGGTTCATGCCTCCGAGCCTTTTCACTTGCTACTTGCTGACCCCTTCACCTTGAGCATTTCCCAGCTTTTGCCTTGTCCTGCTTGCCCATTCACTCACCAAGGTGTTGTGGCCCCTCAGAGGCCTCCATGCCCCCAGCTGAGGGAACTTCCTTCTTCTTTGGCACTGTGGTCACACACTGGGGTTGCAGTTACTGATAAGAGCATTTGCCTCCCTGCTCCACCCAGAGATGAGCACCCTCAGTAGGGGATTGTACCCTCATCACTTTCCTCTGCTCAGTACCCAGCTCCAGGCAGCCTTTTGCAAAGTTATTATAATTATCTATCAAAGAATAAATGTAGGAATTATTTCCTTTGGCAAGTTCACAAAACAACAGGTTTCAAACTGCCCTAATGATCTTCCCTTCCCTCCTATTCAACCAGGTCTCAGAGCTCTAATATCTCATGAACACTATCTAATGGGCTCATTTATAAAATTATTCTCTTTTTTAATAAGTCAGGGGTAACTTGCCACATCCATTACTAATGGCCTCTTTCAAAATTCCTTGGCATCTTTTTTGGTTTTAAAGGGCCCTAAATGGTTTTCTGAGTCTGAAGAGAACCAATTTACCCTATTAAAGTATACCAATCTGCAATAAGAACATTTCTGAATGAGTCATAGTATCTATATTGCAGTTTTCTTCCAGTGGATTCAAGATATTTCAGTATCTTTGATATTTTGTCCAGATATGTGGTATCAGCAGATTAGGGACCCCTTTCAAGTGATCATGGCTCCCTGGGGTCAACAGTAGTTTACATTATTTGTCCCATGTATTCCCTACCCCTCTCTGGCTCCATACCTCAGCAGCCTTTCAGGTGCCCTACACTCCTGTCTGCTGGCTTCAGGCCTGGCTTTTAAACTTACATTCATCAGTGACATGTGTGCATATATGACATAGATCAGATCTCAGCAGACGTTTTAACAATTAAGAGTGTTTCTTGCAGATCTCTCCCTTCTTCACCTTTGCCAAGAAAATGGCCAGTCCCAGATTAGGGCTGTCCTTTGGCTTTTCTCCCTAGAATGATGAAGATACTTGGACTAGGGCCACAGCCAAGTCAGTGTGCAATATAAGCAGAAGTTTGTGGTGATAAAGCTCCTGCAGTCTTGGAGCTGGTCATTGTTGCAGTGTAACATGGCAAAGGCTGACTGGTGCAGATGCTTACTTAGGGCTGCACAGGGTAGACAGATGAGTATGTTTGAAACCTTTAAGGGGGTTTTCTTACAAGCCCATTAGGTAATGGGATGCCTGCTAACTTGCTAAAAGGAGTATATTCTGAAGAAGACTCATGAAACCTCCAAAACCCCCTTTCCCATTGTGAAATGTCACCATTTCCCAGTTTTTGTGTCCTTTCCTCCCATCAACATAGCAACACACCTGGGACAGAAGCTAGAATGTCCTCGAAAGGGATGGAAGAAGCAATTTTCATTTATTCCTCTAACCTCAGAAATCTCATCCTCTGTAGTTTAGGAAAGATGAAGGTAAAATGTCCTAAGACAAAAGAGAGTGTGGACCGGGGTCTGCTTATGTGTGAGGAAGTGTTACCATGCTTGCCGCTGGAGGAGGGAGGAAAGGCCACTCAGAGCAGGTTGGGATACAAGGTGTCACATATATGTGTGGCCCAGAAGAGCTCTCCCAAACCCACACAGAGCACAGCTTCTAGGTGGTGCTTTGTTGGGCATGTGACCTGGTAGGGGGTCTGCATGTCACTGGGATCACCCACATCTTGGAATGTGAGGTTGTTGCATCTAAACCAAGGCAAACAGCTGGTATCTCTGTCAGGATCTGGCAAGTGCATCCTTTCCTTCTTGCACAGAAGTCTGGGTTTTGGTTGTCAATTGGTTTCACCAAAGAGATACACCTGGATTTCTTAGAAGATTCAACACTGGGCCTTGGAAATATTGGAAATAAATGTCGCAATAACTTTTCACAATCACACCTGACTTAGAACTACACAAGGCCAGATGGGAGCAATGGCTTGTGTCTGTACTGTGTGTGTGCATCCTATTCTGGAGAGCTTGGCTTTGAGGCCAACAGGAGGGCTCAGCAACATGGGCCTGCAGGGTAGGGTGATATACTAGTCAGGGTTCTCGGGAGAAAGAGAAGCAACAGGAGATTATATAGATACTGAATGAGAGGAATTGGCTCATGCAATTATGGGGGTGGAGAAGTCCCACGATATGCTGTCAGCAAGTGAAGGCCCAAGAAATCCAGAGATACAATTCAGCCTGGGCCTAAAGGCTTGAGAACCAGGGGAGAGGATGATGTGAGGCCCCGTCCAAGGGCAGGAGGAGGATGAGATGAGATGTCCCAGATCAATCAGTGAGGCAGAAGGAAAGGGGTGAATTCCTCCTTCCTCTGTCTTCTGTTCAGGCCCTCAGTGGATTGGAGGATGCCCACCCACACTGCAGAGGGCCATCTGCTTTACTGAGTCCACTGATTCAAATGCTCATCTCATCTGGAACTGCTCACAGACACACCTAGAAACAATATTTAATCTGTGCAACCCATGGCCAGTCAAGTTGATACATAAAACTACAGGAAGGAAGCCAGAGCAGACCCAGGGCTTAACCCCAAAGAGTGGACAGTGGGGTAATGCCAAGAGCCTGGAAGGACATGCAGAAGCCAGAATCCTATCCAGGGAGGCCTATGAAGATGGTGGGGGGGCACAACCCAAGACATGGGTGTAGTATGTTCTCAGAGTCATCCATGCTCAGCCAAACTCTTAATCAACACCTGGAGCAAGAAAGGAAGGTAGGGATAGACACTGGGTGAAGGTGGGTGGCAGGAGGTGGTGGCTACTGGGGCAGGTAGGGCTGTCCTTCCAGCAGAACCTGCCTGGAGTGCTGTGAGAGAAACCAGGGCAGACTCTCTAGGGCCTTTGCACTGGGGTCGGCTGGGGGAGGGTGCTGTAACCTGTGAGCTCTGGGGCCCCCAAAACTGCCTCCAGAAAGTTGGGACTCACGAAGTTCCTGTGCAACAATCCGTTCCTCAACTCCCCACCCTCCTGGCAGTCAGGGCAGCACAGGGCCTTTCCACGGGCCACAGCCCCATCCGCTTAGAGGACCTGCCTGTTTCTTTCTCCATTCTGGCAACTGTATCTGACAGGTTCACTCTCCTGGGTTGTTAGCAAGTTCATTTCCTTTCAGGAACAAATGGAAATAAGGTGGAATAAAATGCCCTGGAATTATCTGATGCTTTTCTAATTTGATTCCCTGTGAATGTGATCACCTCATTGTTACTATAAAACAAAATGTGAGGACACTGATGGGGGATTTGATCTCTGTCTTCTCCTTATACCACAAAAATCAGAGTGCCCCTTGAGAGAGAGCCTTTCCTATCTTGTCACAAATAGGTGGATTCCATAACTTAACTGCAAGGCATTGAGTTATTTCTGAAGAAATGCTAAGAGACTTGTGTTCCTGTTTATGATCAACTTCTATCAGTTTCCTCTTGGGAAGAAGTTAGTGAAGGTATCATTCTAGGGTCATGGCAGTCATGGAGATTTGACCATCCTGAGATGGGCGGTGTTATTCTGTTTTATGAGTCTGATGGCCTGTTGCTGTCCCCATTCCCCATGGAACAGGGGGCAGGGCTGGGCATCAGAATTAATGCTTCTTTGGCTCTGTTACAGCTTTGGAAAGATGCCCTGCTGAATTCTGCTTGGTGTAGAAGTAGCGAATCCCAGCACCTACTCCTTGGGCTCCTGGGTTTGGCTGAGTGGCAAGTACTGCCAGACTAGCTTTCCAGGCTTCTTGAGGAAGGTGGCATCATGAGTGTTAATAATGTACCAATTTTCTGAAATGGTTTGGAAATGAGGTATTCAGCAAATTGAATATTTGAAGTTGAGTCTTTATAATGTGTGTGTGTGTTTCTTTCAAATCTTTCTTATGGAATCTTCCTAATGTAAATGTAATATTAACCTATCTAGTAACCACAGCATACAAAACACATGGGGATTTTAAATGGAAAATAGAAGATTTCAGGGGCTGGAAAGGACCCTCCAAGTCCTGGAACCCAACTCCCAGCAAGTGTTTCAGTTATTTCTACAGAATCTTTAAAAAAATTGTTTTATTAAGGTACCATTGATACACAATCTTATGAAGGTTTCACATGAGCAACATTGTGGTTCCTAGATTCCCCCCTATTATCAAGTCCCCACCACATATCCCATTAGAGTCACTGTCCATCAGCACAGTAAGATGCTATAGAGTCACTACTTGTCTTCTCTGTGCTACACTGCCTTCCCTATAACCCCCTTACATTATGTGTGCTAATCGTAATGCCCTTTAATCCCCTTTTCCCTCATTTCCTGCCTGCCCTCCCCACCCCCTTTCCCTTTGGTAACCACTGGTCCATTCTTGGGTTCTGTGAGTCTGTTGCTGTTTTGTTCCTTCAGCTTTTGTTTGTTGTTATACTCCACAGATGAATGGAATAATTTGGTACTTGTCTTTCTCTGCCTGGTTTATTTCACTGAGCATAATATCCTCCAGCTTCATCCATGTTGTTGCAAATGGTAGGATTTGTTTTCTTCTTATGGCTGAATACTATTCCATTGTGTATATGTACCACATCTTCTTTATCCATTCATCTACTGATGGACACTTAGGTTGCTTCCATTTCTTCGCTATCGTAAATAGTGCTGCTATAAACATAAGGGTGCATATGTCTTTTTGAATCTGAGATCTTGTTTTCTTTGTGTAAATTCCTAGGAGTGAAATTGCTGGGTCAAATGGTTTTTCTATTTTTAGTTTTTTGAGGAATCTCCATATTGCTTTCCACAGTAGTTGAACTAATTTACATTCCCACCAACACTGTAGGAGGGTTCCCTTTTCTCTGCATCCTTGCCAGCATTTCTTCTTTCTTGTCTTTTGGATGTTGGCCTTCCTAACTGGTGTGAGGTGATACATCATTGTGGTTTTAATTTGCATTTCTCTGATGATTAGTGTTGTGGAGCATCTTTTCATGTGCCTGTTGGCCATCTGAATTTCTTGTTTGGAGAAGTGTCTATTCAGATCCTCTGCCCATTTTTTAATCAGGTAATTTGCTTTTTGGGTGTTAAGGTGTGTGAGCTCTTTATATATTTTGAATGTTAACCCCTTATGGGATACTGTAGCATGCGTTTTTGTTCTGCTGAAGGTAGATTTTTAGTTTTTTTGCTGTGCAGAAGATTTTTAGTTTGATAAAGTCCCATTTGTTCATTTTTGCTTTTCTTTCCCTTGCCCAAGGAGATGTGTTCAGGAAAAAGTTGCTCATGTTCATATTCAAGAGATTTTTGCCTATGATTTCTTCTAAGAGTTTTATGTTTTCATGACTTACATTTTGGTGTTTGATCCATTTCGAGTTTACTTTCGTGTATGGAGTTAGACAGTAATCCATTTTCATTCTTTTACATGTAGTGGTCCAGCTTTGCCAACACCAGTTGTTGAGGCTGTCAGTTCTCCACTGTATATCCATGGCTCCTTTATCATATATTAATTGGCCATATGTGTGTGCATTTATATCTGAGCTCTCTATTCTATTCCATTGATCTATGGGTCTGTTCTTGTGCCAGTACAAAATTGTCTTGATTACTGTGACTTTGTAATACAGCTTGAAATTCCATATGAATTTTAGAACTCTTTGTTCTAGTTTGTTGAAGAATGTTGTAGGAATTTTGGTAGGGATTGCATTGAATCTGTAGATTGCTTTAGGCGGGATGGCCATTTTGACAATATTAATTCTTCCTAGCCATGAGCATAGGATGTATTTCCATTTATTGGTGTCTTCCTTAATTTCTCTCATGTGTGTCTTGTAGTTTTCAGTGTATAGGTCTTACACCTCCTTGGATAAGTTTATTCCTGGGTATTTTATTCTTTTTGATGCAATTATAAATGGAATTGTTTTCCTGATATCCCTTTCCTCTAGTTCATTGCTCGTATATAGGAATGCAACAGATTTCCTTGTATTGATTTTGTATCCTTCAACTTTGCTGAATTCAGTTATAAGTTCCCATAGTTTTGGAGTGAATTCTTTAGGGTTTTTTTTATGTACATTATCATGTCATATGCAAACAGTGACAGTTTACCTTGTTCCTTGCCGATCTGGATGCCTTTTATTTCTTTGTGTTGACTGATTGCCATGTCTAGGACCTTCAATACTATGTAGAATAAAAGTGGGGAGAGTGGGCATCCTTGTCTTGTTCCCGATCTCAGAGGAAAAGCTTTCAGCTTTTCACTGTTAAGTATGATGTTGGCTGTGGGTTTGTCATATATGGCCTTTATTATCTTGAGGTACTTGCACTCTATACCCATTTGGTTGAGAGTTTTTATCATGAATGGATGTTGAATTTTGCCAAATACCTTTTCAGCATCTATGGAGACGATCATATTATTTTTGTCCTTGTTTTTGTTGATGTGGTGGATGATGTTGATGGATTCTTGAATATTGTACCATCCTTGCATCCCTGGGATAAATCCCACTTGATCATGATGTATAATCTTCTTGATGTATTTTTGAATTCAAAATTATTTTATTTTTGATAAATCTGGCTGCAGTTTTATCTATTTTGTTTGCATCTATGTTCATCAGGGATATTGGTCTGTAATTTTTCTTTTTTGTGGTTTCTTTGCCTGGTTTTGGTATTAGAGTGATCTTGGCTTCATAGAATGAGTTTGAAAGTATTCCTTCCTCTTCTACCTTTTGGAAAACTAAGGTTGATCGATATTAGGTCTTCTCTCAATGTCTGATAAAATTCAGTGGTGTAGCCATCTGGTACAGGGGTTTTGTTCTTGGGTAGTTTTTTAATTATCAATTCAATTTATTGCTGGTAATTGGTCTGTTCAGATTTTCTGTTTCTTCCTGGGTCAGCCTTGGAAGGTTGTATTTTTTCTAGAAAGCTTTCCATTCCTTCTAGATTATCCAATTTGTTAGCATATACTTTTTTTTTTTTTTTTTTTTTGAGAGGGCATCTCTCATATTTATTGATCAAATGGTTGTTAACAACAATAAAATTCAGTATAGGGGGGTCAATGCTCAATGTACAATCATTAATCCATCTCAAGCCTAATTCTCGTCAGTCTCCAATCTTCTGAAGCATAACGAACAAGTTCTTACATGGTGAACGAATTCTTACAGAGTGAATAAATTCTTACATGGTGAACAGTACAAGGACATTCATCACAGAAACTTTCGGTTTTGATCATGCAATATGACCTATAAACCATCAGGTCAAATATGAATATTCATTTGATTTTTGTACTTGATTTATATGTTGATCCCACATTTCTCCTATTATTATTATTATTTTTATTTTTAATAAAATGCTGAAGTGGTAGGTAGATGCAAGATAAAGGTAGAAAACATAGTTTAGTGCTGTAAGAAGGCAAATGTAGATGATCAGATGATCAGGTGTGTGCCTATGGACTAAGTATTAATCCAGGCTAGACAAGGGCAGCAAGACATCCACGGATGCAGAAGATTTCTCTCAAAGCAGGGGGGGTGAGGTTCTGAGCCTCACCTCTGTTGATCCCCAAATTCTCACCTGATGGCCCCCCTGCGACTGTGCCTGTCTTAGGTTGTTCCTCCCTTGAGGAATCTTACCCGTCTCTGGCTAACCAGTCATCTTCCGGGGCCATACAGGGAAATGTAAAGTTGGTAAGTGAGAGAGAAGCCATATTGTTTGCAAAGGTTAGCTTTTTACTTCTTTGCAGATTTATGCCCTCTGGCTTCTATGCCCAGCACTTGTCTCGAGGTATCTTTACCACCTGGAGGAATTATGATACTCGGTAAATTCGATATGAGGCACGAATTCTATTTAAGGTTTGTAATTAGGAAGGAAGAAGAAAAGCTATAGATGTAGCATATGAAGGAAACTTGGGAGGATTGATTATTTCTTTGACATATCTTCTTGTATAGTACCTTAAGTATGTATAGGTTTTAAACTACTAACTAATTTGCACACACATATTAACATAATAGGAATACGGTGACATAAACAAAGCAAATCTATAATTACCAGCCATCTCCAGTGAAGCCAAGAAAACCATTTAGGCACCCTAGGCATTTGTGAAAATTTATCTATAATATGATGGATATTTTCCAACTGTACTTGAACCATCAGACAAATTAAAGCAGCCCATTTCTGGGATCTGTTCACATCCCATATGTTCTTTTAACCATAGATAGTCTATAGTCATGAGATTTTGGGGTGCTACAACTTGCACCCCTCCCAACTCCTGGTTGAGTTCCAACAGTACAGATCCAGTCAAATTCGTTGTCTCACTGTATGCACATGCCAGCCTAGACATCTCCCTCCTCCTTCTTATGGCAAGTCCAGGAGACGGTGGGCTGGATGCAGCCACAACCGCAGCATCGTCCGGATCCCTGGGGAGGCTTTTTGATGATCATCCCCTGGCACAAGTCCTCCAGAGAGTGCTGATGCCGGAAGCTCCTCCTCATATCATATCTTAGTTCATTTTCTGGGTATCCAAGCTAGGCCTTGATCTTCTGCGTAGAAACAAACAGACCCTTTGCCCACACTTTGACATGCCCTCTATACCACTGTGCAGAACTCATTGGAGGTCAGCACACAGTAACTGCTTTTTTTTTTTTTTTTTAATTAAGAGAAAGGAATATTATCAGAAAAGAGTACCTCCATAGCTGATCATCTGACACCCTTTAAGTGATCAACATTAAGGATATTTAAAGCATGCGTTGATCTTTGATTTACCAATAGTTTTATCCTGTTAACGAGTAATCCCCTTTTCTTTCTTTCTTTCTTTCTTTTTTTTTTTTTTTTTTAAATTTTTAATCTACCCTTACATGAAGAATACTATGTTTACTATGCTCTCCCCTATATCAGGTCCCCCCTAACAACCCCATTACGGTTACTGTCCATCAGCTTAGCAAAATGTGGTAGAGTCACTACTTGTCCTCTCTGTGTTGTGCAGCCCACCCTCCCCTTTCTCCCTCCCCCCCATGCATGCTAATCTTAATACCCCCCTTCTTCTTCCCCCCCCTTATCCCTCCCTGCCCACCCATCCTCCCCAGTTCCTTTCCCTTTGGTACCTGTTAGTCCATTTTTGGGTTCTGTAATTCTGCTGCTGTTTTGTTCCTTCAGTTTTTCCTTTGTTCCTATACTCCTCAGATGAGTGAAATCATTTGGTATTTCTCTTTCTCTGCTTGGCTTATTTCACTGAGCATAATACTCTCCAGCTCCATCCATGTTGCTGCAAATGGTTGGATTTTTCCACTTCTTATGGCTGAGTAGTATTCCATTGTGTATATGTACCACATCTTCTTTATCCATTCATCTACAGATGGACATTTAGGTTGCTTCCAATTCTTGGCTATTGTAAATAGTGCTGCGATAAACATAGGAGTGCATGTCTTTCTCAAACTTGATTGCTGCGTTCTTAGGGTAAATTCCTAGGAGTGGAATTCCTGGGTCAAATGGTAGGTCTGTTTTGAGCATTTTGATGCACCTCCATACTGCTTTCCACAATGGTTGAACTAATTTACATTCCCACCAGCAGTGTAGGAGGGTTCCCCTTTCTCCACAGCCTCGCCAACATTTGTTGTTGTTTGTCTTTTGGATGGCAGCTATCCTTACTGGTGTGAGGTGATACCTCATTGTAGTTTTAATTTGCATTTCTCTGATAATTAGCGATGTGGAGCATCTTTTCATGTGTCTCTTGGCCATCTGTATTTCTTTTTTGGAGAACTGTCTGTTCAGTTCCTCTGCCCATTTTTTAATTGGGTTATTTGTTTTTTGTTTGTTGAGGCGTGTGAGCTCTTTATATATTCTGGACGTCAAGCCTTTATCAGATCTGTCATTTTCAAATATATTCTCCCATACTGTAGGGTTCCTTTTTGTTCTATTGATGGTGTCTTTCGCTGTACAGAAGCTTTTCAGCTTAATGTAGTCCCACTTGCTCATTTTTGCTGTTGTTTTCCTTGCCCGGGGAGATATGTTCAAGAAGAGATCACTCATGTTTATGTCTAAGAGGTTTTTGCCTATGTTTTTTTCCAAGAGTTTAATGGTTTCGTGACTTACATTCAGGTCTTTGATCCATTTTGAGTTTACCTTTGTATATGGGGTTAGACAATGGTCCAGTTTCATTCTCCTACATGTAGCTGTCCAGTTTTGCCAGCACCATCTGTTGAAGAGACTGTCATTTTGCCATTGTATGTCCATGGCTCCTTTATCAAATATTAATTGACCATATATGTTTGGGTTAATTTCTGGGGTCTCTAATCTGTTCCACTGGTCTGTGGCTCTGTTCTTGTGCCAGTACCAAATTGTCTTGATTACTATGGCTTTGTAGTAGAGCTTGAAGTTGGGGAGTGAGATCCCCCCTACTTTATTCTTCTTTTTCAGGATTGCTTTGGCTATTCGGGGTCTTTGGTGTTTCCATATGAATTTTTGAATTATTTGTTCCAATTCATTGAAGAATGTTGCTGGTAATTTGAGAGGGATTGCATCAAATTTGTATATTGCTTTCGGCAGGATGGCCATTTTGACGATATTAATTCTTCCTAGCCATGAGCATGGGATGAGTTTCCATTTATTAGTGTCCCCTTTAATTTCTCTTAAGAGTGACTTGTAGTTTTCAGAGTATAAGTCTTTCACTTCCTTGGTTAGGTTTATTCCTAGGTATTTTATTCTTTTTGATGCAATGGTGAATGGAATTGTTTTCCTGATTTCTCTTTCTATTGATTCGTTGTTAGTGTATAGGAAAGCTACAGATTTCTGTGTGTTGATTTTGTATCCTGCAACTTTGCTGTATTCCGATATCAGTTCTAGTAGTTTTGGAGTGGAGTCTTTAGGGTTTTTTATGTACAGTATCATATCATCTGCAAATAGTGACAGTTTAACTTCTTCTTTACCAATCTGGATTCCTTGTATTTCTTTGTTTTGTCTGATTGCCGTGGCTAGGACCTCCAGTACTATGTTAAATAACAGTGGGGAGAGTGGGCATCCCTGTCTGGTTCCCGATCTCAGTGGAAATGCTTTCAGCTTCTCGCTGTTCAGTATAATGCTGGCTGTGGGTTTATCATAGATGGCCTTTATTATGTTGAGGTACTTGCCCTCTATTCCCATTTTGCTGAGAGTTTTTATCATGAATGGATGTTGAATTTTGTCAAATGCTTTTTCAGCATCTATGGAGATGATCATGTGGTTTTTGTCTTTCTTTTTGTTGATGTGGTGGATGATGTTGATGGATTTTCGAATGTTGTACCATCCTTGCATCCCTGGGATGAACCCACTTGGTCATGGTGTATGATCCTTTTGATATACTGTTGAATTCTGTTTGCTAATATTTTATTGAGTATTTTTGCATCTACATTCATCAGGGATATTGGTCTGTAATTTTCTTTTTTGGTGGGGTCTTTTCCTGGTTTTGGTATTAGGGTGATGTTGGCTTCATAGAATGAGTTTGGGAGTATTCCCTCTTCTTCTATTTTGTGGAACACTTTAAGGAGAATGGGTATTATGTCTTCTCTGTGTGTCTGATAAAATTCCGAGGTAAATCCGTCCGGCCCCGGGGTTTTGTTCTTGGGTAGTTTTTTGATTACTGTTTCAATTTCTTTGCTTGTAATTGGTTTGTTTAACTTTTGTGTTTCTTCCTTGGTCAGTCTTTGGAGGTTGTATTTTTCTAGGAAGTTGTCCATTTCTTCTAGGTTTTCCAGCTTGTTGGCATATAGGTTTTCATAGTAGTCTTTAATAATTCTTTGTATTTCTGTGGAGTCTGTCGTGATTTTTCCATTCTCATTTCTGATTATGTTGATTTGTGTTGACTCTCTTTTTCTCTTAATAAGTTGGGCTAGAGGCTTATCTATTTTGTTTATTTTCTCAAAGAACCAGCTCTTGGTTTCGTTGATTTTTGCTATTGTTTTATTCTTCTCAATTTTGTTTATTTCTTCTCTGATCTTTATTATGTCCCTCCTTCTGCTGACTTTAGGCCTCATTTGTTCTTCTTTTTCCAGTTTTAATAATTGTGATGTTAGACTATTCATTTGGGATTGTTCTTCCTTCTTCAAGTGTGCCTGGATTGCTATATACTTTCCTCTTAAGACTGCTTTCGCTGCATCCCACAGAAGTTGGGGCTTAGTGTTGTTGTTGTCATTTGTTTCTATATATTCCCTGATCTCTATTTTGATTTGTTCATTGATCCATTGATTATTTAGTAGCATGTTGTTAAGCCTCCATGTGTTTGTGAGCGTTTTTGTTTTCTTTGTAGAATTTATTTCTACTTTCATACCTTTGTGGTCTGAAAAATTGGTTGGTAGAATTTCAATATTGTGGAATTTACTGAGGCTCTTTTTGTGAGCTAGTATGTGGTCTATTCTGGAGAATGTTCCATGTGCACTTGAGAAGAATGTATATTCTGTTTCTTTTGGATGTAAAGTTCTATAGATGTCTATTAGGTCCATCTGTTCTAGTGTGTTGTTCAGTGCCTGTGTGTCTTTACTTATTTTCTGCCCGGTGGATCTATCCTTTGGGGTGAGTGGTGTGTTGAAGTCTCCTACAATGAATGCATTGCAGTCTATTTCCCTCTTTAGTTCTGTTAGTATTTGCTTCACATATGCTGGTGCTCCTGTATTGGGTGCATATATATTTAGAATGGTTATATCCTCTTGTTGGACTAAGCCCTTTATCATTATGTAGTGGCCTTCTTTATCTCTTGTTACTTTCTTTGTTTTGAAGTCTATTTTGTCTGATATTAGTACTGCAACCCCTGCTTTCTTCTCACTGTTGTTTGCCTGAAATATGTTTTTCCATCCCTTGACTTTTAGTCTATGCTTATCTTTGGGTTTAAGGTGAGTTTCTTGTAAGCAGCATATAGATGGGTCTTGCTTTTTTATCCATTCTATTACTCTATGTCTTTTGATTGGTGCATTAAGTCCATTTACATTTAGGGTGACTATTGAAAGATATGTACTTATTGCCATTGCAGGCTTTAGATTCGTGGTTACCAAAGGTTCAAGGTTAGCTTCTTTAGTATCTTACTGCCTAACTTAGCTCGCTTATTGAGCTGTTATATACACTGTCTGGAGAGTCTTTTCTTCTCTCCCTTCTTATTCCTCCTCCTCCATTCTTCATATGTTGTGTGTTTTGTTCTGTGCTCTTTTTAGGGATGCTCCCATCTAGAGCAGTCCCTGTAGGATGCCCTGTAGAGGTGGTTTGTGGGAAGCAAATTCCCTCAGCTTTTGCTTGTCTGGGAATTGTTTGATCCCACCATCATATTTAAATGATAGTCGTGCTGGATACAGTATCCTTGGTTCAAGGCCCTTCTGTTTCATTGCATTAAGTATATCATGCCATTCTCTTCTGGCCTGTAGGGTTTCTGTTGAGAAGTCTGATGTTAGCCTGATTGGTTTTCCTTTATAGGTGACCTTTTTCTCTCTAGCTGCCTTTAAAACTCTTTCCTTGTCCTTGATCCTTGCCATTTTAATTATTATGTGTCTTGGTGTTGTCCTCCTTGGATCCTTTCTGGTGGGGGTTCTGTATAATTCCATGGTCTGTTCGATTATTTCCTCCCCCAGTTTGGGGAAGTTTTCAGCAATTATTTCTTCAAAGACACTTTCTATCCCTTTTCCTCTTTCTTCCTCTTCTGGTATCCCTATAATACGAATGTTTTTCCTTTTGTATTGGTCACATATTTCTCTTAGTGTTGTTTCATTCCTGGAGATCCTTTTATCTCTCTCTCTGTCAGCTTCTATACGTTCCTGTTCTCTGGCTTCTATTCCTTCAATGGCCTCTTGCATCTTATCCATTCTGCTTATAAATCCTTCCAGGGATTGTTTCACTTCTGTGATCTCTTTCCTGACATCTGTGATCTCCTTCCGGACTTCATCCCACTGCTCTTGCATTTTTCTCTGCATCTCATCCCACTGCTCTTGCATTTTTCTCTGCATCTCATCCCATTGCTCTTGCATTTTTTTCTGCATCTCTGTCAGCATGTTCGTGATTTTTATTTTGAATTCTTTTTCAGGAGGACTAGTTAGGTCTGTCTCCTTCTCAGGTGTTGTCTCTGTGATCTTTGTCTGCCTGTAGTTTTGCCTTTTCATGGTGATAGAGATAGTTTGCAGAGCTGGTACAAGTGACCGCTGGAAGAGCTTCCCTTCTTGTTGGTTTGTAGCCTTTTTCTGGGAGAATAGCGACCTCTAGTGGCTTGTGCTGGGCAGCTGTGCGCAGACAGGGCTTCTGCTTCCTGCCCAGTTGCTTTGGGGTTTATCTCCGCTGTTGCTGTGGGCTTGGCCTGGCTGGGGCTGTTCCTCCAAAATGGTGGAGCCCCGTTGGAGGGGGAGCAGCCAGGAGACTATTTATCTCCGTAAGGGGCCTCTGTGCTCCCTGCTGCCCAGGGGGTTAGAGTGCCCAGAGATCCCCAGATTCCCTGTTTCTGGTCTAAGTGACCTGTCCTGCCCCTTTAAGATTTCCAAAAAGCACTCTCCAAACCAAAACAACAACAGCAACAATGAGAGAGGGAACAGAAAGAAAGAGAAAAAAAAAAAGGAAAAAAAAGGAAAAAACAAGCGATTGTTTTTTTTTTTTTTTTTTTTTTGTCCTCAGGTGCCAGTCACAGGCACCCGCTCACTGGTGCTGCTGCCCTGTCTCCCTAGCACCAGGGTCCCTGTCCTTTCAAGGCTTCCAAAAAGCACCCACCCACCGGTCCCGCAGGGAAGGAACGCTCAATATTCTTTGTCCTCAGGCGCCGGTCCCAGCCACCCGCTCACCAGTCCCGCCGCCCTGCCTCCCTAGCACCGGGGTCCCTGTCCCTTCAAGGCTTCCAAAAAGCACTCGGCAAAAAGAGAGAAAAAAAAGGGGAAAAACGCGCGATTTCTTCCGTCCTCAGGTGCTGGTCTCAGGCACCCACCCACCGGTCCCACAGGGAAAAATGCGGGATATTCTTTGTCCTCAGGTGCCGGTCCCAGGCACCCGCTCACCAGTCCCGCCGCCCTGCCTCCCTAGCACCGGGGTCCCTGTCCCTTTTAGGCTTCCAAAAAGCACTCGCAGAAAAGAGAAAAAAAAAAGGGGAAAAACGCGCGATTTCCTCTGTCCTCAAGTGCCGGTCTCAGGCACCCGCCCACCGGTCCCGCAGGGAAAAACGGGGGATATTCTTTGTCCTCAGGCGCCGGTCCCAGCCACCCGCTCACCAGTCCCGCCACCGTGCCTCCCTAGCACTGGGGTCCCCGTCCCTTCAAGGCTTCCAAAAAGCGCTCGCCCAAAAGAGAAAAAAAAAAAAAAGGGGAAAAACGCACGACCTCCTCCGTCCTCAGGCACCGGTCTCAGGCACCCGCCCCCAGGTCTCGCAGGGAGAAACGCGGGATATTCTTTGTCCTCCGGCGCCGTTCCCAGGCACCTCCTCACCGGTCCCGCCACCCTGCCTCCCCAGCAACGGGGGCCCGTCCCTCTAAGGCTTCCAAAAAGCGCTCGCCAAAAAAAAAACCGCTCCGGTTTCTCTCCACCCGCCGGGAGCCGGGGGGAGGGGCGCTCGGGTCCCGCCGGGCTGGGGCTTGTATCTTACCCCCTTCACAAGGCGCTGGGTTCTTGCAGGTGTGGATGTGGTCTGGATGTTGTCCTGTGTCCTGTGGTCTCTATTTTAGGAAGATTTTTCTTTGTTATATTTTCATAGCTCTATGTGTTTTTGGGAGGAGATTTCCACTGCTCTACTCACGCCGCCATCTTGGCTCCGCCTGAGCATATACTTTTTCATAGTATTCTCTAATAATTCTTAGTATTTCTGTGGTGTCCATGGTGATTTTTCCTTTTTCACTTCTGATTCTGTTTATATGTGTAAACTTTCTTTTCCTTTATAAGTCTGGCTAGAGGTTTGTCTATTTTCTTTATTTTCTCAAAGAACCATCTCTGGTTTCATTAATTCTTTCTATTTTTTTATTCTTCTCAATTTTATTTATTTCTTCCCTGATCTTTATTATGTCCCTCCTTCTACTGACTTTGGGCCTCATTTGTTCTTTCTCTAGTTTTATTAGTTGTGAATTTAGACTGTTCATTTAGGATTGTTTTTCTTTCTTGAGATAGGCCTGAATTGCTATATACAGAAGTTGGGGCATTGAGCTGTTGTTTTCATTTGCTCCATACATTGCTTGACCTCTGGTTTTATTTGGTCATTGATTCATTGATTATTTAGGAGCATGTTATTAAGCCTCTATGTGTTTGTGAGCCTTTTTGTTTTCTTTGTACAATTTATTTCTAGTTTCATATCTTTGTTATCTTAGAAGCTGTTGGTACATTTTCAATCTTTTTAAATTTACTGATGATCTTTTTGTGGACCACTATGTGTTCTATTCTTGAAAATGTTCCATGTGCACTTGAGAAGAATGTGTATCCTGTTGCTTTTGGGTGGAGTGTTCTGTAGATGTCTCTTAGGTCCATCTGTTCTAATGTGTTGTTCAGTGTCTCTGTCTCCTTACTATTTTGTATATGGTAGATCTGTCTTTTGGAGTGAATGGTGTGTTGAAGTCTCCTAAAATGAATGCATTGCATTCTATTTCCTTGTTTAATTCTGTTTGTATTTGTTTCACATATTTAGGTGCTCCTATGTTGGGTGCATAGAATATTTCTACAGAATCTTAACCTGCTCTTGTCCAGTTCAGAAGGGAAAGCCTGTAGTGATGCAGACCTTACCACCACACAGAGATGCACAGCTTCACAGGGATGGATTTACTAAAGAGATTCTTTGGGTTAAGTTGAAATAAATCTTTCCCAGTAGTTCTAATGCCCTGGTCTAGGTTCTCACCTGGAGAAGTATACAGTCAATTAAAATTGCTCATCAAGGTTCCCTTCCCTTCTCTTCTCCAGACAAACACACCAGCCTTTCTCGCCATTGCCCATATGACAAGGGCTCGAATCCCCTTGGATATCTGGGACATTAATTAGTGTCTATCTAAGGAAAACCAGGATCCCAGTTTTCCTGAGCAAGGCAGCTCCTCCCTTCCCTTTGAGAATGGAGAACTCTCAGCACCGTGCACTCTGCCACTCATTCTCCTGACATACAGACATGTGCAATAATGGCTGAGGACTTTAGACTCCAGGATTCAGATCCTGGTCCCTGCACTGAGGGTCTTTAAAAAATGTTGTTAATGAATTTATTGGGTATAATTGAACTATAATAAATTGTACATATTTAAAGTGTTTGATTTGATAAATTTGACACTGTATACATTTTTGAAACTATCACCTCAAACAAGATAGTGGATATGTCCATCATCCCCCACCCCAACATACACATACATTTCCTTGCATCCTTTTATAGAATCTCCTTCTTTTCCCTCTCAAGCAACTGCTGTTCTGCATTTTGGACCAGTCTTTCTGCTTTCTGTCACTAAAAACTAATTTGCATTTTTAGAGTTTTATATCAGTGGAATTATATGGTATGTACTCTTTTTATATATGGCTTCTTTTACTCAGAAGATCCATCCACATTGTTGTATGCATCAACAGTCTATTCCTTTTGATTGCTGAGTAATATTTCCTTGTATGGATATTCAATATGTTTTCCTTTAACCTATTAATGGATATTTGGGTTCTTTCCAGTTTTGGGCTATTACAAAGATGCTATGAACATTCACGTACAGATCTTTATATGGATGTATACTATATTTTCCTCTTGGGAAAATATTAGAAATGGTACAGCTACCTTGTAGAGCAGGTAGATGCAAACTTTCAAGGAAAATGCCAGACTCCTTTATAAAGTGTTTTTCCCATTTTACATTTCTGGCATATGTGAGTTCCAGTTCCTCCATATCCATATTAATATGTGGTATGTTTTAGCCATAAGTATGTAGTAGTATCTCACTGTACTTTTAAATCTGCTTTTCCATAATGACTAACGATCTTGAGCATTTTTTTGTCTGCTTATTTGCCATCCATATATCTTCTTTCATAACCCCTTTATAAAAATTGTGTTGTTTATTTGCTTATTGTTGAGTTTTGAGAACTCTGTATATTCTGAATATATGTCCTTTATAAATATATGCTCTGTGAATGTTTTGTTCTAGTCTTCTGATTTTTTCTTTTTCTTTTCTTCATAATGTCTTTTGAAGAGAAATTTTAATTGTGATGCTGTAATTTATTTGATAGTGCAATTTTATGGCTCATGCTTTAGTATTAGATTTAAGAAGTCTTTGCCTAATGCAAGGTCATGAGATTTTTCTTTAAGCATTTTACAACTTTAGGCTTTACGTTTAGTTCTCTGATCCATTTTGAATTAATTTTTGCATATGGGGCAAGGTGTGCATCAAAGTGCTCACTTTTTCTCTCCCTCTCTTTTTCTCTCTTTTCATATACCCAATTTTTCCAGCATCATTTGCTGCAAAGACTATTTTTAGTTCCCTAAATTGCCTTTGCATCTTTATTAAAAATCAACTGTCAATTCACATGTGGGTCTATATCTGGACACTTTGCAGTTCCATTGATCTATTTGTTTATCTTTACTCCAATATCACAATGTTCTGATTACTGCACCTTTATAATAAGTTTTGACATTGAGATGTGTTAACCTTCTAGCTTTGTTCTTCATTTTCCATTCTGTTTTGGCTCCTCTGGCCGCTTACAATTCCATATTTCAGAATCAACTTTTCCATTTTTGGAAAAAATGCTGTTGTAATTTTGATAGGGATTGCATTGAGTCTACGATCAATTTGGGGAGAATTAACATATTCATAGCATTGAGTCTTTTGATCCATAAACAAAATATGTCTCCCCATTTGTTATGTGTTTTTAATTTCTTTCAACAATGTTCTGTTAATTTTCAGTGGACCAGTCTTTCATATATTTTTTTTCAGATTTTTCCTTTAGTTCATATTTTATTCATTCATTTTTAAATTGAGTTATAATTGACATAACAGAACTGCTAGAGGTATAAGTAAATTTAGCAAGGTCACAGAATACAAGGTAAACACAATAAAAAATAATTGTATGTCTATATATTAGCAATGAACAATTAAAAACCAAAATTAAAAACAATACCATACACAATAACTCCCCAAATGAAACCAATACATGAACGGGGTTTGTATGCTAAACGTGCAAAACAGTGATGAAAGAAATCATATATTTATAAATGGAACAACATATCATGTTCATGGATTGGAAGATTCAACATAATCAGATGTTAATTTCTCCAAATTGATACAGTATGTGTAATAAGGTATCTGGCTTCACCCAAAGAGAGGTTTGGCTATACTTCCTGACTCACTTCTATCCTTTGGCATTTACCAGGTATCTTTGTTATTTCTGGTGGGCTCCTCAGAGAATTTGTCTGATAGTTTATGCTAATGAAGTTATGGAAGGCTCCTTGGCACATGTGATATCAGCCCAATATCCCGAGAATGATGGTGGGGTGGGGATCTGGGGATCCAGAGATTGAATTCAATCACAAAAGCAATTACCATTCAGTCATGCTTATATAATGAAACCTTAATAAAATTCTGGACACCAAAGCTTGGGTGGACTTCCTTGTTTGGCAGTTGTGTGTGTATGTGTGTGTGTGTGTGTGTGTGTGTGTGTGTGTGTGTGTGTGTGTGTATGTGTATTGTTACACATTGTGGCTCAGAAGACATAACATCATCCATAGCTCTCTGAGGAGAGTATATTATCCCAGACTCTACCCCATGGGTCTCTTCCTTTGGCTGGTTCTAATTTGTGTGCTTTTTCTGTAATAAATGTGACCATAAGTATAATAGCTTTAGGCAAGTTCTGGGAGTATTCCTAGCAAATTATTCAACCTGAAAGTGGCCTTGGAAAACCCTCAAAATTGCAGTTGGTTTCAGAAATCTTGGGCGACTTGGCAGTCTGAAGGACTGTGCTCTCAAACCTTGCTATTTGGTTAACTCCAGAGAAGTATTAAGGCAGTTCCTGTCAAAATTTCAGGAGGAGGAATTTTTTTGTAGATATATATTAGTTGATTCTAAAACCTGTATGGAAATCCAAAAGCCAAAAGAAACTAGAATAACTAAAACATTTGGAAAAAGAAGAAAATTGGAGGGCTCACACTATCCATTTGTAAGAAATACTTGATAGCTACAATAATCAGAACAATATGGCAGTCTTGAGAAAGAACAAAGCTGGAGGTGTCATACTTCCTGATTTCAAACTATATTACAAAGCTACAATAATCAAAATAGTATGACTTTGTCATAAAAACAGACACATAGATCAATGGGACAGAATATAGAGTCCAGAAATAAACCTGTGCATATATGGTCAATTAATTTACAACAAATGAGCCAAGAATTACAATGGGAACAGGACAGTTTCGTCAATAAATTTGTGTTGAGAAAACTGGACAGCCACATGCAAAATAATGAAATTGCATCACTTTCTTATGCCATACACAAAAATTAACTCAAAATCGATTGAAGAGTTGAATGTAAGACCTGAAACCATAAAACTCCTAGAAGAAAACATAGGTGGTATGCTCCCTAACATTGGTCTAGACAATGATTTTTTAGATTTGGCACCAAAAGCAAAGGCAAAAAAAAGCAAAAACCAGCAAGTGGACTGTATCAAATTAAAAAGCTTCTGCACAGCAAAGGAAAACATTAGCAAAATGAAAAGGCAATCCACTGAATGGCAGAAAAGTTATGCAAATCATAAAACAACACAACTCAATAACAAAAATGAAACTACCCAATTAAACAATGGACAGATGATCTAAATAGATATTTTTCTAAAGAATACATACAAATGACTAACAGGTACATGAAAAGGTGCTCAACATCACACTGATTAGGGGACTGCAAATTGAAATAACAAACCTCAGATGTGTTAGAATGGCTATTATAGAAAATACAAGAAATGACAAGTGTTCTCGAGTATGTGGAAAAAAAGGAACTCACATATATTGGTGGGATATAAATTGGTGCAGCCACTTATGGAAAACAGTATGGAGGTTCCTCAATAAATCAAAAATAAGCTACCATATGATCTAGCAATTCTATACCTGGGTATTTATCCAAAGAAAACAAAAATACTGACTCAAAAAGATATATGTGCTCCCATATTCATTGCAGCCTTATTTACAATAATGCCAAGATATGCTTATGGAGCTACAGAAAAATATTCAAGGCCTCAGGGAGGAATTTAAGAAAGAGATAGAAACTTTGAAAAATACAGTATCCAAAATGAAACATACAATGGAGGGATTTAAAAGTAGATTAGATGAAGTAGAGGAGATGTTAAATGGAATAGAAATTAGAGAACAGAAACACAAAGAAACTGAAGCAGAAAGAAAAAAGGATCTCTAGGAATGAAATAATATTAAGAGAATTGTGGAACTAATCCAAATGGAACATTATTCACATGATAGGGGTAGAAGAAGAAGAGAGAGAAAAAGGGATAGAAAGTGTCTTTGAGGAGGTAATTGCTGAAAACTTCCCCAGTCTGTGGAAGGAGACAGTCTCTCAGGATGTGGAGGTGCACAGATCTCCCAACACAAGGGACTGAAGGAGGACAACACCAAGACATATAATAATTAAAATGGCAAAGATCAAGGTTAAGGACAGAGTATAAAAAGCAGCCAGAGAGAGAAAAAAGATTACCTACAAAGGAAAACCCATCAGGCTATCATTAAACTTCTCAGCAGAAACCTTACAGGCCAAGAAGGAGTGGCATGATATATTTAAGGCAATGAAACAGATGGGCCTAGAACCATGAATACTCTACCTGGCAAGATTATCATTTAAATTTAAAGGAAAGATTTAACAATTTCCAGATAAGCAAAAGTTGAGGGAATTTACCTCTACAAACAATCTCTTCAGTGTATTTTTGAGGGACTTCTCTAGATGGAAGTGTTCCTAAGGCTAAATAGCTGTCCTCAGAGGAAATAAAACTGCAGTAAGGAAAGTAGACCAGAATATGATACCTAATATATAAAGAATGGAGGAGGAAGAAAAGTGCAGAAAAAAAAGAACTTTCAGATTATGTTTGTAATAGTGTACTAAGTGAGTTAAGTTAGACTGTTAGAAAGTAAAGAAGCTACCCTTGAATGTTTGGTAACCATGAATCTAAAGCCTACAATGGCAATAAGTACATATCTATCAATGATCACCCTAAATGTGAATGGTCTGAATGCACCAATCAAAAGACATAGAGTAATAGAATGGATTAAAAAACAAGACCCATCTATTTGCTGTCTAGAAAAGACTCACTTCAAACCCAAAGATATATACAGACTAAAAGAGAGGGATGGAAAAACATATTTCATGCAACTAATAGGGAGAAAAAAGCAGGAGTTGCAGTACTTGTATCAGACAAAATAGACTTCAAAACAAAGGAAGTCAAAAGAGACAAAGAAGGACATTACATAATGATAAACGGGTCAGTCCAACAAGGTTATAACCATTATAAATATCTAGGAACCCAATATAGGGGCATCTACATATGTGAGATAAAATACTAACAGGATTAATGGGAGAAACAGAATGCAATGCATTCATTTTAGGAGACTTCAACACAACACTCACTGCAAAGGACAGATGAACCATACACAAAATAAGTAAGGAGACAGAGGCACTGAACAACACATTAGAACAGATGGACCTAACAGACATCTGCAGAACACTCCACCCAGAAGCAGCAGGATACACATTCTTCTCAAGTGCACATGGAACATTTTTCAGAATAGGTCACAAACTAGGCCACAAAAAGAGCCTCACCAAATTAAAAAAGATTGAAATTGTACCAACAAACTTCTCAGATTACAAAGGTATGAAACTAGAAATAAATTGTACAAAAAAAAACAAAAAGGCTCACAAACACATGGAGGCTTAACAACATGGTCCTAAATAATCAATGGATTAATGACCAATTAAAACAGAGATCAAGCAATATATGGAGGCAAATGAAGACAGCAACTCAAAACCCCATCTTCTGTGGGACACAGTGAAGGTAGTTCTGAGAGGAAAGTATATAGCAATTCAGGCCAATTTAAAGAAGGAAGAACAATCCCAAGTAAATAGTCTAAATTCACAATTACTGAAACTGGAAAAAGAACAACAAATGAGGCCCAAAATCAGTAGAAGGAGTGACATAATAAAGATTAGAGAAGAAGTAAATAAAATTGAAAAGAAAGAAACAATAGAAAGAATCAATGAAAGCAAATAGAAATAAACATTTTGGTAAGTCATGAAACCTCTGCCCAGACTTATCAAGAAAAAAAGAGTCTACACACATGAACAGAATCGGCAATGAGAAAGGAAAAATAATTATGGATATCACTGAAATACAAAAAATTATTAGAGAATACTATGAAAAAGTATATGCTAACAAATTGGATAACCAAGAAGAAATGGACAACTTTCTAGAAAAATACAACTTTCCAAGACTGACCCAGAAAGAAACAGAAAATCTTAACAGACCAATTATCAGCAATGAAATTGAATTAATAATAAAAAAACTACTCAAGAACAAAACTCCCACACCAGATGGCTTCACTGCTGAATTTTATCAGACATTTGGAGAAGACATATTACCCATTCTCCTTAAAGTTTTCCAAAAAATAAAAGAGGAGGAAGTTCTTCCAAAATCATTTATGAGGCCAGCATCACTTGAATACCAAAATCAGGCAAAGACACCACAAAAAAAGAAAACTATAGACCAATATCCCTGATGAACATAGACGCAAAAATACTCAACAAAATATTAGCAATCTGAATTCAAAAGTGCATCAAAAAGATCATCCATCATGACCAAGTAGTATTTATTCCAGGGGTGCAAGGATGGTACAACATTCGAAAATCCATCAACATCATCCACTACATCAGTAAAAAAGACAAAAATCAGATGATCATCTCCAGAGAAGCTGAAAAAGCATTTAACAAAATTCAACATCCATTCATGATAAAAACTCTCAACAAAGTGGGTATAGAGGTCAAGTACCTCAACATAATAAAGGCAATATGTGACAAACCCACAGCCAACATCATACTTAACAGAGAAAAGCTGAAAGCTTTTCCTCTAAGATTGGGAACAGGACAAGGAGGCCCACTCTCACCACTTTTATTCAACCTACTGGCGGTCCTAGTCATGGCAATAAGACAACACAAAGAAATAAAAGGCATCCAGACTGGCAAGGAACAAGGTAAACTGTCACTGTTTGCAGATGACCTGATACTGTACATAGAAAACCCTAAAGGATCCACTCAAAAACTACCAGAACTAATATCTGAATTCAGCAAAGTTGCAGGATACAAAATTAACAAACAGAAATCTGTGACATTCCTATACTAATGATAAACGAGCAGAAAGAGAAATCAGGAAAACAATTCCATTCACAATTTCATCAAAAACAATAAAATACCTAGGTAAACCTAGCCAAGGAGGTGAAAAACCTATACCTTGAAAACTACAAGACACTCTTGAGAGACATTAAAGAGGACACTAATAAATCGAAATACATCCCATGCTCTTGGGTAGGAAGAATTAATATTGTCAAAATGTCCATTCTGCCTAAAGCAACCTACAGATTCAATGCAATCCCCATCAAAATATTGATGGCATTTTTTAGAACAGATAGTTCTAAAATTCATATGGAATGACACAGACCTCGAATAGCCAAAGCAACACTTAGATGGAAGAATAAAGCAAGGGAGATTATGCTCCCCAACTTAAAGCCACAGTAATGAAGACAATTTTTTACTGGCACAAGAAGAGACCCATAGATCAATGGAACAGAATAGAGAGCCCAGATGTAAATCCACACATATATTGCCAATTAATATGTGATAAAGGAGCTATGGACATACAATGGGGAAATGACAGCCTCTTCAACAACTGGTGTTGACAAAACTGGACAGCTACATGTAAGAGAATGAAAATGGATTACTGTCTCGCCCCACACGCAAAAGTGAACTTGAAATTGATCAAAGATATGAATGTAAGTCATGAAACCATAGAACTCTTATAAGAAAACATAGGCAAAAATATTTTGAATATAAACATGAGCAACTGCTTCCTGAACACATCTCCTTGGGCAAGGGAAACAAAAGAAGAAATGAACAAATGGGACTACATCATGCTAAAAAGCTTCTGTACAGTGAAAGATAACATCAGCAGAACAAAAAGGCATTGCACATTGTGGGAGAATATATTCATAAATGACATATCCAATACAGGATTGACATCCAAAATATGTAAAGAGCTCATACACCTCAACAAACAAAAAGCAAATAAGCCAATTAAAAAATGGGCCTAGGATCTGAACAGACACTTCTCCAAAGAAGAAATTCAGATGGCCAACAGACACATGTAAAGATGCTCCACATCTCTAATTATCAGGGAAATGCAAAATGAAACTTCACTGAGTTATCACCTCACACCAGTTAGAATGGCTAACATCCAAGACAACCAACAACAGATGCTGGTGAGGATGCAGAGAAAGAGGAACCCTCCTACACTGCTGGTGGGAATGTAAATTAGTTCAACCATTGTGGAAAGCAATATAGACATTCCTCAAAATCTAAAAATAGAAATGCCAGTTGACACAGGAATTCCACTCCTTGGAATTTACCCAAAGAAAACAAGTTCTCAGGTTCAAAAAGACATATGCACCCCTATGTTTATTTCAGCACCATTTACAGTAGCCAAGATATGGAAGCAACTTAAGTGTCCATCAGTAGATAAATGGATAAAGATGTGGTACATATACACAATAGAATATTGTTCAGCCATAAGATAAAAACAAATCCTACCATTTGCAACAACATGGATGGTGCTACAGTGTATTATGCTCAGTGAAATAAACCAGGTGTAAAAAGAGTACCAAATGATTTCCCTCATTTGTGCAGTATAACAACAAAGCAAATCTGAATGAACAAAACAGCAGCAGACTCATAGACTCCAAGAAGGGACGAGTAGTTATGAAAGAGGTGGGGTGGGGGATGGCTGGTGTGGAGGGAGAGAGAAGGGGATTGAGAGGTATTATGATTGGGACACGTGTTGTGTGGGGGGGGGAGGGGTGTTCATGGGGAAAACAGTGTAGCACAGAGAAGACAATTAGTGACTGTGGCATCTTGCTACACTGGTGGACAGTGACTGCAATGGGCTGTGGGGGGGGACTTGATAATATGGGTGAATGTAGTAACCACAATGTTTTTCATGTGCAACCTTCATAAGAGTGTGTATCAGTGATACCTTAATGAAAAAAAGAACTATTTTCAACAACCAAAAAAAAATTAGGCCTCTTATATCAAACAGTTAGCCAAGTTGTGAATGCCAAGGAAAAGTTCTTGATGGAAATTACCCCTACTGCAGTGAGCACACAAATGATAAGAAAGCGAACTAGTGTTATTGCTGAATATAGAGGAAATTTTAGTGATCTGGATAGAAGATCAAATGAACCACAACATTCCCTTAAGCTAAAGTCTAATACAGAGAAAGGCCCTAACTCTCTTCAATTGTATGAAGGCTGAGAAAAGTGAGGAGGCTTCAGAAGAAAAGTTTTTTTTTTTTTGAGAGGGTATCTCTCATATTTATTGATCAAATGGTTGTTAACAACAATAAAATTCTATATAGGGGAGTCAATGCTCAATGCACAATCATTAATCCACCCCAAGCCTAATTTTCATCAGTCTCCAATCTTCTGAAGCATAACAAACAAGTTCTTACATGGAGAACAAATTCTTACATAGTGAATAAGTTACATGGTGAATAGCACAAGGGCAGTCATCACAGAAACTTTCGGTTTTGATCACGCATTATGAACTATAAACAGTTCAAATATGAATATTCGTTTGATTTTTATACTTGATTTATATGTGGATACCACATTTCTCTCTTTATTATTATTATTTTTAATAAAATGCTGAAGTGGTAGGTAGATGCAAGATAAAGGTAGAAAACATAGTTAAGTGTTGTAAGAGAGCAAATGTAGATGATCAGGTGTGTGCCTGTAGACTATGTGTGAATCCAAGCTAGACAAGGGCAATAAAACATCCACGGATGCAGCAGATTTCTTTCCAGAAGAAAAGTTTTAACCTAGCAGAGGTTTGTTCATGAGCTTTAAGGAAAGAAGCCAAATCCATAACAGAAAAGTGCAGGTGAAGCAGCAAGTGCTGATGTAGGAGCAAGGTATCCAGATCTAGCAAAGGTAATTAAGGAAGGCAGTTGCAGTAAACAACAGATTTTCAGTGTAGACAAAACAGCCTTCTATTGGAAGACAATGCCGTCTAGGACTTTCACAGCTAGAGAAGAGAAGTCAATGCCTGGTTTCACAGCTTCAAAGGACTGACTCTTGTTAGAGGCTAATGCATCTGGTGACTTTAAGTTGAAGCCAATGCTCATTGACTGTTCCGAAAATCTTAGGGTCCTTAAAGATTATGTGAAATCTACTCTGCTTGTGCTATGTAAGTGGAACAACAAAAACTAGATGACAGCACATCTGCTTACAACATGATTTACTCAATAATTTAAGTACACTGTTGAGGATTCTTTTCTCAGAAAGGAATTCTCTCAGAAAAAATATGCCTTTCAAAATATTACTGCTCTTTGGCTATGCACCTGGTCATCCAAGAGCTCTGATGGAGATGTATGATGAGATTAACATTATTTTCATGCCTGCTAACACAGCATCCATTCTGCAGCCAATGGATCAAGGAGTAATTTTGACTTGCAAGTCTTATTATTTAAGAAACATATTTAGTGCGACTATAGTTGCCAGTGATAGAAATTCCTCTAATGGATCCTGGAAAAGGACATTGAAACCTTCTGGAAAGGATTCACTATTTTAGATGTCATTAAGAACATTCATGATTCATGGAAAGAGGTCAAAATGTCAACATTAACAGGAATTTGGAAGAAGTTGATTTTATCCCTCATGGAACTTTGAGGGGTTCAAGACTTCAGTGGAGGAACTGTAGATATGATGGAAATAACAAGAGAACTATGAAAGTGGAACATGACTAAATTGCTATGATCACATGATAAAATTTTAATGGATGCAGAGTTGCTTTTTAAGGATGAGTAAGGAAAGTGGTTTCTTGAGATAGAATCTACTCCTGGTGATGATGCTATGAAAATTGTTAGAATGACAAGACAGTGTTTGGAATATTATAGGAAAATAGTTGATACAGCAGCAGCAAGGTTTGAGATTGACTCCAATTTTGAAAGAAGTTCTGCTGTGGGTGAAATGCTATCAAACAGGATCACATGCTATACAGAAATCATTTGTGGAAGGAAGAGTCAATCAATGTGGTAAACTTCCTTGTCATATTTTAAGAAATTGCCACAACCACCCAACTTTCAGCAACCATCACCCTGATTGGTTAGCAGCCATCATCATTGAGGCAAGACCCTGCACCAGAAAAAAGATTATAACTCGCTGAAAGTTCAGATAATGGTTAACATTTTTAGCAATAAAGTTAATAATGCTATTGCACATATAATAGACCACACTAAAATATAACATAAATTTTATATGCACTGGAAAACCAACAATTCATTTGGCTCTCTTAATTGTGATGTTCTTTTTATGACAGTGGTCTGAAAACAAACCTGCAATACCTCTGAGGTGTACACATACATAATAAACTAGTACCATTGTACATGTAATTTACAGTTGAATCGATATACATATGTTGAGATTATGTGAAAATATTAAAGCTTATTTATAAGACTGTGTATTCAAACTAGCTTCCTGTCACAATCCTGGTGTGAAACCTTCCTTATGTTGGCCTCCAGGAGAGCCCAGCAAGCCTATCCGAGCCACATTCAAGTAGTTAAAGTGAAGTATGTGGGTTATTCTGTTGTGCACATTTCCAGAGTCATAGGGAAAAGGTTGGCCTGAGATAAAACTGACTAATGGCAGAAGAAATAAGATCAGCTTTCCTTATCAAGCAACTTAGTCCTTTCTTCATAAATGTGAATGAAAAATAAGGATCTCTAAGTATAAGACAAGGGCTGAGGTGAATAAACAGAACAACAAAAATACCATAAGAAATAGATAACTTGGTGAAAAGAGAAATCTTCAGAGAGACTAGAGGAGATATAAGAACCTAAAACTAGAATAATCTGAAAAGAAAACTGAGGAATGAGAGAATAAACAGTATAAGATACATTTCAGATATAAAGAGGCATTTGGAAAGTCCACTATTAGGCATTCTAGAAACAGAAAAGAGATATCTACGGAGTATATTAATTTTTTTAATTTTTTCTAATTATTTGTATGCACATATAACAGTGATAACAAAACTTGATAAGACAGTACAAATAAGAAAATTATAGACCTAAATCTCTTATATTTATTTGAATGTTTGCTATAACATATTATCAAAAAGAAAATGATACACCCTGACCAAATGAGATTTGTTTCAGGAATGCAAGGTTGGTTCAATATTTGAAAATCCATACTATGAGATGCCATAGTAAGAAGTGTAAATGAAAAGTATCATATAATTATCCCCACATGCACTGAAAAAGCTTCAACAGCATTCAACAGCCCTTATGATAAAAACACTTTAGAAAAAGTCTATTTTTGCCCCAGGGATTTGAGATGTCACTTTTATCATACACTAAAATCCTACATGTACTTGCATATAGTTCTGGATATTCTATTATAGTTCATGGGTATGTTTTTTTATTCATGTTCCAACACTTTACTATTTTAATTATCAACAATTTCTAATATATTTTGTTATCTGATAGGACTAGTTGCCCCTCATAGTTTTTGTTTTGTAGTTGCTTCCTAGCTATTATTGAATGCTTATTTTTCCACATGAAAGTTATTATTTCTTAGTGATATTTTCTTTATTACCTAACATGTGATCAGTTCTTATGAATTTTCCGTGTGTGCTTGAGAAAATGGATTCTTATTATTGGGGGAAAGTTTAATACATAGCCATAAAATCTATTTTTTATTATGGCGTTAATTTCTTTTGTGTCTTCACTTGTGTTTTGTCTATGATCCAATGACACTGAGCAAATGAGACTTATCCAAGGGGTGTTTCAACCGTGATGACTGGGGTTTTGTTTTTTGTTCCTTCAGTGAGAGATTTTCATGGGTTCATGCTGTGTTTTTTAGAACCTCAGCTTGATACACTGTTCATGTGACTACCTGCTGCCCTTGCAGTTTTTCTTAGATTAACAGTATGATGCTTGGCTTCTCTTCCCTTCCACACTTCCATCAACTAGTTTTAAGCTTATTTTTCTGGCAGAAAATGCATGGTGATCCTGAGTAATGATCTAGGACCATTTAAATCGTTTCCTGGTGTGTACATAGATCTGAGGAAAATGAGAAATTTTGGGATATGGTACTGAGGCACCTTCTGGGACCATGCTGTGCTGAGAAATCTGGAGATGGTCATGGGGAGAGAGTGGGGGAGTATCTAAATGCATCTGAGTATAATGGTAGGCTGTAAAATCTTGGGTGAATTCTGGAGGAGCTTGACAGAGGTGAGGTTAACTTCATGCTAGTTCCTTTCTGGTTCTTCAGTTTTACCTTCAGCACATCTGGCTCCCAGGGGACCTTTAGAAAGCATGCTGGGAAGGGAGTGAGCCTCAGTACAGCTTTTTGAGTGGAATTTCTCACGCCTCCCCAGGCCTGCTTGGATACCTCCCTCAGCAGTCAGCAGAGACTGGCAGCTGGTGATAGAGAGGACTGACTGTTTTAATGCCCACAAGGCCGAACATCTGGGGCACTGGCCTGCTCCCTATTCTGAGTCCAAAGTGCTACTACTTTATAGCCCATTTTCTTCTCCAAGTGTCCTTTTGTGCACTTTTTAGTTTAATTTCCTTACTGGGTGGTGTACAGTGACTGGTCTCAACCCTGGCTTTTCTTCCATGACCTCAGAACTAAGGGGGCAGCCCTACACACCCCACATGTGTATGTGGAAAGAGGCAGAGAGAAAGGGGAGCAGTGTGAGCTGTTTTGGAAGGGAGCAAAAAATTTACTTGCAGACTAAGGCGAAGTAATCTTTTCTTTTAAGGGTCTTTTTTTGGTATCATTAATCTACAGTTACATGAGCAACATTGTGGTTACTAGACTCCCCCCATCATCAAGTCCCCACCATATACCCCATTACAGTCACTGTCCATCAGCGTAGCAAGATGCTATAGAATCATTACTTGTGTTCACTGCATTGTACACCCCTCCCCATGCACCAACCCTACATTATATCTGCTAATCGTAATGCCCCTTCCCCCACCCCCATTTGTCCCTCCCTTCCCACCCATCCTCACCAGTCCCCTTCTCTTTGGTAACTGTTAGTCCGTTCTTAGCTTCTGTGAGTCTGCTGCTGTTTTGTTCCTTCAGTTTTTTCTTTGTTCTTATACTCCACATATGAGTGAAATCATTTGATACTTGTCTTTCTCTGCCTGGCTTATTTAACTGAGCATAATATCCTCTAGCTCAATCCATGTTGTTGCAAATGGTAGGATTTGTTTCCTTTTTATGGCTAAATAATATTCCACTGTGTATATGTACCACATCTTCTATATCCATTCATCTACTGATGGACACTTAGGTTGCTTCCGTTTCCTGGCTATTGTAAATAGTGCTGCAATAAATATAGGGGTGCATATGTCTTTTTCAAACTGGGCTCCTGCATTCCTAGGGTAAACTCCTAGGAGTGGAATTCCTGGGTCAAATGGTAATTCTATTTTGAGTTTTTTGAGGAACCTCCATACTGCTTTCCACAATGGTTGAACTATTTTACATTCCCACCAGGAGTGCAGGAGGGTTCCCCTTTCTCCACAACCTCGCCAACATTTTCTGTTGTTTGTCTTTTGGATGTTGGCCATCCTTACTGGTGTGAGGTGATATCTCATTGTGGTTTTAATTTGCATTTCTTTGATGACTAGCTATGTGGATCATCTTTTCATGTGTCTGCTGGCCATCTGAATTTCTTCTTTGGAGAAGTGTCTTTTCAGATCCTCTGTCCATTTTTTAATTGGATTATTTGCTTTTTGTTTGTTGAGGTGCATGTGCTCTTTATATATTTTGGATGTCAATCCTTTATCGGATATGTCATTTATGAATATATTCTCCCATACTGTAGGATTTTTTTTGTTCTTTTGATGATGTCCTTTGCTGTACAGAAGCTTTTCAGCTTGACATAGCCCCACTTGTTCCTTTTTGCTTTTGTTTCCCTTGTCTGGGGAGATATGTTCATGAAGAAGTTGCTCATGTTTATGCCCAAGTGATTTTTGTCTATGTTTTTTTCTAAGAGTTTTATGGTTTCATGATTTACACTCAGGTCTTTGATCCACTTTGAATTTACTTTTGTGTATGCAGTTAGACAATGATCCAGTTTCATTATCTTACATGTAGCTGTCCAGGCCAACACCGGCTGTTGAAGAGGCTTTCATTTCCCCATTGTATATCCATGGCTCCTTTATCATATATTAGTTGACCATATATGTTTGAGTTAATATCTGGATTCTCTATTCTGTTCCATTGGTCTGTGGGTCTGTTCTTGTGCCAGTACCAAATTGTCTTGATTACTGTGGCTTTGTAGGAGAACTTGAAGTTGGGTAGTGAGATCCCCCCTGCTTTATTCTTCCTTCTCAGGATTGCTTTGGCTATTCAGGGTCTTTGGTGGTTCCATATGAATTTTAGAACTATTTGTTCTAGTTTGTTGAAGAATGCTGTGCATATTTTGATATAGATTGCATTAAATTTGTAGATTGCTTTTGGCAGGATGGCCATTTTGACAATATTAATTCTTCCTAGTCAAGAGCATGGGATGAATTTCCATTTGTTAGTGTCCTCTTTAATTTCCCTAAAGAGTGTCTCATAGTTTCCTGGGTATAGGTCTTTCACTTTCTTGGCTAGGTTTATTCCTAGGTATTTTATTCTTTTTGATGAAATTGTGAATGGAATTGTTTTTCTGATTTCTCTTTGTCTTAGCTCATCGTTAGTGTACAGGAAAGCAACAGATTTCTGTTTATTAATTTTGTATCCTGCAACTTTGCTGAATTCAGATATTAGTTCTGATAGTTTTGGAGTGGAATTTTTAGGGTTTTTTATGTACAATATCACATCATCTGCAAATAGTGACAGTTTGACTTCTTCTTTACCAATGTGGATTCCTTGTATTTCTTTGTTTTGTCTAATTGCCATGGCTAGGACTCCCAGTACTATGTTGAATATTAGTGGGGAGAGTGGGCATCCCTGTCTTGTTCCTGATCTTAGGTGAAAAGCTTTCAGCTTCTCACTGTTAAGTATGATGTTGGCTCTGGGTTTTTCATATATGGCCTTTATTATGTTGAGGTACTGTCCCTCTATACCCATTTTGTTAAGAGTTTTTTTTATCATGAGTGGATGTTGAATTTTGTCGAATGCTTTTTCAGCATGTATGGAGCTGATCATATCATTTTAGTCCTTTTTGTTGATGTGGTGGGTAATGTTGATGAATTTTTTAATATTGTACCATCCTTGCATCCCTGAGATGAATCCCACTTCATCATGGTGTATAATCCTCTTGATGTATTTTTCAATTCATTTTACTAATATTTTGTTGAGTATTTTTGCATGTATGTTCATCAGGGATATTATTCTGTAATTTTCTTTTTTTGGTGGGGTCTTTACCAGGTTTTGGTATTAGAGTGATGCTGGCTTCATAGAATGAGTTTGGAAGTATTCCCTCCTCTTATATTCTTTGGAAAACTTTAAGGAGAATGGGCATTATGTCTTCTCTATATGACTGATAAAATTCAGTGCAAAGAAATCTTAAGTACCAAGTGAAGGCCTATATGATGAGACAATTATGCTGCCAGGTGATATCCATTTTTACAGAGCCTGTGCTTTGATCCACTTTGAAGAACTCACTGTAATTAGTCTTTTAAGCTTCATAATCTATCAGCCAGCTGGGTTTGTGGGATGATATTTCATCATGAAAATAGATTCATCAGGTAAAGGGAAGGAAGAATCAAAAGGCACACAAGACTTAAGAGCCACCCAGTGTTGGAGAGTAATCGGTGTGCATCCTTCTCTGGCCAGTGGGTGTAAACACTGGGCAAGTTCAGTATAGTTCAATGCTACCAAAGAAATGACAGTAGAACGTTTTTTGGGGTGAAAGGGTTTATACCCAACTTTATTTCCATGGTGGCAGGTCAATCATTAGAATTCCGTCCACTCAGAGCGGGTCAGCATGCAGCAAGCCGGTCTCTGCCTCTGGGCCTCTCTGCCCCCGTAGCTGTCCTCGGTGTTGCTACCACTCCAGCCTCTGCTCTGTTCTCCTGCAGCCTTGCAGTCGTGCCACCATGTCACCGAGAGCACTGGGCGGAGCTCTTTATATAGAGTCAATAGCAACGTATTACCCACACGTGTGTAGTGAGTAGCCAACCAGCCAGGTTAGAATCCTGGCCACTGGAACTTTCAATTTATCCACAATCATCATATTAGCCTTCAGGTTGCAGGAGTCTGAGCCTGGACCTCAACTGTGCCCACCCAAGTAGCTTGACTCATGCAGGTGCGCCCACTCAGGACATGGACACGTGGATGAGGGGTGGACACATAATGGAGAATCAGGATGAAGCAGGATGATAGGCAGTTTGCTCTGTTCCCCCATTTCCCTTCTTCTCCCCTTTGCTTCACTCTCTCCTCGTCTCCCTCCTTCACCCCTTCTGTAGGTGACTCGCTTTGTTTCTAAAACTCTTGGAAATAGAAGCAGTAATGAAATTGTTTTCTCATACTTATGAATTTCTTTTTGTGAAATTCTCCGTGGCCATTTATAAACCAAGGCATTTCTACTTTGACTGACAGCCCAGATCCAGTGCTAGCATTTCCAGCACATCCTTGCTCTGGCCATAAGCCCTCAGAGATCATCACAGCAGATGGCAGCTGGGATGGTGTGTGTGACCCAACGATGCCACAGTATTTGTGTCCAGGTGCTATGGTAAAGAGGAGCAGGGCTGTTTAATTTCATAGATTGGGAAATGGACTCAGAGAAAATTACTGGTATTAGATTAATTGGTTTTCAGCCAAAGTCATGATAGAAAAAAATTGGGAAGCTGGAAATAAGAAGAGTGATTGGAAAGGAACTTTAATTGGAGAAAGCAGAAACATCCTTGCAGGGGGGAAAGTTTAAATGCAACATGGAGTTGCATGTCTCAACCCAGAAGGCCTCAGGTATCTCTGATGGTGGGGATACAGTCTGAGTTCAAAAGTGGCAGATTGGTGGAAAGTTTTTAAGGAGGGGTTGGATCTCCATGTCCCCCCCCCCACACACTACAAATTGGGCTACTCTGCCTGCCCAGCAGAGCACTGCGCTGTTCCTGCTTGGAGAACTTGATACATAATCTGGGCTTAGGGAGATTGGGCCAGGGTACTGCAAGAAAAACAGGGAATTAGGTACGATGAACACTGAATGGGGCTAGCATCCCAGTTCTCACCCACCACTTGCCACCCAGAATAATTCATAGCCAGGGTTATATAATTATGTAATTATTGTCAGTGAGAAAACAGGCAAATGAAATGAGGTGATTTTTATTAATTTTCATGTTTTCTTTAGGCATTTTAAGGCTTTTTTAACTTTAAGAAACAAGATGTTACATATTAAATTAAATTAATAAGGACCTGTGGTGGCAGGAGTTGGAGAGGTTATGTAAGCAGAAGAAGAGGGATTGGTAGGAAGAGAAGGCAGAGTATAGTGCAAGTGTTCTTTAATAAAAGTAAATCCATGAGCCCACAGAAGAAAGGTACAGGAACTTACAGCTGGAAGCTTATAGCAAAAATCATAATTAGTGGTGGGCTGATAAAAAAAATCCTTCCTTATAGAAACAATCATTGTTGTATATTTGCCCCCATACTACCCATTTCCAGTATCCTCATTCCTTTTTGTAGATTCAAAATTACAAAAATATTTCCCTTCAGCCTAAAGAACTTTTTTCTAGCACATTTTCTAATGCAGTTCTAGTGGTAATAAAATTTGGAAATACCATTTTCTTATGTTCTCTCAAAATTTATTGAGATAGTATTATACATTTGTTTCTGAGAGCCATGTATGTTGAAATACATAATCTAGCTCTTTCTTCTTCATGGCTGTATAGTTTTCTGCCAAGGAAACAATGCTTCACTAGTATAGACAATACTAAAGAGAACATCTTTGTGCATCTTTTTGTGAGTGTCTCATCACAAAAGTATACAAGAGTTTCTCAAGGAAGTATCTAAAGAGTGGAATTGCTGGGTGTGCTGGTTACTCTCTCTTTGCTCTCTGCAGTCCATTCTCCATTCTTGTTTGACTCTCTTGTCTTGGGATGCTGATCCTTGTGGACTGCTCTTCCACTGCCTTCCCCTCGGGTTTGGCCAGTGGAGGCCCTGGCAGAGGGAAGGGGTCTGGGTAATTTTTCCTCACTTCATCTTTGCTTCACTTTCCTAGGTCTGGCTGTAGTCATCCCTCCCTGGCTGCAGTTCTATCTGGGAAACTCCCCCTCTTCTGTTCCAGCTCTGACTGGTCCAGCACCTCTATTTCTTCTCCTCATCAGTCAGCTCTAAGCAAGGTAACGGGCACCCACTATTGCTAATTGCTGGGTGCCTCACCATCCATTATTACCTTCACCCTGCCCATTTTTCTCTAAGTATTTGCTAGATACAGTGCTCTCCATTTGACCATTTGCGATCAATTCTGTTTCCTAAAAGGGCTAGACTGACACACTGGCTTCATAGAACATGCTTATGTTTTTTTTTGTATCATTAATATAAAATCACATGGGCAATATTGTGCTTACTACATTTCCCCCATTATCAAGTCCCTACCACATACCCCATTATAGTCACTGTCCATCAGTGTAGTAAGATGCTATAGAGTCACTACTTGTCTTCTCTGTGCTATACTGCTTTCCCTGTTCCCTGCTCCTGTTATGTGTGCTAATCGTAATGCCCCTTAATCCCCTCATCCCTCTCTTCCCACCCATGCTCCCAAGTCCCTCTGGTAACTGTTAGTCCATTTTGGGTTCTGTGACTCTGCTGCTGTTTTATTCCTTCAGTTTTTGCTTTGTTCTTAGGCTCCACAGATGAGTGAAATCATTTGGTACTTGTCTGTCTCTGCCTGGCTTATTTCACTGAGCATAATACCCTCTAGCTCCATCCATGTTGTTGCAAATGGTAGGGTTTGTTTTCTTCTTATGGCTGGGTAATATTCCATTGTGTATATGTACCACTTCTTCTTTATCTATTCATCTACTGATGGACACTTAGGTTGCTTCCATTTCTTGGCTATTGTAAATAGCGCTGCAATAAATGTAGGGGTGTGTATGTCTTTTTGAAACTGGGATCCTGAATTCTTAAGGTAAATTCCCAGGAGTGGAATTCCTTGGTCAAATGGTATTTCTACTGGAAATACCTTTTTTTTTTGTCTCATTTTTGAAGAATAGTTTTACAGCTATATACTTCTAAGTTGACAGTTTTTTCTTCCCTCACATAAAAGACATTATTTCATTGTCTTCTGGAATCCATTTATTGGGTAAGAAGTCAGTTGTTATTCACATTACTGTTCCCTTGCATGCCATCTATCTTTTCTGCCTGGCTGCATTTAGGATCTTCTACTTAACTTTGATTTATGTCTGTGATGTGGCTAGGTGTAGGTTTTTTATGTTTGTTTTGTTTTGCTTTTGATATTGATCTTTTTAGCAAAAATGGATAGTATTGTTAAGCTTCTTATATATGATGTTTACAATTAAATTTGGAAAAATTTTGGCCAATATTTTTTCAAATTTTTTAATTCTCTATTTTCTCTCCTTTTTAGATTCCAGTTGTTCACATATTAGGATGTTTGATATTGTGGCTCTATTTGGTAGTATTTGATATGGAGTTTCTGTTCATTTCTTTTTTTAATGTTTTACTCTCTCTGGTTCATTTTGAATAATTTCTATTTATTTACTTTTAAATCAATAATCTTTCCTCTTTTTTCTTCCATCCAATCGTCAGTTAATCTCAATTATGAACTTTAAAAAAATTTGCATATGCTGTATCTTTCAGTTCTAGGGCTCTATTTGGTACATTTTTAGAGCTTCCATATCTTTTCTGAGACTATCTCTTTATCCACTATATCCATTTTTTCTTGTAAAATCCTTTAATGTATTTATCACTTATTTAAAAGTCCTTTCCTTCTAAATCCTAAATGTGTATCTTATTTATTGACTATCTGTTTTCTTCTTGTCATCACAGTTTCCTATTTCTTCACATGTATAGCAATTTTTTATAGTAATTTGTTTTATTGTGTAGTGACACATTGTAGAGAATCTGGATTCTGTTATCTTTCTTTGAAGGGTGCTGAGCTCTGTTCTAGCAGATCGAGCAGACCTGTAGGTAGGTTCCTGGATCTTATGGAGGCTTGGCTCAGGTTTTGTTAGGGTGGGTCTATTCTATTTCTCTCTTTGGCCCTGGGATGTGCTTCCTAATCCTAGGGCATGGCCTTTTTAGGGTTTTGTTGAAAAGCCTGAGTTGCCAAACTCTTTTAATTTAAAGACACTTGAACTCTAAAGTGTATCTTTCTACTGAAATTTCTGCTCATCATCTTCTGCTTTTCAGCTATTCTTTCCTCCGGGCTCAGTGGAGTCTTTCCCTCGACATATACATTTTCAAAGTCAGCAAAAACTTGAGGACTTGAGGGGGTATTAATTGTGGCTCCTTCCTATCCCACATTTCCCCCACCTATCAGTGAAAACTGGCAGCTCTCAAGTTTCATCTCTGACTCTTCAGCCTTATAAGACTGCTGCTTTTTGCTTGAATTCCCATCTCCATGCTCTAGGAAAACTGGGGAGTGCCTTCAAAGAAGTTGGTTAAATGTGAATTTCATAGAGCTTACTACCATTCTTCCAAAGCCTGAATCCTCCTAACTTCTGCATGCCTTTGGTTACTCTCTAAGGACATTATACAGTTATTTTAATATTTTGTCCATAATTTATAATTGTTATAGGTAGGTGGGTTTTGTCTGAAACAAGCTACCTTGTTTTAATGAGAGCTGGAAGAAAAAATAATTGATAAAGTAGTGATGTCTACTATCATTACTTCTATTCCACATTATACTGGAGGTTCCAATAAGGGTAACAAAACAAGAAAAAATAAAAGATATGTAAATCGAAAAGGAAGAAACATAACTTGAATTATTTGCAGATGACATGAAATTCCAAAATGATTTATAGAAGAAACTTCAATTATAAAAACTAAGGAAGGATTCTAGGTATTCAGAAATATTTAAAAACTGTTGCTTTTTATACATCAGCTTCAGTTTTCTTCAATTATAACTTAAGGATAATAAAGAGTCTCAGATTAGGAGCAACTTTGCCATCCTAATTCTTATTCACATTTATCTGGCTTCTTGGAGCAATTTGAATTTTTTTCTCTGTTTGCTACCAGAGGAGCTTTCGCTAAAAGAGGAGGTTTCTCTGAGTTAAGGCATAGGGTAGATGGAACAGGGGCCTCTTGCTCTTGGGATGTGGCATGAGCCTGCTGGAATAGTGAGGGAGCTAAATCAAAATGAGCCCTTTGAGGGAAAGGACTGTATCTTGACTGCTGTATCCCCAGCAGCTAGCACACTAGGTCTTGCACAGTGTAGCTCTCAATCAATGTTTATTGGAGGAACCTGTTTGATGTTTTTAAGTACTTGAAGGTCAGCCATGGGGCAGGAACTGACTCAACCTGCAAAGGAGCTCTTGAAGGGTTGGTGGCATCCGAAGGCAGAGCAGCCAAGATTGGAGGACATTGAACTCTTGCCCATCCAAGCAGAGATTGGATGAAACCTGGCAGAGACTAAAGAGAGGATTCAAAAAACAGCTAGGAGTTTGGATTTTGACCATCATGGTAGAAAAATGGAAGAAAAACTGAATAGTAATGTTGTAGCCAGTCTTCAAGACAGCCCTCCTTAGGGTTAGGGATTCTTGCCTCCTGGTATTTATGTCCTGTGTGGGCCCCTCCCACACTGAGTTGGGATAGGTGAGTGATGGATGAAATATAGTGGTAGTCATGGTAGGTGATGGCTAAGACCAGGTCACAGAAGGCATTGCTACTTACACCTGGTATTATTGACTCTGGGGGAAGCCAGCCTTTGCGGGGTAAGGACACTCAAACTGTCCTGTGGGAAACCCATGTGGGGAGGAACAATCTTGTCAGCATCACCTTGCTAACCACATGAATGGGCCTCCCAGGAAACAGATTGTACAGGCCCAGTCAAACTTCCGGGTGATTCCAACCGACATCTGACTATAAAACCCCACAAGATACCCTGAGCAAGAACCATTCAACTGAGCTACTTCCGAATACCTGACCCATGGAGACCATGAGTGAGAATAAACTGCTATTGCTCCAAACCACTTGGTTTTGGGTGATTTGCTGCACATGGCTTTTGAGGTTTAGGACTGTGGAACCTCACTTTAGTTCTAAATATCTGTGCTACTTTTACATTTTATCACCTCCCTTTGGGTTGCCTTGTCATGGCATGAGAGACAAGTGCTCTGGGTGGCGTCTACATCTAGCAGTTTCCTGAAGTTGAGAGGTTGTGTGGAGCTGAGTTCCCAGCATATGACAAAGAACTTCTCTAATCAAGGAGTTTCTGGAGGTCAAAAATCACTGCCCCGTGTTTGCATGTTGACCAGCACAGTACCTGACAGTGTAGGTGCCCTTACAATGTTCTCTGAATAATGAATGAATAAAGGTGATCTTCTTATAAATGAGTCCTCTGGTCCTCTGTGTCTCTTCATTTTCTTCTGACTTTGAGTCTTCTTGGTATACTGCTCAGCAGAGGGCAGTGTAGCGCATTCCTGAGATGAATGATAATTTACCCGTTGAAATAGGGAGTTTTCTCAAGTTTCATAGTGCTGATATTTTGGGAATAATTGCTTTTCTGCAATAAGCCATAGATTTATATATGACCAAAAATCTATAACCACAAAACACGGCTAAATATTTCTGAAGGCAAGGTACCAGGGGCTGTTAATACAAATAAACAAATTGATTTATTTCATTTTGGTAATAATACAATGCCACCTACATTAGTTCACTAACAGCTCAGATAAATAGAATATATTTTCATTCTGATTTCCAACAGCAACCAAAATGTTTGAGGATTAGAAGGCATTGCAAGGTCTAGAAAAGATGCTGTAAGAATTGTGGAAAGAACTAGTCTGCAGCATGGATGCAAGTGAAAGAGGGCGATCACAAAGGTACACATATCATATGATTCCATCTCTATGAAATGTCCAAAGCAGGCAAATCTACAGAGGTAGAAAGCAGACTAGTGGTTGCCTGGAGGTGGGAGAGATGAGGGGAGAGAATGGGGGATGGCAGCTAAGGGATAAGGGTTTTCTTTCTTGGGGTGATAAAAATGCCCTAAAATTAGGTTGAGGTGATGTTGCAAAGTTTTGTGAATAAATTAAAAACCATTGAATAATTTAAATGAGTGAATTGTGTGGTATGTGAATTATACCTCAAAGCTGTAAGAAATAGTGAATAATATTCAACTATGTTTCTACACTCATCTTGTTCTCCCCCTGGTTGAGTTTCTAAAAATGTGGTATTCACTTGTGAGGGAGGTGAGAACCTCCCAAGCATGGAACACACCGTTGCCTGTATGCCTTGAATAGATGTACCAGCAGGGATCTGTGTGGAAACAGTTATGACCTGATGCTTGGCATCCAGTCTATGTTCTGATCATTGCCCTGGTGTTGTGAGGGGCTCATCTGTTCACAGAAAATTACCAGCTGGGATGAGAGTCACTGTTCTCATTCTAATCACCAGTCCTTCTACTGGAGCCATGGGGCTGGCCTACAAGTTGGCAAGGTGTCCTTCAAACCCGCTGGCATTAACTGGGGTCTGAGAGAGCCTGTGGCCATGAGGGAGAACAGCCCCAGCACAATGCAGGTGGTAAAGCTTTGCTTAGAGTTCTCACTCAGTTGCATCCAATACATGCTTTCTTCCAGTTTGCATGGCAACTCCTAGAAGGTGGCACTCTCTGGAGCCAGTAGTCTCAGCAATTTGGAGCAAGGCAAAATCCATCTTTAGAGGAAGCATCTCTGGCTGGGCATTAGGAATCTTGGCTTCTAGCCCAGGGTTCTGCTAGTTGAATTGACCAAGATCACTCCCTGAGTTCTCTCTGACCTTGGGTATGTTGGTAAATTGAACTTCATATGGGAATCAAGGCTTAAAACTGTGAGGTAATCCACATTTCTTAATCCCATGAGCTCCTGGTTTACACTGTTGGGAACAAAGGTAGTTCAACTGTTGAAGGCCGAGAGAAAAGGTCTCTCATCCCTTTCCTGCCTGCTATGTCTGCTGCTTGCAACAGTCACAATTTGAGAAGCCATGGTCACTTTGCTTACTGCCCAGCCTTGGTGGCTGACTTCTGTGTCTGCCAGGAGGGGTCAGGCTGGGAGTGTGACAGGGGCTGGGGAAGCTGCCTTTCACAGCTTGATCCTTTTGTTTGGCCTCCAGGGTTTGCCTGATACCTTAGTTTAGGGAAAAATGCTGCCCATTATGTGACATTTGCAGGAAGACATTGTAACTTACAGCATCTTGGATAGCTTACTGTCTGAAAGCTCCTCCGTGTTTTTTGCTTGCACAGAAACGATGCTTGGTGTTCTTTCAGAATCTTTGGTTACTTAGTGAGAGGGAAACAATACAGCTGTCTGCAGTGGCCTCTGGTTGCCATTACCCCACTTCCTCCCCATTGCAGTCAACTCTGTACAGGGCAGGAGCTACTGTAGCAGAAGCAGGCATTGTTTGCACTCAACAGGCCTGAAGACCCTTGTGAGAAGTCTCATTGAATGAACCCTACATGGAAAGAACTCTTGCCAGGATGCCAAGCTGTGATTCAGCATATGTAATATAAATTCATTGTTCAAAATGTGGATGATACAAAAAAAAGAGGGAGAAAGTTACCCATACTTCTAGCGCTTAGAAGCCATACTAGTCAGGAGTTTCCAATTTTTGAGCATTATTTTAAGTACTAGGAAATCTTCTGTAGAACTGTGTACATTATGTAATGTATTTTCCACACAGGTCTCTGAATACGTGCTGTTATTTCCTAGTGTAGAGAAGGAGACTTGAGGTTCAGAGAAGTTAGGCAACATGGCCAAGAAAGCACAGCTGCTAAGTGGCAGAACAGAGATTAGAATCCAATTCCAACAGACTCCAGAGTGGTCGAATTATATAACCTTCTCTCTTAAGAGTTTTTGTTTTATCCTGGCATAATTGTGTTCCACAGTGTTTAGACTACTATGAGGGAGTCAGCACATACAGCTGCCCCCTGCCCAGTTAGGGGACTGCTGGTTGGGGCTGTAGCACAGACTCACCCCTGGACAGGGCACCTCCCCATTGGGCCTTTCCACCCAACATCGTTGACTCCTGAAGGCACTCTATTGCTGTCCCCCAAGACCCCCCATATTTTGTTCCCTCCAGTTTTAAGGAACATGAAAGGAAGGCTCTTTCAAGAGGATCCCTTGAAGCAAACAGTCAAGAAGCAATATTTAGTTCTGCAGTTTCAACGGGTGAGCCAGCTTGATGGGATTCAGCCACTTTAATAGAGAGGGACTCTTCCCTAATATTACTGTCCTGGGTCTGATTCCTCATAGCTCATAGGATGTCAGGCTTAAGCTTTGAGAAAAATCTTATAAAGAAAAGGTGAGTAAAAATCAAAAGGTCCAAATTCTGCTTCCTTCTGCTAAGAATATTTACAGATAAGAATGTGTCAGAAATTGCAGTCCCAGGAGGTCTGAGGCCACAGGTACTCAGCAAGTGTGTCTTGAATTTGTTAGAGAAGCTATAATGACTCCTTTCAGAAGGGGGGAATGATTTTTACTTTTTTCTGCATGTTTCCGAAGTGGAGACCCTGGTCTGTGTCCTGGAGGAGTTTAGGGGTGAAAACCTCCATATCTGCTCCCACCACTTAACGTGGTTCTTCTCACAGGCAGGGATGGCTGATGTGCTCACAGAACCCAGTGGTCTTTGACCTTCTTTACCAGGGGTTGAATCACCATGCTTCAGAAGCAAAAAATATCCCATCACATCCATCTGGACTGTCTGCCTCATGGGTGGATAAAGGAATTCATAGACTTTTCTCAGCTTCCAGCCCCCATGAGTGAGCATAGCAGGGTCTGACCAGGGGCCAGTTCAAGAAGTAACCGGGTATGTGAGGCAGGCCTGTGGTCCTCCATGAAGTTGGCCGGGTAAGAGGAAAACCCTGGGAATCTGGTCCAAGGCACATCACCAGTTAGCAGAAAGCCCTGTTCTTTGGCGTCACAGGGTATTATCTGGCCCATTAATAAGGGTAATTCTCTGGTATCCATTTGGCCACCCATTGTGTGTGTTGTGCTATCAGCTGGAATCCTGGACAAAAGGGGTATAAACCTTAGAACCTTTAACAACCAGCAACTTCCAAGGTCCTCCTCCTTGAGTTCAGGCTCCAATATCCTCCACACTGATCTCTACTTTCTTATCCCACAGCCTGGAGTTTTTATTCCTAGTCTCAAAGCCCAGAAGAAGTTTCTCCTTAATCTTTGTTATATGTATCAAACCTTTATAACCTCCTATTTTGGTCTTCTGCCAGGGCCAACTCATCTTTTCTTTTTTCATATATTATCCCTAAATCGTCTATCCCTGCAGATCTTTGTCCATCCCCAACCCACATCAAAAAGCAAATAGAGGCACATTCACATCTATGATGATTTTACTTAGGTGTGATACATGTGTAGTGTACAGGGTACACCTGTGCAACATCCTACCCTGAATGTCCCTGGATTCTGATCCCTTTAACTTTTTTTATAGAAGCAAAATAAATTTTGCCCCAAATTCAGTTCACAGGTTTGTAATTAAAGCAGCCATTAAAATAATTAGATTTGGTGTTTTATAAAGAAATCTACCAGCATAGTATGTAGAGGGCAACCAATGAATATTTGTTGAATGCATAGGTGAATGAAAGGATATGAAGGAAAAATAAATGATGGTAATAAAAAATTTTAAAAGATTAAATTTTATTTTTTAATAATTTTTAAAGATCTATATACAATGAAAATACAAAATCTTATAAATAAATCTTATATACATAAGTAACCTTATTTATTTATAATCTATTATATTGCATTAAATGAATCATTACATTGTAAAAAGGGTTCTAGATTTACACATACTATTACTATAACACCTTTGTTGAATTTCATTTGCATTGTTATTATATCTACATTTGGTCCAATAACACTTAACTTTCAAATTAAGCAAATGACCATGGGTCAATCTAGCTTATGCACAATGTGTATGTAGACAGCAGCACTTAAACTTTCTTTAGTTTCTTATTTTTAAATGAGGTGTATACATAGACTTAAAACATTTTAAATTAAAACAGTGAAAATTTTCAAAATACATTCTAAAATAATTCATGATCACTACTGTAAATGATACATCACAAATGGTGACATCAAGAAGAGAGGCTGTGGGTTATTTCTTGTCTTGCAGAAAAGGGTATATGATTACCTTTCTCTCTCTCAAGAAAGTATAAGACTTTGAGAGGATTCTGGGAAGATGGCAGAGTAGAAAGAGCCTGAATCCACCTTATCCCACCTAAGCACCAAATCAACACCTATACACAAAGCAGGATCTGGGGGCACACACCAATCTCTGAAGAATGGAGACCAAAGTGACCACCTTCTACACAATGGGGGATGGAAAGATCACATTAAAAAATGGCAGGAGAGACAGAGACATGGCAACTGCAGGAACCCCACCATCAGCACAGGGACCAGCAGAGGTGGGGTTGGGATATTACTGAAAGCCAGGTGCAGACTCCCTGCCCTGAGGTATAGTAAAAAGTCTTGTGGCTTAAGATGCAATTATACCATAATGAAAGAACCTAAGGTTCAGTACTCAACATCCACAACTTGGTAAGGAAACTGCTGAAGACAATCTGGAATGAGAGGAGACAGCCAGCATTCCTTCTGCACATTTTAGTGTGGCCCAGAGCAGGATCTGGGGGCACACACCAATCTCAGACTTGGAAGACCTCTGATCCCCACCATACCCACGTGTGCCTACAGGAGATCCAGTAGTCCTGCCTTGCTGCTCACTGTTATCCACCAGTTGAGCTCCCAGCAGCAGGACTGGAGAGCTCCTAGGCCCTCAGGAAGGGTGCACTAATTTGCAGTTTGGTTCTGCCAAAGCAGCTCCCCAGAACACTGGTGGAATGTGTATGCAGGGCTGATGCCCGGCCACCAGCATCACCTGGTGGGAATTGACACAGGGATTCCTGGGAGCAGCCCAGAGCACACAGGAGCTGTGGGGAAATGTGCACCCATAGTCTCTGATCCCAGCCACCAGCAGGATTATTGGGTGCTAAAGTAGGAATCCTCAGGGCAGCCCAGAGTATGCAGAGTGTGCAGAGGCAGATGAGGAACACACACAAGCATGATGCTTGATTCTGGCCACCAAAGGGACCATAAGCACCACCATGGGAATTCCCAGAAGCAGCCCAGAATGCACAGTGGCTGAGGGAGAATGTGCATGGAGCCTGACTGCATGCTGCCACTGGGACCTCACAGGTGCCTGAAGAGGAAATTCCTGATTGGTCCCAGGTGGCCTAGAGAGCACTTGAGCATACCCAGTGAAGAGGCACAGAAAACTCAGCTGGTGCTAATCTAGGAGTTACCTGGAGTGCACCCATGATCTGCTGCTGGGTCACTACCTTCACCTAGCCAGTGAAGAACCCACAGACGTCCACCCAAGGCCGTCTGAGACCATGCCCTGTGAACCCTGACACCAGGGACAGCCCATCTCTCACTTATTGGCCTCCAGCTTGCCAAAATCATGAGGCACACGCAGTCCACACAGGGCACTCTCTTGCACAAATCCAATCCTTCAAGACTAGGAAAGTGAGCCCTTTCTACTAATTCATACAACCAAGCACAGTGAGTCATACAAAATGAGGAGACAGGAATGTGCTCCAAATTACAGAACAAGAAAAAAAAACAGAAAAAACTTAATGAAAGACAGTTAACCAATCTATCTTATAAGTTTAAAGCAATGGTTATAAAGATATTCACTGGACTTGAGAAAACAATAACAGAACTCAAGGCAGACCTCAACAATGAGATAGAAAGTCTAAAAAAGAACCAATCAGAGATGAAGAATTGAATAGATTAAATTAAAAAAACATTGGAGGAATGAACAGCAGACTAGAGGATACAGAAGAATGGATTAGTGACTTGGAAGATAGAGTAATGGAAAGCACTTAAGCTGAACAGTAGAAAGAATAAAGAATTACAAGAAATAATGATAGGATAAGAGAGCTCTGGGACAACATCAAGCATCTTAGCATTCACATTATAGGAGTCCCAGAAAGAGAATAGAGAGAGAAGGGAGTAGAAGTTTTATTTGAAAAGATAATAGCTGAAAACTTCTCAAATCTGGGGAAGGAAACAGTCTACCAGGTCCAGGAAGCATAAAGAACTCCAAAGGAGATGAACCCAAGGAGGTCAATTTTGACACATCAGAATTAACATGTCAAATATAAAAGACAAAGAGAGAATCTTAAAAGCATCAAGAGAAAAACCCCAGAAGGTTACCAGCTGATTTTTCTGCAGAAACTCTACAGGCAGAAGGGAATGCCATGATATATTCAAAGTACCAAATGGAAAAAAATTTCCAACCAAGAATACTCTGCCCCATAAAGTAATCATTCCGAATCAAAGGACACATAAAGAGCTTCACAGGTAAACATAATTTTAAAAAGTTCACCACTCTGAGGCGGAGCCAGAATGGTGGCGTGAGTAGAGCAGTGAAAATCTCCTCCCAAAAACACATAGAGCTATGAAAATATAACAAAGAAAAATCTTCCTAAAATAGAGACCACAGGACACAGGACAACATCCAGACCACATCCACACCTGCAAGAACCCAGCGCCTTGCGAAGGGGGTAAGATACAAGCCCCGGCCCGGCGGTACCCGAGCGCCCCTCCCCCCGGCTCCCTGTGGGTGGAAAGAAACCGCAGTGGTTTTTTTTTTTTGGCGAGTGCTTTTTGGAAGCCTTAAAGAGACAGGGACCCCGTTGCTAGGGAGGCAGGGTGGCGGGACTGGTGAGCGGGTGCCTGGGACCGGTGCCTGAGGACAAAGATTATCCCGCGTCTTTCCCTGTGGGACCGGTGGGCGGGTGCCTGAGACCGGCACCTGAGGACGGAGGAAATCACGCGTTTTTCCCCTTTTTTTTTCTCTTTTTGGCGAGTGCTTTTTGGAAGCCTTAAAGGGACAGGGACCCCGGTGCTAGGGAGGCAGGGCGGCGGGACTGGTGAGCAGGTGCCTGGGACCGGCGCCTGAGGACAAAGAATATCCAGCATTTTTCCCTGTGGGACCGGTGGGAGGGTGCCTGAGACCGGCACCTGAGGACGGAGGAAATCGCGCGTTTTCCCCCCTTTCTTTTTTTCTCTTTTTGGTGAGCGCTTTTTGGAAGCCTTAAAGGGACAACACCCTGGTGCTAGGGAGGCAGGGTGGCGGGACTGGTGAGCGGGTGCCTGGGACCAGCACCTGAGGACAAAGAATATCCCACGTCTTTCCCTGCAGGACCGGTGGGTGGGTGCCTGAGACCGGCACCTGAGGACGGAGGAAATCGCACATTTTCCCCCTTTTTTTTCTCTTTTTGGTGAGTGCTTTTTGGAAGCCTTAAAGGGACAGGGACCCCGGTGCTAGGGAGGCAGGGCGGTGGGACTGGTGAGCAGGTGCCTGGGACCGGCGCCTGAGGACAAAGAATATCCAGTGTTTTTCCCTGCGGGACCGGTGGGAGGGTGCCTGAGACGGGCACCTGAGGACGGAGGAAATCGCGTGTTTTCCCCCCCTTTTTTTTTTCTCTTTTTGGTGAGCGCTTTTTGGAAGCCTTAAAGGGACAACACCCTGGTGCTAGGGAGGCAGGGCGGTGGGACTGGTGAGCGGGTGCCTGGGACCAGCGCCTGAGGACAAAGAATATCCCACATCTTTCCCTGCAGGACCGGTGGGCGGGTGCCTGAGACCGGCACCTGAGGACGGAGGAAATCGCGCGTTTTTCCCCTTTTTTTTCTCTTTTTGGTGAGTGCTTTTTGGAAGCCTTAAAGGGACAGGGACCCCGGTGCTAGGGAGGCAGGGCAGTGGGAATGGTGAGCAGGTGCCTGGGACCGGCGCCTGAGGACAAAGAATATCCAGCATTTTTCCCTGTGGGACCGGTGAGAGGATGCCTGAGACCGGCACCTGAGGACGGAGGAAATCGCGCGTTTTTCCCCCTTTTTTTTCTCTCTTTTTGGCGAGTGCTTTTTGGAAGCCTTAAAGGGACAGGGACCCTGGTGATAGGGAGGCAGGGCGGCGGGACTGGTGAGCGGGTGCCTGAGACCGGCGCCTAAGGACAAAGAATATAGCGTGTTTTTCCCTGCGGGACCGGTGGGTGGGTGCTTTTTGGAAGCCTTGAAGGGACAGGGACCCTGGTGCTAGGGAGACAGGGCAGCAGGACCAGTGAGCGGGTGCCTGGGACCAGTGCCTGAGGACAAAAAAAAAAAAAATCGCATGTTTTTTCCTTTTTTTTTTTTTTTTTTTTTGGTCCCTCTCTCATTGTTGCTGTTGTTGTTTTGGTTTGGAGAGTGCTTTATGGAAGTCTTAAAGGGGCAGGACAGGTCACTTAGACCAGAGGCAGGGAATCTGGGGATCTCTGGGTACTCTAACCCCCTGGGCAGCAGGAAGCACAGAGGCCCCTTAGGGAGATAAATAGCCTCCCGGCCGCTCCCCCTCCAATAGGGCTCCACCATTTTGGAGGAGCAGCCCCAGCCAGGCCACGCCCACAGCAACAGCGGAGATAAACCCCATAGCAACTGGGCAGGAAGCAGAAGTGCTGTCTGCACACAGCTGCCCAGCACAAGCCACTAGAGGTCGCTATTCTCCCTGGAGAGGAAGGCCACAAACCAACAAGAAGGAAAGCTCTCCCAGCTGTCACTTGTACCAGCTCTGCAAACTATCTCTATCACCATGAAAAGGCAAAACTACAGGCAGACAAAGATCACAGAGACAACACCTGAGAAGGAGACAGACCTAACCAGTCCTCCTGAAAAAGAATTCAAAATAAAAATCATGAACATGCTGACAGAGATGCAGAGAAAAATGCAAGAGCAATGGGATGAGATGCAGAGAAAAATGCAAGAGCAGTGGGATGAAGTCCGGAAGGAGATCACAGATGTCAGGAAGGAGATCACAGAAGTGAAACAATCCCTGGAAGGATTTATAAGCAGAATGGATAATGCAAGAGGCCATTGAAGGAATAGAAGCCAGAGAACAGGAACGTATAGAAGCTGACATAGAGAGAGATAAAAGGATCTCCAGGAATGAAACAACACTAAGAGAACTATGTGACCAAGCCAAAAGGAATAATATTCGTATTATAGGGATACCAGAAGAAGAAGAAAGAGGAAAAGGGATAGAAAGTCTCTTTGAAGAAATAATTGCTGAAAACTTCCCCAAACTGGGGAGGAAATAATCGAACAGACCATAGAATTACACAGAACCCCCAACAGAAAGGATCCAAGGAGGACAACACCAAGACACATAGTAACTAAAATGGCAAGGATCAAGGACAAGGAAAGAGTTTTAAAGGCAGCTAGAGAGAAAAAGGTCACCTATAAAGGAAAACCCATCAGGCTAACATCAGACTTCTCGACAGAAACCCTACAGGCCAGAAGAGAATGGCATGATATATTTAATACAATGAAACAGAAGGGCCTTGAACCAAGGATACTGTATCCAGCACGACTATCATTTAAATATGATGGCGGGATTAAACAATTCCCAGACAAGCAAAAGCTGATGGAATTTGCTTCCCACAAACCACCTCTACAGGACATCCTACAGGGACTGCTCTAGATGGGAGCACCCCTAAAAAGAGCACAGAACAAAACACCCAACATATGAAGAAGGGAGGAGGAGGAATAAGAAGGGAGAGAAGAAAAGAATCTCCAGACAGTGTATATAACAGCTCAATAAGCGAGCTAAGTTAGGCAGTAAGATACTAAAGAAGCTAACCTTGAACCTTTGGTAACCATGAATCTAAAGCCTGCAATGGCAATAAGTACATATCTCTCAATAGTCACCCTAAATGTAAATGGCCTTAATGCACCAATCAAAAGACATAGAGTAATAGAATGGATAAAAAAGCAAGACCCATCTATATGCTGCTTACAAGAAACTCACCTTAAACCCAAAGATAAGCATAGACTAAAAGTCAAGGGATGGAAAAACATATTTCAGACAAACAACAGTGAGAAGAAAGCAGGGGTTGCAGTACTAATATCAGACAAAATAGACTTCAAAACACAGAAAGTAACAAGAGATAAAGCAAGATACTACATAATGATAAAGGGCTCAGTCCAACAAGAGGATATAACCATTCTAAATATATATGCACCCAATACAGGAGCACCAGCATATGTGAAGCAAATACTAACAGAACTAAAGAGGGAAATAGACTGCAATGCATTCATTGTAGGAGACTTCAACACACCACTCACCCCAAAGGATAGATCCACTGGGCAGAAAATAAGTAAGGACACACAGGCACTGAAAAACACACTAGAACAGATGGACCTAATAGACATCTATAGAACTCTACATCCAAAAGCAACAGGATATACATTCTTCTCAAGTGTACATGGAACATTCTCCAGAATAGACCACATACTAGCTCACAAAAAGAGCCTCAGTAAATTCCAAAATATTGAAATTCTACCAACCAATTTTTCAGACCACAAAGGTATAAAAGTAGAAATAAATTCTACAAAGAAAACAAAAAGGCTTACAAACACATGGAGGCTTAACAACATGCTACTAAATAATCAATGGATCAATGAACAAATCAAAATAGAGATCAAGGAATATATAGAAACAAATAACAACAACAACACTAAGCCCCAACTTCTGTGGGACGCAGCGAAAGCAGTCTTAAGAGGAAAGTATATAGCAATCCAGGCACACTTGAAGAAGGAAGAACAATCCCAAATGAATAGTCTAACATCACAATTATCAAAACTGGAAAAAGAAGAACAAATGAGGCCTAAAGTCAGCAGAAGGAGGGATATAATAAAGATCAGAGAAGAAATAAACAAAATTGAGAGGAATAAAACAATAGCAAAAATCAACGAAACCAAGAGCTGGTTCTTCGAGAAAATAAACAAAATAGATAAGCCTCTAGCCCAACTTATTAGAGAAAAAGAGATCAACACAAATCAACATAATCAGAAATGAGAATGGAAAAATCACGACAGACTGCACAGAAATACAAAGAATTATTAAAGACTACTATGAAAACCTATATGCCAACAAGCTGGAAAACCTAGAAGAAATGGACAACTTCCTAGAAAAATACAACCTCCCAAGACTGACCAAGGAAGAAACACAAAAGTTAAACCAACCAATTACGAGCAAAGAAATTGAAACGGTAATCAAAAAACTACCCAAGAACAAAACCCCGGGTCCGGATGGATTTACCTCGGAATTTTATCAGACACACAGAGAAGACATAATACCCATTCTCTTTAAAGTGTTCCACAAAATAGAAGAAGAGGGAATACTCCCAAACTCATTCTATGAAGCCAACATCACCCTAATACCAAAACCAGGCAAAGACCCCACCAAAAAAGAAAATTACAGACCAATATCCCTGATGAATGTAGATGCAAAAGTACTCAATAAAATATTAGCAAACCGAATTCAACAGTATATCAAAAGGATCATACACCATGACCAAGTGGGTTCATCCCAGGGATGCAAGGATGGTACAACATTCGAAAATCCATCAACATCATCCACATCAACAAAAAGAAAGACAAAAACCACATGATCATCTCCATAGATGCTGAAAAAGCATTTGACAAAATTCAACATCCATTCATGATAAAAACTCACAGCAAAATGGGAATAGAGGGCAAGTACCTCAACATAATAAAGGCCATATATGATAAACCCACAGCCAGCATTATACTGAACAGCGAGAAGCTGAAAGCATTTCCTCTGAGATCGGGAACCAGACCGGGATGCCCACTCTCCCCACTGTTATTTAACATAGTACTGGAGGTCCTAGCCACGGCAATCAGACAAAACAAAGAAATACAAGGAATCCAGATTGGTAAAGAAGAAGTTAAACTGTCACTATTTGCAGATGATATGATACTTTACATAAAAAACCCTTATGACTTCACTCCAAAACTACTAGAACTGATATCGGAATACAGGAAAATTGCAGGATACAAAATTAACACACAGAAATCTGTAGCTTTCCTATACACTAACAATTAATCAATAGAAAGAGAAATCAGGAAAACAGTTCCATTCACCATTGCATCAAAAAGAATAAAATACCTAGGAATAAACCTAACCAAAGAAGTGAAAGACTTATACTCTGAAAACTACAAGTCACTCTTAAGAGAAATTAAAGGGGACAATAATAAATGGTAACTCATCCCATGCTCATGGCTATGAAGAATTAATATCATCAAAATGGCCATCCTGCCCAAAGCAATATACAAATTTGATGCAATCCCTCTCAAATTACCAGCAACATTCTTCAATGAATTGGAACAAATAATTCAAAAATTCATATGGAAACACCAAAGACCCCGAATAGCCTAAGCAATCCTGAGAAAGAAGAATAAAGTAGGGGGGATCTCACTCCCCAACTTCAAGCTCTACTACAAAGCCACAGTAATCAAGACAATTTGGTACTGGCACAAGAACAGAGCCACAGACCAGTGGAACAGATTAGAGACTCCAGACATTAACCCAAACATATATGGTCAATTAATATTTGATAAAGGAGCCATGGACATACAATGGCAAAATGACAGTCTCTTCAACAGATGGTGCTGGCAAAACTGGACAACTACATGTAGGAGAATGAAACTGGACCATTGTCTAACCCCATATACAAAGGTAAACTGAAAATGGATCAAAGACCTGAATGTAAGTCATGAAACCATTAAACTCTTGGAAAAAAACATAGGCAAAAACCTCTTAGAGAAAAACATGAGTGACCTCTTCTTGAACATATCTCCCGGGCAAGGAAAACAACAGCAAAAATGAGCAAGTGGGACTACATTAAGCTGAAAAGCTTCTGTACAGCGAAAGACACCATCAATAGAACAAAAAGGAACCCTACAGTATGGGAGAATATATTTGAAAATGACACATCCGATAAAGGCTTGATGTCCAGAATATATAAAGAGCTCACATGCCTCAACAAACAAAAAACAAATAATCCAATTAGAAAATGGGCAGAGGAACTGAACAGACTGTTCTCTAAAAAAGAAATACAGATGGCCAACAGACACATGAAAAGATGCTCCACATCGCTAATTATCAGAGAAATGCAAATTAAAACTACAATGAGGTATCACCTCACACCAGTAAGGATAGCTGCCATCCAAAAGACAAACAACAACAAATGTTGGCAAGGCTGTGGAGAAAGGGGAACCCTCCTACACTGCTGGTGGGAATGTAAATTAGTTCAACCATTGTGGAAAGCAGTATGGAGGTTCATCAAAATGCTCAAAACAGACCTACCATTTGACCCAGGAATTCCACTCCTAGGAATTTACCCTAAGAACGCAGCAATCAAGTTTGAGAAAGACAGATGCACCCCTATGTTTATTGCAGCACTATTTACAATAGCCAAGAATTGGAAGCAACCTAAATGTCCATCGGTAGATGAATGGATAAAGAAAATGTGGTATATACACACAATGGAATACTACTCAGCCATAAGACGTGGAAAAATCCAACCATTTGCAGCAACATGGATGGTGCTCGAGAGTATTATGCTCAGTGAAATAAGCCAAGCAGAGAAAGAGAAATACCAAATGATTTCACTCATCTGAGGAGTATAAGAACAAAGGAAAAACTGAAGGAACAAAACAGCAGCGGAATTACAGAACCCAAAAGTGGACTAACAGCTACCAAAGGGAAAGGAACTGGGGAGGATGGGTGGGCAGGGAGGGATAAGGGGGGGGAAGAAGTAGGGCGGTATTAAGATTAGCATGCATGGGGGGGAGGGAGAAAGGGGACGGTGGGCTGCACAACACAGAGAGGACAAGTAGTGACTCTACAACATTTTGCTAAGCTGATGGACAGTAACCGTATGTGGTTGTTAGGGGGGACCTGATATAGGGGAGAGCATAGTAAACATCGTATTCTTCATGTAAGTGTATATTAAAAATTAAAAAAAAAAGAAAGAAAGAAAGAAAGAAAAGGGGGATTACTCCTTGATAGGATAAAACTATTGGTAAATCAAAGATCAACGCATGCTTTAAATATCCTTAATGTTGATCACTTAAAGGGTGTCAGATGATCAGCTATGGAGGTACTCTTTTCTGATAATATTCCTTTCTCTTAATAAAAAAAAAAAAGCATTTACTGTGTGCTGACCTCCAATGAGTTCTGCACAGTGGTATAGAGGGCATGTCAAAGTGTGGGCAAAGGGTCTGTTTGTTTCTATGCAGAAGATCAAGGCCTAGCTTGGATACCCAGAAAATGAACTAAGATATGATATGAGGAGGAGCTTCTGGCATCAGCACTCTCTGGAGGACTTGTGCCAGGGGGATGATCATCAAAAAGCCTCCACAGGGATCCGGACGATGCTGCGGTTGTGGCTGCATCCAGCCCACCATCTCCTGGACTTGCCATAGGAATGAGGAGGGAGATGTCTAGGCTGGCATGTGCATACAGTGAGACAACGAATTTGACCGGATCTGTACTGTTGGAACTCAACTAGGAGTTGGGAGGGGTGCAAGGTGTAGCACTCCAAAATCTTATGACTATAGACTATCTATGGTTAAAAGAACATATGGGATGTGAACAGATCCCAGAAATGGGCTGCTTTAATTTGTCGGATTGTTCAAGTACAGTTGGACAATATCCATCATATCATAGATAAATTTTTGCAAATGCCTAGGGTGCCTAAATGGTTTTCTTGGCTTCACTGGAGATGGATGGTAATTATAGATTTGCTTTGTTTATGTCACCATATTCCTATTATGTTAATATGTGTGTGCAAATTAGTTAGTAGTTTAAAACCTATACATACTTAAGGTACTCTACAAGAAGATATGTCAAAGAAATAATCAATCCTCCCATGTTTCCTTCCATATGCTACCTCTATAGCTTTTCTTCTTCCTTCCTAATTACAACCCTCCTTAAATAGAATTCGTGCCTCATATCGAATTTACCGAGTATCATAATTCCTCCAGGTGGTAAAGATACTTCGAGACAAGTGCTGGGCATAGAAGCCACAGGGCATAAATCTGCAAAAAAGTAAAAAGCTAACCTTTTCAAACAATATGGCTTCTCTCTCACTTACCAACTTTACATTTCCCTGTATGGCCCCGGAAGATGACTGGTTAGCCAGAGACAGGTAAGATTCCTCAAGGGAGGAACAACCTAAGACAGGCACAGTCGCAGGGGGGCCATCAGGTGAGAATTTGGGGATCAACAGAGGTGAGGCTCAGAACCTCACCCCCCCTGCTTTGAGAGAAATCTTCTGCATCCGTGGATGTCTTGCTGCCCTTGTCTAGCCTGGATTAATACTTAGTCCATAGGCACACACCTGATCATCTGATCATCTACATTTGCCCTCTTACAGCACTAAACTATGTTTTCTACCTTTATCTTGCATCTACCTACCACTTCAGCATTTTATTAAAAATAAAAATAATAATAATAATAGAGGGAGAAATGTGGGATCAACATATAAATCAAGTACAAAAATCAAATGAATATTCATATTTTACCTGATTGTTTATGGGTCATAATGCGTGATCAAAACCGAAAGTTTCTGTGATGAATGCCCTTGTACTGTTCACCATGTAAGAATTTATTCACTATGTAAGAATTCGTTCACCATGTAAGAACTTGTTCATTATGCTTCAGAAGATTGGAGACTGACGAGAATTAGACTTGAGATGGATTAATAATTGTACATTGAGCATTGACCCCCCCTATACTGAATTTTATTGTTGTTAACAACCATTTGATCAATAAATATGAGAGACGCCCTCTCAAAAAAAAATGAATCTTGGTACAAATATTAGAAGGTTAAAGGAATAATGTTACAATAATTTTAAATAAATTTACACTAATGAATGTTAGGGTTAACTGGAAAAAAAAAAGTTCACTACTCCTAAATGAGCCTCACAAGAAATGTTAAAGGTACTTTTATAATATGAAAAGAAAAGTTGGTAAATAGAAGGAAGAAATTTAAGAAAAGGAAAAGATTCCACTGGTAAAGCAACATGTAACAGAAGTAGTAAATCAATTACTTAAAAGCTAGTGTGAAGGTAGAAAAGACAAAAGTAGCAAAAGCAGTTGCATCTAAAAATTAGTTAAGGGAATCACTTAATAAAAAAGGTGTAAAAGGAGATATTATATACATAAAATGTGGAGAAGGGGGAGTAAGAAATGTAGTGATGTTAGAATGTGTTCAAACTTAAGTGACCATAAATTTATTATAGACTGTGATATTCATAGGATGTCATATAAGAACCCCATTGTAACCACAAACCAAAACTTATAACAGGTACACACAAAAAAGAGAAAGTAACTCAACCATAACATGAAAGAAAGTCATAAAACACAAGAGAAGAGACCAAGAGAGAAAGAGCGTATCAGAAGAACAACAAAAACAACCAGGAAACATTTAGCAGAACAGCAATAATACATACCTATAGATGTAAATGACTTAAATGCTCCAATCAAAATACACAGGGTGACTGAATGGATAAAAAAATGAGACCAATCTATTTCAGACCTAAAGACATACACAGACTGAAACTGAAGGGATGGAAAAAATATACTATGCATACAGGGATGAAAAAAAAGCTGGAGCTGCAATAATTATATCAGATAAAATAGACTTCAAAACAAGGAAAGTAGAGACACAGAAAGATATTACTTAGTGATAAAGAGATCAGCCCAACAAGAGGACATAACAATCATAAACATCTATGCACACAACATAGGAGCACCTGAATATAAAAACGAAATACTAACAGACGTAAAGGGATAAATTGACAGCAACACAATAGTAAGGGACTTTAACACCCCAGTTATGTCAATGGATAGTAACACCCCACTTAAAACAGTGAATGGATCACCCAGAAAGAAAAAAAGAAACTGTCATTGAATCACACATTAGACCATCTGGAATTAACAGACACATACAGAACATTCTACCCAAAAACAACACAACACACATTTTTTTCCAAGTGCACACGGAATGGGTCCTCCAAAGTAGATCACATATTAGGACACAAAACTAGTCTCAAAAAGTTTAAGATTGAAATTGTTATCAAGCATCTTAAACCAAAATGATATGAAGCTAGAAATCAATTACAAGAAAAAAAAAGACTAGAAAAAAACACAAATATGTGGAGGTTAATCAAGGTGCCTTTAAATAATCAACAGATCAAGGAACAGGTTAAAGAGGAAGTCAAGGAATAGATGGAGACAAAAGAAAATAGAAATGCAACAGTTCAAAATATGTGGGATGCTTCAAAAGCAGTTCTAAGAAGGAAATACACAACAGTTCAGGCCTTCCTTAAGAAAAAAATCTGAAATAAACAATCTAACCCTACAACCAGAGGAAGGAGAAAAAGAACAAACAAAGCCCAAAAGCAGTAGACGGAGACTAAAAGGAGACTAAGAAAACAGTAAAATAGTCAATTAAACCAAGAACTTGTTCTTCAGGATGATAAAGAAGATAGACAAAAACCTTAACCAAACTTATCAAGGAAAAAAAAGAGAGGACACAAATAAACAAAATCAGAAATGAAAAACAACTTACTATTGACAAAGCAGAAATTCAAAGTATTATAATATAATTCTATGATCAATTATATGCTGCAAAACTGGACAACCTAGAAGAATGAATAAAGTCCTAGAAACAAACACTCTTCCAGGACTGACACAAGAAGAAAAAGAAAATCCCAACATGCCAATTAATAGTAACAAAACTGAACTGGTAATCAAAAAAGCCCCAACAAACAAAAATCCAAGACTAGATGGCTTCATGAGTGATTTCTACAAAACAGTCAAAGACAAGTTAATACCTATCCTTCCTAAAGTATTAGAAAAAAACAGAAGAGGAGGGAATACTTCCAAACTCATTCTACGGGGTCAGCATTACTCTAATACCCAAATCAGACAATACAACAAAACAAAACAAAGCAAAATAAAACTACAAATGAATATCCCTGATGAACACAGATGGAAAAATTCTCAACTAAATATTAGCAAAACGAATTAAAAAATACATCAAAGGATCATTCATCATAACCAAGAGGAATTTATTCAAGGAATGCAAGGATGGTAATATCCACAAATCAATCAGCAAGATACACCCATTAACAATGGGAAGGATAAAAACCAGATGATCATCTCAGTAGATGCTGAAAAACACTTGATAAAATTCAACATCCATTCATGATAAAAACTCAACAAAGTGAAAGGAACATACCTTGACATAATAAAGGCCGTATAGGACGATCCCATAACTAACATGATACTTAATGGCAAAAAGCTGAAAGCTGTTCCTCTAAGACCAGAAACAAGACAAGGATGCCCATTTTCACCAGGTTTATTCAACTTAGTACTGGAAGTCCAAGACACAGCAATCAGACAAGAAACATGAATAAAAGGCATCCAGATTGGTAAGGAAGAAGTAAAATTGTCACCATTTGTACATGACATACTATATATAGAAAACCCTAAAGACTCCATCAAAAAAACAACTGCTAGAACTAATGAATGGATTCAGCAAAGTCACAGGATACAGAATCAATACACAGAAATCCATTGCATTCCTAATTACTAACAATGAACTAACAGAAGGATAAATCAATAAAATAGTTCCATTTACAATTGCATCAAAAAGAATAGTTCCATTTACAATTGCAATTAAAAAGGAGGTGAAATACATGTACTCTGGAACCTATAAGACACTGAAGAAAGAAATGAAGAAGACACAAATAAATGTAAATCTACTCCTCCCATGTTCATGATTAGGAAGAATTAATATTGTCAAAGTGGCCCTCCTTCCCAAAGAAATTCACAGATTCAATGCAATCCTTATAAAATTGCCAACAACATTTTCCAATGAACTAGGGCAAATAATTCTAAAATTTATATGGAAACACAAAAGATCCTGAATAGCTAAAGCAATATTGAGAAAGAAGAACAAACCTGGGGGGTATAATGATCCATGATTTCAAGCTATACTATAATGCTACAGTGATTAAAACAGTATGGTACTGGTACAAGAACAGACCCATAGATCAATATAACAGAATAGAGAGCCTAGAAATAAACCCACACATATACGATCAATTAATATATGTAAAGGAAACATGAATATACAAATGCGGAAAGGATAGTCTCTTCAATAAATGGTGTTGGGGAAAACTGGACAGCTCCATGCAAGAGAATGAAACTGGATTACTGTCTAACTCCATACACAAAAGTAAACTCTAAATGGATTAAAGACCTAAGTGTGAGACATGAAACCATAATATTCTTAGAAGAAAACATAGATAAGAATCTCACAAGCATCAACATGAGATATTTCTTTCTGGATATATCTTCACAGGCAAGGGAAACAAAAGCAAAAATAAACAAGTGGGACAACCTCAAGTTAAAAAGGTTTTGTACAGCAAAGGAAACCATCAGCAAAAAGAAAGGCAACCTACGGTATGTGAGAATGTATTTGCCAATGATGTACCCAACAAGGGGCTAATATCCAAAATATATATAAAGAACTCATACAATTCAACACCAAAAAATAATCTCATTAAAAAATGATCATCCAAAAAAATTATCAGAGGAGTTGAATAGAAATTTTTCCAAAGAAGATACACAGATGGTCAAAAACACATGAAAGATGCTCAACACTACTAAACATCAGAAAATGCAAATCAGAACCACAACGAGTTATCACTTCATACTAATCAGAATGGCTACTTTCCAAAAGACAAGAAATAACAAGTGTTGGCAGGGATGTGGAGAAAAGGGAACTCTCCTACAGTGTTGATGGGAATGCAAATTGGTCCACCTATCATTGCAAAAATATGGAGGTTCCTCAAAAAACTAAAAATAGTAATTCCATACAACCCAGTAATTCCATTTCTGGAAATTTACCTGAAGAAAACAAAATCACTAATTTGAAAAGATAAATTCACATCTATGTTCACTGCAACATTATTTACAATAGCAGCAATATGGAAGTAACACAAATGCCCATCAATAGAAAAAATGGATAAAGAAGATGTGGTACATACACACAATGGAATATTACTCATATATAAAAAAGAAGGAAACTTGCCATTTGCAACAATATGAACAGACCTAGAGGGTATCATGCAAAGTGAAACAAGACAGGCTGAGAAAGGCAAATACCATATGATTTCACTTATATGTGGAATCTGTAAAACAAAATAAACAAACAAAAAATAAATAGACCCATAAATATGGACAACAGACTTCGGTTACCATACAGAGGGGGTGAGGGGATGGGTGTAATAGATGAAGGGCATAAAGATGTACAAACTGCAAACTGTAAAATAAGTTTAAGTTAGTCAAGGGAATGGAAGTACAACATAAAAAATACAACTAGTAATACTGTAATATCTTGGTATGGTAATAGAGGGACTACACTTACCATGGCAAGCATCTATTATATATATAATTATTGAGTCACTATGTTGTACATGTGAAACAAATATAATATTATATATCAACTTTATTTCAATAAAAGTTATAGGACTTTCACTCTGGTCAAGGTGGAGTAAGAGGGGCCATATTTACTATCTAGCCTTAAATAATAAAAAACAACCAATTATATAAAAAACAGTTTAAAAACACTGGACATCAGCCAAAAAGTGACAGTTATCACTAAGAGATTAAATAAAATGAGGTTAGCCCTACAATTGCCCATTTTACTTCTTTGAGAGAGTATCCTGACAATGCTGTAGGGACAGGAAATTCAGGCAGAGCCCGGCAGACTCCCTGAGTTGAGAAGAGACAGCTGACAGTCTGGGAGATGAAGGTGACTAGAATTCAAAGCAATGATCACTAGGGAGGAGAAAGCCACAGAGAAGAGTTAGTGCCTGAATGTGAGAAAACTACTCATGGTGGGTGAAAGAACTATCTGAAAGGATTAGAGTTAACAATGCTTGACACTCAAAAAAGCTTAGAATAGAGCTTACTACCACTAGCCAGAAAAGAAAGCAGGATTCATGGGACATTGGGTAAAAACACAAAGGGTATTTCCTCAGTAGAATAATTAACTCTAATCACTGCTCTCGTCTCACCTTACAAATCTCAAAATCAGTATCCAATTAGATAAAACTGTTGCCAAATATCTATGTCTCAGAAAAAACTTAAGTATATAATTAAAAAATAGTCATCACCCAGTAATGTAAATTCACAATGTCTAGCATCCAATAAAAAACTACCAGGCATGGAAAGAAGCAGGAAAACATATGACCTCAATTAGAAGAAAAATCAATAATCAAAACCAATGCAGAACTGACAAAGATGTTAGAATTAGTAGATGAGCACTGAAGCAATTATTGTGATGGTATTCCAGATGTTCAAAAAGTTAAGTAGAAACATGGGAGATATAATATAGAAAACCAAATCAAACTTCTAGAATTAAAACCCTTCTAAGATGAAGAATACCCTGGATAAGATTAATGGCAAATTTGACATTTCAGAATAAAAGTGACTTTTTAGTGACTTACTTGAAAACATAATAATAGAAATTGTCAGAAATGAACCACAGAGATTAAAGAGAAAAAAGAAAACAGAGCATCAGTAAACTCTTGGGATACCTTGAAGCAACCTAATAAATGCATAACTGGAATCTATGAAGGAGAGATTCCTTCACATTGAAGAAGAATATTTGAAGAAATGATGACTGAAAATGTCTAAATTTGATGAAAACTATAAACTCACAGATGCAAGAAGCTCAATAAACCCAAAACAAAATAGAAAAAATACAATGAAGCATATCATAATCAAACTATTCAAAATCAGTGATAAAGAGAAAGACTTAAAAGCAGCAAGAGTAGAAAGACACGTTATATATAAAAGATTGAGATAAGGATGACAGTGGATTTTTGTTAGGAACAAAGGTGAGAGAACAGTGGAAATCTCTGAACTAATATAAAAGAGTAAAAACCAATCAAACAAAAAATACTATTCATACTAAAAGCAAAATATTTTTCAAAACTGAAAGTAAGAATTCTTTGGATATAGAAAATTGAAAGAATTAATCATCAGCAGACTCCCAATACATGATATGTTTAAGGAATTCTTAAAGGTAGAAGGAAAATTATACTGGATATAGAAATTTGGATATACTCTCTGCCATATTTGGATATATGAAATTGGATATAGAAAATTGAAAGAATTAATCATCAGCAGACTCCCAATACATGATATGTTTAAGGAATTCTTAAAGGTAGAAGGAAAATTATACTGGATATGGATCTATACAAAGGAATACTGAGCATCAGAAATGGTAACTACTCAGTACATGTGTAATATTTTTCCTTATTATTTAAATTTATTTAAAATATATTGACTAAAAAAATATTAGTAATGGAGCATTTGGTTTATAATATATGGAAAAGTAAAGAGTATGGAAATGTTACAAAGATCTGGAGTGGAGAAAAGAAAGAATATTACCATAATATTCTTATATTTTATGTGAAGTGACATAGTATCATTTGAAGGTAGATTGTTGTAAGTTAAAGATCTATTCTATAAACCCCAAAGCAACTACCAAAATACCAAAACAAAGCCAATAAAGCAGACAATAGATTATTAAAAAATTCACTTAATTCATAAGTTGGAAAAAGAGGAAAAAGTGACTAAAGAAAAAAATAGAATAGAAAGCAAATACCTAGATGATAGACTTAAACCTGACCATATTAGTAATCACAATAAACGTAAATAGTCTAAACATCCCAATAAAAGAGCAGAGACTTTCAGTTTGGATAAAAATGTAAGACCTAAAGTATATGCTACCAAAAGAAACATACTTTAAATATAAAAATAAAAATAGGTTAAAAGTAAATGATGCTAACACTAGTCAAAATAAAGCTGGGTGGCTACAGTAATATCAAAGTCAACTTCAGAGCAATGAGTATTCCTAGTTATTAAAAATTGATTTCATAATAATAAAGACATTAGTTGATCAAGAGGACATAATTCTAAATGTTTATTCTTCTGATAACAAAGCTTAAAAATATCCAAAGCAAAAAACTAATAGAACTTTAAGGAAAAATAGATAAATCCACTATTATAATGGAAGGTTTCTATATCCCGACATGTGTACTTGAGAAAACAAGTAGACAGAAAATCAGTAAAGATACAGAAAAATTGAGCAACACTGTCAACTAAGTTGATCTATGTGACATTTACAGAGCATCTAAGTCTCAGTAAGTTTCAAAATATTTAAATAATATAAATATATGACTTAAATGGAATTAAATTAGAAATAAAATTCTAAATAGCAGAAAGAACTCTTTAAAATCTCCAAATAATTGAAAACCAAATAACACACTTTTAAATAAATCAAAGAAATAATAAAAAATGAAATTAGAAAGAATTTTGAGTGGAAGGAAAATCAAAATTGAACATACCAAAATGTGTGGGATGTTTCCCAAGCAGTTCTTAGAGGGACATATGTAACACTGATATTAGAGGAGAAAAAAGGCCTTAAATCAATAACCCCAGCTTCCACCTTAAGACTTTAGAACATGAAGAGCAAAATAAACCAAAGGCAAGTTAAAAGAAAGGAAATAACAGAATGAAAATCAGTAAAATGGAAAGAAGAAAGCAACAGAGAGTATCAATTAAATCAAAAGTTAGATCTTTAATAAAATTGACAAAATTGATAGACATCTAGCCAGGTTGATCAGGAGAAAAAGACAGAAGACATACACTACTAACATTGGGAATGACAGAGGTCATTAGAAATTCTATAGACAGTACATGGATTACAGAAGATACTATGAATGATGTTTTTGCCAACAAATTTGACAATATAAATGGAACAGAGAAATTCCTTAAAAGAAACAAATTTTCAAAACTCAATTAAGGAGAAATATATAACATGAAAAACCCTATGTCTAGTAAAGAAATTGAATTTTTAGGTTAAAACATTTACATAAAGGAATTTCCAGTCTTATATAACTTCACTGGTGAAATCTACTAAACATTTAATGAAGAAAAAATACCAATCCCATGCAAATTCTTCTGGATAACTGAAAGAGAAGAAGTATGTCCCAGCTCCATCATCCTGATACCAAAGCAAGACAGTCATTATAAAACAAACCCCAATATGCCACATGAATATAGATGCAAAAATCATTAACAAATTTTTAGCAAATCAAATCTAACAGTATATAAAGGGTATAAATAAATGGAGTTTATACTAAGAATGAGGGTTTGATTTAACATTTGAAAAATCAACCAATACAATTTGATCTTAATAGACACAATAAAACATTTCACAAAATCCAACATCCATTCCTGAAAAATAATTTCAGAAAGGTAACAGCCTAAAACCTGACAAAGGGCATCTCTGTTTTCCCTTAAGATTAGAATGTCCATTCTCACCATTCTCAACATTGTGCTGGAGATTCTGGTTTCAATAAGGTAATAAAATGAAATAAAAATTATCCATGTTTTAAAGAAAACATATAAATTTTGAAAAATAACACTATCTGACTCTGAGTTATTATAAAGCTAATTAGTTATAAAGTAATTGAGACAATGTGTTATTGGCAGAAATGTAGATAGAAGCTCAATGGAATGGATAGAAAGTCCAGAAATATACCTGTACTTATATGGATAATGAATTTTCAACAAAAGTGCAAAGTCAATTCAGTGGAGAAAGGCTAGTCTGATCTATTCAATAGTGTGTAACAACTGAGTATCCATATGCATAAAAGGCACTTAAATCCATAGCTCATATCATATGCAAAATAATTTAAAGTGAACCAAAATTAGACAAATGTAAAACTTAAAATTATAACATTTCTAGGAGAAAACTTTTGTGATCTGTGTTAAGCAAAAATTTCTTTTTTTTCACAGCTTGAGGTAAAATTTATATATAAAAACTATAAATATTTAATATATTAAATATATATATTTTCATAGTATATAAAAATACATTATCTATATGTAATTATACATAAAATAAATATATAATATATATTTATATGTTTAATATATATAATTTGATGAGTTTGGACATATGTATACACCCATAATACTATCATCAAAATTAAGATAATAAACATATCCATCACCTCCAAAAATTTGTGTCCCTTTCCTTTTTTGTGATGCTTGTGATTTCAGAATAATTAACATGAGATCTACATTCTTAAAAAAAATTTAAGTCACAACACTGTCTTAACTGTATTGTACAGCTGATCTCTAAAACTTACACATTTTGTATAACTGTAACTTTGTACCTATTGAACAACAGGCTCCCGTTTTCTCCTTTATATTCCCTGGCAACCATCACCTTATTTTCTGCTTCTGTAAGTTTGACTATTTTAGATACTTCATATAAATGGAATCAAATATCCAGTGACAGATAAATGGATAAAGAAAATGTGATATTTGACCTTAAGAAAAGGAGATCCTGCCATTTGCAGCAACACAGATGGACCTAGAAGGCATATTAAATGAAATAAGCCAGTCAGAGGCAAAAATGTATTAAATATCAAAAGCATAATACATACAAGTACAAACTGATAAATGAGAACTTATCAAAATTAAAAAAATCATTTGTTTATAAAATACTGTTAAGAAAATGAAAAGACAAGGCACAGAAACCTATTTTGGGGAGAAAATATTTGCAAAGTGTAAGTGTTATAAAGTCTCATATACAGAATAATAAAGACTTCCAAATTCAATAGGAAGGAGACAACCCATGAAGATGGGTAAAATACGTGAACACACACTTCACCAAGAACTCATATGCATAGCAAATAAGCTTGTGAATAAAATATCTATCAATTAGTTTTCAGGGACATGCAAATTAAAACTAAAATATACCCCCTTTAGTTTATTATTTTAGTTAGATTATTTGCAAAAGTTGATTTTATTTTTGATACCCGATCATTTATGATACACTCATAATGCAGCCCTACACACCAGGGAGTCAGGACACCAGACCAAGTGGGGGGAGTCAGTGGTGGGGCAGTATTTAAAGAGGCAGACAGGCAACCTCATGAGGCTCTGAGAGGTCAGGGGCACCCTCTGAGCTAAATACCCTCTTTGAAATAAATCTTCCCAGAATGGCTGAGCTGCCCAAGCCATGTCCTGGTTACAGATGTCCAGAGTTTTAAACTTATCATTTAGACACTTACTCCTTGCCCATTCTGCTTCAGGCAATATGCTAAGGCCTGAGGATATAAAGATATCATGTGATTACCCGTCTTAATGGCACCTAGAAATTAATGGGTTAGGTTATTATGTAAGAAAAGTGTCATAAAGAGAGGAGAAGGTGGTAGCCTCCAGCAACATCAGTAAAGCCTCCTCTAACTCTCCAGTGAACTGGTTGCTTCATGTCTGCCCGTGGTCCCCATCCTAAACTCGTTCCTTGCTTCTCTTTTTTTAAAATTTTTATTAAGATATTATGGATATACACTCTTATGAAGGTTTCACATGAAAAAACAATGTGATTGCTACATTTACCCATATTATCAAGTCGCCACCCATACCCCATTGCAGTCACTGTCCATCAGTGTAGTAAGATGCCAGAGATTCACTATTTGCCTTCTCTGTGATACACTGTTACCCCGTGATCCCCCAAACCATGTGAACTAAACATAATACCCCTCAATCCCTTTCTTCCTTCCTCCCCGCCCGCCATCCCACACTCCTCCCCTTTGGTAACCACTAGTCCGTTCTTGGAGTAGCAGAGTCTGCTGCTATTTTGTTCCTTCAGTTTTGCTTCATTGTTATACTCCACAAACGATGGAAATCGCTTGGAACTTACCTTTCTCCACCTAGCCTATTTCACTGAGCATAACATCCTCCAGCTCCATCCATGTTACAAATGGTAGGGTTGGTTTATTTCTTGTGGCTGAATAGTGTTCCATTGTGTATATGTACCACATCTTCTTTATCCATTCATCTACTGATGGACACTTAGGTTGCATCCATACCTTGGCTATTGTAAATAGTGCTGCGATAAACATAGGGGTGTGTTTGAATCTGAGAAGTTATATTCTTTGGGTAAATTCCAAGGAGTGGGATTCCAGGGTAAAATGTATTTCCATTTTTAGTTTTTTGAGGAACCTCCATATTGCTTTCCACAATGGTTGCACTAGGTTACATTCCCACCAGCAGTATAGGATGGTTCCCCTTTCTCCACACACTTACTAGCATTTGTTGTTCTTAGTCTTTTTGATGCCAGCCATCCTTACTGGTGTGATGTGACATCTCATTGTGGTTTTAATTTGCATTTCCCTGACGATTAGTGATGCGGAGCATCTTTTCATGTGTCTGTTGGCCATCTGAATTTCTTCTTTGGAGAACTGTCTCTTCATGTCCTCTGCCCATTTTTTAATCGGGTTATTTGCTTTTTGGGTGTTGAGGTGTGTGACTTCTTTATATATTTTGGATGTTACCCCCTTGTCAGATATGTCATTTACAAATATATTCTCCCATACTGTAAGATGCCTTTTTGTTCTGTTATGGTGTCCTTTGCCATACAGAAACTTTTTAGTTTGATGTAGTCCCATGAGTTCATTCCTGCTTTTGTTTCCCTTGCTTGAGGAGAGGAGTTCACGAAGAAGTTGCTCATGCTTATATTCAGGAGATTTTTGCCTATGTTGTCTTCTAAGAGTTTCATGGTTTCATGAATGAGATTCAGGTCTTTGATCCATTACAAGTTTACTTTTGTGTATGGGGTTAAACAATAATACAGTTTCATGGTCTTGCATGTAGCTGTCCAGTTTTGCCAACACCAGCTGTTGAAGAGGCTGTCATTTCCCCATTATATGTCCATGACTCCTTTATCATATATTAATTGACCATATGTGGTGGGCTTTATATCAGAACTCTCTAGTCTGTTCCATTGGTCTATGGATCTTTTCTTGTGTCAGTACCAAATTATCTTGATTACTTTACAGGGCTTTGTAGTAGAGCTTGAAGTTGGGGAGCATAATCCCCCCAACTTTATTCTTCTTTTCAGCATTGCTTTGGCTATTTGGGGTATTTTGTGGTTCCATATGAATTTTAGAATGATTTTTCTCTAGTTGGTTGAAGAATGCTGTTGGTGTTTTTGATAGGAATTGCATTGAATCTGTAGATTGCTTTAGGCAAGATGGTCATTTTGACAATATTAATTCTTCCTATCCATGAGCACAAGATGTTTTTACATTTATTGGTATCGTCTTAAATTTCTCTCATGAGTGTCTTGTAGTTTTCAGAGTATAGGTCCTTCACTTCCTTGGTTAGGTTAATTCCTAGGTATTTTATTCTTTTTGATGCAGCTGTGAATGGAGTTGTTTTCCTGACTTCTCTTTCTGATAGTTCATTGTTAGTGTATAGGAATGCCACAGATTTCTGTGTGTTAATTTTGTATCCTGCAACTTTGCTGAATCCAGGTATTAGATCTAGGAGTTTTGGTGTGGATTCTTTAGGGTTTTTTATGTACAATATCATGTCATCTGCAAACAGGGACAGTTTAACTTCTTCCTTGCCAATCTGGATGCCTTTTATTTCTTTGTGTTGTCTGATTGCCATGGCTAGGACCTCCAGAACTATGTTGAATAAAAGTGGGGAGAGGATACATCCTTGTCTTGTTCTAAATCTTAAAGGAAAAGCTTTCAGCTTCTCGCTGTTAAGTATAATGTTGGCTGTGAGTTTGTCATATATGGCCTTTTTTATGTTGAGGTACCTGCCCTCCATACCCATTTTGTTGAGAGTTTTTATCATCAATGGACTTTGAACTTTGTCAAATGCTTTTTCAGCATCTGTGGAGATGATCATGTGGTTTTTGTCCTCTTTGTTGCTGTGGTGGATGATGTTGATGTATTTTCTAATTTTGTACCATCCTTGCATCCCTAGAATAAATCCTACTTGATCATGATGGGTGACATTTTTTATGTATTTTTGAAATCAGTTTGCTAATATTTTGTTGAATAATTTTGCATCTATGTTTATCAGGGATATTGGTCTCTTATTTTCTTTTTTTTGTGGTGTCTTTGCTTGATTTTGGTGTTACTGTGATGCTGGCCTCATAGAATGAGTTTGGAAGTATTCCTTCTTCTTCTACTCTTTGGAAAACTTTAAGGAGGATGGGTATTAGGTCTTCACTAAATGTTTGATAATATTCAGTGGTGAAGCCATCTTGTCCAGGGGTTTTGTTCTTGGGTAGTTTTTTTATTACCAGTTCAATTTCGTTGCTGGTAATTAGTCTGTTCAGATTTTCTGTTTCTTCCTGGATCAGTCTTGGAAGGGTGTATTTTTTTAGGAAGTTGTCCATTTCTTCTAGGTTATCCAATTTGTTAGCATATAATTTTTCATAGTATTCTTTAATAATTCTTTGTATTTTTGTGGTGTCTGTAGTGATTTTTTCTTTCTCATTTCTCATTCTGTTTATGCCAGTATACTCTCTTTTTTTCTTGATAAGTCTGGCTAGGGGTTTATCTATTTTGTTTATTTTCTCAAAGAATCAGCTCTTGCTTTCATTGATTCTTTTCATTGTTTTATTCTTCTCGATTTTATTTATTCCTGCTCTAATTTTTATTATGTCCCTCCTTCTACTGACTTTGGGCATCATTTGTTCTTTTTCCAGTTTTGTTAATTGTGAGTGTAGACTGCTTATATGAGATTGTTCTTCTTTCCTGAGGTAGGCCTGCATTGCAATATGCTTTCCTGTTAGCACAGCCTTCACTGAGCCCCACAGATTTTGCAGTGTTAAATTATTGTTGTCATTTGTCTCCATATATTACCTGATCTCTGTTTTTGCTTGGTCATTGATCCATTGATTATTTAGGAGCATGTTATTAAGCCTCCATGTATTTGTGGGCTCTTTCATTTTCTTTGTGTAATTTATTTCTTGTTTTGTACCTTTGTTGTCTGAGAAACTGGTTGGTACAATTTCCATCTTTTAAATTTACTGCGGCTCTTTTTGTGGCCTAGTATATGATCTATTCTTGAAAATGGTCTATGTGCACTTGAGAAGCATGTGTATTCTGCGGCTTTTGTATGTAGAGTTCTGTACATATCTGTTAGTTCCATCTACTGTAATGTGTTGTTCAGTGCCTCCTTCACCTTACTTATTTTCTGTCTGATTGATCTGTCCTTTAGAATGAGTGGAGTCTTGAAGTCTCCTAGAATGAATGCATTGCATTCTATTTCTCCTTTTAATTCAGTTAGTATTTGTTTCACATATGAAGATGCTTCTGTATTGGGCACATAGATATTTATAATGGCTATATCTTCTTGTTGGATTGACCCCTTTATCATCATGTAATGTCCTTTTTTGTCTCTTGTGACTTTCTTTGTTTTGAAGTCTATTTTGTCTGATACGTGTACTGCAACACCTGCTTTTTTCTCCCTATTATTTGCATGAAATATCTTTTTCCATCCCTTCACTTTTAGTCTGTGTATGTCTTAGGGTTTAAAGTGAGTCTCTTGTAGGCAGCATGTAGATGGGTATTGTTTTTTATCCATTCAGTGACTCTATGTCTTTTGATTGGTGCATTCAGTCAATTTACATTGAGGGTGATTATCGATAGGTATGTACTTATTGCCATTGCAGGCTTTAGATTCATGGTTACCAAAGGTTCAAGGTTAACTTACTTACTATCTAAGAGTCTAACTTAACTCACTTAATATGCTATTACAAACACAATCTAAATTTTTTAAAATCTTTTTTCTTCCTTCTCCATTCTTTATATATTAGGTATCATATTCTGAACTCTTTTTCTATCCCTTAACTGACTTTGTGGATAGCTAATTTAATTTTGCATTTGCTTAGTAATTAGCTATTCTACTTTATTTACTGTTGTTTTATTACTTCTGGGGACTGCTATTAAACCTTAGGAACACTTCCATCTATAGCAGTCCCTCCAAAATACACTGTAAAGTTGGTTTGTGGGAGGTAAATTCTCTCAGCTTTTGCTTATCTGGAAATTGTTTAATCCCTCCTTCAAATTTAAATGATAATGTTGCTAGACAAAGTAATCTTGGTTCTACGTCCTACTGCTTCATTGCATTAAACACATCATGCTACTACTTCTGGCTTGTAAGGTTTCTGCTGAGAAGTCTGATGTTAGCCTGATGGGCTTTCCTTTGTATGTGATCTTATTTCTCTCTCTGTCTGCTTTTAATAGTCTGCCCTTGTCCTTGATCTTTACCATTTTAATTACTATATGTCTTGGTGTTGTCTTCCTTGGGTCCCTTGTGTTGGGAGATCTGTGGATCTCCATGTACTTAGAGACTATCTCCTTCCCCAGATTGGGGAAGTTTTCATCAATTACCTCCTCAAAGACATTTTCTATGCCCTTTTCTCTCTCTTCTTCTCCTGGTATCCCTATAATGTGAATATTGTTCCTTTTGTATTGGTCACACAGTTCTCTCAATATTCTTTCATTCTTAGAGGTCCTTTTTTCTTTCTGTGCCTTAGCTTCTTCGTATTCCCCCTCTAATCTGCTTTTAATACCCTCCATTGTGCTCTTCAATGATTGGATCTCTGACTGGAATTTATTTCTGATTCTTGAATATTTTTCTGTACCTCCAAGAGCATGTTAATGACTTTTATTTTGAAATCACTTTAATGAAGATTCATGAAGTCAATGTCATTTAAATTTTTCTCAGGAGTTGTATTAATAATTTTATTTTGAACCAGGTTTCTTTGGCATTTCATATTTGCATATTGCGCCCTCTAGTGTCCAGAAGCTCTACTCTCTGGTGCTGCTCAGCCTCTGAAGCTGAAGCAATGTTGGGCATCTCAGGGGAGTGGTATTGCTGCCTGTGGGGAGGAAATAGCTCTTTCCTGCTTCCCCACTGCTATGCCTGTCTCCAGTGCCTGAACCAGTGGGCCAAGCACACAGGTATAAGCCTCTATGCTTTGCATTGTATTTGTTGTAGACAGGTCTTCCCTCTGGCTGACCTAAAGCCAGGGTAGGGTTTGCCGATTTGCGAGCCAGGTGAGGCTGGCTGGGAGAAAGGCATAGTAGGCTGTGTATCATGGAGGGAGTCCTTGGAGCTGTGTAGCCAGCCAGGGAACTGGAGTGCCTGAAGATCGTGAAAGCTCCCAACCTGCTGAGCAGAGTGCACCTGGACAATTTTGTCTACCTGTCCTTTCTCCTGAGCAGTAAGCTCTGTGCTGTCCTTACCCCTTTAGCAGCCCTCTTGCTGTTAAGAAGTCTCTCAGCCTGCCAGCCTATCTTTTGTCCCAGAGCAGCCAGATATGGATCCCTGCTTTCTACAAGTGGCTGGAATCTCAGTCTCTCCAGGAATTCTGCCTGTTTTAGCTTTCCAACCCGCTAATTATGAGAGTACCATGCAAGCACCATGAAATGTAGGTTTGTGCTCCCAGAGCAGATCTCCAGAGTTAGGTATTCAGCAGTCCCAGGCCTCCCCTCCCTGCTGACTCCATTTCTCTTCCTCCTGCTGGTGAGCTGGGGTGGGGGAAGTGCTTGGGTCCCACTGGGACATGGCTTTGGTACGTTATCCTATTGCATGAGGTTTGTTCTTTTCTCCAGGTGTATGCAGTCTGGTGCAGTTCTCTTTCCTGTTGCTCTTTCAGGATTAGTTGTATTAATTATATTTTTATATTATATGTGGTTTTAGGAGAAGCCTCTGTCTCACCTCTCATGCCACCATCTTTAATCCTTGCCCTTCTTTGCTTCTTTTATTACAATTCTACCCTTCAGATCTCAGCTCAATGGATCATTTTTCTTCCATGTTCTCAGGACATGCACCTTTTCTTTACAGCACTTATTTCAACTGTAATTTCACACATATCCATACACATGTTTGGTTAGTTTCTCTCTAGAGCATAATCTCCATCAGGGACTGCCCTTGTCTGATTTGCTATCTTCACTTTGAGCACCTAGTACCATATCTAGCACTTGGTAAATGCTGAGCATCTTTGTGTAGAATAAATGAATGCACAGTTTGAAGAGAATCTGGAAAAGCAGCCCTGAATGATACAGGCTGATAGTGTGCAGGCTGATGGGGTTGGTTGTGCAAGCCCTTAGGATGCTGGCAGGCTCAGTCTGAGATGTGATGTGGGCATATCCAGGAGAATTTCATACCTTGGAATACCTGAGGAATCTCTGTCAGGAAGTGACTTTCACTATTATGCTATGCTTTGCCAGCCAGGGTACCTTCAGAATTCCCAGGGGGCTTTCAGCCATCTCTACAGCAGATGCTCTGCTTCCCACATCTGGCATATCTCCAGACTTATCCAACTTTCAGATAGTCTTGGGCATTCTGTGCAGGGAACATGTGCCATGAAACTCATTTCCTTAGGGAATTCATGAGAATCTGCATAAGCAGCGTGAAAAGTGAAGCATTCTAGAGTAGAGGTTAGATAAAGTTATGCGTGTGAAAGATCTGTGTTTGAGTCTTGCCTCAACTGCTTTCCAGCAGTGTGATCTTTATATAGAAAATGGGATAAAATTATCTTTGTTCAATCTTTTATTGAAAGGTTTAAATGGAATAAGATCCATAAATGATTTAGGACAAAGACTGGCATATGTTAAGAACTGGTAATTGGTAGTGTTGCCAGAATTACCACTATAAATACTGTGTTGGGAGTTTTTGATTCCCCAGGTTTGGGAGTGTCAAGGAAGAATTTCTTGGCCATGTCACAAAGGAAGCACAGGAGTATTCCAGATGAACACATGGTGTTTAAGGTTTTTGGAATAATGAAAGGGGAAGTCAAGGATGGATGAGGCCAGTGTGTTCAGGGGTCTGCATGGGTCAGAGTGCTGGGCACATGGGCAGAAGTGGCAAGAGGGAGGCTGGTGAAGGGAGTGGTGCATGCAGAGCTGTTGAGTCCTGCCCAAGAGACAGGCTTTATCCTTGTAGGGAGCAATGAGGTGTTGCTGTGGGATTTTAACATTGCAGGTCTGTGTTTGAAGACATGTCCCTGAGAGTCTAGCTTCCCTGTTTCTTAGGGAGACCTTCACAACCCATCCACAGAGTCAAGAAAAACATCTAAATCTTGGAAATGAAGCAAAGAAAGGACAACATTTTCTTTCAATGTTACACAGGAGCATTGTTGAACAAATACCTAAGTATCATTTAATTATAGGGAAATGTACTTTTGTTTGACTCACTATTCATTCTGGGTTAATAGCCCAGACATTATGCAGTTACATGTTAACTTGATGTTATTTTTCTGGTGATGATACAATTGATTTCTGTCTGGTAGAGAAGATAACTCCAACTTTTAAGGTCTTACTGTACTATCAGGACATTAGCCAGTTTTGTACCTAACCTAACAACTTTATTCTCATTACAATAATTATTTCTTTAAAATATTATTTTTTCAAAAACCTATAAATATGCAGTTTCTCAAATGCTCTTTGAATCAGCTTTACCCAGCTCTCTGATTCTGTCAGTAACAAGTTGAATAAATATTTGATATGTGTTCATTTTATATGTGCATGTGAACCATGTTATTAACTTTTTGAAACTCATACTTTAACCCTGATGTTTCAGCCAAAAATCTCTGTGTGATAGAATGAGACATGAAACTGGAAAGTCTGGGGCTGTTTTTTTTTCACTCTTAGCCTCAGAGTGCCCAACTGAGAAGGAACTAGCAGGTATCTGAGAAAGTTTCAAAGGTCAGGTTACTTTAAGGATTAACAAGGAGTATCAGGGCTCAAGAAGGCAGCCTGGGGACCTCAGCAGCTTTGGTTGACAGGTAGGGGGAACTGACTCACCTAAGCATGGATGTGTGGGGGTGGGGCCAGCATAGACTTTAGATTAGCAACTGGAACAGGTAGGTGGATTCCCTGCAGCAGGTAATATCACAGTCAGACCAGTAGCGCCCTTCTCCCCACATGTTGCTTGATATAAATCTATTGAAGGCAGCACTTGAGCCAGTACCTGGCCAACATCTGGAGGGATACAGGCAGCAGGTCCAGCTCCCTGTATGGGGATCAGCCATGGTGTTCAGATACAGTAACCCACATTCCAATGGGGAACTGGAAACAAAGCAAAAGCTCCACCTTTCAGATCTGGCCAATGGGTTGGGGGCAGATGAAAGTAGGAAGATTATAGATCCATTCCAAATATGCCAGATATTGTGCCCGAGGTGAATAAGATCTACTTATATTGTCTTATTTGTCTATTCATTCATTCAGCAAGGATGTATTGGCTAACACATGCCTCATAGTCTCAGATAGCAGGTGGGATGGTTTTTTGTGACCATGGCTGACAGGGCTAAGGTAGGTGGCACTGTCATGTCCTGTCTATCAGTACATTTCCCTCACCTCCACTGTGGTGGGTTTGGGAAGAGAAGAGCAGTATTCTTTTTACCAAAACTAAATAGGACCTCACTGTGATACCCTGAAGAGGTGGTGTATTGCCAGTAGGTTTCAGGCCCAGACAAATTCATGTGGATTCAGTGAGACCAAAAAAAATGACACTGGTACAGTCTTGGGGTGAAAGGGTTTATACCCAACTTTATTCCCATGGTGGGAGGTCAAGCACAGAATCCCATCCACTCAGAGTGAGTCTGCATGCAACAAGCCAGTCTCTGCCTCTGGGCCCCTCCACCCGCGCAGCTGTTTCAGTCTCTGTCCTGGGCACTGTCACCACTTCAGCCTCTGTTCTCCTCTAGCAGCAGCCCAGAGCACTGAGTGGAGCTCTTTAAATTGAGTCAATAACAACGTATTGCCTACACGTGTGTAGTGAGCCAGCCGACCAGTGTCAGGTGGGAATCCTGGCCACAGGAACTTTCACTTTCTCCACATGTGGACAACTGTCATTCTTGTTAACAGTTAGCTCCTTTGACCACCCAACCTACTTTGGGAGAATTCCCCCATGTGATATGTCAGTGCCTCCCCAACATAAAGCTCAGAAATAAGTTCCCCAAACAGCTGAAGGCAAGCATGTGACTGAAGCTCTGCCAGTCACATGCTCCCTGGACAAACTTCAGCTTGGAAGCAAGTGACCCACAGAGGCAGCAACTACACAGGTTCCACTTTGTCAAACGTGATGCAGAGACACCCAGCCTCCAGAAGCAATGCAGGTCCAGCCTGTGCCCAGTGATGGGGTGGGAGTGTTTCCTCAGGGAGGCTCAGGGATGAACACACGCTGATTGTTCACAGTCCCTAGGAAGCACTTGGCTTAGTTCAGTCACCTGGAGCCCTGAAGCTTTCTAGCCCTTAATAGGCTCCCTTTCCAAAGGAGATTCCAATTAAATACATTGCCTCCATTTTGAGATTTACCTCAATATCTAGAGATATTTCACACAAAAGTAATTCTGGGGAGCAATTAGAAACACCTAGAAACTCTTTATTAGGTGTGTCTGTAATCAAAGTATAGAATGATTAATGATTTTGAATCCCTTTCATCGGGAGGGAATAGTGATTGGTTATTACTGAAATTGACCCTCAATCTCGATATGAATTTGCTTTCCCTCCTCACCAAGTTTCTGACAACATTATTTGTGGAATTACAGAAAGTCTTACTCACCATTCTGGTAGCCCACAGGACACTTAAAAAACCAATTAATTAAACAAGGAGCTCATTTTGCACAGAGGAAGTAGGCCCATGTAAAACACTAATGTTGCCTGTTCTACTGGTTGGCCTGGCTCAGGACATGTCTGTGACTGATTAAAAGCAGTCAAGAGACCTCTCAGTGCATAGCCTTCCAGAGTAGTTATATCAGATCTTGGAGTAGTCAGGATATGCCATAGGCATTTTTTTCCATGGTCATTTTTCAATTCCATTTTGTGCTATTTATTGAGCAGATACTCTAGGCCAGATGCTTTATGTATATTATTGCCCCTATGCAATTCTCACAACAGCCCATTTTACACATGAAAAAACTCAGGGCCAGGGAGGATAAGTTACCCAAAGCTACATAGCTAGTAAGCTTAAGAGTGGGGCAGGAACCCATCCATGCCCATATTCTTTTCACTACATTATGCTTCCTCCTTTTTCAGGAGAACTGAAAAGGGAAATTGCTTCTCATGGCTCTCCCTCTTCCCCATCCCTACTCCTGTCCTCACTTGAGAATTAGAACCATAACCCACAGTTTCAAAGGGCATTTGAGAGTAAGGGTTATTTATGAGATATCCAGTTAGGAAAAGAGCAGTGATTCAGGTCACTTCCACTTGACGGGGTTTAGACAGGATCAAGGACGGTGATTTCAGAACTTATTATAAAGCTACTGCAATCAAAATAGTGTGGCACTGGTACAGGATAGACAGCTCTATCAATGGAATAGAACTGAGAGTCCAGAAATTAACCCATACATCTATGGCCAATGGATTTTTGATAAGGGTGTCAAAACTATTCAACGGGGAAAGAATCGTCTGTTTAACAAATCAAGCTGGGACAACTGAGGATTCACATAAGAAAGAATGCAGTTGGACCCCTACTTCACATCATATACAAAAATTAACTCAAAGTGGGCCAAAGACCTAAGTACAGGAGCTAACTCATGAGACTCTTGGAAGAAAATGTAGGGGTAAATATTCATGACCTCAAATTTGGCAATGGATTCTTAGACATGACATGGAAAGTACAAGCAATAGAAGAAAAAATAGATCAATTGGACTTCATCAAAATTTAAAACTTTTGTGCATCAAAGAACTTTATCAGGTAAATGAAAAGACAGCCTACAGAATATGAGAAAATATTTGTAAATTATATGTCTGATAATGGCCTAGTATCCAGAATATATAAAGATCTTACAACTCAACAACGAAAAGACAGCCCAATTTAAAAATGGTCAGAGGAACTGAATGTACTCCCAAAAAGGTATACAAATGGCCAATAAGCACATGAAAAGATACTCAACATCATTAGTCATTAAAGAAATGCAAATCAAAACCCCAATGAAATAGGACTTCACAGTTGTAATGATGTATTTTCTCTATTAAGAAAGAAAAAAAGGTAAGTGTTGGTGAGACTGAGGAGAAACTGGAACTCCTATGCATTACTGGTGTAAATTTAAAGTGGCTCAGACACTGTGGAAAACACTTTTGCGATTCCTCAAAAATTAAACACAGAATTACCGATGACCGAGCAATGCTACTCCTAGGATTGAAAACAAGTACTCAAAAGAACTACTTGTACTTGAATGTTTATAGCAACGCTATTCACAGTAGCCAAAAAGTAGAAACAACCCAAATGCCATCAGCAGACTAATGTATAAAAAATTGTGGTATATACACACGATGAAATAGTATTTGGACATAAAAAGGAATAAAGCTGTGATACATGCAATAATGTGGATGAACCTTAAACACATTAGGCTCAGTGAAAGAGACGAGACACAAAAGGTCACAGATTGTATGATGGCATTTGTAAGAAATAACTGCAATAGGCAAATCCACACATACAGAACACAAATTATAGCTGTCAGGGGCTGGGGTTCGGGAGGAATGGGAAGTAACTGCCTAAAATGCATGGGGTTTCCTTTTGTGGTAATGAGCATATTTTGCAGCTAGATACAGGTGGTGATTGCCCAACATTGTGGTTGTGTTAAATGCCTCTATTATTCATTTTTAAATGGTTAATGTTAGGTTATGTGAATTTTACCTGAAAAAATTATACTAAAAAAAGATTAAAGACAGGGTGTGTTGCTGAAATGTGGGTCCGGCTCAGATTTCAGTAGCAAGTTGAAGTTAACCAGGAGCACATCAAGAGGACTGGGATGAGGGAGCTGTACCCCCACCACCCTGGGTGGGGTCTGCAGTGGGCCTGTAGTTGGTGGTCAGCCTGCTGCCTCCTTGGCTCCTTGGGAGTTAATCTGATCCTCTGGAGGTTTTGCACAGCTCTCTCCAGCTCCTCCTCCACCTGCCTGCCTCACCAGAGAGGCCTGGCCGGGCTCCAGGATGCTCGCAGCACACGGCTCCCTCTTGCAGTCTGAGCGGGCAGCCTAGCCAGAGTCTGGCATGACTTCTGTGGCCTCTAAGGGGCCTGGCCAGGGCCAGCTCCGGAGTAGGGTTCTGCGGCTGTGTGGACACAGCAAATCCATGTTCTCAACCCAGCTAGCAGGATTGGGACCATTTTGGCAGCTCCAGGGAAAGGATCTGGGACCACCCTTAGGAACCCAGGTAAGTGAGAGGGTCTGTGAGCACTGGGGCATCACAAGGGGAATAGAAAAGCTGTGATGTGTCTGAGGTACGTGCAGCCCCACACTGGTCTCCTCATCTTAGACCCACAGGAGGATTTATAGTGTTTTCTGGGGGGTGGGGGTGGGGGTATTTCAGGGACATGCTTCTGGTTAACTTCCACTTGATCTTCAGAGTTCAACACAGATATCACCTAAGGTTCCCTTCTCTGTGTTCTCAAAGCATCCTGTACTTCTACATAGCATTTTCTACACTCTATTGTAAATGTCTAGTGACCTCTCGGTAACCACATGTTAGACTGCGGGCTGCCTTGGGCTGGGTGCCCTCTTCCAAACACCCCCTTACCTCCACGTCAGTGACCCTACAGGTGTCTTGGGTGCCTGCTATTGACCTAGGGAAGGAAGGCTGATCCTTTCTCTCACTTGGTCAGTCAAGTACCTGTTCACACATGTGTTCATAAGTAAATACACACACAAACACACACATGACCTCAAAGAAAGTTCAATCTGTTCTTCAATCCAGACCTTTGTTATAGAATTGAAATTATACATAACTGGGGTGGCACTGGGCCAAGAGGTAGGCACTCTGGCCTGAAACTAATTAGCTCAAACACTTGTATCAGGCCTCCCCACCCAAACCTTTAAGGTGTTCACCACCATGTGAATGTTCTCTTGGTTGACTAGAGCTCTCAGATGGACCTGTTTTTCATTCTCATTCTGCTCCATTTGTTTTACTACTTTCCCAGGCTGGGACTATATTCCTTTGGGTGGGGTGTCCCAGCTCCTCTTGGGTATTAGAGTCCCCCCACCCCACATTCATTGTCCTGCTGCTCAGAGTGAGGGGGAGACTTGGAGCCTAGAAGTCAGAGAAGAGAAGGAAGGGGAGCCTGGTCTCTGGGTGGAAGCTTGCTTTTTTCTTTCTGTTCCTCTATGTTCATCCCAAACTACTTTAAACAGCAAATCACTTATACTTCAAGTGTTAATGTCCTGCCCACAGACTTCAGTGATCTACATACAAGATTCATGTCTTCCTGCTAGCATAATTTTTGGACTTTATTATGCTGAAAGAGTGTCTGTCTCTTTCCCGACTTTCACTGTGACATTACAAAAACCTCTTCTATTTGTTTGGCCTTGGAGAACACTGTTTTCCACCCCCACTTCTCATTTCCCCTACCTGTAGCAATTAGAGGTAGGGAAGGGCGGAAAGGTGTTACTCTTGATGCAAATAGACAGAGGTGGCCGATGCAAGAGGTCACTGCTATAGCCTTTCTTAGGGGCCAGTAATACACAAACCTTAGACTCAAAAGTGCACAGTCCAGTGTGTGCTGGGGAGCAGAGCAGTCACTGGGAATTTGCAATATGGTGTGATAAGTCTAGATAGAAAGTATATGATGCTTTGAGAGTACAGAGAATAGGAGCCTAACCTTGTGCGTGATGGAAGGCTTCCTGAATGAGGTGATGTCTGAGTCGTGAAAAACAAATCAAAGTTATCCAGGAGCATGTTCATCTGCACCTGATCCCAGAATTTTTTCCTCTTTCTCCAGCTATGGAGACCAGAGAGAGGCATCTGAGATGCCCTCCTGGGCTTTGTCCAGGATTAGACTGTGAAGCATGGCCTAGACTGAGAGTGACTGTGGCTATTTCTCTGGGATGCTGGGCAGATGGAGACATCAAGAGGAACTGGGGGGTCCCCAGAAAGCCTCGGGGATTGACATATGTGGTCCCACTCTTGATTTATGTCCAAAAGATTCTCAGATATGGGTTGGCTCCCCATTTGGGACATTGGACATTGATGGTTTCTGCTATCAGTTCCTTTGCAATGTGATGGCATTTATCCCAAGGACTAAAATTTAGGACTCCAAGAGGGACCCATAGGCATCCTAGAAGTGCCTGTTCCTCTTGTGGCTGAGGAAGTGAGTGGGGGTTGTTACTAACTTTACTTGAGTGGTGAGCTTCCCAGAGCTACAGCTGTTCAGGCTGTACTATTGCCTGGGGCAGCTGCAACTGGAAAGTCTAGAGGGGGCTTAGGTTTTCCACATTCAGTGAACAATCTTGGAGAGGCTTACGAATGCTAAAAAATGTTTAGCTGCCGGGTGTGGTAAGACCTTGGCTATGCAACAGAGGGCAAGAGGAACAAGCCAGGATATGCAGGATTAGCAGGAAGGGATGGGCTAGCTTTGGAGAGGATGTGCCAAATATTGCTATTTGAACACCATTGTAATATGAATTCAAGGAAGGGATTCTCTCCTCCTTCTCTTCTTATTTTTACTGTTGATGGGGCTGTGATCCAGGTGGGTTGGGGGTGATAACATATGAAATAAGAATATTTTTATTGCTTTGCAAAGTTATATTAGTCCTACTTTGGCCTGGACTTATAGCTATGTGCCTGAGTCCAGCTGAGTACAGGATCCAATAAAGAGGCACCTATCTATTCATGGCTAGACAAAGACTCAACAGAGCCTTACATTACTGGTTTTCTGTACTTAGGGTCAATTCCACTTTCAGTGTCCCACTCTCTTAAGGTAGAGGGGGACCATATGAACATTTGTCCCTTCTGTACAAGCTACTTTGGAAGGATTGAGGCTCGGGGTCAGTTTGGTACAACTGATAGCTAGGTAGAGACTCCAAGAGATGAGTTCTGTCCTCTTCCCAACCAGTTCAGATTCAGCAATCTCAGATCTCTCCATGTTTTTCCCTTTAGGCGTGCAGTAATCCTCCTCTCTAAACTTACAGTAATCTTCCTCACTCCCTTCTGAACTGTCCCTGGATTCTTGGAGTTCTTCAAGTCCCTGGAAGAAATTGTAGTTGGCTACAGGTTAGCTTTTACCTCTCAGTTTGTTCTAGTTCTCAAACCTGAGAAGGTGGTGAGGGGTTCCAGTCTTGGCATCCAAGGACAGCCTTCCCAAGCAGGTATTGAGCCCCAGTGGCCCAGCCTGTGACGTAACTCCCTCTGCAGGTGGGGCACAAGCCAGCTGGGTCCTCCAGTAGAGGCTCAGAGTCCAGTCATGTTAGTGGTTGTATAAAGATGTGAGCAGAGGGGCGGGAAGATTTGCCAGGCTCTTGTTGGCAATGAATGCTAATAAACTTTACTGCACATACAGACCCCTGTATGGTGCAGCATTTGGGGAGACAACCTCTCTGTGCTTCCTAACTTTCAAAGATGAGAGTGTATTAGTTGTGCAGAAGCTGCATAGAAATTAACAAGGACTGAGATCAGGGAGAACAGAAATCGAGTCCAACCTCAGAGTGGACTATGACAAGTGACTGGGATGGAGTGAACTACATGGGGGTCTTTTGTTTCAGTGAGGGGAGTGGGTGCTTTGGACATCTTGACAGCTGGCATCCCATTCCTCACTCAAGCTTCCTTGCATAACTCCCACCTCTTGCCTGGAAAGGACCCGGGTGCATGTCTGCCTGGTGGCCATTCACACCCCTGACAGGGCTGTCCTTTGCGCAGAACTGCATGACCTGACCATAGCCCTCTCCACAGTGGGTTTTCTGTTTGAAGCAGGAATCCTGGGGCTGCTGGCATCCTTCTGCTTTGTTTCTTCAGGCCTCAGCTTGGGTTTGTGCACACGGGCTTGACCAACTGATTTGTTTCCTTAGAAGCCAATGGTTTTATTGTTGAGTTTGGCATCTCTGGCTGTGAGATAAGGAGAGGAAGTTGAGCCCTTGAGCGTATGTAGATGGCCTTGCCAAGTGACAGCTGTGATATTTAAGGAAATGACACTGCAGCTCCAAATATGCATTATCCCAAGCTCCCTGCTGGGCTGCTCTACTCCAAAAGACTTGGATGGTGTGGCCAGCTGTGCTGGTGCCCAAGGTCAGGTGGATGGAGCAAGGCTATCCATCAAGCTGTTTGTGAGCTGCTCCTCACCTCCAGGAAATTCACCTGGGAAAGCCCTCCAGCCTACCCAGCCTGTGTAGCCAACAGCACCTTGGGGACCAATGTCTGCCCAGGCTACACCTCTGTGTCTGGATTTGGAGGGGGCTTCCGAGGGAGCTCCCAAAGCTCCCCAACTCTGAGATAAGACTTCACTAAGGACACTTTTGTCCTTCAAGTGTCCAGTTCATGCTCTCTCATAAGGGATTCCATGGCACTGGGCTCTCTCAGCCCAGGAGTGGGTAGAGAGAAGGAAGGAGGAAGGCAAGGACTGGAGAGAGAGGACTCTGAGTTGGTCAGAGGGAAGAACACAGGATTCTGTTTCTGCTGTTGACAAGTTCTCTGAACCCTTGAACTTCAGGGCCATGGAGTAGAACCGAGATTCATAGGTGATTCAGGAAGGCAAAGCTCTGTGCCCAGCTGAGGGGGATGGTGGGGCAGAGCAACACTTGTAACCAAGACCACATCCGTCAGGTAAATGTGAATGTGGAGGCTGACATGACAGAGAACAGGGCATACAAGCTGACCAAGAAGTTAGATCTGGGGAGACTTCCACCCAGACCTTGCTGATTTATCTGATTGATCCCGTGTGTTCACAAAAATTTCATGGGACAGTAAGCATAGGGATATTCACCTATACTGTCATCACCAGCGGAATATGGCGGACATCTTCTTACCTGCCTGGGAGAAGACTGTGAGTTGGTGCTTTGACCTTAAAACTCTTGTAAGCTGATGGCTCTGAATCTTGCAGCCTGTGTTCCATACACATGGAACCATGCCAGGTTGGAACACTTGTTCCTTAAACTGGGACCCTAAACACTGCCTTTGACTTAGCAGCATGTGGACTAGAGGAGCAGCTGCCTCCAAAAGGCCTTTTGCTTTTGCTCTTGGTTGGTCTAGTCTACTTCTGTGAGTAGGAGCACAGTGAAGTCACTCTAAAAAACTTGACTAATGTGAGTAAAATGAGATAAGTAACAAATCATTATGTGTATTAGTTTAACAAGACAAACTGTTTACTTAGCAGACTGTCTCTTGATTGTAGGCCATTAGTGGCTACAGATTGTTGACATTTTGCTAGAATTTCACTGGTGTTTTACAAATTTTGCATTTTACACCAGGGAGCTAAGCTCAGCTTGTTAATATGGAAATATATTCCTCCAGTTCTTTTTAACCAGTATTTGGTGTGGGACCACCTTGTATCAGCCACTAAGAACAGGATGTGAACCACACCTGTAGCTCTGTTTATAGAATGGGAGACAGTCCTGTGAGGAAAAATGGCTGTATAATGCGGTGATTGCTACACGGGAGGGAGGCACCCCTCTCTGCCTGGGCGGAGGAAGAAGAAGGGGGAAGGGTAGAAGGTTTCCCAGAGAATGTGACATCTGGATAGGGCCTTGATGGATAATGAGTTCAGTAGGGCAACCAGGAAGGACATTCCAGGCTGGAAGAAGAGCACGTGCTAAGGCCCAGAGATGTGGAAAGGACGGCGACCTCTTATGGGCGTTGCAAGTGGTTTCATGCAGCTGTAAGTGAGGTGGGTGAGGAGGGGACCTAGAAGGAGATGAGAGGGGATTAAAGGTAGATCGGTGACCGCAGCTTACAAAGGACCTTTTAGGTAGATTGAAGAGTTTGATTTTATCCCAAATATGGTGTTTATCCCAAATGAAATGCTTTGTATTTTAGAAAAATTGATCCAATTGTGATCCAATTGTAAAGCCTCGTTTGCCTCTGCCAGGTAAAACAGATTGTACAACAGATTCCTTAGATACCCCATATGGATGAAGGATCTTTCATAAAGCTGCCTCCCTCATCATGTCACGATCCAGCTCAGGCTCGTGGCAGCTTCCTTCCTCCCTTACTGTGAAATCCACATGCCTCCCAAGCGCCCCTGCACCTCCCTCTGTCTGACCCTGAACCTGTCTGCTCCTGATCCACACTGGCTCTCTTCTCTTCCCCGGCCTTGCCTGGTGCCTGCCGCTGGAGAGCTCATTCTGTGTGTCAGGAGCAATTTCTCCTCCATCCCGTCATCAACACCTGCTTTTCTTCCAAGCCCCAGCTTTACCGCCCACTGCAGGAGCCTGCCTTGATTCCCCGAGAGAAAGCCGTCCCGCGAGGAGGTCTGGCAGTAGTGCTGTGCGTTTCTTGCTGATCACCCTGGTTCTCCTTTGCGATTGTTTGTTATTTATATTTCTGCAAACTAAGCTCCCTGAAGGCTGAGCTGCATCCCCTCTGTCTGTCACCATGTCACTGGGCACTATTTGTGAATGGGTGGAGGTGAGGGACTCATTTAGAAATTTCTTGCAGGAGACCACGTGGGAGTAATGGGGCTTGAGTAAAGCCAGTAGCAGTGGGATCAGAGAGGAGGGGATGGTAGAGAACCATATCTCTAGGGTGGCCACATTGTATTGTACTCATGTGGTGTCCTGGAATGGTAGAAAGAGGTAAAGATGTGTTGTGAGGGGCCACAAAAACATTTTTCTCCCCCTCGGGACATTCTCACCTGCCCATAGAAGAGGGAACAATTTTGCTGTCTGTGATTTTGCTTTTCTGTCATCCCTTCTCTACAACAGTCTCCTCAAAGGGCAGACTTGCTAACCACCAGTCTGAGCCTGGGGCCTGGATTAGCAGGCAGGGTCTGATCCCCGGACTCAGGAAGTTCATTGCCACGCGTAGTCACTTTGTTGCTCTTCCTGTCTTTTTGCAGACAGCCCACGTGGATGGCGGTTGCTGGGAGCAGGTCTTGCCAGCCCCTCAGGGTGTCTTTCTTTCTCCCCTCCCATCTGCATTTGGGTAGATGTCAGATCAAGGCTTGCTCTTGGGGCTCATTAAGCATGTTCCATGTGTAGAAGATACCAGGGGCCTCTCTTGGATCTGCTGACTTAGTGCACCTTATCCAGCCTCTGCCCAGGGGTCCCTGGCTCTCAGTGGGTTGTTCTCAGAAAATAGACCCCTGAGGGGATGAAATGAGAGCTGAATTACGGCCCTCCTATTCCCTAATAGCTTATACCGTCCAAGTTCTAAAATGCTAGTGAAACATACTAATATTTACCTACTGCACCTAATAAAACTATGCAATAAGCAATGTGTAAGTTACCTGGAGTTCTTCCCTGATGGGCTGGTGTTCAGTTCAGTTCTCAAGGTTGGCCACTTAAGTTGTGCCTCAGGATCCTTTGGTTTTGAAATCAGTAGATTTAAATTTAGACCAGGAGTGTTTTTTCCTTTTAGGGACAAATTCGATGTAATAAATAACAAATATGCAATATAAGGATGTGCCAATGAGCTCCAACCTACAGGATGATCTTAACACTTCCCCTTGTAGTTCCTTTTAATTTGCAAATGTGAATATTTCTATCCTAAAATGCACAGTATGTGCCAGAATGTTCAGATTATGACTTGATCATGACTACCATAACACTCTGATTGGGGATCTCCAAGAAAAATTCTTGTCCAGCCAGAAAAACAAAACCACCCTAGATGTTTCAAACAGATGACATCCAATACACAGGACTTGTTACACAGGAATTAGAAAGCTGAAATACCCCAAGAATTAATAATTGCAAGAACAGCCACTGGAACAAAAGAAAAGAGGTGGTCTCACCTTGCCCAGGGAGGGCCCTATAGGGCTGGTACACAGACCCCTGAGGGAGGCATCCACCCAGCAGGGCTAGTGGCGGAGGGGACACGGGGGTGGGGTTGGAGTGTGGCATGGCTGGTGGTTTGAGCACAGAGGGTCATGTCCAGCTGTTGCTGGCACCTCTATGAGGTTGGCAGAGCTGGCACCTCTATGAGGGGTGCAATGAGCTGGTCTTAGCAGCACCAAAGGAAGCTGGGTGCAGAGTCACCCTCCTGCAGCTTTCTCCCTCCTGACCTTCCCATCTCTCTTGAGTCTTCCTTTGGGTTGAACCAACAGGAAGCCCTCAGGCAGGGGTGCCTGGGAAAGGCAGTCTACAGAACTCAGCCACAGCACCACAGAGTGTCTGCGGGTGGCTTCAGCCAAGGGGCCGTAGTGAATAACCAGATTCCTAAAAGTGAATCTGTGAACAGGCCAGTTTTGAGCCTCCTCAAAATCCCTCCCACCTTATACAAAGCTGAGGCCTCCTGGATTTATTCAGATAAGTTCATCGTGTAGACGTTCGATAAAGTTAAGCTCCTGCAGATGGGAATGCAAAAGGTGAACATGCCCATTTGTTAATCCCCAGAGGCAGGTCAGCATTTGGGCCAAAGGGGTACAGAAGGACGCTTGCTTCTCTGTGGGCCACAGTCTCTTGAGTTTGGACTTTGAGAGGTCAGGATCATCATTAGGGCACTGCCTGCAGGTAGATGCTGCAGACGACCTGCCTTCCCCTATGCAGCGGGGGCTGTGACACAACCGGGTAAGCCACTATCTCTGCCCCAGGGACCTGGCTCCCTGATAACCTCTGGGTTCAGAGCTCTTGTTCTGAGTTATTGAGGAAAGACTTGAACTATGGCATATGGGGCATGGAGCCCCATGAGGTCATCCTAGAGCTATGGCAGCATGGGGGAAGGGCTCCAAGAGTACCCCAAGCAAAGAGGTGTCGAGGCATCTGTTCCTCCTCCACGTGAGTGTTCTCTGCTGTTAGTCTAAAAAATGTGGGGCTTGATTTTATTACTGAAAACTGGGCAAGAGACCCCAAAGATTTTGAGGGTCAGTGGTAGGAATAGAACTTGAATCCCCCCTTCCTCCCCCAGACATTTCCTTGCCAAGTGCTTCTTGGGTAGCTCTCTGGAGACCAGTCCCCTCTCTGGGGACCTGAGCCCTTCTTTGGGGATACCCACGAGGTGCCGAGGCTCTGGGGTTGTGAATTTGTGGGAACATTCCTCATGCCAAGCTCACATCTCCCGCTGCCACCTCCAGCCCTAATCTCCCCACTCCCCTTGCTCACTTTCTTTGAAGGTGAGAGAAAATGCCATATGCAAGCTTCCCTGAAAGACAGAGGACAACAAACTGCACTGAACTGATGTCTAAGTGGGTGATAACAGATTCTTTGCTGACAAGGTTTTTGTTCCCAGTGGGCATGGGGGCTCTGGACATTTGAGGGTGTAAGGAGGATGCCTGGCAGGGGCAAAGTGGGCATAGAGATTTGCTGGGAAAGTGGGAGGAGACTGTATTGCTCAGTGATTTAGTCTAAGGATCAGTGGAATAGAAAGTACCATTTCTTTCTGACCTCTGCCAGCTTGGCATGGAGCCAGCTCCGTCCTTCCAAACAAAGGCTGCCGTGGGAGAGACTATGGCCACCCTAATCCATACCTCATTGACTCTGAGGCCCTTGGAGATGATCCTGCGAATGCTCCTCAAGATTTTGTAGCACATGCCCTGTCCCCCCCTGCCAAGAAAATTTGGTCAAGTTCAGAGTTTGGACAATGAAACGTGCTTTATAAAAGTTGCTATGTCTCCCTCTTTACTTCCCCTTTTTGTTAAGAGCATTGCTGGTTTAGTTCAACACAGTCATTTTTACAAATGAGAAAATCGAGGCTCAGGAGGAGAAGGGGTCACACATGTGCTTATAGCAGAGCTGGGGTGGGGGTACTGAGGTTCATTCCCATCTCAAAGCCAGCTTCCTCCAGGACACCCTTTGGCACTTGCTCTGAGGTGGGATCCTGAGTCTGGTGAGCCCCAGTTGGCTGGATTTATTTTGTGTGCTACTAGGGGAAAATATTAAAAATATCGTGTAAGGTGCTACTGTATTAGCTGAAGAAACATCACAGGAAAACCAGCTCCATTGTATGAATGCCAAGCACATGATAGGTTAGTGTGAGAATAAAACACGGAGGCTTCACAAACAGACCAGCAGCCACAAGGGGAAAGAGGCTGTGTGGCCAGGGTGTCTCTGGGGGTGACTGTCTTGAGCTGAAACTATCCCTGACACAGAGTCCTGTTCTCAGAAAGGCAGGGAACTAAACTCCCCATATGGATTTGCTCTTCCCCTCATACTTCCACCACCTTACCCCAGACTCCCCTCCTGGCCACGTGTTATGTCACAACTATTTCTCTTGGTGATCTATACGTGTATGGGCAGGGCATTGGCTGGCTGCAGGCCCTGTGCCCTTACACCTGGGGTTCTGGAAGGGGGCATCACATGTGTGTACATGGCAAGGTATGTGTGTACATGAGCAAGTATGTGAGTACATGGATAGGCATGTGTGTACATGGGCATGTGCATATATGTCCATGGGGAGACATGTATATAGTAGCAGGTGTGTATGTGTGCATGGGCAGATGTTTGTGTGCATGGGCAGGTGTGTGTGTGTGTGTGTGTGTGTGTGTGTGTGTGCATGTGCGTGTGTGTGTGTGTCTATGTGTGTGCATGTGCAACTTATGTGGTGGCTGTCACTCGGCACAGCTCTCAACAGAGAAGCACACAGCAGAGACCACACTTCCCACTTTCCCAGGGCACTGTCTGCGCAGTTCCATATTGGGAATGGGTGCCTCAGTGCTCCGCATGCCCAAGAGCCCCACCTTTCTCCCAGGTCTGAAGACCAGCATTAAGAAACTGGCATTCACTGGGGTGGACACTGCCTGGCTCCATGGCCTTGAGGTTCTTATTTAAGCTGTGCAGCCAGAGACCCCCAGATCTAACTAGCCCCACTTTTCCACCTGATAACTCTGTTTCCTTGCGAAAATGAGAGGGATGCAGGAAGCTGTTCCCACAGCTGGGAGCAGCCGCTCTGGCACCTTCCAATTTGGGACTCTAGTCCTTTAAATCTGCTCAGGTTTCAAAAGAGAAGAGGCATCAGACCCCGTTAATTAAAGCTCGCCCTGGTCCATCATTCTGAGGAGCTGCAGTGCTCCGCTCCTTCCCAATGGCTTAGAGATTCTCCTTACTCCCAGCCACGGATCTTGGAGAATTTCCCCCAAGATCAGCAGGAGGTATGATCCTTGTTGATAACAGTCTGGGACTTGTGTGGCTCTGAATCAGTAATTCAACTGACTGCATGGATGCTGCCTGGTCCCCTTTCTTTGCCTCTTTCCCTGTGCCTCTCTCCAATTTCTCAGTTTATGTTTAGTTGATACACATCAAGTTTCCCAGGGTTTTGGAGGAAGGGGAGGGGTTGGGGTCTGGGGCTAGTTCCCAATGTGTTTGTTTTGGTCTTGGCTTGCCCTGGCTTCCAAAGTAGCTTAGAGTTGCTGGGAAACATGCTTCTTCAAGCTTGGGCTCCTGTGAAACCATCTCCTCCTTGCTGGCTTCCTCAGGTTATAATTAAAAGGGCATAACCCTGACTTGATTTGCTTCATTAATCAACGACCTGCCACTCGGTCAGCCTAAAGATGGCTGTGCGGCTTTTCTCTTGTTATTGGATAACTCACTCCGTGCAACTTTCGGTCTGTAAATGGTCCTGGCAGGAACATCATGCTGGCACCTGCACACTAGTTCCTCCCTCCCCTTCTTTAATGCTGCTAGATTAAAGTTCTTGCTGTAGGATTTCAGGAATTTGTAATCCTTTCCCTGTGCCTTTTGAGGAAACACTTCTAGCTGAGTCTAAGGTTCTGCTGCAAAGAGTGGTTTTTATTCAGAACTCTGCTCTAACCTTGCAGAGAGAGGGAGGAGATTTATTTTCTTTCCATTGCATTTTGTAAATTGTACTCGGCCTGGAGAAGATCCATCTGCAAATCCTTCATTGATTTGTTTTCACCCCCACAGCTTCCTTCTGGGTGAAATGCTCTTCTTGAGTCATCACCAAAGGAAAGGTTTCCTTTCAGTCAGCTTGACATGATTTCACAGATGTCTCTGAAAGCCAGGTCTTGTCAGAGGGGCCATTTTCATCATCCTGAGTAACAGTCCCTGGAGCCTGGAGCCCATGAGCACTGAGGGGGTTTACACATGCTTACACCCCCCTGGGAAAGTAGCTTAGGACGGAAAGCACTTCTACTGATTTTTCCACGGGCATAAGCCACTCTGGATGATTAACATCATTTCTCAAGTCTTGAGGGGGATCTGAGCCAAAACACAGCTCACAGGAGTAGGGATTCCCTCAAAGTTATTGTCTGCAGAGTCCTAAACTATTTACAACAGTAGTTATGGGGTGTGAAGCTAAATCCTTTCTAATCCCCTAGCAAAGTATGGGAACTTTCTTAGGGTGAACTCTGTGGAAGTCGGCATATCTGCCTCCCAGACACTGTGGGTGCAATGTGATTCATATTCTCAGAATAATAAAACTCTCAGCCATGGCAGAAATACTCTGGTTGGGAGAGACTATTCAAAGACTACAAATGACGCCCTTATGGAATTTCTAATCATACGCCTGTCAGTGGATTCATGTAATATTCTGAAGATTCCAGGAAGGCACCCAGGGAGAGATGTTTCCTGCAAATAAAAAGCCTCCATGGGAGCAGGATGTTGGAAGCACAGTGCCGTCACAGAGCCATAGGTGCCTCTTCCTGCTCTTCTCCTCTACCCCTTGACCTTGATGTTATAGGTTCTCTGCCCCAAGTGTCAAAACCTTTTCTTCTGTTACTTTCAAGGAGGAGCCAGAAGAAACTGGGCTTCACAAAATCCCTCCCAGGGCAGGGAGAGGCCTGGGACAGTTATCACTAAACATGTGCTTGCACTGGCTGGGCCCTATTCACAATAAGTAAATAAGCTGACTGTTCCTTTGTGTCAAATTTTCTTTCCAACTTAATGATATGTGCATGTTTTGTTTTTAATTTATTGAATGGCTGCTGGCTTTCAAGGAGCTGTAAATAGATTCCAGTGGAGTTTGTTAGACCTGAAAACTTTGTACAGTTTTGTGGTCCATGAGTATTCTTTGAATGGCCTTAGTGGGCATTCACATTAGTAGGGTGGTGAGTGGAAAGGGCATGGCCCTTGGGGAATGATTGACTTTCACTAGAATCCCAGCTCTACCACTTACTAGTATGTAGCCTGGACAGCTTATCTAATCTTACTGAGCCTCAGTTTCTTCAACTATAATATGGTAGAATTGTGGGAATTAAATGGACTCATGTACAAAATAAATTTTTCCTCTTTTTGCCTCAATTAAGTAAACCTTAATTCTGCCTCAATTAAGTAAACCTTGACATGAAGGATGGAACCACCTTTACTGGCCGTGCCTTCTCTGAGGGCAGGGATGACCTCTTCTGTGTCATTACACCCTTCCCAGTGACCAGCACAGGACCTGGAATGGTATTGAAACTACAAAAAGTTTCACTGAATGAATACATAATGGTTTGTGAACATTTAACCTTCAACATAGGTGATTTTTAACGACTAAGCAAAATTGCTTTTCACCTACTCTACTTAAAAAATGCTGCTAAGCGAGACAGATCAAAGAGCTCCATGACTGTAATAAATTTGGACTAAAATATATCCTTATATGGGGAAATTTGAATTGTAATAAAAAATATCTCTTGCACTAGGACCTGCGTCAGGTGCCTGTGGAGTCCAGGTGTGCCCTTGAAGCCTTTCAAATTGCTGTGGGGTGTCAAGGTGGCTTCTGCCTCCCTCATCAAGCACTACTCCCTTTTCCATGCTTTGTAGAAGACAAGAGGCTCTGAAAAGGGAAAACCCCTCTAGGTAGAAAGAGGCACTTATCCCGTCACTCTGATGTGTAGAACAAGTCAATCAATCAGTCAATATGTTGGTCTGCTTGTAAACACTTTGTACCTATTGAGGAGAGTCATTGATTTAATAAATATTTATCAAAGATAATAGTAATAATAACTACCACTGCCACTACCATCTGCTATCACTGAGGGTCTCTGGCTTGGGGTGGAGGTGTCAACTTGAGAGTGATAGGCTGGTTACTGCCGGCTTTCAACTAGGGGGCCGGATGAGTCAGTGAAATGTGCCATCGTGGACTGGTACGGACAATGGGAGGCAAGAGTCAGTGGCCATGAGGACATGGTGGTGGGGCCTGCCCTAACTTGGGCTCAACTCATCCATTTGATTGACCCCAAAATAAGTTTAGGAGGAGGTGACTTTGGAAGAGCATTCTTGATAGAGGAAGTGGCACACACAAAAGTCAGAAGTGGGGGAGCCACTTTAGGGGGTGGTGGGTTATTCCATCCGGCTATGTTCTAGAGGGCAAAGTGGTGAGAGAAAAGGCTGGAGAGGTGGGCAGGGGGCAGGTCCCAGAGGGCCTTGGGTACCTGTAAAGGAGGAGACTTCATTTTGAGGGAGATAGTCATTGAGGAATTTTAAACATGACAATCACTTGGGAAAATTGAATTCAACAAATATTTATTGAGCATCAATCAGATGCCAAGCTGTGTTCTCAACTCTGAGGATGCAGCAGGGAACAAAGCAGACAGAAGCCCCTGCTCCTGTGGAACGTCATCCAGCAGGAAGACAAAAAACAAGGGACAGAAAGGTAAACTGTAGGTTGTAAGTAGCATGTTAGGGAGAGAAATTAAGCAGAGAAGGAGCATAGGATGTAAGGACAGTGGTGGGCTCTGGCCATGAAACCCTAAACAGGATGGAGGGAGAAGGCAGCACTGGGACAATGAGTATTGGAGGTGCTGTAGGGACTTTGGCTTTTGAATGAAATGGAAGTTATCTCTGGGTTCTGAGCAGAGGAGAGGCACTTGAAAATGATCCTTCTACCTATTGCACTGAGCAGAGATGATAGGTGGACAAGGATGGAAGCAGGAAGATGAGCTAGGAAGAGAATACAAAATCCTGGTGAGATGGTTGGTGGCTGAACAGGGCTAAGAGCAGAGGTGTGAAACATGCTAGGATTCTGGACTTTTGTTTTCTTTTTTATTGTTGAAGATAGAGGCAACGGGATGTGCTGCTGGATTGGGTATTTGTGTGAGCAAAAGATATGAGTCAAGGATGACTCAAGCGTATTTGGCCTCAGATGGGGATGACTGTGGGTGGAGCAGGTTTGGGAGAAGATCAGGAGTTGGGTGTTTCTCCTGTTAAGTTTTAGACGTCTGTTGAGCATCCCAGCAGAGATGTTGAGTAGGCAGTCCTGAGTGTGCAGCAGATATCTAGGCTGGAGTCAGTCTTGGGAGCCATCAGAATACAGATGGTATTTAAAGCTATATCAGATGAGATCATTGGGAGATGAATTATGGATAGAGAAGATTGAGGACTGAATTTTGAGGCATTACCATGATTTATAGGTTAAAAAGAGGAGTAAAACCCAGCCAAGAAGACAGAAGAGGTGTCTCTTCTATTGAAGACAACTCACTCCTTTCCTGTATTTTATCTCATTTCTTCTCATGGGAGGAGGATTCATAGGTCACCGTCCCTATTTTCAAGTTTTCCTTTTCTCCTGGTTTCTTCCCACCTCCTTAGTACCTGCTCATATCTCTCTCATCTCAAAAGAACCTGTCCTTGACTAAGTCCTCTATCTGCTTTTACCCTATTTTCTTCTTATCCTTTACAGATAAACTTTTCTTTCTTTCAACAGTAATTGAAACTACTATATGTCAGGCATGAAGAACACAGAGACAAAAACTAGGCTTTATCCTATTGAAAGAGTATTTATTTCTACCTTGTCTACTTCGATAAAGCATTTTTGATAGCATTTTGGATGTGTATGTATAATGAATATGAAATATATAATCATAAACTAAGGATAAAAATTTTGTGCCAAGGAATATACAATTTAGAAGAGCAAGATCAGAGAAAAAAGAGAAGACACAAATAAAGGTTGAAAGGTTATATAAAAACAGAGCCATCAGTCTGATCAGAACTTCCTGGTCAGGGAAAGGAAAATAGAAATCCCTTAAAAAGTTTACTAAAGTATAATCTACAACCAAAAATTTCTCATATTATAATTATGTGGCTCCATACATTTTTTTGGTATCATCAATCTACAATTACATGAGGAACATTATGTTTACTAGACTAACCCCTTCACCAAGTGCCCCCCACATACCCCATTAGTCACTGTCCATCAGAGTAGTAAGATGCTGTAAAATCACTACTTGTCTTCACTGTGTTGCACAGCCCTCCCTGTGCCCCCCCCACATTATACACGCTAATCATAAGGCCCCCTTTTTTTCTTCCCCCAACTTCTTTCTCCCTTCCCACCCATCCTACCCAGTCCCTTTCCCTTTGGTAACTGTTAGTCCATTCTTGGGTTCTGTGAGTCTGCTGCTGTTTTATTCCTTCAGTTTTTCCTTTGTTCTTATATTCCACATATGAGTGAAATCATTTGGTACTTGTCTGCCTCCACCTACCATATTTCACTGAACATAATACCCTCTAGCTCCATCCATGTTGTTACAAATGGTAGGATTTGTTTTCTTCTTATGGCTGAGTAATATTCCATTATGTATATGTACCACATCTTCTTTAACCATTCATCTACTGATGGACACTTAAGTTCCTTCCATTTCTTGGCTATTGTAAATAGTGCTGCAATAAACATAGGGGTGCATCTGTCTTTTTCAAACTGGGCTGCTGCATTTTTAGGGTAAATTCCTAGAAGTGGGATTCCTGGGTCAAATGGTATTTCTATTTTGAGCTTTTTGAGGAACCTCCATACTGCTTTCCACAATGGTTGAACTAATTTACATTCCCACCAGCACTGTAGGAGGGTTCCCCTTTTGCCACAACCTCGCCAACATTTGTTGTTGTTTGCCTTTTGGATAGTGGCAATCCTTACTGATGTGACGTGATATCTCATTGTGGTTTTAATTTGCATTTCTCTGATGATTAGCGATGTGGAGCATCTTTTCATGTGTCTGTTGGCCATCTGAATTTCTTCTTTGGAGAACTGTCTATTCAGCTCCTCTGCCCATTTTTTAATTGGATTGTTCGCTTTTTGTTTGTTGAGATGCATTAGCTCTTTATATATTTTGGATGTCAACCGTTTATCCGATCTGTCATTTATGAATATATTCTCCCATACTGTAGGATGCCTTTTTGTTCTATTGATGGTGTGCTTTGCTGTACAGAAGTTTTTCAGCTTGATATAGTTCCCCTTGTTCATTTTTGCTTTTGTTTCCCTTGCCCAGGGAGATATGTTCATGAAGAAGTCACTCATGTTTATGTCCAAGAGATTTTTGCCTATGTTTTTTACTAAGAGTTTTATGTTTTTATGACTTACATTCAGGTCTTTGATACATTTCGAATTTACTTTTGTGTATGGGGTTAGACAATGGTCCAGTTTCATTGTCTTACATGTAGCTGTCCAGTTTTGCCAACACCAGCTGTTGAAGAGGCTGTCATTTTCCCATTGTATGTCCATAGCTCCTTTATCATATATTAATTGACCATACATGTTTGGGTTAATGTCTGGAGACTCTATTCTGTTCCACTGGTCTGTGGCTCTGTTCTTGTGCCAGTACCAAATTGTCTTGATTACTGTGGCTTTGTAGTAGTAGAGCTTGAAGTTGGGGAGCGAGATCCCCCCACTTTTTTCTTCTTTCTTAGGATTGCTTTGGCTATTCAGGGTCTTTGGTGATTCCATATGAATTTTAGAACTATTTGTTCCAGTTCGTTGAAGAAGGCTGTTGGTAATTTGATAGGGACTGCATTGAATCTGTAGTTTGCTTTGGTCAGGATGGCCATTTTGACAATATTAATTCTTCCTAGCCAAGAGGATAGGATGAATTTCCATTTGTTAGTGTCCTCTTTAATTTTTCTTAAGAGTATCTTGTAGTTTGCATGGTATAGGTCTTTCACTTCCTTGGTTAGGTTTATTCCTAGGTATTTTATTCTTTTTGATGCAATTGTGAATGTAATTGTTTTCCTGATTTCTCTTTCTGTTAGTTCATTGTTAGTGTATAGGAAAGCCACAGATTTCTGTGTATTAATTTTGTATCCTTCAACTTTGCTGAATTCTGATATTAGTTCTAGTAGTTTTGGAGTGGGGTCTTTAGGGTTTTTTATGTCATGTCATCTGCAAATAGTCACAGTTTGACATCTTCTTTACCTATCTGGATTCCTTGTATTTCTTTGCTTTAACGATCTGGATTCCTTTTATTTCTTTGTTTTGTCTGATTGCCGTGGCTAGGACCTCTAGTACTATGTTGAATAACAGTGGGGAGAGTGAGCATGCCTGTCTTGTTCCCGATCTTAAAGGAAAAGCTTTCAGCTTCTTGCTGTTCAGTGTGATGTTGGCTGTGGGATTTTCATATATGTCCTTTATTATGTTGAGCTACTTGTGGCTCCATACATTTTTACAAATTGAGCTAACCAGCCCCCAGATCAAGAAATAGAACATTATTCACACCCTTTGTGGACATTTCCAGCCAATGCTCTCCACAGGGACTGATGTCATCTATTTCTGTTTCAAACTTTTTAGGAATTTTTTTCTGAGTCTCATTGTCCATGAGATGTCCAGGATGTCCAGGAAATTATATGCTAGCTCCTCAAGGAAAATGAAAGTTTTCCTGGCATTTAATTCTAAGATAATATTTTCTTCTGGAGCTTCATTTAAAGGACTCTGAAAACATTAGGTAGACTATGCCTTGTCTATTTCCATAACATATTTTGGATAGCGTGTACATACATCTGTTCATATAATGAAACAAAATGTAAAATTACAAACTAAGGACAAAAAAGAGCAAAGAATGGCAGTTATTTAGCATCATTTGAAACCTGAAAAGGACACTCAGAAGGTAGAATCTGGAGAGGATGTGGCATTAAATGCCAGAGAGACCAGGCAACATGTGGCCTGGGGAGTGACCCTTGGATTTGGAAACAGGAAGTGGCCCACACAGTGTCCTGGACTGACAGAGGCAGAATCCAGATTGAGGGAGGTCTCAGAAGGAATTGGAGAGTGGAAGTGAAGGCTTTGAGTGTAGACAGTTATTTCAAGAGGATCCATTCCATGGGAAGGAGAGAGAGGGAGGCTGAAGAGGAAGTCATAGAACCCAAGGAAGAGTCTTGTTTATTTCCCAGCTGAATGGGAGACACTTAATCATGGTCTTGGAGAAATAAGAAGTCAAGAGATAGAGGTAAAGGAGAAAAAAATGAAAATTAAATGAAGCAAGGACCTAGATAAATTCTCAAACTGTGAGTACACACACATATCCACATATGTGTGCACTCAGCCTGACATAGTGTCTGCATCTCTTTAACCTTCCCTGGTCATGAACTCCTCTCCTTGCCATTGGTCTCCTTTGTTTTGAAGCTAAGACAGCCCTTTGCAAGCACACATCCCTTTGGGGGCCTCTCCCCAAAGGTAGACACAGTGGGCTGCAGGACACTGTTTCAACCACCTGCTCCAGAATGTCAGGGCCACTGGGACCTTAGCAAGTGTCCAGCCTGGGTCCTGGTTTTTCAACTGAAGAAACTGAGGCCCAATTTTTATGGGCAAGACAGAGACAGCAGGGGCGCAGTGAAGCCCCCGATCTCTGGATGGCACTTCCAGAACTCCGCTTCTTGAGATCTCTCAAACTCAGTGTTTCTCAAACGTCAGCATGCATGCAAATCACCTGGAGGGTTTGTGAAGACACAGATTCCTTGGGTCCCACCCCCAGAATTTCTGAGTCAGTAGGCTGAGGTGGGGCCAAGAATTTGAATCTCAGCTTCCCAGGGGATGCAGAGGCTGCTGGCCTGGGGGCCACACTGTGGGAGGTGGGGAGGAGCCAGAGCAGGGGAGGCAGGGGTTGGAGGAGGAAGGGCGGAAGGAAGGAAGAAGGCTGGACTGGGCTCCTAGGAGCTTTTCCTTAGGTCAGGCCTGAATGAGGTGCGGGTGGCCAGCTGCTAGCCTTGAGAAGATGAGCCATTCCTCCTTCTAGCCTAAAAGATCCAAGGAATGCAGTAGGGCAGGCTGTGCCTGCGAGGCTGATCCCAGCAGAAGCTGTTTTCAGCCACAGCAGTCTGGGCTATTACATCCCTCCCACCCTCCCCTCCGGAGGAGAGAATCTCAGGGAAAACCTCTGACCCAGGCTGGGATTCACAGATGACATTCCACTTGAGCAGTTCCCAAACTGCTCACTTTGCCCATCCCCAAGGGAAGGAGGAGAACCTGGCTGGGTGCGACCCAAGGTTTTTCCCTTGCACGTTCCGTTACCTTGGTGCTCAGAGCATATGTCAAGTGAACTCTGGGTCTCTGGCAGGTTATTACATGCTGAATTAGTGTGGGGAAATAAAAACTATAATAAAGCTGTACCAGACTCTTAAATTGTTAAAATTTATTATGAAATGTGCATACTTAATAACTGATTTTTGCCTGCGTGTGCCCAAAGCCAAAGAAAATGAAAAGTGGTTCTGTCAAAGGGAGGCTGAGCTTTGGCTCCTGGGATTCTTCAGCATCCCAACAGGGCAGCAAATTTACACACTCATGGCAAACACGGCGGGCTGCTCCCCAGCGCTGCCCTCAGCTTCCAGGGCTGCCTGTGCCTGCTTCAGAGAGTTCCTCACATTTCGCCTGAGCGTTGACACTCCAGAGGCTCTGTTACTTGCCGTCTCCTGTTCTGGGACGGAATGTTCAAGTGTGGGAAAGCTCCTGCCCTGTGCTTCCAGCACATTCCCTTCTTCATTGCAGCCCTGTTTGCTACTCTGCCTTTTGAGGACCACAGGAAGGTGCCGAGTTTTCCTCAGCTCTGCTAAGGCTGGTTCCTGACTGGTCCCTCACCAAGGAACTCGGAAATGAGGTTGTATGTTTTCCCTGCTGCTGCTCAGCTCTTGGGCAGTGGGACAATGATGTTTCTTCTGTCGCAGAGAGAGGCTCGTTCATACCTCAGGATGGACAGGGGCCCCTGACTTGGAAGGCACATTCTGAATCAAGTCCCAGGTTGCTATCTCAATCCTGGCTCCAAACGCCTAATGCCATACCAAGATCCTTATTGGTTTTCTAGCCCCAGCCCCGATTGCCACCCTGAGACCAGCTAGATTGTAAATTCACAGGTAACTAGAGGAGACAACTCTGCCTGAGAAAAAGGGAGAACAGAAACGTCAGAATGCTTCCCAAAAGCCAAGGCAGAGAATTTTCTTGCATATCTGCCACTGAACCTTGGAGTTGCTCTCGGGGTCTCATCCATCTCCTGGTGCCCTGTGGATTTCCTCCCAGAATGTGCCAGGAACCACAGGCACCATCACAGGTACTGGGGAGATTGGGCCTGATCTTAGGGGGCTCCCATCCTTGCCATGATTTGCATGGTCTGTGGCAAACTGGAAAACCCAGGGCTAGTGGGAGAGATGTCCTTGGTTTCCCAGTCCCTCCGGGAGAGGTTTTCATCCAGCCTGTGTCTCTTTCATCCCTGTGTTTATAGCATATCTGATACCTAAGCCTCAGTGTTCACCATCATGCTAAGGGCTGGGGAGTTCACTTAGGGGTGAGTTCTGCTTTCTTGTGGATGTGTTGCTCCTGTTGAGACACTAGCTAATCCATTTTTCTGACTCTAGGACACTCAGGCTCCCACCTGGGTGGGCAACTTGGGGAGGGTGACCCTTATCCTAGAGACGACTGCATGATACAGATTGTTTGCTCTCTTTAGTCACTGATTTGGGGGAAATGAAATCATATTAGCAGAAACTGAAGACAGTGAAGCTCCAGTGAGTCTCTACAACATCCCAAATCCTCCCTTTTCTTCCCTCTGCCCCGTCAAAGCTTAAGGATGGTCCATGGGGGGCATAGGGAGAGTAACAAATATTTGGATTCAGACACAGTGATGGGTTTATTGCTTTCCCACCTCCCCTTGGCGTGGTTGTGCCATGCACACAGAAGATAGCAAGATTACATGAATATGTAATAAAGTGAAATCTAGTTAGTTCATCAGCATCGCTTCTCTGGCCAGGCAGTGATTTCCCAGTTTTAAAAGTGAAATTGCCAATGTGAAAGCTATTGCCTGCTGAAGTAGATCATAAAGTGGCCAATTTAAGAGAGCCATGGTGCACTGCAGAAACATGGTGCACATTCAGGATCTGTTTATGTATTCTCCACCTTGTTCCAGAAAGGATGCAAGGCAGTTTACAAAGATGCATGTCCAATTTCAGGACATAATTAAATGAAAAATAAATGAACAAAGAAAAGAAGACAAAGGAAAAACAAGATTGGGAAAGCAAGGATGGAGCCAGTAATGAGATTAGGATGTAAAATTATTATGAGACCTTATGCATTTGTTCAATGTGGAACTCTGGGGCAGCCTGAGCTATCTCTCAGCCAACAGAGAGGGAAACATTCTCTTATTGGTAACCCAGCATCCTTTCAATGAAAGCAAATGAGCAGCTCTGGAGAGGCATAGGCATTCCTGCTACTGGATGCAGAGAGGAACATTCCCCATGGGTCCTCAAAAAGAGGACATGGTTTCATTCAATAAGCCCTGTCCCAAATGGCCTCACAGTCAGTCCATTTGACAAGGAATTTAATAGGGCTGCCTCTTGTAGCATTCCTCAAGGTGGGTGGGTGGGGGATAATTAGGGAGACAGAACCCCAAAACACTCTCTGGTGGTCTGACTCAAGTTTAATCAGCATGTAGATTATTGATGACAGGCTGCCTTTCCTTCAAGCTATTCTCCATGGTGAGTGATTCCATGGTGTGGTGCCAGAGGCTGCTGCAGTGTTTAAGGTGTGTGTGTGTGTGCGTGTGTGTGTGTGTGTGTGTGTGTGTTGGGGGAATGGTAAAGGCTGGAGGCACACTGGAAGTTTGTATACCCCAAGCCTTCAGCTTTGTTCCTGTCATTTTTCATATTGGGGTTCCTTATAAGATTTATCTGAAGAAAGGCCCCTTCCCACTACTAATAAAAAATTAAAAATAAGAGTTTAGGAAAATGGATTGACTTAACTCAATGGGTGGTGGTTCTCCCAATGGTGTGAGCATTGGGCAATGAATTTTGAGGTAATTCTCCTTGACAAGTGTTTGGAGGGCAGCTGCCCTGGGCTTCTGGTTGGGTAAAACCCCATATGCTTTAACAGTTGGTAGAGCTGGAGGTGGCACTGAAATCCTCTTATGATGACTGAAGAGGTGACCAGGACACCATCCTGAACAGAATGCTATTCAGGATATAGCTACTATGTGACCAGTTCATAGAGGTGGCATCTCTTCTGATTGGCTGGTGTTTGACTAGCATCCATTTTGATTGGTTAGTGTCTGTACTCTACATGTTCTTACACTTTTTGAATATCACCCTGCCATGGTGAGCAGAGCTGATAAACTCCTTCAAGGGAGTCTGGGGTACCATGTAGAGTCTAGATCAAGGATCTAACAAATCCTCAAACTCTGACCATGGCCAAAAATTTAAATCCAGAAAAAAAATTTAAATATTTACCTGAGTGATTAACCTCCCCATAAACACACATTATGGTTAACCTTAGACATCATAATTTGTCCCACTATAAACTGGCCACAAATTAAACACCTAGGTTCTGGAATGAGCTAACTCTATATATATAGTTTTGATTCTATGGCAGTTAAGTGATGAAGAAAGTTTTCTGAAAAATGGTGGCATTACACTTCAGAATAGGTGATCTGCATGTGTTCTTTTTGGCAATAATTAGAGATCAAAGCCACTTGTCTGTAACAGCCACTACTAATTCATGACCATAAAATCATGCCCTCTCTTTAAAAGAGAATAATGATCATTCTGTTCTCTGTCAGTGTTCAGGAGGAGTCTCAAATTATAAAGATAAAAAATAAGAAGGAAAAAATGCAATCCTGCTTTACACCATGTTCATATTTTGGAGGTGCTTTCCATGCATCACTTGTTATTCCAGGTTCTGGGGGTAGAGCAAGGAATATAACTGATTAGGTTCCTGCTCCCACAGTGCTCACATTCTCTTGGTGAAAGCCATAAAAAATTAGCAAATAATTTATTTCATGATTAAGCTAATTCCAAAATTCAAATCTGTTGCTTTTCTCCTGAATACAGATCACATTTTGTGTTTGTATGTCTAGTAATTTCGAACTTTGCCCTGCACTTTGTGAACAATCCGAGGTATAGACTCTGGGTTCTGTTATGTTCACCTGAAGAGTGTTGATTTGTTGCTTGTTGGTTTGTTTTAGCAGGAAGTGAACTTGGCTGGGCAAGCAGCTGAAAGTGTCCATTCAGTTCTCTGAGGCCGAGTTGGGCTGCTTAGTTTGCCCCGGGTGTATACGGTTTGGAAGTTGACCAGAGGTTTGGCATAGTTACTAACAATATTTGGGTCTCCCCCTCTGTGATTCTTTTCCGGAGTGTCCCTCTTATTTTCTAGCTGCTGGTAATACCCTGAACTCTGTCTTCTGATTCCTCAACAATAAGACTACAGTTTCTAGTGCCCCAGCCTTTGAAGAGGGGCTGTCCCCAGTTGCCCCCAGTACCTCAGGTGCCCAAGGCTTAGGCTCAGGCTTAGTGAGCAGTGAGTAGGAGTGAATAGTGTGCACCTGATCTACATGCCCACCCTGGGATTGCTCAGGAATAGAGCAGATGCCTGGGATGAGTCCAAGTCCAGCTGGAAAAGACTGATTTCTGAGACACCAGGATTTCAGCACTAATGACAAGGAGAAGCTTCCTGCACTACCCAAATCCAGCCTCCCAAGATTACCCAAGAAGACTACACATGAGCCCTTTTTATAAATGGCCAGCAAATGCCCTGCCCAGAGACAGACACCACAAGGTACCAGTGGAGGAAGGAAAGTGTTTCTGGAGATCTTTCGGCCAGGGTCCTCAGTGAGTCAGGGTCTGCTAAGCCAGGAAGCAAAGTTACTGTTTTCTTCCCTTTGTAAAGAGCTTAGACCATGGAAGCCCATGCAGATTGGGTTGACCAGAAGGTTGTAATTCCTGTAGAAGATTCACTTAAGCTTGAGGAGCCCTAGGTGAGCTGGAAGAGAGGCTGCAGGCAATTGCCCAGAAGTGCCAGAAGTGGTAACTGTGTGGCTGCAGGGAGGCCTTGTGCCTGGTGCAAGGGCCACTGTGATGGGGTGACTGTGGGGACTGCCATCCTCCTGAGCCCTGGGAAGGGGTGGGGCAGAACCCCCTACCAAAGCTGAGGAATGGGGAAGAGCAGGCAGGCAGAGGGGGAGCTCCAGGTGGAACTTGGAGACACAGGGATCCCTGGGTGGGGCTCCGAGCTCAAGATCACTGTGATGGAGGCTGGCCTGTGTGTCCCAGGCCAGCCAGCATTGCCCGAGACTCACTGATGAGGGCTCCACAACCATGGCTAATGAACAGGAAATGCTAATGGACTCCTGCCCATTCTCAGTGCCTCTTCCAACACTGCCACCAAGAGTAAAGAAGCATTTAGAAACTAATTATACATCTGGACAAATCCATTTCAGTCTACTGGATTGAACATAATCATATTAAAATATAATGAATACATTCAAACACACAATGCCTGATGGAACAGTCATTTGGGCAGCGCAGGCAGATGGTGCAGACGGTGCAGACAGTGCTGGCAGCTTACCCAGAGAAGGGCTGCAAGAGCCCAGGCCTGTGTCGTTGATTTCCTTATCTCTCTTGATTTAGGTACTGATCCACTGCCTTGCACCCAGTGCAGGCTTGGCCACACAAGCCAGTGGTGGTTCTGCACTCTGATTTTGTCATCTGGTGTTTCATCTTCATCCCATTGGGGTTGGAGGGGTGAAGTAGGGGTTACATTTTTGACATACTGATGACCATAGCCCTCAACCCCCTGGGCAGCCAAAATTCAAGAGGGGGACTTTCCCAAATCCTCCCCAGGAAGGGGATGAGTACCTGGTCTTCCCAAACCCAGGCCTCCCATGCCCCGCTTGGACCTTCTTCAACTGTCCTTACCAAGTTCATCTCCTGGTCTCCAGCTTACTTGAAGATTCAGGCCTCTACTGGGAATCCCAAGAAGTGGAGCATCCTCTGGCAGCTATCTGGCACCTGGAGCAGTTTGGCAAAGCTCATGCCCTGGACCAAGACACTGGCCTCAGCTCCCTGTGGCTCCCTGCAGCTGCCTTGCAACTCTCTGCCTCCTGTACCAGCCCCGAGCCTGATTCAGATGGGGCTGAGGTCCCAGGTGGAGACTGGATGGAGTCAAGGGCGGAATGAAGGGCCCACGTATGCATCAGCAGCAGCTCCCAGGAGAGCGGCACTACAGCACGAAAGCAAACTGAGACTGGGCGGAGGCTGTTCATCTGTTTTTGTGCTGCCTCTAGATAGGGGGTCCTGGGTCCTAGGGAATACATCAGACACAGACACCTATGGTGATCACCTCCTGACAGGGTCCCCATGGGGAGGTCAGTGGACCCCATCTTTGCCCCCAACCACACATACTCTCACAGGTTTCTCCCCACTACCAGGAGTCCTACTGTCCTAGTCACTGCTCTGGCTTCAAGAATTGTCCCAGAAGGTTCTTCCAAAATGAGACTGTGAATTGGTGGCTCACAGGCCAGAGCCAGCCTAGAGTCGTTGCCATTACCTTTTGGTCTTGTATTATTGTTTTTTTTTGTTTTTTTTTTAACTGCGGTGTTGTTTTCTCAAAAAGTGCTTTAAAATTGTAAAGTAGTTGCCAGTATTTAAAAGGTAGCTGGTTTATCATTTTAACAGTCTGGATTTCCAACTTCTCCTTAAACATTACCTCTGGCCATGTGGGGGCATATTCTCTGATAGCAATGGTCAGTGGTGACAACCTGTGGCCACCCCTGGGGACAAGATAAGCCATTCCTCCATGGTCTCCCACCTGCCCCTTGCTTGACATTTGGCTGCTTTGCCTCGGCATTTCTGTTTAGTCCCTGTTGCTATCAGAGCCATCACACCCTGCTTTATAGTAAGGAGACCATCCTGATGCATCAGTGATGGGTCCCACACTAGCTTGAATTAGACTCTAGTACCCTAGCTGAGAGGGATGCTAACCTTGTAGTAGTCAGCTTGTGCTGCATAACAAAATACCTTTGACTGGGCTGCTTTAGAAACAGGCAGTTACATTCTCAGTTCTGGAGTCTGTAAGCCCAAGATTCAGGTGCCAGTCTGGTCAGATTCTGGTGAGAGCTCTTTCTGACATGCAGATATCCACCTTCTCCCTGCATTCCCACATGGCAGAAAGAGAAAGAAAGAACTAGAGAGATCACTTTCTCTTCCTATAAGGCCTCAGCCCTATCAGATCAGGGCCTCATTCTTATTACCTCACTTAACCTTACTTACTTTTGTAAAGGCCCTGTCTCCAAATTCAGTCACTTGGAAGTTAGGGCTGCAATACATGGTGGGGAGGCACAGACGCAGTTCAGTCCATAACATAGCTGGAATTCAGGATGCACAGTTGAAGACAGGAGGGGCATCTGTGGGAAGGGAACTGAAACGACCAGTGGAATCTCAGGCCATCCAGGCATGTCATTAAAATGGAAAGAAACACTGTCAAAGGGATGGACTCAGCAACCGTGAGGGCTGGGTGTCTGGAGCACACGTTCTCTGGCCCACAGCTCCTGCTTCTTAGTAGCCCTGGGAGACATACTTCTTGAAAAATTCAGGACATCTTCCCTCAAAATCTTCTTGTTTTATCCGCATTGCCATTCACACTAGACATTTCAAACTCTGCCACTCTGTCCTCTTTCTGGAAAGCTCTGTGCCCCCAACTGGAGTCAAGGTGAGAGCAATGGGAGCAGGGTGTTATGTGAGGATCCTTCCACCATCCACCACTAGAGCCCCTGGTCCTGTAACATGAAAGTCTCTGGCTGTGTAACTTTTGGAAGTTATTCAGCTTCTCTGAGTTTCAGTCTCCTCATTTGTGACCTGAGGAGTGAGTGAGTTAGCCTCTTTCACAGGTTGCTCTTTTGATTTTAGCACATAATTTTAAGTCCTGGTTAAAGACCCAGTCCTATGTGGGCACACAGAATGAATGATCTGGTTCCAGACCCACGATGGGCTGTGCAGGCCTTCTGATGAAACTCACTGATCTCATTCCTCAGTCTGACTCCCGCATGTGAATCAGCCTCCTCTTCCACTGCTTCCTGCCTGGTGAGGGTGGTGAGGAGATATGGTATTAGCAGATAATTAAGTTATTAGCTGCCAAAGCTTAATTGCTCTCAGGAGTATTTTAATTTTAATAGGAGACTCTTAAAAACAGAAAGCCTTGGAGACAACAGAGACGTCATGGAAGCAGAAGGAAGGGCAACATGTGCGTGCACACGCACACATGTGTGTATGTATAGCAGAACTGCCTCAGCAACCTCTGCCAGGATGCTTAGCAGTGAAAAAGCAGATATTAACATATAGCCATGCATGAGGCGGCCCCTGGGTCTAGTGGGACCGATCTGCTCCAGGTGGTTCTGGGAGCCTGCCTGCACACCCTCAGGGGGCATGCTCAGGGAGCTGGCAGAAGCAAGAGGGGCTGCAGCCAGGAGGCACATGGGAGAATATTTTCCCACCGAGAAAGCCAGGTTTAGGCTGTGGCCTCCATAATCTAAGAACTGTTTTTTGGAGGTGAGAAGAAGGATCCTGTTGTACAATTGACTGGTTCTGGAAACTTTTCCTGAGACTGAGCACAAAGACATGGGGCTTGATTTGGAATGTGGGGTACTCCTGATGTTCCAGTTAGTTTTTCCCAAACTGGGTTCAGTGGGGCGGGGGCAGGGGATAAGGGCTGGGGGTCAGGTCATTCAGTGACTGGCTCTGCATAGACACAGACACCAAAGGGCATGTGAGCTCTGGCTGTGGATGACAGCTGGGGCTGGGCTGGGCCAGGATGGGGTGCAGATGGTAGTCAGCATTCTGAGTCCATATTTGGGAGCATCTGGGTACCTTTCATTGTCCAGTCAGATTTTGGTGAATCTGGTCCACCTGGAGAGATCCGGCCAGGGGACTGGGAGCCCTGGGGGCAGTGTGTACTGCCCCCAAGGGTCCTGGCGAGCTTGTGAGAGACAGCAGAGTTTGCTGGCCACATTGGGGCCATGGCACATATGAGAAGTGACATTTGTGTGGCATGCAAGGTAAAGAGAAGCTGCCAGAGGGACCATCCAGGATGCTTTGGTGCCCTCATCCCAGGGCTGCAGGCAGGGGCTAGCCCAGCACAGCAGTAGCCCGTTTGCAGAAACTTCATGGGGCCTAGAGGGGAGTTCAGGAGAGAAGCATAGCTTGCAAGTTCTGCCACTCACCCACTCTGTGCCTTGTGCTCCAGGCTCTCCATCTGTAGAATGGGGATGATTAGTCTGTGCCTCAGAGTTATTCTGAGGATTAAATGAGTAAATTCATGTTAAGTACCTACAAGTATGCCTGGCATGGAGTAATTAATTTGTATGAACTATTACTAGATACTTCATCCAATTTAAGATGTCAGTGATTGTAAAAGGCACTCGGATTTCAGAGATGTTAAAACATGAAAATAATTAGAGTCTTGGAACTGATAAAATATGATATTATTTGGTTTGATTATGAGTGGATCAGCACAAAGGGGTTTTGCTTAAAGGGAACCTGTGGCCTGTGCCCACTCAGCAGGTAGGACATGATCTGACTTCAGGTCCCATGTCCTCAGATCAGAGGCTGGATATGGGGCCAAGATGGCAGGGACCAGGAGAGATTAAGCTGGGGGCAGTATGGGGTCCCAGCGGAGGAAACAGGGCCCAGGAGGCTGGGCTGGGCTAAACCTACAGGGGTTGAAGACCAAAGTGGGGCAGCAGTTCTCTGCTCATTTCTTGCTATACTTCATGCGAGAGTCCCTGGTTCTGTTAATGCCCTTGTACTATGAAGTAAGGCTAATAACACACTTCTCTTAAATTTGTTTACTATTATTAGTAACAACTTCCTTGCCACTAACCTTACAACCATTTATAGCACACCACTGCACAGAGATTACATTTAAGAACAATTGCCGTAACAATGCAATGGTTCGAAAGAGCACCTGTAACTGGAAATTCTAGCCATTGTGATAGCCTTGTATGAGAGGGATAATTCTGAGTTGGGGTGGATTGTGTGGAATACATCACAGCAGATCCTGTAGATCGTTGACTGAATTACATCTGACATTCACTCAACAAACCTTTACTGAGTATCTGCTAATGCCAAAGCCTGAGCATATTTGTAGGGATAGGACTAACCACCATGTCAGGGGTCATAGCAAGGGTGGCAGAAACTCTTATGCCATGTTCCTCAGCCCAAAAAAGCTTAGAAAAGACCCCTGTCTTGTGCTCTAGTTTCTAACCTGGCTTCCCCACCTCCATAGCTGCTCATTTTAGCCAAAGCCATTGAATGTCAGCCCCACTTAAATGCAAAACTGACATGTCCACTGTGTATTTCTTTTCCCTTAATTTACACACAAGATAATGTATCTAGATCTAGACTTACCAAATCCTGTTTACAACCATTTAAAAACTTCTTATTGTGGAAATTTTCAAATATATACAAAAGCACAGAGACTAATGTAGTGGAACTAGATGTTTCCAAACACTAACTTCATTAATTATTAATATTCTTCCAAACTTGTTTTATTTTTCCTTATATAATGTATACTTTTATATGTAAATACTTATTTATGTATCTCTAATAGATAAAGATGCTTCTTATTTAATGTAACTAAAATGCTATTATCACTCCTAATAGAATTAACGATAATTCTTCAACATCATCTCCATGCTCTATTTTCACTGTTGCCTCAATTACATAGTTTATTCAAATCAGGATCCAAATAAGGTCCACACATCAAAATTGATTGGTTGTTTTTTAAAGAATCTTTTAATCCATAATATTGCCCTCTTTTTCTCTCCATGCCATTTATTTGTTACAGAAATGACATAATTTATCCTGTAGGATGTCCACATTCTGGTTTTAGCTTATTCTATTCTCACGTGTTAACATATTTCTTTATGGTCTTATGACCCTACATTTATATCTGAGTATTTGATTAGATTCAGGTTCTATTCTTTATATAAAGAATTTTATTGATTGTGTGTTTCCTCTTGCTTCACATCAGAAGGAACCTAATATCTGGCTGTCCCACTTTGTTGATGTCAAGGTTGAGGTTCTGTCAGCCTGATTCATCCAGGATTAAGTTCCTTATCAATCATATATCTAGTGATTTTAGTAGCCACTTATGATCATTACATAGATATATTATTTTATTGGGGATGGCAAAAAGGTGATGTTCTAATTCTATCATTCTTTCTTAATTTATTGTCATTCCTCCCTAAAAGAACTATTTCATCGATTATAATACAGTCTGTATAGAAAAGGTAAGATAATTGCTTCTTTCCTGTTTTATCATTAAAAATAATAATATTTGGTGCCTTAGCAGTTACATTCGTATTAATTTTCAGAATAACAAATTGTCCCATATCTACCCACTGGATATGTCTCCAAGTTGGTTGCTCTATCACTTGACTGGAGCTCTCCTGCATTTCTAGGGTGACTTTCACATTTCCTCCCCTGGAGCTGACTACTTAGAGCTGGAAACAGTATTTAGAGACCACAGTTTAGATGCTCACTGTTACTGAGTTTTAATACTTTGAAGCCTTTTCAGTGACAGAACTGGGACACACATATTCTTTTTTTTTTTTTGGTATCATTAATATACAATTACATGAAGAACATTATGTTTACGAGGCTCCCTCCTTCACCAAGTCCCCCCCCCCCACATACCCCTTCACAGTCACTGTCCATCTGCCTAGTAAGATGCTGTAAAATCACTACTTGTCTTCTCTGTGTTGCACAGCCCTCCAGGTACCCCCCAGCACTATACATGCTAATCGTAATGCCCTCTTTCTTTTTCCCCACCCTTATCCCTCCCTTCTCTCCCATCCTCCCCAGTCCCTTTCCCTTAGGTAACTATTAGTCCATTCTTGAGTTCTGTGATTCTGCTGCTGTTTTGTTCCTTCAGTTTTCCTTTGTTCTTATACTCCACATATGAGTGAAATCATTTGGTACTTGTCTTTCTCCGCCTGGCTTATTTCACTGAGCATAATACCCTCTAGCTCCATCAATGTTGTTGCAAATGGTAGGATCTTTTTTTTTCTTATGGCTGAGTAATATTCCATTGTGTATATGTACCACATCTTCTTTATCCGTTCATCTACTGATGGACATTTAGGTTGTTTTCATATCTTGGCTATTGTAAATAGTGCAGCAATAAACATAGGAGCGCATCTGTCTTTTTCAAACTGGAGTGCTGCATTCTTAGGGTAAATTCCAGAAGTGGAATTCCTGGGTCAAATGGTATTTCTATTTTGAGCATTCTGAAGAACCTCCATGCTGCTTTCCACAACGGTTGAACTAATTTACATTCCCACCAGCAGTGTAGGAGGGTTCCCCTTTCTCCACAACCTCACCAACATTTGTTGTTGTTTGTCTTTTCGATGATGGCGATCCTTACTGGTGTGAGGTGATATATCATTGTGGTTTTAATTTGCATTTCTCTGATGGTTAGCGATGTGGAGCATCTTTTCATGTGCCTGTTGGCGATCTGGATTTCTTCTTTAGAGAACTGTCTGTTCAGCTCCTCTGCCCATTTTTAATTGGATTATTTGCTTTTTGTTTGTTGAGGCATGTGAGCTCTTTATATATTTTGGATGTCAATCCTTTATCAGATCTGTCATTTATGAATATGTTCTCCCATACTGTAGGATACCTTTTTGTTCTATTGATGGTGTCCTTTGCTGTACAGAAGCTTTTCAGCTTGATATAGTCCCATTTGTTCATTTTTGCATTTGTTTCCCTTGCCCGGGGAGATATGTTTATGAAGAAGTTACTCATGTTTATGTCCATGAGATTTTTGCCTATGTTTTTTTCAAAGAGTTTTATGGTTTCATGACTTACATTCATGTCTTTGATCCATTTGGAATTTACTTTTGTTTATGGGGTTAGACAGTGATCCAGTTTCATTCTCTTACATGTAGCTGTCCAGTTTTGCCAGCACCATCTGCTGAAGAGAATGTCATTTCTCCATTGTATGTCCATGGCTATTTTATCATATATTAATTGACCATATATGTTTGGGTTAATGTCTGGAGTCTCTATTCTGTTCCACTGGTCTGTGGCTCTTTTCTTGTGCCAGTACCAAATTGTCTTGATTACTATGGCTTTGTAGTAGAGCTTGAAGTTGGGGAGCGAGATCCCCCCACTTTATTCTTCCTTCTCAGGATTGCTTTGACTATTCGGGGTCTTTGACGGTTCCATATGAATTTTTGAACTATTTGTTCCAGTTCCTTGAAGAATGCTGTTGGCAATTTGATAGGGATTGCATCGAATCTGTATATTGCTTTGGGCAGGATGGCCATTTTGACGATATTAATTCTTCCTAGCCAGAAGCATAGGATGAGTTTCCATTTGTTAGTGACCTCTTTAATTTCTCTTAAGAGTTTCTTGTAGTTTTCAGGGTATAGGTCTTTCACTTCCTTGGTTAGGTTTATTCCTAGGTATTTTATTCTTTTTGATGCTATTGTGAATGGAATTATTTTCCTGATTTCTCTTTCTATTAGTTCATTGTTAGTGTATAGGAAAGCTACAGATTTCTGTGTGTTAATTTTGTATCCTGCAACTTTGCTGAATTCCGATATTAGTTCTAGTGGTTTTGCAGTGGAGTCTTTAGGGTTTTTCATAGACAATATCATGTCAAGTTTGACTACTTCTTTACCAATATGGATTCCCTGTATTTCTTTGTTTTGTCTAATTGCCATGGCTAGGACCTCCAGTACCATGTTGAATAACAGTGGGGAGAGTGGGCATCCCTGTCTTGTTCCCAATCTCTGAGTAAAAAGTTGCTGCCTCTCGCTGTTCAGTATGATGTTAGCTGTGGGTTCATCATATATGGCCTTTATTATGTTGAGGTACTTGCCCTCTATGCCCATTTTGTTGAGAGTTTTTATCATGAATGGATGTTGAATTTTGTCGAATGCTTTTTCAGCATCTATGGAGATGATCATGTTGTTTTTGTCCTTCTTTTTGTTGATGTGGTGGATGATGTTGATGGATTTTCAAATGTTGTACCATCCTTGCATTCCTGGGATGAATCCCACTTGGTCATGGTGTATGACCCTCTTGACGTATTTTTGAATTTGGTTTGCTAATATTTTGTTGAAATCTGTGGCTTTCCTATACACTAACAATTAACTAATAGAAAGAGAAATCAGGAAAACAATTCCATTCACAATAGCATCAAAAAGAATAAAATACCTAGGAATAAACCTAACCAAGGAAGTGAAAGACCTATACCCTGAAAACTACAAGACACTCTTAAGAGAAATTAAAGAGGTCACTAACAAACGGAAACTCATCCTATGGCCATCCTGCCCAAAGCAATATACAGATTCGATGCTATCCCTATCAGATTACCAACAGCATTCTTCAATGAACTGGAACAATCAGTTCAAAAATTCATATGGAACCGTCAAAGGTGTGCCAGCTGGGAGAACAAAGTCCTTTCCTGCTTACTGGATGCCTTGCCCTTCTCCGCTGCCTGTGACAGTTACCCGCACTCCTGGAGCAGCCACTGGGTTAGTCCCCTGAGCTGCTGTGGGTGGGGTGTCCATCAGAGCATCACGGGGGCCTGCGGGGAGTGGCAGGCATGCCAGGTGTGCTCCTCCGTGCTAGCGGCGACTCTGCCGGGCAGCTCTGTACCAGCAGTGGCCTTTGGGTCTGGCCCGGGTGGCTGTGCCTTGGGCTGGAATTCCGGTCGGCTGCTCTGTCCTGCTGCTGAGGGCTCGCACAAGCCTCTCCTGGCCCGTCTGGTGCCGCTGGCGCAAGGATCTGCTCTCAGTCCCTTCCAGTGCCGCCGTCCCTGGCACGCGCTGCCACTCTCCCGCTACTGGGCCAGTGTGTCAGGGTCCGCTCCAGTTGGAGGAATGACTGGCAGGCTGCTTAGTGCCGTGAGGGGCTTCAGAGCTGCACTGCCTCCCCAGGGTTTAGGGCGTCTAAGTTTCCCCCAGATTCCCAGCTGCTGGCTATGTGTGCTGCGACAACTTCGTCCAGCTATGGGGTCCCTGTCTCTTTAAGACTTCCAGAATGCACTCGCTTTTCTTTTGTCTCAGGGGCGCCAGTTGTGGGGACCTGCCCACAGGTTTTGCTTTTCCGTTTGTCTAATATCCAGCACCCCGTGCACCTTGTGTCTGCACTCCGGGTGCAGATTTCTAGAGCTGGTTGTTTAGCAGTCCTGGGCTTTCACTCCCTCCCCGTTATGACTTCTATCTTCCCGCTGGGTTTTGGGGTGGGGGAGCATTCGGGTCCCGCCTGGCCGCAGCTTGTATCTTACCCTCTCCGTGTGATGCTGAGTTCTCACAGATGTAGATGTATCCTGGCTGTTGTACTGCATCCACTGGTGTCTCTTTTAGGAATAGTTGTATTTATTGTATTTTTGTAAATATATATGTTTTGGGGAGGAGATTTTCTCTGAACTACTCAAGCTGCCATCTTCCTGTGAGACACACATATTCTTGAAAGAGAAAAATATCCTGGATTCATACCAATATTCTTTTTTAAAAAAATTGTTATTATGGTATGATTAATATACACTCTTACAAAGGTTTCACATGAAAAAAACAATATGCTTACTACATTTACCCATATTATCAAGTCCCCACCCATACCCCAATGCAGTCACTGTCCATTAGTTGTAGTAAGATGCCACAGGTTCACTATGTGCCTTCTCTGTGCTACACTGTTCTCCCCGTGATCCCCCACACCATGTGTACTAAACATGATACCCCTCAGTCCCCTTCTCCCTCCCTCCCCACCCATCCTCCCACACCCCTCCCCTTTGGTAACCACTAGTTCATCCGTGGAGTCTCTGAGTCTGCTGCCATTTTGTTCCTTCAGTTTGCTTCATTGTTATACTCCATAAATGAGGGAAATCCTTTGGTACTTTTCCTTCTCCACCTGGCTCATTTCACTGAGCGTAATATCCTCCAGCTCCATCCATGCTGTTACAAATGGTAGGATTTCTTTCTTTCTTATGGTTGAATAATATTCCATTGTGTATATGTACCACATCTTCTTTATCTATTCATCTACTGATGAACACTTAAGTTGCTTCCATATCTTGACTATTATAAAGAGTGCTGCGATAAACACAGGGGTGCATCTGTCTTTTTGAATCTGAGAACTTGTATTCTTTGGGTAAATTCCTAGGAGTGGAATTCCCAGATCAAACAGAATTTCTATTTTTAGTTTTTTGAGGAACCTCCATATTGCTTTCCACAATGGTTGAATTAGCTTACATTCCCATCAGCAGTGTAGGACGGTTCCCCTTTCTCCACATCCTCACCAGCATTTGCTGTTTTTAGTCTTTTCAATGCTAGCCATCCTAACTGGTGTGATGTGATATCTCATTGTGGTTTTTATTTGAATTTCCCTGATAATTAGTGATGTGCAGCAGTTTGTTTTTTATTTGTGCTTTTGGATACTCCTTAGTATTAAAATATTTTAAGTGATGGTGAACAATCGTTTCTGCAGGATGACAGTATCTCAGAGTCAGTAAACACAAGCACAATGGTTGTTAGTCTTTGCTATTCATCAGCAATTTGAACAGAGCTTTTCTTCTTTCCTTGACAACCTCTCTAGAAGGAGCTCCAGGGCTCACATGTTCCAGTAAATGCAGGACTTAGCCTTGGGGCTGGCTGGATATCACACTATACCTTTGACTTCTTGCTTTCAGCTAGTTCTGCCCCATTAAGTACCACATGGCATGACCCACTCCACTTAATATTTTGTCCAAAAGATACCCTCAAAACAGAATTACATTCAATGAAATGCTGTGCACTGTTAGTAAGAGTGTAAATTGGTACAACCACTGTAGAAAACAGTATGGAGTTTCCACAGAAAGTTAAAAATAGATCTACCTTAAGAAGCAGCAATCTCATTTCTGGATATATATTCAAAGGAAATGAAATCACTATCTCAAAGAGATATCTGCTCTCTCATGTTCAATGTAGTATTATTCACAGTAGCCAAGAGAGTTCTGAGTGTCCATCAAGAGATTAGTGGATAAAGAAAATATAGTGTATACACACTATATATATATATATACACATATATACATTCACATAATGGACTATTAATCAACCAAAAAAAAAAAGAGAAGAAAACCCTGCCATTCACTGCAACATAAATTAACCTGGAGGATAGTGTGCTAAAGGAAATAATCCAGACACAGAGTGACAAATACAACATGACCTCGCTTACATGTGGGATCTAAAAAGAAGGTCGAACTCATAGTAACGGAGAACAGAACGTAGTCACCAGGGCCCCGGGGGTGGAGGAAAAGGGTACAAAATTTCGGTTATAAGATGAATGAATTCTGGTGACCTAATGTACAGCAAGATGACTATAGTTAATACTAATGCATTATATACTTGAAATATGCTTAAAGAAACAATAATAAGTAAAAGCAAAGATGAACAAAGAGCCAGAATCATATTCAGTTGTAAATTTTATTTTAGATCAACTTTGATGACACATGTGCAGAGGGTTTTGAGAGAAAAGACCCATGTATAAAACCCTTGTCAAGCATTACAGAGGATACAATTATGCTTATAATGTGTAGTTGTCAATGACTGTAAAATGTGTCAGGGGCCACAAGATGCAAAAGACTTACCTGATGCCCAGTGTGGTCATAATGGTGAGCATTTCCTGGTGAACATTTGAACTGGGTCTTAGTCTAAATAATCAGTCTGGGAGGCATTGTTCCTTGGGGTTCCAAGAAACTAAATAGAATTATCTACCCCATATTCATGAATTATTTATAACAATAAACAATGCAGGCTCACACACTCTATCCATATCCTGCTCCCACAGTGGCTGTAATTTTAGATACTCCAGAAGGAACCAAATCTGTGAAGAGCTGAGTTCACATGTGACCTGTGTACCCGAGTGGATGCTCAGAGCCACAGATGCTGGAATGATGAGATTGACCAGTTCACCGGGACTGTATCCATATGTCTCCCTTCCTCAGAGGCAGGCAGAGGGCTTCATTTAAGAGCATATTTGGTGAGACTGAGAGAATCAAAACCTCCCCTCTTAGGTATTCTCAGGGACAAACTGACTTTTCAAACTGAAGAAGCAAGAGCAGCTCCATTCTCTGGTCTATGTGTTTGTGTCTGTGTCTTCTGCTTGATTCTGAGCTCAGTGGGACTCTGTGATAGACTGACTTGTGCCACTCCCACCCTCAGTCCCATGATGAGTTCAGCCCAGCAACAATCTGAGCAGAGGGGATACTCAGACACTGCCTGTTAGATGCAAAAGGAAGGAACTGTTAACGATAGCTAACACATGTAGTACTTAGTCTGTGCAAGTATTTTATAAGAACTCTAAGGAATACATGCTGTTATGATCAGGCCCATTTTGCCAATGAATGGACTGAAGCACAGAGAGGTTAAGTAACTGCATGGTTTGATTCAATTAGCCGTGTTCTTAACCACATCACTAGCCCAGTTCTGGATACTGTGGGTTGGTAGAAGTGGTAGGGCTGATGGAGCACCCTGAGGGCAGATCCAAGGTAGCATCACTTCTGGGTGGCCCAGGGTGCCTCACAGTGGGTGGCCAGGAGAAAGAACATTTTAGTGTTAAAGGAAGTGAATGGGCCATTTCTTGAAATAAAAAGCTGGAAAGAACATGAATATGGATCCAGAAATTAGCCTAAAGCTCAAACTTCAAGATAAGCTCAAAAAAGCTCCTGGCCTACCATTTAATAGATAACAATAAAGATAACTGGGAAATGAACTAAGAAATGCTGGAAATTGATTGCCCTTAAGAATCTTATCAGGAAATGGAGTAACCAGTTAAATTTAGGACAGAGTCATTTTCAGTGGTATTTACTGTGGGTCCCAATGTGCAAAAGGCCACTGGGGACTCAGAGGGTGCAGGCGCCATGTCTCCTGTCCTTGAGAAGCTCCTAGTGAGATGGGGAGATGCCTGTCCCTCCTCTATCCAGATGCCCTCTTAGGGTGCCCCGGTGGCTGACTGTGGGCGGTCAGTCCCGGCCTGCAGAGGACAGTATGGTACTCCCATTTTGTGTCAGGCCAGCCATGACTGGGAGAGGAGCATTGTGGTGAGAGGGCTTCTGTGTGAAAGAACCACCTCCCTGACCAGTGGAGAGCTCATCCCTGGCTTTGTGGTTCCCCGGCCCCTGGTGAGTGCCGTGGTGAAGGGTGCCAGAAACCAGCTGAACAGCAAGGGCAGTTGTTCTCCATGGGGAGCTGCCACTGCCAGTGTCATGCTCCTGTTGAGCTGTGAGCAAGTTCCAAGGAATTAAGAGTATTGGGTTCCAAAGCCCTTGTGACCATCTGCTTGGACATCCTTGCCGAGAACCCTTGTCAGCTTCCCTCTACACCACACTGCCCTGGCGTCCCCTCCACCTGAATGGGGCTGATGAGGTTGGGGACTCAGCATGTTTGGAAGGTCTTGTGTATTGGGAGCTAATTATGCTCTTTTGAAATATGCGGTTGCCACCAATCACAGCTTTCATGGTGCTGAGACTGTCATGGCAACTAAAAGCATATCTGAAAATAAAATGTCTTCTCTTTTGCATATCTACTGTAACAACACAGGAAACTTGTTTTTTCTTCTTAAAGTGATAACTAGAGATGACTAGAATATGTATAAGTGTGTGTGCAGCATGTGTGAGTAAGAGCAGGCTGTAGTGTGTGTGAATATGAGTTGTGTGTGTATGTGAAAGAGCATTTCCCTGTGGCCTCAACTTTTGGGACGTTCCAGCCCAATCACAGGAGATAGAGCCCCTCTTTTGGGTGAGGGCCCAACTCCATTTCACAACCCTCAGAGAACCAGAGATCTTACAGACCAGAAGCACCCACACACCATCTGGCCTAGATTATGGGGGTTTCTGGTCAAGGTGGAAGTTACAAAGCATGCCATCGACTTGTGTGTCTGTCATTCATTCAGTCCAGTAACTGACATGTGTTATGCATAGGTTATGCTGAGCCTGTCTCATTTGACCTGAGCCTGCGTTATTTGGTCTGGGGTGGGGCCGACAGTCCGTGCCTACCATGTGTGCAGATTTAAACCATAATTTACAAAGATGGTGACATTGACATACAGTTCTTCGAGTCTTCATGCTTCCTCAAGCCATTTTCTGGGCCCCATCTCCTTTGGGCTGGCTTCTACAGGAGAACACTTCCCAGGCATGTGAATGTACCCTTCATCAGAATCAAGGCTGGAAATAGAGCAGGGAGGTTTTTCCTAGGATGCAATGTACAGGGGCTGAGCAGTGATGAATGGAGACTCATCTGCCCGCTGTGGGGAGAAGCCACTGCCCACTGCAGAAGGCGACACTCCATGGGCTAGCTTTCTCAGGTGAGGACTCGATGCAGGGTGGCCAGGCCTTATTTACTTCATCACCAGGACCCTTCCAGTTAAACTCTGGGTACATCACATCTCTTGAGGTTCTTTGTTACTGTTTTTTGTTTTTTAACTTCAGTAGAACCAGTAGTGATTATACATTAGTTCAATAAGTTAGTACAACACAACACTTGTTTTAAGGTTGTCCCTTGCCTGGGCCCAGATGACACAATATACATCCATCTGAATTTTTGCCTGGAGCTTTTCTTAATGCAGTTTTGTGGGAGAAAGGGACAGAGGGACAGAAACTATGCATGACAATAGATGTCGACACAGATGAGGGGTGCCTGAGCCAAGTCATAAAGGACAAGTAGGGGTTAACCAGATGTTGGAGAGAGAGGTGGTGACATTAAGCAAATCCAGGGGCTCCGTACATAGGTACACAAGGTAAGCAAGTCTGGACTGGAGCTGGTAAAGGGCATCACTCTTGAATGCTCTTTGCTTTGACTGAGGAAGTTAGGATAACAATGCCCTGGGACCATAAGCAATGTCACAAGCTGGAGAGCTTTGGTAAGAGTCCCCTCCATAAGGTGGCTATTTCTAACTCTCCTCTCCACCCCCGACTTTGTTTCTTGACTCTGTTGATGTCAATGGCAACTAAAATATTCTGGTGGGGTGCTGGACTTTCTTGCAAGTTGCAATCATGTTGGCTGCTATAGTGGTCTTCACATAGCTTACACTACAGCAAAGCCCATGGGAGTTTGAATGGAAAAATACCTGTAAATATTAAGGTTGGTTCCAAAGGCGCATTTTACTGGTTTGTTGTGTAATACCCTCTGGTGACATTGAGGTCTTATTAATAACTAAACATCTGTCACAACTGTAATTATATTTCTTGTGCCAAGATTGTGTTTCTACCATTGTCTTGTTTAAACATGGAAGGGAGGGTTTGAATTATTTAAGCAACTGACTTTGAGTAAACAATCAGCCAGCACTGTGCAGGCAGTAAGTGTCTGTCAACTCCTTGCAGAGCCTCAGTGTCTCCGCTGACGTCCCCTTGATGTGCTCGCAAATCTGTGTAAGAACGTCACCCTGGACATCCGATGCGGCTACCTGAGCAACCTGGAGAGGGGAAGCCTGAGAATGAGGAAAAGGGGGACAGAGGAGCCCCCGGAGGGGGAGAGGCACCGCAGAGGAGCCAGGCCTCCGACTTCCTCACTTGGCAAGTCTTCTCCCCCAAACCCCTCCCTGGAAAAACAAGCTTTCTCGAGTGTTTGCTCAGGATTTGACTGTTTTCAGCCCTCAGGTAGAGGTGATGCCGGGGCTGGGCGCCTTTGCTACTGAGTGTCCTGGGGGGAGAGGAGACCTTATGGACAGGACACCTGGGAGGATCCTGAGGGGATGTGTCCCAGCTGAGGACAGAGATCTTACTATCTGTCTTGAGTCTGATAGGTTTCCATTGATTATATCTGGGATGTGTGGATGGGATGAGAGGCTGGGTTTGAAAGGGGAATCTCTCAGGAATTTACTAGATTGGGGGGTTCTCATTGTTTGAACAGCAACAGAAATAATTTATGGAGTGGGTGCTATGTGGGAGCATAGCTGTGGGAAGTTTGCATAGATCATTTCAATGCATTCTCACAAGAACCCCATAAGGATGTTAACCCCATTTTTTACAGGAAAAAAGTAAGACAAACATTCATTGCCTCACTCTAGATTGCAAAGGGTAGGGTAGACCCAGGATTCCTACCCACATCTCTCGGAATCCAAAACCTGGATTGCAGGTTTCGCAGCCAGGGGACGTCCTGCCTCTCCCTCTTGTAGGTCAGGGGGTGGGGTGGGGGCGGTGCTTTGGGTGTTCCACGCCTCGGGCTCCCTGGGGGCTGCCTTAAACTGGAGCCTTTAGAAGAAGGTGGTCCCCGTGAGACCTAGAGGAGTGAACCATGATTGGTGGGACAGCAGCAGTAGGGTGGATAGAGCTGGTGGGGGGCGCAGAGGGCAGGGGCCGGGAGTAAGATAGCTCTTGCCATCCATCCTTCTTCTCAGGTCTCCTCCTGCTGTCAGCCTAGAGATTTGCAGAATTCCCCAGACTGTCCATTTCTGAGTCTTTGCCAAAGGGGTGGCCAGGATTTCCCACAATGTATCTGGAGAAGACATGGAGATGGGGACCCGCTTCACGTGTGTTGCTCCCTCACGAGCCTTGCAAGGGCATGCAAGCAGCAGTGAAGACCTGACTTGTCTCTAGCTGCCCCAGTGCTGACTCCTCGGCCTCGAGGCCTTAAAGGACCTTCTTGTTCTGACTGTGTGATCTGTGGCTCTTTGGGTCAGGTCTAGAGCTGAGTCGTGGACAGTCAGTAGGCGACCAGCCAGAGGAGAGTCCCATGACACAGAGAGATTCCCAGGTGGCCAACAAGTTTCAGCTCAGGAAACAACCTTGTTACTCTGGTGCTGCCCCAACCTCAATCCAAAGGGAGCTTTTCTAATATGGGGAGAAATGGATGTGCACTATTGATATATGAGCTAAAAATAGCCCGTGTTCCAAAGTGTTTTTTAGTGTTTTGAAATGAAAACGTGTAGACAAAGCAAGCATTTAGAATGTGTGACTCATTAAGTTGCTGACTCCGAAAGCAGTGGAAATTCAAAGGGAATTTTTCTTGTCCTAATTTTCTCTCCCAACCCTGTTCTGAAAAGCTTATAAAAAGAATCTCCACATAAAGAGGACCCATAAACTCCTCCAGGATTTAAGGTCCTGCACAGTGAGAGGCAGAAGGAACTCCACCTTTATTGCCTGGTTACTAAGTAGGCCTCTCTAGCTAGACTGGAGCTGACCAGAGTCCTCCTGGCCTGCCCATCCCTCTCGGCCTGTCCCTCACGGGTGTACAGGAACACCCGCTATGGCCACTGTTCCTTCCTCCACCAGTGCTGGGCTCAGCTGGACCTCAGCAGTGGCCAGTTTGGCAGTCCTCACAGGATGTCTCACCACGGAGCACTGGCCCTGGGGGCTGCATCTTGGGGGCATGTGCACACTGTACGGTAGAGATGGTGCTTTTGCTGGGCAGCAGTGGGCGCCTGCCTCAGCTCACTGCGGGGGGGGGGGTCTCAGGCTCATGCTTGGGTTGAGCAGAAGGGTTTGGCCATAGTGATGTTTTTTTTTTGTTTTTTTTTTGTTTACAAAAGCATTTGAAATATGTCTTTGGGGAATCCCAGTACTTAAAGCAGGAAAGAAGACCCATTCTGGTTGGAGCAAGGTGTGTGTGCATGCTCATGCGTGGGAGGATGGGGAGGTCCTCCAGGACCCTGGAGAGGGGGCAGTGAGATGTTCCACCTGAAGGTGCTGTCGGGAGAGCTTCACGTCATGAGCTGTGTACATCTCACTTCCGATGTTCCCTGGTAGCTGTCCCCTGCCTTCCATCCGATCATCCTCGTGCTCCTTGAGTTCCCTCAGCAGCTGGTTTGGTCTCATATCTGCCCTGAGTGCTGGTGTCATATGAGGAAACTAACATGACGTGTGGATAACCAGGGAACAGTCTCTCCCCATGATACCTCAGCTTCGACTCCAGGGACTTTGTTTCCCATGGCCTCAGCCCTTTTCTTCCTCTAGAACACCCACCTCCAAGAGCTCACACTGCATTCTCCTTTCTTTGACAGCCTCTTCTATAGCTGTTTACCACTGCTCTTCCTATTTTAGGATGTGGAGCATCCCAGGAGAAAGTCCTACATGGATATGGGACATGGATAAGTGGCCCTTCAACCTCAGTGGGTCCTGTGCAGCTCAGAGGTTCTTCTAGTGGTCCAATCTCCCCGTTCTCCACATGGCTGTTTTCACCTGTACCCACCCCTCTAAAAACGGTGTCACTTCCACACCCACAAATAAAGCAAAGGCCCCAGGAAGAAACTTCTTCAACTTGCCTCCTGCCCCTCTGCCACCTTCCTGCATCTATGTTCAATTTTGCCCCTCCCTGACCATCACAGCAAAAGGGGGTCCCTTCACCAGTGCGGAGGACCACCCACATGTGCTCAGACATCTATTCCCTGCCACCCTCTGTTAAGGGGCCTTATTCCATCAATCATACCTCCTCTGTTATTCTTCATTCTCTTTCTCTTTCCCCTAATCTGAAACATTTGTTCTGAAGTCATCTTAAGGAAAAAAATGTTATTATAATTTTCCCCAAACTTCTTGAAAGCAATTGCCTGCACTTGTTCTGTTTCTCCACCTTTCATTTCCTCCATGCTTTACTCACTGTGATCAGCCTCTGTCTCCATCTGCCCACTAGCCATATTCTGGCTGGAACAAGGGATAGTGTTGGAGCGTTTGATGAAGCGATGCTGAGCAGTGGGCTAGCTCAAAATGAGTTAATCATTAAAATTCAACTGGTGCATTTACAAAATCTATCTATGTTTATGGGCTCTGCCTCTTTTCCAATAAGACCCAGAAATCTGTTGCCCATAGTTCCTTTCTCTCCAGGACCTTCGCTGACAGCCCAGCTAGGTCCCCAGGATCCCATTGGTATGGTGTCTGCGGCAGCTGTGCCACACCCACAAGCAGGCGTGGCTGACTTTTGTAAAGTCAGCTAAATCTTTTCCCTTTCCCTTTCCTTATCAGTTCCAGCCAGCCAATTGGAATTTCAAATGATCATAGCTAAGAAAATGTTTAGTCATTCTTTCCTTCTCCTGGAGATTCTCTGACCCTGTCTCTTGGAAATCCTCCTTTCACCCAGGACCTATATACTTCCTTGGGGGTTCTTCTAATGCAGTATGTTATGAATTGATCCTCTGAACATCAGTGTAAATGAATCTCTCTCTAAAAGTGCTCCATAGTCAGTAAAATTCACATGATGCTCCATACCATATCTACCTCTTGGAGAAGATCAATGCACATCACAATCTCAAGGATGCCCTATGGCAAAGAAAATGGTTTATCTTTGGTTCACTCAGCTTTTCCAAACACAGTTTAAGCCTTGAGCACTGGGTGTGAGAAAATGTGTGTGTGTAAAGAAGTGCAGAAACTACTTACTTGGTGTTTATTTCCTCTCCCTAAGACACAGACCTGGTTCTCAGATCAATGCAAATGATAAATAATTGATATACCCTGGGCCCAGTTCATACTTGTATTCATTCAAATGCCATTAATTGGTGTGCCAGACTCTGTGCTGGGGATAAAGAGATGAATAATCCCTTTCTGCATGCAATTTATAGGCTAAAGTGATGAATTAACACTAACCGTATAGTGTATGGTTTATGTGTTAGGATAAATTCATGCCCAGGTTTTGTCTAAGAGCATGACAAGGGACACACACACACACACCCAGAGGCAGCTGTACAGTTCTAGGGTACACCGTTCACTTACAGAACAAGAATACAATGTGAATGGCACCCTCTGAGGTTATGTAATATATGTGGAATAAACATATATCCATTCAACTATGCATACTTTGTTGGTTACTAACTAGGCCACATTGCTCTGCATGTTTTTTTTTTTTTCACTGAACTTTATACCAGCGTCTTTTTCTAGTATGTGATTTACTTAACCAGTCTCCTACTGATGGCTGCTCAGGTCGCTCTGCTTTTGCTCCCACAAGTGGTGCTGCAATGAGCATCTTTGTATGTTTATCCTTATGAATTTGCATAAGCATATCTAAATATAAATTTTCTAGAAGTGAAATTTCTGGGTCAAAAAGTGTACACACTTTTTCCTTTGCTAAATTTGCCAAATTGTTCTCCAGAATTACTGTACCAATTCACCTAGTGGGAGGGCTTCTGAGGACAGCCGACACTGGAGTAGAAGGGAGGAGGCAATGGAGGAAAAGAGCTTGAAGGTGATAATTAATGGAGCAGTGTCCCTTAGGAAGGGAAAGAGAGCATAGCATCAAGAACACAGTCTTCACAAAGAAAAAAATTCTATATGCACAGCCAAAGTGTGAATTCTGGACTGCACAGAGGAAATTACAAATGATCTTAGCTAAGAAATTTTTATCAGTCTTTCAACCTCCTGGAGATCATCTGACCCGATCTCTTGGAAGTTCTCCCTTCACCCAGGATCCATTACTTCTGGCATGATTATTATGATTCTTCTAATAAAACATGGCACAAATTGATGATTCACACTGATATTAATAAGAATTCATCTAAGAGCACTCCATGGTCAGTAATCCACCTGGTCCCTAGGAGCCTGATTTCTTGGGGGCTGCTTTGAACTCAGGGTTCCACATACCTGTCCTTCTGGCACTTGCCTGGGGGACATGGCAGTGCTTGCTCCACGGCATATTTGGCATCATCGGATAAAGAGGGTACACCTTCATGCAATGTTCATCTCTACTCATGATGGGTAATCTAAGACAGTATTGAGTAAAACAAAACTTGATATGTGATGGGACAGAATGCTGGTTTTTAAGACAAAAATGTTGGACTTTAAAGATGGTTTCTTGCTTTCAAGGTGCTCTTTGGAGCTCAGACCCAGTAATTCTCTATCATCAGAAGCCTTTTTATGGAAAAATTAAGAATCATTGGGACAGATCAAATCAATCTTGCCCACTCCTGGTGTTTGAATCAAATTTTGATTTTAGCATTGTTCCTATTGAGAAAGTGGGAAAGGGGGTGGGAGGCAATGGAGTCCATGCCCTAATGATACCGCCATTAGTAGAAGACTGTATAAAACAGCACTTTACCTCAAGTCACCCTTGCCAATCACAGAGTCCAGCGGGAACTGAGAGACACGGCAGCCCCTCAGGCCTATCCTCCCATGTGCTCCTCCTCCAGCCTCTACCGCCAGAGCCAAGTCCAGGTCTCCATGTGGCCATCACAGGAGTGTCTCCCACCTGGACCTTGTTCTTTTCCTAGTCTGGCTACTATTGCTTTGTAATAAACCACCCCAAACTCAATGGCATAAGTCAACAAATATCTTATGTTGTGGAGTCTCTGGGTCAGGATTTCAGTTGGGAGGGCTTATCTCTGCTCCATATCTGATGGCTCCATTAGAAGGACTCAGATGTCTGGAGGCTGGGCCATTGGTCCTGCCTCATAAATTTGGTGCCCAGCTGGGACTGAAGGGCCAGCTCAGCAGGGAGCATATGACTTCTCCATGTGGAATGTGCTGCTTGCAGCATGCCATCTGGTATCTATCATGAGCACTAGGGATGAGCCTTCCAAGAGGGCCAGCTGGGACTTGGCTGGCCTTTTATGACTTTGCCTTGTAAGTATAACTTCTGGCATATTTTAGTGGTCAAAACAGTCCAAATCCTTCTGGATTCCAAGGGTGGAGACATGGACAGTACATATCAGTGGGAGGAGGTTTAAAGAATTTGGGGACCATTTTGCAAAGCTACCACATTATTTCTTCATGAATCCTGGATCTTTCTGCCACCTGCTCCCAGCAATGCCTCTTTGCTGCTAGAGACCATGGAAGAACAGTATGCTTGGGGGAATGAAGATAAGGGCTTTCCCAGTGAGCTGAGAATCCTGGTGATAACTTTGGATATTACTGTATCAGAAAGGTGTTTGTTTCTTTAAGTTACCCTAACCCTGTGTGTGCCAGACTCCGGGAAGAGGAAGGACAAGGAGGAAAAACCCACATTGGCATATGTAGAAACTTCTACCATATGCACAGGACAGGTTTTGGGAAAAACGATAGATAACAAGGTGTGCTCCAGGGGTCAGTGTATCATGGAGGTGATTGACTCCCCACCCTAGGGGGCGCTAGTTACATAGCCCTTGGATAGGACTTAAGCGAAAGTAGACCTGGTTCCATTGGCCCACTGTTAAGTCAAATGGCTCCCTCATTCCGTTTCCAGGGTTATCTCTTTGTATTGTATTTGGGGGAAAAAGGAGGGCCTCACATCTGTTCCTGAGTCAGCCCACCTGCAGCTGATTCTTGCTGTCTGCTCCCATCTAGGGGCTGACCACCACGTCAGCCCCACTCAGCTTTGCTCCCTGTTCACACCTGCGACTCTTGGGGCCACTGTCTTCTTTCCTTGGGCAGCAGTTCCCAAGGCACAGCTCAGTGGCTCATGCTACTGCCAGAGTGTGGCTTCCTCTGCCGAATGCTCTTTCAATTCCCCACAACCCTCTAACCCCAGCTGATGGATATAAGTCACAGGTTTCACTGAAGGCCTGGGAACGCTCGGGGAATTTCAGTGTAGAAAAAAAATGACAGTATACAAAGATGCCTTCTTAAAGCCAGAAATAAATACAAATATTTTTAAGGCGGTTTTTCAGGCATAGATCCTTTTGGCAGTCTGGTGAAGCCTCTGTATTGTGTTTTCAAATGAGTACAATTGAATAATGGAGGTAACAACAAAGGAAATAAATTGTATTTCAGTACAGCATCAAAATATTAAGCAAATGTATGACATAATAATACATGTGCTTCTTGTTGATGCATTAAATAATATCTAGCAGCGGGTGTAACAACTATCTTAATTTTGAAGTATACTGTAGTGGTATAAGTGTAAACACTTTTAAAATAACTGTGATAACAGTAACCTGATGGAAAAAGGCAAAATTGCAGTACTGCTGTTCCACTGCACACTGTAGCTTGCATTCATAATGGAAGAAAGTGCTATATTCCGCTTAGAGGTTAGTGAAAATAAAGGCATATTTTTTCCCATCCAAATTCATGGACTCCTTGAATTCTCTTCTCAGGCTCTCAAGGGTTAGTCCCTCAGGACCCTATTTCTTAGATGTGCTTCCTGCCATGGGGGCAGCCCTGTCCTCTCATTTCTCACAGCCAGTGCTTCTTCCTTCAGGCCTTCCCAGGGCAAATGTCCCTCTTTCTTTAGGAAACCCGAACCCCTTCTATAAGACTCATCTCCCCCTGACTTCCTCTCCCACAGGATCTGTAGAACTCAATACACCCTGGCAGTAGGTAAATATTTTGATAAATGTTACACTACTGCATGTTAACATTAAGGCTGAGCCCAAGTCAAGAGACTTCTTACCCCAGGGCAGATGAGAGGTATTTGACTTTTTAGGGAGATACTAGGCTTTGAAGCCAAGCTCCCTGGGCAGAGAAACCTGCAAGATTACAGGCTCACACGGAAGTCTCAAGCCTTTGGATTCTTCTAGTGTAAGGAAGATAGCTCTGTGCACCTTTCAGGCTTCATGAGGAGGCTAGAGGCCAGAAGATGGAGAAGGAAAGGAAAATTCTCTATTTTTTGGTCAAACTTTGGAGGGAGAAGGATAAATTATAAAGAGGCAACTTGGGAGTTTCCACCCCCGTCTCTCTCAGCACCCAGGGGACTTGCTTTGGGAATTTGGGAGCCCACCAGACAGGGTCCCTTCCCAAAGATGTTGCCTCTGGTCTGTTAAGTGTGTAGAGTGTGGAACAAGGTAGCTCTCCCAAGCCTCGCTCAGTCCTTGTGGGACAAACATTGAATGAAGAGCAGGCTGGCCTGCCCTGGGGAAACACCACAGTGTCCCCAGAACAGAGCATGGGCATGGGCTGCTGGGCTAGACCTGGAGGGAAGATAAAGCAGACACCTAGGGAGTGCAGCTGCATAGAGCTGAGAGGAGGCTGCAGGAAGGGCAGATGCTGGACCCCTAAAATTGTTGCACAAACTAGAAGAAGGAACCCCAATTCAACAGTACTAAACTTCAGGCTTTGAAGCCAGCAGGGTGTCTATGATCACGTGACAAGACACATCAGCTGGGGAGACAAATGAGAGACTAAACATTTTTAAAAATAAACTATTTTGGGGAACATTTTTAGATTTACAGAAAAAGTAAGAAGAGAATACAGAGAGTTCTTATATACCCAACAGTGGGTTTCCTTTATTAGCATTTCACAAGAGTATGTTACAAGTAATGAATCAATATTTATACACTATTATTAACTAAGGTCCATTCTTTATTCAAATTTCCTTAGGTCTTATCTAACATCCTTTTCTGCTCTGGGATCTCACCCAGGCTATGACATCACACTTAGTTGTCACATCTCCCCAGGCTCCTCTTGGCTTTAACAGTTTTTCAGGCTTTTCTTGTTTTTGGCGACTTTGATGGCTTTGAGGAGTTTTGGCCAGGTATTTTGTAGAATGTCCCTCAACTGGGATTAATCTGGGATTAATCTCCCATGATTAGACTGGGGCTTGGGGGAGAAAGACCACAGAGGTGAAGTGTAATTTTCATCACATCATTTCAAGGGCACATATTATCAACAGGACTTATCACTACTGATGTTGAACTGGATCACCTGGCTGAGGTGTGCTTGCAGGACTTCCCACTGTAGAGTTACTAATTCTCCCCCTTTTTGTACTGCACTCTTTGGAAGGCAGTTGCTATGCACAAGACTACACTTGAGACATGAGGAGTAATGCTCCTTCTCCATGAGGGCTGAGTATCTACATAAATTATTTGGAATTCTGCACAATATATTTTGTCTTTATTAATTTATTCAATCATATTTATATGTGTATGGATGCATGGATATTTATTTTATATTTTCAGTAATAATCTAATACAACTTTGTTTTGTTGCTCTATGGTTTCAGCTTTGGCCATTGGGAGCTCTTGGCTCCTGTGATTTGAGCACTTACTTAGTTTCTAGCACTGTGAGATGATCCAAGCTCATTTGGTATTCTTCCTGCCCTGGTGTCCTGGCCTGGTTTCTTTCATTAGAGAAAGGTAGTGGAAACCAAGATCTGAGCTGTAGGTGTGCTTTTTGCTGCTGAGATATTGTTGCTTCTAGGCCCTCTCAGCTGACAGAGCAAGGAAATATATGTGTGTCTATGGGTGTGTTAACCTATGTATGTGCACATATCTATACATATTTCTGTATGTAACCATTTGTATCTATATTAAGCTAAGGATGGGTTTATTCTGATATCTTGACATCTCATCCATCCTGGTTCATTCTAGCTGCCTTCCCAGACTTATCTCCAACAGTGATAAAGCCAGCGCTTACCACCCACCATCCATTTACTTAACTGTTTAACTGCAGTGCACTACATGTATAGTAGCATCAGAAGTGCTAATACGTACCCTTACGGGAAACAACTTTATCAAACAAAATGCTCTATGTGCAGTTGCTTTGCCTTTACTTTTACAGCCACTCATTTCCAAAGTTACTCATTTCAGCCCTGCCCCTGCCCTCCTCCAGTGAGGTTCTTTCATACATTTGTGATAGAGATTGATGTCCCACATTCTGCATTCTATCCCAAGATTCTCGTGACTTTCTGAACGATTTTTCTAATTTTATTATCATTAATCTACATACATGCAGAACATTATGTTTACTAGGCTCCCCCCTTCACCAAGTACCCACCACAATCCCCATTACACTGTCCATCAGCATAGTAAGACACTGTAGAATCACTACTTGTCTTCTCTGTGTTGTACAACCCTCCCCATGAACCCCCCATATTGTACATACTAATCTTTCTTTTTCCCTGCCCTTATCCCTCCCTTCCCACCCATCCTCCCCAGTCCCTTTGCCTTTGGTTACTGTTAGTCCATTATTGGGATCTGTGATTCTGCTGCTGTTTTGTTCCTTCAGTTTTTCTTTTTTCTTATTCTCCACATAAGAGTGAGATCATTGGGTACTTGGCTTATTTCACTGAGCATAATACCCTCTAGCTCCATCCAAGCTGTTGCAAATGGTAGGACTGTCTTCTTCTTATGGCTGAATAATATTCCATTGTGTAGATGTACCACATCTTCTTTATCCATTCATCTACTGATGGACACTTAGGTTGCTTCCAATTCTTGGCTATTGTAAATAGCGCTGCAATAAACATAGGGGTGCATCTGTCTTTTTCAAACTGGGCTGCTGCATTCCTAGGGTAAATTCCTAGAAGTGGAATTCCTGGGTCAAATGGTATTTCTGTTTTGAGCATTTTGAGGAATCTCCATACTGCTTTCCACAATGGTTGAACTAATTTACATTCCCACCAGCAGTGTAGGAGGGTTCCCCTTTTTCTGCAACCTCACCAACATTTGTTGTTATTTGTCTTTTGGATGGTGGCAATCCTTACTGGTGTGAGGTGATATCTCACTGTGGTTTTAATTTGCATTTCTCTGATGACTAGCAATGTGGAGCACCTTTTCATGTCTCTGTTGGTCATCTGAATTTCTTTGGAGAACTGTCTATTCAGCTCCTCTGCCCATTTTTTTTTTTGAGAGGGCATCTCTCATATTTATTGATCAAATGGTTGTTAACAACAGTAAAATTCTGTATAGGGGACTCAATGCACAGTCATTAATCAACCCCAAGCCTATATCTCATCAGTCTCCAATCTTCTGAAGCATAACAAACAAGTTCTTACATGGTGAACAAGTTCTTACATAGTGACTAAGTTCTTACATGGTGAACAGTGCAAGGGCAGTCATATCACAGAAACTTTCGGTTTTGGTCACGCATCATGAACTATAAACAATCAAGTCAGATATGATTATTCATTTGATTTTTATACATGATTTATATGTGAATCCCACATTTCTCCCTTATTAGTATTATTATTATTATTTTTAAATAAAATGCTGAAGTGGTAGGTAGATACAAGCTAAAGGTAGAAAACATAATTTAGTGCTGTAAGAGGGCAAATGTAGATGATCAGGTCTGTGCCTATGGACTAAGTATTAATCCAAGCTAGCCAAGGGCAACAAAACATCCACGGATGCAGAAGATTTCTCTCAAAACAGGGGGGTGAGGTTCTAAGCCTCCCCTCTTTTGGTCCCCGATTTCTCTCCTGATGGCCCCCGTGCAACTGTGCCTGTCTTAGGTTGTTCCTCCCTTGAGGAATCTTACCCGTCTCTGGCTAACCAGTCATCTTCTGGGGCCATACAGGGAAATGTAAAGTTGGTAAGTGAGAGAGAAGCAATATTCTTTGAAAAGGTTAGCTTTTTACTTCTTTGCAGATTTATGCCCTGTGGCTTCTATGCCCAGCATTTGTCTTGAGGTATCTTTTCCACTTAGAAGAATTATGATACTCAGTAATTTTCGATATGAGGCACTAATTCTACTAAAGGGTTGTAATTAGGAAGGAAGAAGAAAAGCTATAGAAGTAGCAGATGGAAGAAAACATGCGAAGATTGATTATTTCTTTGACATATCTTCTTGTAGAGTAACATAAGCATGTATAGGTTTTAAACTACTAATTAAATTGTGCACATACATTAACATAATAGGAATATGGCTACATAACAAAAGCAGACCTACAATTACCAGCCATATCCAGTGAAACCAAGAAAACCAGTTAGGTACCCTAGGCATTTGTGAAAATTTACCGAAGATATGATGGATATTGTCTAACTGAATCTTAATAGTTTGAGAAAAATCAGACAAATTAAAACAACACATTCCTGGGAAATTTTCACATCCCATGTGTTCTTTTAACAGTAGATAGTCCATAGTCGCATGATTTTGGAGCATTGCAACTTGTACTTCTCCTAATTCTTGGTTGAGTTCAGACAGTAAAGATCCAGTCAAGTCTGTTGTTTTACTGTATGCACAGGCCAGCTTAGATATCTCCTTCTTCATTCCAATGACAAGTCCAGGAACCGGTGGGATGACTGCAGCTACAACTGCAGCAGCGCCAGGATCTTTGTTGAAGTTTTTTGATGTTCATCTTCTAGAATGACTCTTCCAGAGGATGTTGATGTTGGAAGTTCTTCTTCATATTGTATCTTTATTCGTTTTCTGTGTCGCCAATTAGGCTTTGATCCTCTATATAAACACAAACAAACCCTTTGCCCACACTTTGATATGACCTTTATACCACTGTGAAGAACATATTGGAGATCACCACACAGGATCTGCTTTTTTTTTCTTTTTTTAAGAGAAAGGAATATTATCAGAAATATGTACTTCCATAGCTGATCATCTGACACCCTTTGAAAGATCTAAATTAAGGATATATAAAGCATGCATTAATCATTGATTTGCAGTTAGTTTTATCCTATCAGGGAGTAATCACCCTTTTCTCTCTCTCTCTCTTTTTTTGTTATCATTAATGTACAATTACATGAAGAATATTATGTTTACTAGGCTCTCCCCTATACCAAGTCCCCCCCACAAGCCCCATTACAGTCACTGTCCATCAGCATAGCAAAATGTTGTAGAGTCACTACTTGTCTTCTCTGTGTTGCACAGCCCTCCCCTTTCTCCCACCCCCAACATTATGCATGCTAATCATAATACCCCCTTTTTTCTCCCCCCCCTCCTTATTCCTCCCTACACACCCATCCTCCCTAGTCCCTTTCCCTTTGGTACCTGTTAGACCATTCTTGGGTTCTATGAGTCTGCTGCTGTTTTGTTCCTTCAGTTTTTCCTTTATTCTTATACTCCACAGATGAGTGAAATCATTTGGTATTTCTATTTCTCCACTTGGCTTATTTCACTGAGCATAATACCCTCCAGCTCCATCCATGTTGCTGCAAATGGTAGGATTTGTTTTCTTCTTATGGCTGAATAATGTTCCATTGTATATATGTACCACATCTTCTTTATACATTCATCTACTGTTGGACACTTAGGTTGCCTCCAATTCTTGGCTATTGTAAATAGTGCTGCAATAAACATAGGGGTGCAACTGTCTTTTTCAAACTGGAGTGCTGCATTCTTAGGTTAAATTCCTAGAGGTGGAATTCCTGGGTCAAATGGTAAGTCTATTTTCAGCATTTTGAGGAACCTCCATACTGCTTTCCACAATGGTTGAACTAATTTACATTCCCACCAGCAGTGTAGGAGGGTACCCCTTTCTCCACAACCTCACTAACATTTGTTGTTGTTTGTCTTTTGGATGGCAGCCATCTTTACTGGTGTGAGTTGATACCTCACTGTGGTTTTAATTTTCATTTCTCTGATAATTAGCGATGTGGAGCATCTTTTCATTTGTCTGTTGGCCATCTGAATTTATTCTCTGGAGAACTGTCTGTTCAGTTCCCCTGCCCATTTTTAATTGGATTATTTGTTTTTTGTTTGTTGAGGTGTGTGAGCTCATTATTTATTTTGGATGTCAAGCCTTTATCGGATCTGTCATTTACAAATATATTCTCCCATACTGTAGGGTACCTTTTTGTTCTATTGATGGTATCTTTTGCTGTACAGAAGCTTTTCTGCTTAATATAGTCCCACTTGTTCATTTTTGCTTTTGTTTTCCTTGCCCGGGGAGATATGTTCAAGAAGAGGTCACTCATGTTTATGTCTAAGAGATTTTTGCCTATGTCTTTTTCTAAGAGTTTTATGGTTTCATGACTTACATTCAGGTCTTTGATCCATTTCGAATGTACTTTTGTGTATGGGGTTAGACAGTGGTCCAGTTTCATTCTCTTACATGTAGCTGTCCAGTTTTGCCAGCACCAGCTGTTGAAGAGGCTATCATTTCCCCATTGTATGTCCGTGGCTCCTTTATCAAATATTAATTAACCATATATGTTTGGGTTAATGTCTGGAGTCTCTAATTTGTTGTCTTGATTACTATGGCTTTGTAGTAGAGCTTGAAGTTGGGGAGTGAGATCCCCCCACTTTGTTCTTCTTCTTAGGATTGCTTTGGCTATTCGGGGTCATTGGTGATTCCACATGAATTTTAGAACTATTTGTTCCAGTTCGTTGAAGAATGTTGCTGGTAATTTGATACAGATTGCATCAAATCTGTATACTGCTTTGGGCAGGATGGCCATTTTGACGATAATAATTCTTCCTAGCCAAGAGCATGGGATGAGTTTCCATTTGTTAGTGTCCTCTTTAATTTCTTTTAAGAGTGTCTTGTAGATTTGAGGGTATAGATCTTTCACTTCTTTGGTTAGGTTTATTCCTAGGTATTTTATTCATTTTGATGCAATTGTGAATGGAGTTCTTTTCCTGATTTCTCTTTGTATTGGTTCATTGTTAGTGTATAGGAAAGCCACAGATTTCTGAGTGTTAATTTTGTATCCTGCAACTTTGCTGTATTCCAATATAACTTCTAGTAGTTTTGCAGTGGAGTCTTTAGGGTTTTTTTTATGTACAATATCATGTCATCTGCAAATAGTGACAGTTTAACTTCTTCTTCACCAATCTGGATTCCTTGTATTTCTTTGTTTTTTCTAATTGCCGTGGCTAGGACCTCCAGTACTATGTTAAATAACAGTGGGGAGAGTGGGCATCCCTGTCTTGTTCCCGATCTCAAAGGAAAGGCTTTCAGCTTCTTGCTGTTCAGTATCATGTTGGCTTTGGGTTTATCATATATGGCCTTTATTATGTTGAGGTACTTGCCCTCTATACCCATTTTGCTGAGAGTTTTTATCATGAATGGATGTTGAATTTTGTCAAATGCTTTTTCAGCATCTATGGAGATGATCAAGTGGTTTTTCTCCTTCTTTTTGTTGATGTGGTGGATGATGGTGATGAATTTTCGAATGTTTTACCATCCTTGCATCACTGGGATGAATCCCACTTGGTCATGGTGTATGATCCTTTTGATATATTTTTGAATTCGGTTTGCTCATATTTTATTGAGTATTTTAGCATCTATGTTCATCAGGGATATTGGTCTGTAATTTTCTTTCTTGGTAGGGTCTTTGCCTGGTTTTGGTATTAGGGTGATGTTGGCTTCATAGAATGAGTTTGGGAGTATTCTCTCCTCTTCTATTTTTTGGAAAACTTTAAGGAGAAAAGGTATTATGTCTTCTCTGTATGTCTGATAAAATTCTGAGGTAAATCCGTCTGGCCCAGGGGTTTTGTTCTTGGGTAGTTTTTTGATTACCGTTTCAATTTCTTTGCTGGTAATCAGTTTGTTTAACTTTCGTGCTTCTTCCTTGGTCAGTCTTGGAAGGTTGTATTTTTCTAGGAAGTTGTCCATTTCTTCTAGGTTTTCCAGCTTGTTAGCATATAGGTTTTCGTAGTAGTCTTAAATAATTCTTTGTATTTCTGTGGAGTCTGTCGTGATTTTCCCATTCTCTTTGCTGAATCTGTTGATGTGTATTGATTCTCTTTTTCTCTTAATAAGTCTGGCTTGAGGCTTATCTATTTTGTTTATTTTCTCAAAGAACCAGCTCTTGGTTTCATTGATTTATTCTATTGTTTTATTATTCTCAATTTTGTATATTTCTTCTCTAATCTTTATTATGTCCCTGTTTCTGTTGACTTTTGGCCTCATTTGTTCTTCTTTTTCCAGTTTCGATAATTGGGATGTTAGACTATTCATTTGGGATTGTTTCTTCCTTCTTGAAGTGTGCCTGGATTGCTATATACTTTCCTCTTAAGACTGCTTTAGCTGCATCGCACAGAAGATGAGGCTTTGTGTTGTTGTTGTCATTTGTTTCCATATATTCCTTGATCTCTATTTTAATTTGTTTGTCTATCCGTTGATTATTTAGGAGCATGTTGTTAAGCTTCCATGTGTTTGTGAGCCTTTTTGTTTTCTTTGTAGAATTTATTTCTAGTTTTATACCTTTGTGGTCTGAAAAGTTGGTTGGTAGAATTTCAATCTTTTTGAATTTACTGAGGCTCTTTTTGTGAGCTAGTATGTAGTCTGTTCTGGAGAATGTTCCATGTGTCCTTGAGAAGAATGTGTATCCTGTTTCTTTTGGATGTAGAGTTCTATAGATGTCTATTAGGTCCGTCTGTCCTAGTGTGTTTTTCAGTGCCTCCGTGTCCTTACTTATTTTCTGCCCAGTGGATCTATCCTTTGGGGTGAGTGGTGTGTTGAAGTCTCCTAAAATGAATGCACTGCATTCTATTTCCTCTTTTAGTTCTGTTAGTATTTGTTTCACATATGCTGTTGCTCCTGTGTTGGGTGGGTACATGTATATTTATAATGGTTATATCCTCTTGTTGGACTGAGCCCTTTCCTTTATCATTAAGTAATGTCCTTCTTTATCTCTTGTTTATTTCTTTGTTTTGAAGTCTATTTTGTCTGATACTAGTACTGCAACCCCTGCTTTCTCCTCTCTGTTGTTTGCCTGAAATATGTTTTTCCATCCCTTGACTTTTAGTCTGTGCATGTCTTTGGGTTGAGGTGAGTTTCACATAAGCAGCATATAGATGAGTCTTGCTTTTTTATCTACTCTGTTACTCTGTGGCTTTTGACTGGTGCATTCAGTCCATTTACATTCTGGGTGATTATTGAAAGATATGTACTTATTGCCATTGCAGTCTTTAGATTCATGGTTACCAAAGGTTCAAGGTTAGCTTCTTTAGTATCTTACTGCCCAACTTAACTCGCTTATTGAACTCTTACATACACTGTCTGGAGATTCTTTTCTTCTCTCCCTTTTTATTCCTCCTCCTCCATTCTTTATATGTTGGTTGTTTTATTCTGTGCTCTTTCGTGTTTCCTTTAACTTCTTTTAGTGGGTCGTTGATTTTATTTTTTGCCTTTTGTTAGTATTTGGTTGTTCTGCTTTCTTTGCTGTGATTTTATTTTCTCTGGTTACATCTGTTTAGTCTTAGGAGTGCTCCCGTCTAGAACAGTCCCTCCAAAATACACTGTAGAGGTGGTTTGTGGGAAGCAAATTCCTTCAACTTTTGCTTGTCTGGGAATTGTTTAATCCCTCCTTCATATTTAAATGATAATCGTGCTGGATACAGTATCCTTGGTTCAAGGCCCTTCTCTTTCATTGCATTAAATATGTCATCCCATTCTCTTCTGGCCTGGCAGGTTTCTGTTGAGAAGTCCAATGATAGCCTGATGGGTTTTCTTTTATAGGTGACCTTTTTCTCTCTAGCTGCCTTTAAAACTCTTTCCTTGTCCTTGATCCTTGCCATTTTAATTATTATTGTCTATTTATTATTATTATTAATAAATAATAGTGTCTTGGTGTTGTCCTCCTTGGGTCCTTTCTGTTGGGAGTTCTGTGTATTTCCGTGGTCTGTTCGAATATTTCCTCCCCCAGTTTGGGGAAGTTTTCAGCAATTATTTCTTCAAAGACACTTTCTATCCCTTTTTCTGTCTCTTCTTCTTCTGCTACCCAAATAATACAGATATTGTTCCTTTTGGATTGGTCACACAGTTCTCTTAATATTGTTTCATTCCTGGAGAACCTTTTATCTCTCTCTGTGTCAGCTTCTATGTGTTCCTGTTCTCTAGTTTCTATTCTATCAATGGCCTCTTGCATCTAATCCATTCTGCTTATAAATCCTTTCAGAGTTTGTTTCACTTCTGTAATCTCCTTCCTGGCATCTGTAATCTCCCTCTGGACTTCATCATTGAGCTCTTGTATATTTCTCTACATCTCCATCAGCATGTTTATGATTTTTATTTTGAATTCTTTTTCAGGAAGGCTGGTTAGGTCTGTCTCCTTCTCTGGTGTTGACTCTGTGATCTTGGTCTGCCTGTAATTTTGCCTTTTCATGGTGATAGAGATAGTTTGCAGAGCAGGGATGAGTGATGGCTGGAAGAACTTCCCTTCTTATTGGTTTGTGGCCTTCCTCTCCTGGGAGAACAGCGTACCTCTAGTGGCTTGTGCTGGGCATCTGCACGTAGAAAGTGCTTCTGATTCCTGCCCAGCTGCTATGGAGTTCATCTCTGCTGTTGCTGTGGGCGTGGCCTGCCTCGGGCTGCTGCTCCGATATGGTGGAGCCACGTTGGAGGGGGAATGGCCGGGAGGCTATTTATCTCCATGAGGGGCCTCCATGCTCCCTGCTGCCCAGGGGATTAGAGTCCCCAGAAATCCTCAGATTCCCTGCTGCTGGACTAAGTATCCCAGGACGTTTCTGTCTGGCCGTGTGGTCCCTGTCCCTTTAAGACTTCCAAAAAGCACTCGCTTTTCTTTGTCCTGGGTGGAACGTCTGCAGGAACCCGCTCACAGGTCTTACTATCCTGTTTCCCTAGTTTCCAGCACCTCACGCATGCATTGTGTCTGTGCTCTGGTGCAGATGGCTGGGGCTGGGCATTTAGCAGTCCTGGGCTCCCTCTCTCTCCCCACTCCAACTCCTCTTCTCCCGCCAGGAGCTGGGGTGTGTGGCGCTTGGGTCCCGCCAGGCCGGGGCTTGTATCTTACCCCTTTCATGAGGCGCTGGGTTCTCACAGGTGTGGATGTGGTCTGGCTGTTGTCCTGTGTCTTCTGGTCTCTCTTTTAGGAAGAGTTTTCTTTGTTGTTTTTTCAAAAATATATGTGGTTTTGGAAAGAGATTTCCACTGCTCTACTCATTCTGCCATTTTCTATACTAGCCTCCTCTGCCCATTTTTTAATTGGGTTATTTGCTTTTTGTTTGTTGAGGTGCATGAGCTCTTTATATATTTTGGATGTCAACCCTTTATTGGATCTGTCATTTGTGAATATATTCTCCCATACTGTAGGGTAACTTTTTGTTCTATTGATGGTGTCCTTTGCTGTGCAGAAGCTTTTCAGCTTGATATAGTCCCATTTGTTCATTTTTGCTTTTGTTTCCCTTGCCCAGGGAGATATTTTCATGAAGAAGTCACCCATGTTTATGTCCAAGAGATTTTTGCCTATGTCTTTTTCTAAGAGTTTTATGGTTTCATGACTTACAGTCAGGTCTTTGATCCATTTCGAATTTACTTTTGTGTATGGGGATAGACAGTGATCCAGTTTCATTCTCTTACATGTTGTTGTCTGGTTTTGACAGCACTGTCTGTTGAAGAGGCTGTCATTTCCCCCATTGTATGTCCATGGCTCCTTTATCATATATTAATTGACCATAGATGCTTGGGTTAATGTCTGGAGTCTCTATTCTGTTCCACTGGTCTGTGGGTCTGTTCTTGTGCCAGTACCAAATTGTCTTGGTTACTGTGGCTTTGTAGTAGAGCTTGAAGTTGGGGAGTGGGATCCCCTCCCCCACTTTATTCTTCCTTCTAAGGATTGCTTTGGCTATTCAGGGTCTTTGTTGTTTCCATATGAATTTTAGAACTATTTGTTCCAATTCATTGAATGTTGTTGGTAATTTGATAGGGATTGCATAAAATCTGTATATTGCTTTGGGCAGGATGGCCATTTGGATGATATTAACTCTTCCTAACCAGGAGCATGGGATGAGTTCCCATTTCTTAGTGACCTCTTTAATTTCTCTTATGAGGGTCTTATAGTTTCAGGGTATAGGTCTTTCACTTCTTGGTTAGGTTTATTCCTAGGAATTTTATTCTTTTTGATGCAATGGTGAATGGAATTGTTTTCCTGATTTCTCTTTCTATTAGTTCATTGTTAGTGTACAGTAAAGCCAAAGATTTCTGTGAATTAATTTTGTATCCTGCAACTTTGCTGAATTCTGATATTAGCTGTAGTAGTTTTGGAGTGGAGTCTTTAGGGTTTTTATGTACAATTTCATGTCATGTGCAAATAGTGACAGTTTAACCTCTTCTTTACCAATCTGGATTACTTGTATTTCTTTGTTTTGTCTAATTGCCTTGGCTAGGACCTCCAGTCCTATGTTGAATAACAGTGGGGAGATTGGGCATCCCTGTCTTGTTCCCAATCTCAGAGGAAAAGCTTTCAGCTTCTCTCTGTTTAGTATGATATTGGCTGTGGGTTTATCATATGTGGCCTTTATTATGTTGAGGTACTTGCCCTCTATGCCCATTGTGTTGAGAGTTTTTATCATGAATGGATGTTGAATTTTGTCAAATGCTTTTTCAGCATCTATGGAGATGATCAAGTGGTTTTTCTCCTTCTTTTTGTTGATGTGGTGGATGATGTTGATGGATTTTCAAATGTTGTACCATCCTTGCATCTCTGGGATGAATCCCACTTGGTCATGGTGTATGATCATCTTTATGTATTTTTGAATTCGGTTTGCTAATATTATGTTGAGCATTTTCGCATCTACATTCATCAGGGATATTGGTCTGTAATTTTCTTTTTTGGTGGGGTCTTTGCCTGGTTTTGGTATTAGGATGATGTTGGTTTCATAGAATGAGTTTGGGAGTATTCCCTCCTCTTGTATTTTTTTGGAAAACTTTAAGGAGAATTGGTATTATATATTCTCTGTATGTGTGATAAAATTCCGAGGTAAAGCCATCTGTTCCAGGGGTTTTGTTCTTGGGTTGTCTTTTGATTACTGATTCAATTACTTTTCTGGTAATTGGTTTGTTTAGGTTTTCTGTGTCTTTCTGGGTCAGTTTTGGAAGGTTGTGTTTTTCTAGGAACATGTCCATTTCTTGTAGGTTTCCCAGCTTGTTAGCATATAGATTTTCATAGAATTCTCTAATAATTATTTGTATTTCTGTGGGGTCCTTCATGATTTTTCCTTTCTCATTTCTGATTCTGTTGATGTGTGTTGATGCTCTTTTTCTGTTAGTAAGTCTGGCTAGAGACTTATCTATTTTGTTTATTTTCTCAAAGAACCAGCTCTTGGTTTCATTGATTTTTCCTATTGTATTATTCTTCTCAATTTTATTTATTTCTTCTCTGATCTTTATTATGTCCCTCCTTCTGCTGAGTTTAGGCCTCATTTGTTCTTCTTTTTCCAATTTTGATCATTGTGACGTTAGACTATTCATTTGGGATTGTTCTTCCTTCTTTAAGTATGCCTGAATTGCTATATACTTTCCTCTTAATACTGCTTTCACTGCATCCCACAGAAGTTGGGGCTTTGTTTTGCTGTTGTCATTTATTTCCATATATTGCTTGATCTCTATTCTGATTTGGTTGTTGATCAATTAATTCTTTAGGAGCATGTTGTTGAGCCTCCATGTTTTTGTAGGCCTTTTTACTTTCTTTGTAGAATTTATTTCTAGTTTTATACCTTTGTGGTCTGAAAAGTTGGTTGGTAGAATTTCAATCTTTTTGAATTTACTGAGGTTGTTTTTGTGGTCCAGTATGTGGTCTATTCTGGAGAATGTCCCATGTGCACTTGAGAAGAATGTGTATCTTGTTGCTTTTGGATGCAGAGTTCTACAGATGTCCATTAGGTCCATCTGTTCTATTGTGTTGTTCTGTGCCTCTGTCTCCCTACTTATTTTCTGTCTGGTGGATCTATCCTTTGCAATGAGTGGTGTGTTGAAGTCTCCTAAATTGAGTGCACTGCATTCTATTTCCTCCTTTAATTCTGTTAGTATTTGTTTCACATATTCTGGTGCTCCTGTGTTGGGTGCTTATATATTTATAATGCTTATATCCTCTTTTTGGACTGAGCCCTTTATCATTAGGTAATGTCCTTTTTGTTCTCTTTTTACTTTCTTTGTTTTGAAGTCTTTTTTGTCTGATACTAGTACTGCAACACCTGCTTTTTTCTCCCTGTTGTTTGCATGAAATATCTTTTTCCATCCCTTGACTTTTAGTCTGTGCATGTCTTTGGGTTTGAGGTGAGTCTCTTGTAAGCACCATATAGATGGGTCTTGCTTTTTTATCCATTCTGTTACTCTGTTTCTTTTGATTGGTGCATTCAGTCCATTTACATTCTGGGTGATTATTGAAAGATATGTACTTATTGCCATTGCAGTCTTTAGATTCTTGGTTACCAAAGGTTCAAGGTTAGCTTCTTTACTATCTTTCAGTCTAACTTAACTCACTTATTGAGCTATTATAAACACTGTCTAATGATTGTTTATTTTCCTCCCTTTTTATTCCTCCTCCTCCATTCTTTATATGTTGGGTGTTTTATTCTGTGCTCTTTTGTGTTTCTTTTGACTGCTTTTGTGAGTAATTAATTTTATTTTTTGCCTTTCTTTAGTATTTGGTTGTTCTGCTTTCTTTGCTGTGATTTTATTTTCTCTGGTGACATCTATTTAGCCTTAGGAGTGCTCCCATCTAGAGCAGTCCCTCTAAAACACCCTGTAGAGATGTTTTGTGGGAGGCAAATTCCCTCACCTTTTGCTTGTCTGGAATTTTTTAATCCCTCTTTCATATTTAAATGATAATCGTGCTGGATACAGGATACAGTGTTCTTGGTTCAAGGTCCCTCTTTTTCATTGCATTAAATATATCATACCATTCTCTTCTGGTCTGTAATGTTTCTGGTGACAAGTACGGTGATAGTTTGGTGGGTTTTCCTTTGTAGGTGACCTTTTTCATCTCTCTAGATGCCTTTAATACTCTGTCCTTGTCCTTGATCTTTGTCATTTTAATTATTATGTGTCTTGGTGTTGTTCTCCTTGGGTCCCTTCTGTTGGGGGTTCTTTGCACTTCTGTGGTCTGATCAATTATTTCTTTCCCCAGTTTTGGGAAGTTTTCAGCAATTATTTCTTCAAAGACACTTTCTATCCATTTTTCTGTCTCTTCTTCTGGTACCCTTATTATGCAGCTATTGTTCCTTTTGGATTGGTCACACAGTTTTCTTAATATTGTTTCATTCCTGGAGATCCTTTTATCTCTCTCTGCATCAGCTTCTATGCATTTCTGTTCTCTGGTTTCTAATCCATCAATGGCCTCTTGCATCTCATCCATTCTGCTTTTAAATCCTTTCAGAGTTTGTTTTATTTCTGTTTTCTCCCTCTTTAGCTCTTGCATATTTCTCTGCAAGTCCATCAGCATGGTTATGACCTTAATTTTAATTTCTTTTTCAGGAAGATTGGTTAGGTCTATCTCCCCTGATTTCTTTTCAGGGGAGACTGTCTGGGCTAATCTGGTCTGTATCAAATTCTTCTGCCTTTTCATGTCGATAGAGATAGTCTTTGGTAGTTGGCACGTGTTAGCTGGGAGAATTTCCCTTCTTACTAGGTTGTGGCCTTCCTCTCCTGGGAGAATGGTGACCTCTAGCAGCTTGTGCTGGGAAGTTGCATGCAGATGGGGTTTTTGGTACTTGCCCGGCCACTGTGAAGGAAGCTCCACCCAGTTGCTATGGGCATGGCTGCTCTCAGGCTGCTACTGTGCTATGGTGGCATCATGTTGGAGCAGGAATGGGCGGGAGGCTGTTTATCACCATGAAGGACCTTAGAGCTGTGCTGCCGCCCAGGCGTTAGGGCCCCCAGGGTTCCTTGGGTTCCCAGCTGCTGATCTGATTGTGCCAGGACACCATGGTCCATGTGTGGGGTCCTTGTCCATTTAAGACTTTCAAAAAGCACTCGCTTTTCTTTGTCCCAGGGGTGCTGGCTGCGGGGACCTGCTTGCAGATTTTACTGTCCCCTTTCCCTAGTATCCAGCACCCCACGCACTGTGTGTCTGCGCTTCGGTGCAGATGGCTAGGGCTGGGCATTTAGCAGTCCTGGGCTCCCTCTCCCTCCCTTCTCTGACTCCTCTCCTCCTGCCAGGGAGTTGGGGTGAGGGGTGCTTTGTTCCCACCGGGCTGCAGATTGTATCTTACCCCCTTAGTGAGGCACTGGGTTCTTGCAGGTGTAGATGTAGTCTGGCTATTGTCCTGTATCTTCTGGTCTCTCTTTTCAGAATAGTTATATTTGTTGTATTTTCAAAAGTATATATGTTTTTGGGAGGAGATTTGTGCTGCTCTACTCATGCCACCATCTTGGCTCCTCCTTCCCCTAAATGATTTTTTAAATTCACATACATTAATGTTCACTCTTTGTGCTGAAGTTCAGTGTATCTTGACAAATGCATATTGTCATGTGTCCACTATTACAGTACCGTGTGGAATAGTTTTGCTGCCTGAAGAGACACCCTATGCTTCATCTCTTCACCTTCTTCCTATATTCCTGAACTCCTGGAAACTGCTTGTCTTTTGATGTCTCTATAGTTTTGCCTTTTCTGTAATGACATATAATTAGAACCTTACAGCATGTAGTCTTACCAGATTGGCTCTTTTAATTACATACATCCATTTAAGATCTATCTATGTCTTTTTGTGGCTTGGTACCTCATTTCTTTTTTTAATGAATAATATTCCACTTTATAGATACACCATAATTTGCTTATCTATTCACCTATTGAAGGACATCTTTGTTGCATCCAGTTTCTGGTGATTATGAATAAAACTGCTCTAAATCTATATATTTTTAAGTTTTAAAAAAAAATTTGAGAACACAGAAACATTCTCCCTAACCCTTTCTTTTTTATTTTGGTGTCATTAATCTACAATTACTTGAAGAACATTATGTTTACTAGGCTACCCCCTTCACCAAGTTCCCCCCCCCACAAACCCCATTACAGTCACTGTTCAGCAGCGTAGTAAGAGGCTGCAGAATCCCTACTCATCTTCTCTTTGTTGCACAGCCCTCCCGTGCCCCACCCCACTACACATGCTAATTGTAATGCCCCCTTTCTTTTTCCCTGCCCTTATCCCTCCCTTCCCACCCATCCTCCTCAGTCCCTTTCCCTTTGATAACTGTTAGTCCATTCTTGGGTTCTGTGATTCTGCTGCTGTTTTGTTCCTTCAGTTTTTCTTTGTTCTTATACTCCACATATGAATGAAATCATTTGGTACTTGTCTTTCTCCACCTGGCTTATTTCACTGAGCATAATACCCTCTACTCCATCCATGCTCTTGCAAATGGTAAGATTTGTCTTTTTCTTCTGACTGAATAATATTCCATTGTGTATATATACCACATCTTCTTTATCCATTCATCGACTAATGGACACTTAGGTTGCTTCCATTTCTTGGCTATTGTAAATAGTGCTGCAATAAACATTGGGGTGCATCTGTCTTTTTCAAACTGGGCTGCTGCATTCCTAGAGTAAATTCCTAGAAATGGGATTCCTGGGTCAAATGGTATTTCTGTTTTGAGCATTTTGAGGAATATCCGTACTGCTTTCCACAATGGTTAAACTAATTTACATTCCCACCAGCAGTGTAGGAGGGTTCCCCTTTCTCTGCAACCTCACCAATGTTTGTTGTTGTTTGTCTTTTGGACAGTGGCGATCCTTACTGGTGTGAGGTGATATCTCATTGTGGTTTTAATTTGCATTTCTCTGATGATTAGTGATGTGGAGCATCTTTTCATGTGCCTGTTGGCCATCTGAATTTCTTCTTTGGAGAACTGTCTATTCAGCTCCTCTGCCCATTTTTTAATTGGATTATTTGCTTTTTGTTTGTTGAGCTGTGTGAGCTCTTTATATATTTTGGATGTCAGCCCTTTATCGGATCTGTCATTTTTGAATATATTCTCCCATACTGTAGGGTACCTTTTTGTTCTTTTGATGGTGTTCTTTGCTGTGCAGAAGCTTTTCAGCTTGATATAGTCCCACTTGTTCATTTTTGCTTTTGTTTCCCTTGCCCAGGGAGGTATGTTCATGAAGAAGTCGCTCATGTTTATATCTAAGATATTTTTGCCTATGTTTTTAAATCTATATATTTTTACACTTACGTATGTATATATGAAGGATATGTATAAGCAAACATAATGCTATAAATGTGCATTCAAATTTTTGTGTGGCTATAAGGCTTCAAATTATGTGGATAAATAACTAGGAGCGTGATTCCTGGAAAGTATAATAAGATTATATTAGTTTTGTAAGAAACTTCCAAACTGTCTTCCAAGGTGACTACCATTTTTTGCATTCCCACCCACAAGGAAGAAAGTTCCTGTTGCTTCACATTTTCACTGTCAGTTGGTATTATTTGTATTTTTGGATTTTATTCTTTCTAGTGTGTGTGTAGTGACATCTTTTTGTTTTAATTTGCAATTCCTGATGACATATTATGTGGATCATTTTTTTCACATACTTATTTATCATCTATATATTTTCTTTGGTGAGGTGTTTATTCAAATATTTTCCCCATTTTTCCCCCCATTGGGTTCTTAGTTTTCTTAGTGTTGAATTTTAAGATTTCTTTGTATGTCTTAGCAATAAGTCCTTTATTAGGCACGTGTTTTAAAAATATTTTCAAATGAAGAAGGAGATATCTAAGCTGGCCTGTGCATACAGTAAAGCAACAAATTTGACTGGATCTATACTGTTGGAACTCAACCAAGAATTAGGAGAACTGCAAGTTGGAGTGCTCCAAAATCGTGCGACTATAGACTATCTACAGTTAAAAGAACACATGAGATGTGAACATTTCCCAGGAATGTCTTGTTTTAATTTGTCTGATTTTTCTCAAACTATTAAGATTCAGTTAGACAATATCCATCATATCTTTGATAAGTTTTCACAAATGCCTAGGGTACCTAACTGGTTTTCTTGGTTTTACTGGATATGGCTGGTAATTGTAGGTCTGCTTTTGTTATGTAGCTGTATTCCTATTATGTTAATGTATGTCGGCAATTTAGTTAGTAGTTTAAAACCTATACATGCTTATGTTACTCTACAAGAAGATATGTCAAAGAAATAATCAATCTTCCCATGTTTTCTTTCGTCTGCTACTTCTATAGCTTTTCTTCTTCCTTCCTAATTACAACCCTTTAGTAGAATTAGTGCCTCATATCGAAAATTACCGAGTATCGTAGTTCTTCTAAGTGGTAAAGATACCTCAAGACAAATGCTGGGCATAGAAGCCACAGGGCATAAATCTGCAAATAAGTAAAAAGCTAACCTTTTCAAAGAATATTGCTTCTCTCTCACTTACCAACTTTACATTTCCCTGTATGGCCCCGGAAGGTGACTGGTTAGCCAGAGACGGGTAAGATTCCTCAAGGGAGGAACAACCGAAGACAGGCACAGTCGCAGGGGGACCATCAGGAGAGAAACTGGGGACCAACAGAGGGGAGGCTTAGAACCCCAACCCCCTGTTTTGAGAGAAATCTTCTGCATCCGTGGATGTTTTGTTGCCCTTGGCTAGCTTGGATTAATACTTAGTCTATAGGCACAGACCTGATCATCTACATTTGCCCTCTTACAGCACTAAATTATGTTTTCTACCTTTATCTTGCATCTACCTACCACTTCAGCATTTTATGAAAAAATAATAATAATAATAAGGTAGAAATGTGGGATTCACATATAAATCAAGTATAGAAAGCAAATGAATAATCATATCTGACTTGATTGTTTATAGTTCATGATGCGTGATCAAAACCGAAAGTTTCTGTGATATGACTGCCCTTGCACTGTTCACCATGTAAGAACTTATTCACTATGTAAGAACTTGTTCACCATGTAAGAACTTGTTTGTTATGCTTCAGAAGATTGGAGACTGATGAGATATAGGCTTGGGGTTGATTAATGACTGTGCATTGAGTCCCCTCTACAGAATTTTATTGTTGTGAACAACCATTTGATCAATAAATATGAGAGATGCCCTCTCAAAAAAAATAAATAAATAAAATAAATAAAAAAAAATATTTTCCCCCAATCTGCGTCTTGTCTTTCACAAAGCATAAGATTTTAATATAATAAAATCCAACTTATCAATTTTTTCTTTCATGGGTCATGCTTTTGGGTTTTATCTAAAAGCTCATTACCAAAAACAAAGTCGCTTAGATCTTCTCCTACATTTTCTTCTAGGAATTTCACAGTTTTTGGGTTTTATATTTAGTTCTATAGTCCATTTTGAATTATATTTTTTATGAAAGAGTTAAGTTTTGTGTGTAGGTTCATTTTTTTACATATGGATGTCCAATTGCTCCAGCACCATTTGTTGAAGTCAACATATGCTTTCATTCTCCCTGTGGTCTTCTGGTCTGCTAGGAGTAGATTTCGGAGAGAATATGCATGCGTGTACTTATTTGCAAACAGTCACCTCCCAAGGAGAAGCAATAATTTTCAGAGATAGTTCTGTGTAAGTCTGTATAAAAGAAGAAAACTATTTTATTAAAGGCAATATAATCTGCAAAATGGCCCCTGCTCATAATGCAGAAAACATTTGCCTCCTTCTTTGTATAAGTGAAACCCAAGGATGCAATTATGCACAAGAAATGGGATTGTTATGTAAATGACACTAATGTGACAACAGGGCCATCTGGTCTACGTGCTCACCCTGGGTTTCACTATGGATTAGAAATAACATGTGACATCATGGCTTTTTTTCTTGACTGGGCAGGAACCAATGTTTAGAAAAGGCTTTTATTTAGTATAAAGACTCACCCTCCACCTTCCCAGACCAGCCACTGGGAGATGACAATAAAGTTGTGTACTTGCAGTTAAACAAGGACCTTCTGTGCCAGCTGCTGGGGACAAAAGTGAAGACATAGATCCTCCTCTCCAGGGCTCGCTCACATTCTAACTTAAAATAGACTTGAGTGAAAAATGCAGTCATAAGAACAGTCACCAAGTAGCATTTTTCTGACTGCTTGTCTTTCCCTCTTTGGGAACTTAAGCTTCTCAAAGTCTCCAGAGGTGTTTTTCACATGCCCGTGGACATGAGTTCTCTTCACTTTCCCCTGACAGTTGCCATTTTTCTCCTTTTCATCCAAGGTGATGCCTCCTTTCCATGAACCTCTGCTGCCTGGCTAGAGAGTTTCTATTGCTGATCCTCATGGGTGTGGCCAGTGCTGAGCCACAGCTAGACAATGTCCACATGGACTGTGATCAGCTAAAGGGCTCATCACCAACACTTACAGTTTTGGTTCATCTTACAGCCCTTCCAAGAGGCTTGGGTGTTGTTTGTTTTGTGTTGTATTGTTCTGCCTGTATATTACAAAAATTTTGTCCCCCTCATCCTTGAGTTTCAAAAATTTTGCCAGCACATATCTATGAGTTTATTCTTATTAATGTTTCTCCAGGAAGATGTGATGCTCTTTGATCTCCATACTTATGCTTCAATCAGTTTAGAAAAAATTTTTTCTTATGTTTTTTATTATGCCTCTTTTCTATAGTTTGGGCTTATTCTTTAGAATCATTTATAATTCTTAAGTTGCATCTGTCTTTCTTTGCCCTCTTACCTAATACATTTTTTTTCAATATGTTTATCTTTGTCCTTTTCTTCTGCATTCTGGGGGAGCTTTTCTAATTTTTTTCCCATATCAAAGCTTTGACTTATTTTCCAGGGAAATATCCACTCTTTATTGCCTTCCTGATGTATATTTTTTCATTCTGCAGCCAGATGTTTCTTTCCTTTCTTCTCCTTTCCCCATTTGTATCTATGCCTTGTTCTTTCCCTGTTCCAGTCTCACAAAGTCATTCCTTCATTTTCCATTTTGATGACTCCAAGGACATGGTTTCTAAAATTTACTTCTGTTTCCTAAGATGTCATCTTTGAAAACAGGCTCTTCCCTTGAGCCCTTAGGATGATGTGTTCCTTCCTGCATTTTACAGTGTCATTTGACAGGCTTCACGTTTGGCTTATTCATCTTATTAGGGCTTGGCACTTGCCACTTTGTGGAGTTTATTGATACCCATTTGGCTTGGAGCTGTGGGACCTGTGTGGGATCTTCTATTTTTCTGGTTGTTGAATTTCCTGACTTTTGGAAAATTCATTAAATTAGTAAAAACAACTTGCACTGCTTCCAACACTTTTTTCATCTACATTTTTCAATAAACAAACCTCTTGTTTACAATACTTTTAGATGTTGTGATAGACAGAAATATAGTTTTATATCTACATATCTCTGTCTATGTGTATCATCATCTATATTTTTCCATCTATCTGTCATTTACCTATGTAAATCCTGCACAGCTGCTCATCTGGTGTTGATGCCGGGGTTCTTGTTTGCGGAGCCGAAGAATGAGCTTCACAAACAGTCAAGGTAGGAGAGTGAGGTACAGGCTTTTATTTAGAGATAAAGTGAAAGGACAGAGTTCCTGACTCACACCAGGAGAGGACAAGAGAGTCTGTAGTGGTGCATTATCTAGGGGGTTTTATAGGCAGTTGAGGATTTTTCGAGAACATGAAAAAACTTAGGGGTGAGGACTTGTTAAGTGGTCTCTGAGTATTAAAAATTAACTTAACATAAGGAATTTCCTGCCTTGATTTCTCTCTGGTACACCGGTCCCTGGGTCAGGGAGCATATCAAAAGGCTGCTTGCCCAGCTCCCAAGGTGGGCCGAGGTATTGTCTACTTGCTAAAGAATCTTGCCTCTTGAACTTCCTGGGTGTTAAAATGCAACCTTATCTTTAAGATGGAATTCTTCCTGCCTTTTACTATGTATGCTGCCTACAGCTGGGTCTGCATGCCAAGTTAGTTGCTCAGTTTGCAAAATCACCTTGTCAGATCTGAAGGAGGAAAGACAGCACATCAGCCTGGGCCTTTTAGCATGCTAAAGTGAATCTTACACATGGCTGCAAATGATTAGCATAATAAAACGTTCTACTCTTCTTTATCTGGGGAACATTAACTGATCTAACTGAAGAATGATTCTAGAGCTTAATGTTTAACACAGAGTCTTAGTAGGGGAGTTTCCTTGTATGTAGTTACATTGCTCTGACTGCAAATATCCTGCCCTGCCCCCTCCGGAGGCTCTCACCCTACTCTGACTACATCCACGGTCCCTGTCTCAGTGTATCCCATAATGTGATTCTGATACTAGGATATGGGACCTGAAAACTAGTTGGCCACCTCCCAGGTACATGAGAATTTTTCTAAGGCTGTCAGCATAGTGTGTTACCCTCTCCCCTATTCATTCAGCTCTTCATTCTGCTTCAGTTCATTACAAGTCTTATTATTCAAGAAACCACAGAAACACCTGGCATATGCTATTGTAAATAGCATATTTGTTATTGAAATATAATATATGAAAAGAATTATAGAGATTTAATTATAAATATAAAGATATAAAACTATAATTATATCCATCTATCCCCCCATGGAGTGCAAAACATTTCTGAAATAAGTGAGAAATGTGATCACAGTTTAATTTCCACACACAACACTATGTTACTGGTTAAATATCAATTGGTCCTGCTATCGCTGAAATAAGAGTGCTTTCAAATAGTGTGAAGAACACTCCTTATTGGTAGTGTGCTATTTTCATTGGATATTTTTGTGAATGTGTTTGTGTAAATTGTAAGGTGAAGCTTGGTTTGTGCCATGAGCTCCATGTGCAGAGAAAACTTTACAGTTACTGAGCTGGCAACCTGAATTCTGAAAGGCCATAATGAATGGAGGAGTGCTATTTACATGGCTTGAGTAATTTACGTTGAGTAACTGTTGTGTGAAATGAGCCATTCATATAAAGCATTTAGCTCAGTGTCAGGCACATAGCTCATCACTGTTACCTAGTACCATTGTCATTGCTTTATCTAAAGTGCACCCTTTAATATATCCCTCAGAAAACTGTCTTGTTATCAGAGAAAATAAAAATAAACCGAATTTATTAGGGTAGACTTTCTCACAGTAACCTAAATTCTTAACTGCTTAATAAATAAAGTGTATGTGTTACTCCCATGAAATCTGATACAGATGGGGACACGCCCCCCCCCCAATCTGGGAGCTATGCCATGGGGAGCACAGGGCATCCAGGGTCACACAGTAAAGGAGGAAAAAGAAAAGACAACCCAACTTTAAACTACTTCGATCTGATTTCAGCACACATTTCATTGACCATAAGTAGTCATCTGGAACCAATCCAACTGCAAAAGATGATAGGATATAAGAAGGTGCTTATATATCATGAGTCCTGATAGATTCTACCACAGATAAAAAGGAAGGACATCTTAGTTTTTAAACATATTTTTGGCAAGACTTCAAAATCAATTTCATGTAAATTATTTCTATGTTTTTCAGGTAAGTATTAATTCTAGCCAACTCTGTGGGATAGAAAAGCACACATATTAGTAATAAATCAAAAGGAAAATGTTTTAATGTTTTGTTCTATTCAGTACATGTAAAAAAATTTCTTATTTTGAAAATACAAAAGTAGTTATAAAACAGAAATGTAATCCCTAAGTCTCCACTAAACATTGACCAATATTGAAAGAAAATCAGTTTGAAGAGAAGCCAAATTATTAGCTTTCCTACCTACAATTAAATCTAGAACTGGCTTTCCCTGGAGTCAGAAGAAGAAAATAGGTGTGAATCAAATCCTGTCCAACATTCTCTGGAATTGCTTTTGCTCTTCAAATACGAAAGGTGAGTATATTTAATTTAAAAATGGAGTTTCAAGAGACTTCTGTTTCTAGAAAAGAAGGAATAACATAAGCTGAATCTACCCTCCCTCCTGAAACAATAACAATGACAAAAGAAACTGGAAATGTGTAAGAAACAATGATTTTCAAAATATTACAACAAGATAATGAATAACAGGGAAACGTGAGACACAGGAAACAAAGTGAGGCCAATGATTACCCCAGCTTACTGCCTAAATAGTTTCCACACCTCATCTCAAGGAGGATGAACACAGACATAGTAGAGCTTCAAAATACATGAAGCAAAAACAGATAGGAACTCAAGGAGAAACTGATGAATCTACAATTATAGTTGGAGATTTTTGACACTATCACGAACTTGACTTGAATAGCTATCATTCAATCTGACATAATTCAAATATAGAATAATTGTTTCAATAACAGCAGAATACACATTCTTCTTATGTAAACATGGAGCCTTTGTCAAGATAGTCCTTATCATGAGCTATAAACTAAATAGTTCAAGTTATTTAAGATATGTTCACTGATCACAATGACATTAAATTAGAAATCAGTAGCAGGCATATATTTGGAAAAGCCCCAAAATACTTGGGAAATAATAATGTACTTCTAAATATATGACTTATGATTCAATGAAATAAACAGATAAATTAGAAAGTATGTTGAACAGAATGAAAATATAAATGCATCATATTAAAATCTGTGGGATTCAGCTAAAGCAGTACTTAAAGGAATATTTATAGCACTAAATATCCATTTCATGAAAGAAGGAAGGTCTCAGACCAGTAATATAAGCTTCCACTTTAAGAAACTAGAAATAGAATAGTAAGTAAATCTAAGTAAGAAAGGAAACAATAAAGACTTTTAAAAACTAATAAAATAGAGAAACAATGGATGGAATAAAAGAAACCAAAAGCTGGTTCTTTGAAAAGATCAATAAAATTGACAAACCTCTACCTAAACTGATCAAGAAAAAAAGTGAAGTCATAAATTGTCAATATCGAGAGAGGTAGCATCAATATAGATTCTACAGATTAAAAGAATAATAGTAGAACATTGTGAATAACATTATGCCAATAAACTTGACAACTTAGATAAAATGGATGAATTCCATAAAAGATTCCATCAGAGCCCACTCAAAATAAAAACATAACCTGAATAGTCTTACTTTAGTTTAAAAAACTAATTTGTAGTTAAAAATCTTCCCAAAAAGAAGTACAAGGTCCAGATGACTTCACTGGTGAATTCTACTAAACAAATGCTACTAAAGAAATAATATGAATTCTACATAAACTCCTATAGAAAATGGAAAAGTAGAGAATACATCTTGTTATCCTGATTTTTAAAATAGCAGACAAAAACATTACAAGCAAACTACAAAATAGTATCCTTTATGGACATAGATGCAAAAATCCTTTACAAAATTTTGACAAATCAAACTCAGCACTGCATAAAATGGCTAATACACCATGACCAAGTGAAGATTTATATCAGAAATGCAAAGTTGGTTTAACATTTTAAAATCAAGCAGTGTAATTCTCCATAATAACAGACTAAAAAGGAAAATTATATAATCATTTCAATAGATTCAGAGAAAGAATTTGATAAAATTCACCATTCATTCTTCCTTTAAACAAGCAAACTAGGAATAATAAGTAGGGAACATCCTCAACCCAATAAAGAGAATCTGATTCTTTTGCTTAGCATAGTATGTTCAGATGCAGTCATATTGTAGCATGTATCAGTACATTATACCTTTCCTTGGCAAATAATATTCCATTGTATCGCTGTACTATATTTTATTTTTCCATTCATCAGTCAATGGATGTTTGGATTGTTTCCAATTTTTAGCTATGATGCTATGAACATTCACATACATGTTTTTGAGTGAACATGTGTTTTCAATTATTTTTATATATCATAGGAGTGGAATTGTTTGGTTGAATGGTGACTTTATGTTTAATTTTTTGAGGAACTGTGAAAATTTTTTTAATAAGGTATGATTTATATACACTCTTATGAAGGTTTCACATGAAAAATCAATGTGGTTACTATATTTACCTATATTATCAAGTCCCTACCCATATCTCAATGCACACACTGTCCATCAGTGGAGCAAGATGCCACAGATCCAATCTGTGGCTTCTCTGTGCTACACTGTTCTCCCGGAGATCCCCCACACCATGTGTACTAAGCATAATACCCCTCAGTCCCTTTCTCCCTCCCTCCCCACATACCCTCCCACCCCCATTCCCTTTGGTAACCACTAGTTCATTCTTAGAGTCTCTGAGTCTGCTGCTATTTTGTTCCTTCAGTTTTGATTCATTGTTATACTCCACAAATGAGAGAAATCATTTGGCATTTGTCTTTTTCCACCTGGCTTATTTCACTGAGCATGATGTCCTCCAGCTCCATCCATGTTGTTGCAAATGGTAGGATTTGTTTCTTTCTTATGGCTGAATAGTATTCCATTGTGTATATGTACCACTTATTCTTTATCCATTCATCTACTGATGGACATGTAGGTTGCTTCCATATCTTGGCTACTGTAAAAAGTGCTGTGATAAACATAGGGGTGCATATGTCTTTTTGAATCTGAGAAGTTGTATTCTTTGGGTAAATTCCAAGGAGTGGGATTCACAGGTCAAACAGTATTTCTATTTTTACTTTTTTGAGGAACCTCCATATTGCTTTCCACAATGATTGAACTAGCTTACATTCCCACTAGCAGTGTAGGAGCATTCCCCTTACTCCACATCCTCGAAAGCATTTGATGGTCTTAGACTTTTCGATGCTGGCCATCCTTACTGGTGTGAGGTGATATCTCACTGTCGTGTTAATTTGCATTTCCCTGATGATTAGTGATGATAAGCATCTTTTCATGTGTCTGTTGGTCATCTGAATTTCTTCTTTGGAGAACTGTCTCTTCATATCTACTCCCTATTTTTTAATAGAGTTATTTGCTTTTTGTGTGTTGAAGCATGCAAGTTCTTTATGTATTTTGGATGTTAACCCCTTGTTGATTATGTCATTTACAAACATATTCTCCCATACTGTAGGATGCCTTTTTGCTCTGTTGATGATGTCCTTTGCTGTACAGAAGATTTTTAGTTTGATGTAGTCCCAAGAGTTCATTTTTGCTTTTGTTTTCCTTGCTCAAAGAGATGCATTCAGGAAGAAGTTGCTCATGCTTATATTTAGGAGATGCTTGCCTATGTTTTCTTCTAAGAGTTTTATGGTTACATGACATACATTCAAGTCGTTGTTACATTTCAAGTTTACTTTTGTGTATAGGGTTAAAGAATAATCCAGTTTCATTGTCTTGCATGTAACTCCAGTTTTGCCAACAGCAGATGTTGAAGAGGCTGTCATTTCCCCACTGCATATCCATGGCTCTTTATCGTATATTAATTGACCATATATAGTTGGTTTTACATCAGGGCTCTCTAGTCTGTTCCATTGGTCTATGGGTCTGTTTTTGTGGCAGTACCAAATTGTCTTGATTACTGTGGCTTTGTAGTAGAGCTTGAAGGTGAGGAGCATAGCCCCAAGCTTTCTTCTTCCTTCTCAGAATTGCTTTCGCTATTTGAGGTCTTTTGTGGTTACATATGAATTTTAGAACGATTTTCTCTAGTTCATTGAAGAATGTTGTTGGTATTTTTATAGGAATTGCATTGAATCTATAGACTGGTTTAGGCAGGATGGCCATGTTGACAATATTAATTCTTCCTATCCAAGAGCATGGGATGTGTTTCCATTTATTGGTACCTTCTTTAATTTTTCTTAAGAGTGTCTTGTAGTTTTCAGGTTATATGTCTTTCACTTCCTTGGTTAGGTTTATGTCTAGGTATTTTGTTATTTTTGATGCAATTATAAATGGAATTATTTTCTTGATTTCTCTGTTAGTTCATTGTTAGTGTATAGGAATGTGACAGATTTCTGTGTATTAATTTTGTATCCTGCAACTTTGCTGAATTCAGATACAGGATCTAGTAGTTTTGGTTTGGACTCTTTAGGGTTTTTTATGTACAATATCATATCATCTGCAAACAGGGACAGTTTAACTTCTTCATTGCCAATCTGGATGCTTTTTATCTCTGTGTTGTCCTATTGCCATGGCTAGGACCTCCAGTACTATGTTGTCGGGAAAGTGGACATCCTTGTCTTGTTCTGATCTTAAAGGAAAAACTTTCATCTTCTCTCTGTTAAGTATGATGTTGACTGTGGGTTTGTCATATATGGACTTTATTATGTTGAAGTACTTGCCCTTTATACCCATTTTGTTGAAAGTTTTTATCATGAATGGATGTTGAATTTTGTGAAATGCTTTTTTAGTATCTGTGGAGGTGATCATGTGGTTTTGTCCTTCTTTTTGTTGATGTGGTGGATGATGATGGATTTTTGAATGTTGTACCATCCTTGAATCTCTGGAATAAATCCTACTTGTTCATGATGGATGATCTTTTTGATGTATGTTTGAATTCGGTTTGCTAATATTTTGTTGAGTATTTTTGCTTCTATGTTCATCCAGGGATATTGGTCTGTAATTTTCTTTTTTGTGGTGTCTGCCTGGTTTTGGTATTAGAGTGATGCTGGCCTCATAGAACGAGTTTGGAAGTGTTCCCTCTTCTTCTACTCTTAGGAAAACTTTAAGGAAGATGGGTATTAAGTCTTCACTAAATGTTTGATAAAATTCAGTGGTGAAGCCATCTTGTCCAGGACATTTGTTCTTAGGTATTTTTTTTATTACAAGTTCTATTTTGTTGCTGGTAATTTGTCTTCAAATTTTCTGTTTCTTCGTTGGTCAGCCTTGGAATGTTGTATTTTTCAAGAAACTTGTCCATTTATTCTAGGTTATCCAGTTTGTTAGCATATAATTTTTCAGTCTTCTCTAAAAATTCTTTGTATTTCTGTGGTGTCAGTAGTGATGTTTCCTTTCTCATTTCTGATTCTGTTTATATGTGTAGACTCTCTTTTTTTCTTGATAAGTCTGGCTAGGGGTTCATCTATTTTGTTTATTTTCTCCAAGTACCAGTTCTTACTTTCATTGATTCTTTCTATTGTTTTATTCTTCTCAATTTTATTTATTTCTGTTCTAATCTTTATTATGTCCCTCTGTCTACTGACTTTGGGCCTCATTTGTTCTTCTTTTTCTAGTTCCATTAACTGTGAGTTTAGACTGCTTATATGGGATTGTTTTTCTTTCCTGAGGTAGGCCTGTATTGCAATATACTTTCCTCTTAGCACAGCCTTGGCTGTGTCCCACAGATTTTGTGATGTTGAATTATTGTAGTTATTTGTTGCCATATATTGCTTGATCTCTGCTTTCATTTGGTCATTGATCCATTGGTTATTTAGGATGATGTTGTGAAGCCTCTGTCTGTTTGTGGGATTTTTTCATTTTCTTTGGGTAATTTATTTCTAGTTCCATACCTTTGTGGTCTGAGAAACTGGTTGGTACAATTTCAATCTTTTTGGATTTACTGAGGCTCTTTTTGTGGCCTAGTATGTGATCTATTCTTGAAAATGCTCCATGTGTACTTGAGAAGAATGTGTATTCTGCTGAGTTTGGGTGTAGAGTTCTGTAGATGTCTGTTAGGTCCATTTGTTTTAATGTGATGTTCAGTGCCTCTGTCTCCTTTCTTATTTTCTGTTTGGTTGATCTGTCCTTCAGAGTGAGTGGAGTGTTAAAGTCTCCTAGAATGAATGCCTTGCATTCTATTTCCCCTTTTAATTCAGTTAGTATTTGTTTCACATATGTAAGTGCTCCTGCGTTGGGAGCATATATATTTATAATGGCTGTATCTTCTTGTTGGATTGACCCCTTTATCATTATGTAATGTCCTTCATTGTTTCTCGTGAATTTCTTTGTTTTGTCGGATAGAAGTACTGCAACTCCTGCTTTTTTCTCTCTATTAGTTGCATGAAATATCTTTTTCCATCCCTTCACTTTTACTCTGTGTATGTCTCTGGGTTTAAAGTAAGTCTCTTGTAGGCAGCATATAGATGGGTATTTTTTTGAAATTTTTTTGTATCATTACTGTACATGAGAAACATCATGTTTACTAGACTCCCCCCATCACCAAGTTCCCCCTACATACCCCATTGCAGTTATTGTCCATCAGCATAGTAAGATGTTGTAGAATCACTATTTGTCTTCTCTGTGTTGTACAGCTTTCCCTGTGCCCTCTGCTACATTATACATGCTAATTGTAGTGCCCCCTTTCTTCCCATCCCTTATACCTCCCTACCCATCAATCCTCTCCAGTCCCTTTCCCTTTGGTAACTGTTAGTCCATTCTTGAGTTCTGTGAGTCTGCTGCTGTTTTGCTCCTTCAGGTTTTTCTTTGTTCTTAGCGTCCACAGATGAGTGAAATCATTTGATACTTGTCTTTCTCTGCCTGGCTTATTTCACTGAGCATAATACCCTATAGCTCCATCCATGTTGTTGCAAATGGTAAGATTTGTTTTCTTCTTGTGGCTGAATAATATTCCATTCTGTATATGTACCACATCTTGATCTATTCATCTACAGATGGACATTTAGGTTGCTTCCATTTCATGGCTATTGTGAATAGTGCTGCAATAAACATAGGGGTGCATATGTCTTTTTCAAATTTAGCTGCTGCATTCTTAGGGTAAATTTGTAGGAGTGTAATTCCTGGGTCAAATGATATTTCTATTTTTAGTTTTTTGAGGAACCTCCATACTGCTTTCCACAATGGTTGAACTAGTTTACATTCCCACCAGCAGTATTTAAATGATAATCATGCAGGATACAGTATCTTTGGTCCAAGACCCTTCTGTTTCATTGCATTAAATATATCATGCCATTCTTTTCTGGCCTGTAAGGTTTCTGTTGAGAAGTCTGATGATAGCCTGATGGGTTTTCCTTTGCAGGTGAACTTTTTTCTCTCTCTGGCTGTCTTTAATACTCTTTCCTTGTCTTTGATCTTTGCCATTTTAATTATTATATGTCTTGGTGTTGTCCTCCTTGGATCCCTTGTATTGGGAGATCTGTGGGCTTCCAAGGTCTGAGAGACTATTTCCTCCCCCAGTCTGGGGAAGTTTTCAGCAATGATTTCTTCAATGACACTTTCTATCCCTTTATCTCTCTCTTATTCTTCTGTTACTCCTATATTGAGAAAAAATTTCCGTTTCAATTGGTCACACAGTTCTCTTAATATTCTTTCATTCCTAGAGATCCTTTTATCTCTCTCTGCCTCAGCTCCTCTGTATTCATTTTCTCTGATTTCTATTCCATTAACAGTCTCTTGCACCTCATCCAGTCTGTTCTTAATCCTTCCAGAGATTGTTTGATTTCTGTATTCTCCCTCCTGACTTGATTCCTTAGCTCTTGCCTACTTCTCTGCAGGTCCATCAGTATGGTTATGACTTTTATTTTGAACTCTTTTTCAGGAAGATTGGTTAAATCTATCTCATCAGGCCCTGTCTCAGGGGTTGTCTGGGTAATTCTGGACTGGACCAAATTCTTCTTCCTTTTTATGGCAATTGAGGTACTTGTAGGCAGGTAGCACATGTGTCAGCTGGGAGAACAAAGTCCTTTCCTGCTTGCTGGTCACCTTGCTCTTCTCCAGTGCCTGTGTCTGTTACCTGCACACCTGGAGCAGCCTCCAGATTAATCCCCTTAGCTGCCATGGACAGGGTTGCTGTCATGGTAGCCCAGAGCCCTGCGGAGAGTGGCAAGCATATAAGGTGTGCTCTCCTGTGAGAATGGTGCCCCTTCATGCCTGGCACCAGCTTCTTCTGCCTGCTCTGGGCAGCTGCACTCTGGCAGTGGCCTTTGGGTCTGGCCCTGGTGGATGCACGCTGAGGTGAGACTCTGAGCGGTTGCTGTGGGCATGGCCACTCTCCCACTACTTGGCCACTGTGGTGATGCCGCACAGGATGCTTATCTCTGTGAGGGACTTCAGGGCTGTGTTGCCACCTTGGGGGCTGGGGTGCGTGAAGTTCCTCCGGATTCCCAGCCTGGGGGACTGAGTATACCAGGATGCTTCCATCTAGCTGTGAGGCCCGTGTCCCTTTAAGACTTTCAAATAACTCATGCTTTTCTTTTGTCTCAGGGAAGCCAGCTGTGGGGACCTGCTCATAGTATCCATCTCGGATTTTAGTTTTCATTTCTCTATTGTCCAGTACACCATGCAATGTGTCTGCGCTCCCAGTACAGATTATTGGGCTATTTATTTAGCAGTCCTGCACTTCCACTCCCTCCCCACTCTGACTCCTTTCCTCCAGCCAGTGTTCTGAGGTAGTGGGGGCACTCGGGTCCCGCTGGACCACAGCTTGTATCTTACCCCCTTTGTGAGATGCTGAGTTCTTGCAAATGTAGACATAGCCTGGCTGTTGTACTGTATCCTCTGGTCTCTTTTTTAGGAATAGTTGTATTCATTGTATTTTCAAAATTTTATATGGTTTTGCTAGGAGATTTCTGCTGCCCTACTCACATCGCCATTTTGGAATTCAGGTCTTGTTTTTTATCCATTCAGTGACTCTATATCTTTTGATTGAGGCATTCAGTCCATTTACATTTAGGGTGACTATTGATAGGTATGTACTTATTGCCATCGCAGACATGGGGGCAGACTTTAGATTTGTGGTTACCAAAAGTTCAAGCTTAACTCCCTTACTATCTAAGTCTAACTGAACTCACTTTATATGCTGTTACAAACACAATCCTAAGGTCCTTTTCTTTTCTACTCCTTTTTCTTCCTCCTCCATTATTTACATATTAGGTATCATATTCTGTACTCTTTGTCTATCCCTTGATTGATGTTAGGGATAGTTAATTTTATTTTGCATTTGCTTAGTAATTAGCTGTTCTACTTTTTTTTTATTGTGGTTTTATTTCCTCTCTTGACAGCTATTAAACCTTAGGAACACTTCCATCTATAGCAGTCCTCCAAAATAGACTGTAGAGATGATTTGTAGGAGGTGAATTCTCTCAGCTTTTGCTTATCTGGAAATTGTTTAATCCCTCCTTCAAATTTAAATGATAATCTTGCCACACAAAGTAATCGTGGTTCCAGGCCCTTCTGCTTCATAACATTCAATACATCATGCCACTCCCTTCTGGCCTGTAAGGTTTCTTCTGAGAAGTCTGATGTTAGCCTGATAGGCTTTCCTTTGTATGTGATCTTATTTCTCTCTCTGGCGGCTTCTAACAGTCTGTCTTTATCCTTGATCTTTGCCATTTTAATTACTGTATGTCTTTTTGTTGTCTTCTTTGGGTCCCTTGTGTTGGGAGATCTGTGGATCTCCATGGCCTGAGAGACTATCTCCTTCTCCAGATTGGGGAAGTTTTCAGCAACTACCTCCTCAAAGACACTTTCTATCCCTTTGTCTCTTCTTCTTCTGGTATCCCTATAATGCAAATATTGTTCTGCTTGGATTGGTCACACAGTTCTCTCAATATTCTTTCATTCTTAGAGATCCTTTTTTCTCTGTGTGCCTCAGCTTCTTTATATTCCTCTTCTCTGATTTCTGTTTCATTTATCTTCTCCTCCACCATATCCAACCTTCTTTTAATACCCTCCATTGTGCTCTTCATTGATTGGATCTCTGACAGGAATTCTTTACTGAGTTCTTTAATATGTTTCTGTACCTCCATGAGCATGTTAATGATTTTTATTTTGAACTCTCTTTCAGGAAGAGTCATGAGGTCCATGTCAATTAAATCTTTCTCAGGAGTTGTATTAATAATTTTACTCTGGACCAAGTTCCTTTGGCATTTCATATTTGTATATGGCGCCCTCTAGTGTCCAGAAGTTCTACTCTCTGGAGTTGCTCAGCTTCTGAAGCAATGTCGGGGGTCTCAGGGGAGTGGTATGGGTGGGAGGAAAGAGCTGTTTCCTGCTTCCTAGCTGCTTTGCATGTCTCTGCTGCCTGAACCAGTGGGCTGAGCACACAGGGATAAGCTTTTGTCCCAGATCAGCTGGGTATGGATCCCTGCTTTCTACAAGTGGCCAGAATCCCAATCTCCCCATGAACTCTGCCTGTTCCAGCTTTCCAATCCTGTAATCACGAGAGTATGATGAAAGCACCATGAAATGTAGGTTTGTGCTCCCAGAGCAGAACTCTAGAGCTAGGTATTCAGCAGTTCCAGGCTTACACTCTCTCCCTGCTCCATTTCTCTTCTTCCAGCCTGTGACCTGGGGTTGAGGAATGGCTTGGGTCCTGCTGAGCTACAGTCTTAGTACATTACCCTGTTCCATGAGCTCTTCTATTTTCTTCAGGTGTATGCAGTCTGGTGCAGTCCTCTTTCCTGTTGCTCTCTCAGGGTTAGTTGTATTAATGATATTTTCATATTACATGTGGTTTTAGGAGGAAGCCTCTGTCTCTCCTCTCATGCCACCACCTTTAATCCTCTCTATGGTCACACTGTGAAATTTTTAATCAATAATTTAACATTCCCACCAGCAACACACAAGAGTTACAATATCTCCACATCCTTGCCAACATTTATTAATTTCATTATTATTATCATTATTGTTATTATTGTTGCCATCCTAGTAGGTTTTTAAAAATTAAGATATCATTGATATACACTCTTATGAAGGTTTCACAAGAAAAACAATGTGGTTAGCACATTCACCCATATTATCAAGTGCTCCCACATACCCCATTGCAGTCACTGTCCATCAGAGTTGTAAGATGCCACATGTTTTTTCAAATAGTTTTATGGTTTCATTACTTACATTCAGGTCTTTGATCCATTTCAAGTTTACTTTTGTGTATGGGGTTAGACAATAATCCACTTTCATTCTCTTGCGTGTAGTCATCCAATTTTGAAGAGGCTGCCATTTCCCTATTGTACACCCTTGGCTCCTGTATCATATACTAATTGGCCGCATGTGTGGGTTTATATCTGGGCTCTCTATTCGGTTCCATTGATTTATGGAGTCTGTTCTTGTGCCAGTACCAAATTGTCTTGATTACTGTGGCTTGAAGTTGGGGAGCATAATTCCCCCCAGCCTAATTCTTCCTTCTCGGGATTGCTTTGGCTATTTGTGGTCTTTTGTGGTTGTATATGAATTTTAGAACTATTTTTCTAGTTCCTTGAAGAATGCTGTTCATATTTTGATAGGGATTGCATTGAATCTGTAGATTGCTTTAAGCAGGATTGCCTTTTTGACAATATTAATTCTTTCTATCCATGAGCATGGGATGTATTTCCACTTACTGATATCTTCTTTACTTTCTCTCATAAATGTCATGTAATTTTCAGGGTATAGGTCTTTCACTTCCTTGGTTAGGTTTATTCCTAAGTATTTTATTCTTATTGATGCAATTGTGAATGGAATTGTTTTCCTGGTTTCTCTCTCAGCTAGTTCATCATTAGTGTATAGAAATGCAACAGATTTCTGTGTATTAATTTTGTATCCTGCAACTTTGCTGAATTCAGATATTAGTTATAGTAGTTTTGGAGTGGATTATTTAGGATTTTTTATGTACAACATCATATCATCTGAAACAGTGACAGTTTAACTTCTTCCTTGCCAATCTGGATGCCTTTTATTTCTTTGTGTTGTCTGATTGCCATAGCTAGGACCTCCAGTACTATGTTGAATAAAAGTGTGGGGAGTGAGCATCCTTGTCTTATTCCTGATCTTAAAGGAAAAGGTTTCAGTGTCTCACTAAGTATGATGTTGTCTGTGGGTTTGTCATATATGCCTTTATGATGTTGAGGTACTTGCCCTCTATACACTTTTTGTTCAGAGTTTTTATGTTGAATGAATTTTAAATTTTGTCATATGCTTTTTCGGCATCAGTGGAGATGATCATGTGGTTTTTGTCCCTATTTTTTGTTGACCTGGTGGTCGATATTGAGGGATTTTCGAGTAATGTACCATCCCTGCACCCATGGAATAAATCCTACTTGATCATGATAGATGATCTTTGTGATGTATTTTTGAATTTGGTTTGCTAATATTTTGTTGAGCATTTTTGCATCTATGTTCATCCAGGGATATCAGTCTGTAATTTTCTTTTTTTGTGTTGTCTTTTGCTTTAGTTTTAGAGTGATGCTGCCCTCATAGAACGTGTTTGGAAATATTCCCTCATCTTTTACTCTTTGGAAAACTTTATGGAGGATGGGTATTAGGTCCTCACTAAATGTTTGATAAAATTCAGTGGTGAAGCCATCTGGTCCCGGATTTCGTTCTAGGTAGTTTTCATTACCAATTCAATTTCATTGCTGGTAATTGGTCTGTTCAGATTTGCTGTTTTTTCCTGTATCAGCCTTGGAAGATTATATTTTTCTAGAAAGTTGTCCATTTATGCCAGGTTATCCAGTTTCTTAGCATATAATTTTTCATTGCATTTTCTAATAATTCTTTGTATATCTGTAGTGTCCATAGTGATTTTTCCTTTCTCATTTCTGATTCTGTTTATATGTGTAGACTCCCTTTTTTTCTTGATAAGTCTGGCTAGTGGTTTATCTATGTTGTTTATTTCCTCACAGAACCAGCTCTTGCTTTCATTAATTCTTTCTATTATTGTTTTATTCTTCTCAATTTTATTTATTTCTTCTCTAATCTTTATCATGTCCCTCCTTCTGCTGACTTTGGGCCTCATTTGTTCTTCTTTTTCTCATTTCATTAATTGTGAGTTTAGACTGTTCATATGGGATTGTTCTTTTTTTCCTGATGTAGGCCTGTATTGCAATATACTTCTCTTTTAGCACAGCCTTTGCTGCATCCCACAAATTTTGTGGTGTTGAATTATTGTTGTCATTTGTCTCCATATATTGCTTGATCTCTGTTATTATTTGGTCATCAATCCATTATTATTTAGGAGCACATTGTTAAGCCTCCATCTGTTTGTGGGATTTTTCCTTTTCTTTGGGTAATTTATTTCTGGTTCCATACCTTTGTGATCTGAGAAGATGGTTGATATAATTTCAATCTTTCTGAATTTACTGAGGCTCTTTCTGTGGTCTAATGTATGATCTCTTCTTGAGAATGTTCCATGTTCACTTGAGAAGAATGTGTATCTTGCTGCTTTTAAATAGAGTGTTCTGTAGATGTCTGTTAGGTCCACCTGTGTGTTTTTCAGTGCCTTTGTCTCTTTACTTCCTCACTATCTAATAGTCTAATTTAATTTCTTTAGTATGCTATTACAAACACTATATAAAGGTTCTTTTTTTCCCTCCTTTTCTTCCTTCTCCATTCTTTATATATTAGGTATCATATTCTGTACTCTGTCTATCTCTTTACTGACTTTGGGTATAGTTGATTTGATTTTGCATCTGTTTAGTAATGTTTGGTCTGCTTTATTTTCTGTGGTTTTATTTCCTATGGTGACAGCTATTTACCCTTAGGAACACTTCCATCCATAGCGGTCCCTCCAAAATACACTGTAGAGACAGTTTGTGGAAGGTAAATTCTCCCAGCTTTTGCTTATCTGAAAATTGTTTAATCCCCCATCAAATTTAAATGATACTCTTGCTGTGTAGAGTATTTTTGGTTTGAAGCCCTTCTGCTTCATTGCATTAAATTTATCATGCCATCCTTTCTGACCGCTAATGTTTCTATAGAGAAATCTGATGATAGCCTGATGGGTTTTCCTTTGTATGTAAACTTTTTTTCTCCCCCTGGCTGCTTTTAATATTCTGTCATTACACTTGATCTTTCCCATTTTAAGTATTATATGTCTTTGTGTTGTCTTCCTTAGGTCCCTTGTGTTTGGAGTCCCTGTGCACCTCCATGGCCTGATAGACTATCTCTTTCCCAGACTGGGGATGCTTTCAGCCATTACCTCCTCAAGGACACTTTCTATCCATTTCTCTCTCTTCTTCTTCTTCTGGTGCCCCTATAATGTGAATATTGTTCTGTTTGGATTGGTCACATATTTCTCCCAATATTCTTTCATTCCTAGAGATCCTTTTTTCTCTCTGTGCCTCAGCTTTTTTGTATTTCTTTTCTCTAATTTTTATTCCACTTACCTTCTCCTCTATTACATCTAATCTGCTTTTATATCCCTCCATTGTATATTTCATTTCAGATATTGTATTCCTTAATGATTGTCTCTCAGTCCTGAATTCTACCCTGAGTTCTTCAATATTTTTCTCTACCTCCATGAGCATGTTAATGATTTTTATTTTGAAATCTCTTTCAGGAAGATTGATGAATTCAGTTTCACTTGGCCCTTCTTCTGGCGTTTGTGAGATTTTGGCTTGAACCAGGTTACTTTGACGTTTCATATTTGTATGTGGCGCCCTCTAGTGCTTAGAAGCTCTACTCTCCTGAGCTGCTGAGTCCCTAGAGTTGGGGGTCACAAGATTGTGATGCTGTTGCCCAGGGGGAGGAAAGAGCTGTTTTCTGCTTCCCAGCTGCTGTCTCTGTGTCCACTGCCAGAACCAGTGGGCTGAGCTCACAGGTGTAAGCCTTTGTGCTTTGCATTTGTAGCTTCCATAGGCAGGGCCTCCTTCTGGCTTGCCTGATGTAAGGGCAGCAGCTGATTTGTGAGCTGGTGCTGGCCGGCCAGGAGGATGATGCAGCAGACTGCATGTCATGGTGGGGAGCCTTGGAGTTGCATAGCCAGACAGGTGGATGTAGCACCTGAAGCTTCTGAAATTTCCAACCTGCTGGGAAGAGTTTACCCAGACATTTTTGTTCACCTGTCCTTTCCCTGAGCAGCAAGCTCTGTGCAGTCCTTCCCCCTTTAGCAGCCATCTCGCTGTTAGGATGTTTCTCAGATGCCCCCCCTTTCTTTTGTCCCAGAACAGCCAAACGTGGATCCCTGATTTCTACAAGCTGCTGGAATCCAGTCTCTCTAAGTCTTCCACCTGTCTTAGCTTTCCAACCCCACTAACCTCTAGAGCACCATGTGATGTAGTTTCATGCTCCCAGAGCAGATCTCCAGGGCTGGGTGTTCATCAGTCCTAGGCTTACCCCCTGCTTCCCACTCCATTTCTCTTCCTCCTGCCTGTAAGCTGGGATTGGGAAAGGGATTCGGTCCCACGGGATCATGGCTTTGGCACGTTACCCTGTTCCGTGAGGTCTGTTCTTTTCTCCAGGTGTATGCAGTCTGGCACAGCCTTCTTTCCTGCTGCTCTTTTAGGATTAGCTGTGTTAACTGTATTTTCATATTATATGTGGTTTTGGGAGGATGCCTCTGTTTCACCTTTCATGCTGCCATCTTTAATCTGTCTTCATCCTAGTAGGTTTTTATCTCATTGTGGTTTTGATTCACATTTCCCTACTGACTAATGATGTGAGCATCTTCATATATTTATTGACCATTTGTGTATCTTTTTTGGAGAAATAGCTATTTAAAACCTTTACCCATTTTTATCTAATTTATTAATTTTTATTTAAAAATTTTTATTTAAGCATAGTTGATATACAATGTATTGGTTTCAAGAGTAAACATACTGATTTGACAGTTATTGCCGTATTATTTATAATAGCCAAGATATAAAAATCCTTTGGCTACTTTTAAATGGGTTATTTGTCTTTTTGTTATTGAGTTAAAAGAGTTCTTCATATTGTAGATACTAGTCTATTGTCAGATATACAATTTGCACATGTTTTCTCCCATTCTGTGGGTTGTCTTTTCATTTTTTATAGTGTTTTGAATCACAAAAGTCTCTAGTTCTGATGAAGTCTAGTTTATCTCTTTATTGTTTGGTGCTTGTGCTCCCTATATCATATTTAAGAAGCTACTGCCCAGCCCAAGGTCATGAAGATTTGCACCTATGTTTCCTTCTAAGAGTTTTATAGTTTTAGTGCTTACACTTAGGTCTCTGACACATTTTGAGTTAATTTTTGTGTATGGTGTGAGGTAGGTGTCCAAATTTGTCCTTCTGTATTAAGGATATCCAGTTGTGCCAGCACTATTTGTTGAAAAAACAAACAAATGGTCTTGGCACCCTTGTTAAAAATCAATTGACCATAAATGTATAGGACTCTCAATTCTACTCCATTGATATATATTTCTGTCCTAATGCCAGTTCCAGACTGTTTTAATAACTGCAGTTTTGTAGTAAGTTTTATAATCAGGAATTGTGAGTCCTTGAACTTCATTGTCTTTTTCAAGATTGTTTGGCTATTCAAGCTCCCTTGAAAGTCCCGTATGAGTTTTAGGATAAGTGTGCCCATTTTTGCAAAAGGCTCTTGAAATTTTTATATTGATTTCATTGACCCTGCAGGTCAATTTGGGGAGAATTGTCCTCTAGCTCTTTAGATTTAGTTTCCTTTATCTCTGAACATTTTTAAAACAGCTAATTTAAAGTTTTTGTCCTGAAAGCACAACATCTGGGCTCCCTCAAGGATAGTTTATACTGATCATATTTCCCTCTGTGGACCATATGGGCAATACTTGTGGTTTTCATGTCTTGAAATTTTTCTTAAACATTGGATATTTTGACAATTATAATGCAATAATTTTGGAAATTAGGTCTTCTTCCTCTTCCCAGGATTTATTTTTACTGCTTGTTTTAATTGTTTTTTATTTGTTCAGTAACTTCTCTGAACTAATTTTGTAAAGTCTGTATTCTTTGTCGTGTGTGGACACTTAAAGTTTCTGTTATGTTAACTTAGTAATAAGATAATGATTAGACAGAGATTTCCCTAAACTCTTGGAACCACAAAATCTTCCAGTCTTTGCAGAGGGGCTCAGTTGGGGTATGTCTTCAACACTCAGTCAGGAAGTTGGTGACTACCTTATCTTTACTTTCTGCTTGCATAGAGCCTGAAGATCAGCCAGGGGTGAGTACTTACAAGTATTTCCTGAGCTTGCTCACAGACCTGGGAATGCATTTCCTGGTAAATCCACAAGAATATGTTAGAGCTTTTCAAAGCCCTTTTCTCCCAAAACATTAATTTGAAGAAATTCTGTAATTTTCCAGACTTACCTAAACTTTTGGTTGGTCTATTGTTTGCACAAACTGTTATCCACTGGCTCAGACAGTAGTGACTAACCTACTTGCCTCTACATGTTTTCAACTAATGACTCCTGGGTAGGATTTTAGCCCTCAGGAATTTCCAAGTTAGATGAGATGCAGTCAAGACTTTTCAGCCAACAGACAGGTCGAAACAAAATAATTATTTGTGAATGAAGTCCATTCTGATATTTCTGGTACTATTTCTGGGAATGGGTACTGCCATTTTCAAGGCTACTACTGGTCTGGGCACCAGGGACTAGGAAAAAAGAACATGCCACAAAGCTCATTGTTTTTACCAAGATTCATTCATTTTCCTTGAATAAGTAGTTTCCACATTCCTGAAAACTTTTGGCTGGTTACCAGACTTAGAAAAAAGCTAATTCTGACTGGTTTTTGTTTGTTTTGTTTGTCACTTTTTTCATTACTTTATGGAAAGGCAGAATTTTAGAGTTCTCTACTCAGCCCTTTTCATAGATGACACTATCTATTTTTTTTTTACATTTTAAAAATTTTGGTACCATTAATCTACAATTACAAGAGCAACATTATGTTACTAGACTCTGTCCATCATCAAGTCCCTACCACATACCCCATTACAGTCACTGCCCATCAGCATAGTAAGATGGTGTAGAATCACTACTTGTCTTCTCTGTTGTACAGCCCTCCCCATGCCCCCCCTGCATTATGTCTGCTAATTGTAATGCCCCCGTCTCCCCCTTGTCCCTTCATTCCAACCTATCCTCCCCAGTCCCTTTCCCCTTGGTAACTGTTAGTCCATTCTTGGGTTATATGAGTCTGCTGCTGTTTTGTTCCTTCAGTTTTTTCTTTGTTCTTACACTCCACATATGAGTGAAATCACTTGATACTTGTCTTTTTCTGCTGGTTTATTTCACTGAGCATAATACCCTCTAGCTCCATCCATGTTGTGGCAAATGGTAGGCACTTCTTATAGCTGAATAATATTCCATTCTATATATGTACCACATCTTCTATATCCATTCATCTACTGATGGACACTTAGGTTGCTTTCATTTCTTGGCTATTGTAAATAGTGCTGCAATAAACATAGGGGTGCATCTGTCTTTTTCAAACTGGGCTGCTGTATTCTTAGGGTAAATTCCTAGGAGTGGAATTTCTAGGTCAAATGATATTTCTGTTTTTAGTTTTTTGAAGAAAATCCATACTGCTTTCCACAATGCTTGAACTAGACTACATTCCCACCAGCAGTGCAGGAGGGTTCCCCTTTCTCCACAACCTCGCCAACGTTTGTTGTTTGTCTTTTGAATGGTAGCCATTCTTACTGATGTGAGGTGATATTTCATTGTGGTTTAATTTGCATTTCTCTGATGATTAGCAATGTGGAACATTTTTTTATGTACCTGTTGGCCAACTAAATTTCATCTTTGGAGAAGTGTCTGTTCAGATACTCTGCCCATTTTTAATTGTATTATTTGCTTTTTGTTTGTTGAGGCGTGTGAGCTCCTTATATATTTTGGATGTCAGTCCTTTGGATGTCAGATAAGTCATTTATAAATATATTATCCCACACTGTAGGAAGACTTTCTGTTCTATTGATGGTGTCCCTTGCTGAACAGAAGCTCTTCAGCTTGATGTAGTCCCGCTTGTTCATTTTTGCTTTTGTTTCCCTTGCCAGGGGAGATATGTTCATAAAGAAGTTGCTCATGCTTATGTCCAAGAGATTTTTGCCTATGTTTTTTCAAAGAGATTTATGATTTCATGACTTACATTCAGGTTTTTGATCCATTTTGAATGAACTTTTGTGTATAGCGTTAGACAATGATACAGTTTCATTCTCTTACATGTAGCTGTCCAGGTTTGCCCACACCAGCTGTTAAAAAGGCTGTCATATCCCCATTGCATATCCAGGCTCCTTTATCATATATTAATTGATGGTATATGTTTGGGTTAATATCTGGACTCTGTTCTGTTCCACTGGTCTGTGGGTCTGTTCTTGTGCCAGTACCAAGTTGTCTTGTTTACTGTGGCTTTGCAATAGAGCTTGAAGTTGGGAAGCAATATCACCCATGCTTTTTTCTTCATTCTCAGGATTGCTTTGGCTATTTGGGGTCTTTTGTGGTTCCATATGAATTTTAGAACTATTTGTTCCAGTTCATTGAAGAATGCTGCTGGTATTTTCATAGGGATTGCATTGAATCTGTAGATTGCTTTAGGCAGGATGGCCATTTTGACAATATGAATACTTCCTAGCCAAGAGCATGGAATGAGTTTCCATTTGTTAGTGTACTCTTTAATTTCTCTTAAGAGTGTCTTGTAGTTTTCACAGTATAGGTCTTTCACTTCCTTGGTTAGGTTTATTCCTAGGTATTTTATTCTTTGTGATGCAATTGTAAATGGAATTGTTTTCCTGATTTCTATTTCTGCTAGCTCATCATTAGTGTATAGGAATGCAATGAATTTCTGTATATTAATTTTGTAACCTGAAAATTTGCTGAATTCAAATATTAGTTCTAATAGTTTTGGAGTGGAGTCTTTAGGGTTTTTCATGTATAATATCATGTCATCTGCAAATACTGACAATTTGACTCCTTCTTTATCAATCTGGATTCCTTGTATTTCTTTGTTTTGTCATATTGCCATAGATAGGACATCCAGCACTGTGTTGAATAGTATAGTGGGCATCCCTGTCTTGTTCCCAATGATAGGTGAAAAGCTTTCAGGTTCTTGCTTTTACATATGATATTGGCTGTGGGTTTGTCATATATTGGCTTTATTATGTTAAGGTAATTGCCTTCGATACACATTTTGTTGAGAGTTTTTATCATGAATGGATGTTGAATTTTGTCCAATGCTTTTTCTGCATCTATGGAGATGATCATGTGGTTTTTGTACTTCTTTTTGTTAATGTAGTGGATGATGTTGATGGATTTTTGAATGTTGTACCATCCTCGCATCCCTGAGAAGAATCCCATCTGATCATGGTGTATGATCCTCTTGATGCGTTTTTGAATTCGGTTTGCTAATATTTTTGTTGTTGTTGCTATTATTAATCTACAATTACATGAAGAACATTATGTTTACTAGGGTCCCCCTTCACCAAGTGTGCCCCACAAACCCCATTACAGTCACTGTCCAGCAGCATAGTAAGATGTTGTAAAATCACTACTTGTCTTCTCTGTGTTGTACAGCCCTCCCCATGCCCACCCCCATTATACATGCTAATCATAATACCCCCTTTCTTTTTCCGGGCCCTTATCCCTCCCTTCCCTCCAATTCTCCCCAGTTCCTTTCCCTTTGGTAACTGTTAGTACATTCTTGGGTTCTGTGATTCTGCTGCTGTTTTGTTCCTACAGGTTTTCTTTGTTCTTATACTCCACATATGAGTGAAATCTTTTGGTATTTGTCTTTCTCTGCCTGGCTTATTTCACTGAGCATAATACCCTCTAGCCCCATTTGTTGCAAATGGTAGGATTTTTTCCTTCTTATGGCTGAATAATATTCCATTGTGTATATGTACCACATCTTCTTTATCCATTCATCTACTCATGGACACTTAGGTTGCTTCCATTTCTTGGCTATTGTAAATAGTGCTGCAATAAACATGGGGGTGCATATGTCTTTTTCAAACTGGGTTGCTGCATTCTTAGGGTAAATTCCTAGAAGTGGAATTCCTGAGTTCAAAAATTCATATGGAAACACCAAAGGCCCCGAATAGCTAAAGCAATCCTGAGAAGGAAGAAAAAAGCATGGGTGATCTTGCTCCCCAACTTCCAGGTCTACTACAAAGCACAGTAATCAAGACAATTTGGTACTGGTATAAGAACAGACCCACAGACCAGTGAAACAGAATAGAGACTCCAGACATTAACCCAAGCATCTATGGTCAATTAATATATGAAAAAGGAGCCATGGACATACAATGGGGAAATGACAGTCTCCTCAACAGATGGTGCTGGCAAAACTGGACAGCTACATGTAAGAAAATGAAGCTGGATCACTGTCTAACCCCATACACAAAAGTAAATTCGAAATGGATCAAAGACCTGAATATTAGTCATGAAACCATAGAACTCTTAGAAAAAACATAGTCAAAAATCTCTTGGACATAAATATGAGCGACTTCTTCATGAACATATCTCCCCAAGCAAGGGAAACAAAAGCAAAAGTGAACAAGTGGGACTACATCAAGCTGAAAAGCTTCTGTAGAGCAAAGGACACCATCAAAAGAATAAAAAAGGTACCCTACAGTATGGGAGAATATATTCATAAATGATAGATATGATAAAGACTTGGCATCCAAAATATATAAAGAGCTCACACATCTCAACAAACAAAAAGCAAATAATCCAATTAAAAAATGGGCAGAGGAGCTGAACGGACAGTTCTCCAAAGAAGAAATTCAGATGGCCAACAGATACAAGAAAAGATGCTCCACATCACTAGTCATCAGAGAAATGCAAATTAAATCCACAATGAGATATCACCTCACACCTGTAAGGATGGCTACCATTCAAAAGACAAACAACAAATGTTGGCAAGGTTGTGGAGAAAGGGGAACCCTCCTACACTGCTTGTGGGAATGTAAATTAGTTCAACCATTTTGGAAAGCAGTATGCAGCTTCCTCAAAATGCTCAAAATAGAAATACTATTTGACCCATGTTTGCTAATATTTTGTTGAGTATTTTTGCATCTATGTTCATCAGGGATATTGGTCTGTAATTTTCTTTTTTGGTGGGGTGTTTGCCTGGTTTTGGCATTGGAGTGTTGCTGGCTTCGTATAATGAGTTTGGAACTATTCCCTCCTCTTATATTCTTTTGAAAACTTTAAGGAGAATGGGTATTATGTCTTTGTATGTCTGGCAAAATTCAGCGTTGAATCCTTCTGGCCTGGAGGTTTTGTTCTTGAGTAGTTTTTTGATCACTGATTCAATTTTGTTATTGGTAATTGATCTGTTTAGATTTTCTGTTTCTCCCTTGTTCATTTTTGGAAGGTTTCATTTTTCTAGGAAGTTGTCCATTTGTTCTAGGTTTTCCAGTGTGTTAGCATATAGATTTTCAGAGTATTCTCTAATAATTCTTTGCTCTTCTGTGGGGTCTGTTGTGATTTTTTCCGTCTCATTTCTGTTTCAGTTTATGTGTGTAGATTCTGTTTTTCTCTTAACAAGTCTGGCTAGGTGTTTGTCTATCTTGTTTATTTTCTCAAAGGACCAGCTCTTGGTCTCATTGATTTCTTTTCTATTATTTTATTCTTCACAGTTTTGTTTATTTCTTCTCTGATCTTTATTATGTCCCTACTTCTGCTGACTTTGCATCTCATTTGTACTTTTTTTCCAGTTTCAATACTTGTGATTTTAGACTATTCGTTTGGGATTGTTCTTACTTCTTTAAATAGGCCTGGATTGCTATATACTTTCATCTTAGGCATGACTTCACTGCATCCCACAAAAGTTGGGGCTTTGTGCTGTTGTTGTCATTTGTCTCCACATATTGCTTATCTCTATTTTAATTTGGGCATTGATCCATTGATTATTTGAGCATGTTCTTAAGCCTCCATATGTTTGTGAGCCTTTTTGTTTTCTTTGTACAACTTATTTCTAGTTTTATGCCTTTGTGATCTGAGAAGTTGGTTGGTAGAATTTCAGTCGTTCTGAATTTACTGAGGTTCTTTTTAAGGCCTGGAGAATGTCCCATGTGCACTTGAAAAGAATGTGTATCGTGCTGCTTTTGGGTGTAGAGTACTGTAGATGTCTGTTAGGTCCATCTGTTCTAGTGTGTTGTTCAGTGTCTCTGTGTCCTTACTTATTTTCTGTCTGATGGATCTGTCCTTTGGAGTGGGTGGTGTGTTGAACTCTCCTAAAATGAATGCATTGCATTCTATTTCCTCCTTTTATTCTGTTAGTATTTGTTTCGCACATGTCAGTGCTCCTGTGTTGGGTGCATATATATTTATAATGGTTGTATCCTCTTGTTAGACTGCCCCCCTTATCATTATGTAATGACCTTCTTTATCTCTTGTTACTTTCTTTGTTTTGAAGTCTATTTTGTCTGATGCAAGTACTGCAACAAGTGCTCTTTTCTCCCTATTGTTTGCATGAAATATATTTTTTCATCCCTTCACTTTTAGTCTGTGTATATTTTTGTGTTTGAGGTTTGTCGCTTATAAGCAGTATATAGATGGGTCTTGCGTTTTTATCCATTCTATTATTCTGTGTCTTCTGATTGGTGCATTCAGTCCATTTACATTTAGTATGATTATCAATAGATATGTACTTATTTCCATTGCAGACTTTGGGTTCATTGTTACCAAAGGTTCAAGGATAGCTTCTTTACTATCTGTCTAATTTAACTGTCTTCTTAAGCTATTATAAACACCGTGTGATGATTCTTTATTTCTCTCCCTTCTTATCCTTCCTCCTCCATCCTTTATATGGTAGATGTTTTCTTCTGTACTCTTTTGTGTTTCCTTTGACTGATTTTATGGATAGTTGAATTTATTTTTTGCTGTTAGGTAGTATTTAGCTTGTCTGCTTTCTTTGGTGTGATTTTATTTTCTCTGGTGACATCTATTCAGCCTTAGGATTGCTTCCATCTAGAGCAGTCCCTTTAAAATACCCTGTAGAGGTGGTTTGTGGGATGCAAATTCCCTCAACTTTTGCTTGTCTGGAAATTGGTTAATCCCTCCTTCAAATTTAAATGATAATTATGATTGATATAGTATTCTTGGTTCAAGGCCCTTCTGTTTCATTGCATTAAATATATCATGCCATTATTTTCTGGCCTGTAAGGTTTCTGTTCAGAAGTCTGATGATACCCTGATGGGCTTTCCTTTGTAGGTGATCTTTTTTCCCTCTCTGACTGTTTCAATACTCTGTCCTTGTCTTTGATCTTTGCCATTTTAATTATTATATGTCTTGGTGTTGTCCTCCTTGTGTCCCTTGTGTTGGGAGATCAGTGGTTTTCCATGATCTGAAAGACTATTTCTTTCCCAAGTTTGGGGAAGTTTTCAGCAATTATTTCTTCAATGACACTTTCTAGTCCTTTTTCTATCTTTTCTTCTTCTGGTACCTGTATAATGTTAATATTGTTCCATTTAGATTGGTTACACAGTTCTCTTAATGTTCTTTTATTCCTAGAGATCCTTTTATCTCTCTCTGCCTCAGCTTCTCTGCATTCCTGTTCTCTGATTTCTAAACCATTAACAGTCTCTTGCACCTCATCCAGTCTGCTCTTAAGACCTTCTATTGATTATTTCATTTCTGTTATGTCCCTCTGGACTTCATCCCTTAGCTCTTGCATATTTCTCTGCAGGTCCATCAGCATTGGTATTACTTTCATTTTGAATTCTTTTTCAGGAAGATTGGTTATATCTATCTCACCAGGCCCTCTCTCTGAGGTTGTCTGAGTGATTTTTTTACTGGACCAGATTCTTCTGACTTTTCATGGTGATAGAGGTGGTCATAGGCAGGTGGAGCGTGTGTGTCAGCTGGGAGAACAAAGTCCCTTCCTGCTTGTTTGGTCACCTTGCCTTTCTCTGCTGCCTGTGCCATCTACCCGTACACCGGGGGCTGTCCCTGGGATGTTCTTTTGATGTGCCATGGGTGGGGTGGCACTAGGGATAGCCTAGCACACTACAGGGCATTGCAGCCATGCCAGGTGTGTTCTCCTGTGAGAATGGTGCCCCTTCATGCCTTATGGACTTTGCTCTGGCTTCCACTGCCTGTGCCAGTTAATTGCCCCCTGGGAGGAGACTATGTGGTTGCTGTAAACGGGGCTGTTCTCTAGATGCTCCGCAGCTGTGGCTGGTTGAACGTTTTGCTTGCAATGCCAACTGGGGAGGGGGATTAATGGCAGGCTGCTTATCACTGTGAGTGTCTTTGGGGCTGCTTTACCCCTCAAGGGGCTAGGGCGCCTGAAGTTCCTCAAGATTCCCAGCCTGCTAGGCTGAGTGTGCATGGGGGATTTTGTCCAGCTGTTGAGCCCCTGTCCCTTACCCACTTTTCTTTTGTTCCAGGGTAGCTGGCTGTGGGGACCTGCTTGCAGTCTCTATCTTGGATTTTACTTTTCCGTTTCTCTAATACCCAGTACACCATTCCATGTGTGTCTGTGCTCCTGGTGCAGATTACTAGGGCTGGTGCTTCCACTCCCTCCCAGCTCTGATTCTTTTCCTTCCACTGGTGAGCTGGGGTGGGGGTAGTGCTTAGGTCCTGCCGGGTCACGACTTTGTATCTTAAACCCTTTTCATGAGATGCTGTGTTCTCGCAGATGTAGATGTAGCCTGGCTGTTGTACTGTATCTTCTGGCCTCTCTTTTAGGAATAGTTGTGTTTGTTGTATTTTCAAAAATATATATGGTTTTGGGAGGAGATTTCTGCCACCCTGTTCATGCTGCCTTCTTTAGCCTGCTCTCTGCCACTCCCTATTTTATCACTTCACGTGGAATATAGAAATCTTACCTCAACATAGGTCCCTTTATTCTCTCCTCTTATGTTGTAGTCTTATATATCTTTACATACATTGGAAACCCCATCAGGTAATGTTATAATTTTTACTTTTATAGCATATTTCAGTAGAAGAATAGCATATTAAATTAACCTAAATATCTACCTTTATGTTGCTTTCCTCCATTCCCAATGTTCCAGGTTTCCTTTTTGTATAATTTATCTTCTGCCTAAAGAACTTCTTTTAGCAATTCTTTTAGGGCAGGTCTGCTGGCAAGAAATTCTCTTTGTTTTCCTGCTCCTGAGAATGTCTTGGTGTTGTCTTCCTTGGGTCCCTTGGGTTGGGAGATCTGTGCATTTCAACGGCCTGAAATACTATCTCCTTCCACAGATTGGGGAAGTTTTCAGCAACTACCTCCTCAAAGACACTTTCTATCCCTTTCTCTCTCTTCTTCTTCTTCTGGTATCCCTATAATGCGAATATTGTTCTGCTTGCATTGGTCACACAGTTCTCTCAATATTCTTTCATTCTTATAGATCCTTTTTTCTCTGTGTGCCTCAGCTTCTTTGTATTCCTCTTCTCTAGTTTCTATTTCATTTATTGTCTCCTCCACTGTATCCAACCTTCTTTTAATACCCTTCATCATGTTCTTCAGCATTGGATCTTTGACCTGAATTCATTCCTGAGTTCTTGGATATCTTCCCATCATAAGATCCGTATCATTTAAATCTTTCTCTGGAGTTATATTAATTTTACTCTGGACCAGGTTCCTTTGGTGTTTCATATTTGTATCTGGTGCCCTCTAGTGTCCAGAAGCTCTACTCTGGAGCTGCTCAGCCCCTGAAGCAATGTCAGGTGTTGCAGGGGAGCTGTACTGGTGCCTGTGGGGAGGAAAGAGCTGTTCCCTGCTTCCCAGCTGCTATGCCTGTCTCCACTGCCTGAACCAGTGGGCTGAGCACACAGGTATAAGCTTTTGTCCCAGAGCAGCCAGATATGGATCCCTGCTTTCCACAAGTGACTGGAATCTCAGTCTCTCCAGGAATTCTGCCTGCCTGTATTAGCTTTCCAACCCGGTAATCATGGGAGTATCATGAAAGCACGATGAAATGTAGGTTTGTGCTCCCAGAGCAGATCTCCGGAGCTAGGCATTCAGCAGTCCCAGGCATTCCACTCCCTCCATGCTCCGTTTCTCTTCCTCCTGCCAGTGAGCTGGGGTGTGGGAAGGGCTTGGGTCCCACCTGGCCACAGCTTTGGTATGTGACCCTGTTCCGTGAGGTCTGCTCTTTTCTCCAGGTGTATGCAGTCTGGTGCCGTCCTCTTTCCTGTTGCTCTCTCAGGATTAGTTGAGCCAACTGTATTTTCTAACTGTATACAGTTTCAGGAGGAAGCCTCTCTCTCTCCTCTCATGCCGTCATCTTTCTTATAATTTTTCTGGTAATAAACCTATTGATACAGTAAAAAAAAGGGAGGCAAAGTCATGTTTAGTCCCCTCTGTATATGAGACCACTAGTAACATTTCTGCCACTGTCCTTCCTGACATCTTTCTGTGCATGTGTATACCTTATGTTTGTGTGTATGTGTGTGCATAGAAGTACAACAATCATAAGTGTACAGATTACCACAAACTGAACATACTCATGTAACCAACACTTAATCAATTAATGGAACATTGCCAGCATCCCAGAAGGCACTCCCAGTCACAACCCATTCTCCACCAACCAGTGATACCTATTGTCTTGACTTCTAAGTGAAAAGGTATCTTGCCGTGACCCACCCTACCCAGAAATAACTAAAGGGGGCATGAACCCACACAAGAGATTTTAATGGCTGAAAGAGGAAAGATGGCTGTCTCTAGGCAGGGAGAGCAGCAGCTCGCGGGTGAGGAAGTGCATTTTTGAGGAAGGGGGTTGGGTGCGTGATGCTATGGGGACGTTGGCAATTGGCTCTTAAGAAGGTCGTGTAGTCATCTGATTTCAGGGAAATTTGGAGGTGGTGGGAAAACGAAAGTGTAAGTCTTAAACAAAATGGTGGCTCTTGATCTTAAGATGCTGGGCGTCTTAGTGCACCAGAATTTGCCTTCATTCCCATCTTTTTCTTTTCTTAATAGGGACCTCTAGGAACTGGGTGTAGAGTCTCGTCCTCTGGCTACTTCCTGCTGGAAAGTGGCACCGATTCTGGGGCCAGAGAGGTCATTGCTGTAGAGTTGGGGAAGGGCAGGCATCTGAGATGACTTGTGATGTCATCACAGCTGGTTTCCTTATTATTTGTGAGGAGGTCTTGATAGTCCTGGAGGAGTAACTGGTTGACAGTATGGTTAGAAGTTTTTGAAATTTGATTTTGAATGAATTTTTGGAGTAGGTTAATGAAGCAGGGAAGGAAAAGGAGAACAAGAATAATAAAAGTGGTAGGGGCTAGTAGGGACAGGAGCCAATTGAAGGGGTAAGAGAGCGGATTGTTAGAGGAGTTTCTAGAAATTTAGAAGCTCATTTGCAGAGGTGTTTTGTGCCATCCCAGACGAGACCAGATTTGTTGGTGTAGAAGCAGCGTTGTTCTTGGAGTAGGGCACAAATGCCACCTTGCACAGCTGTAAGGTCTAGACCTTTGTGGTTCTGGAGAACAACTGAGGCTAGTGAGTCTACTTGATCTTGTAGGTGTTCTAATTAGTTAGAGACTTCTTTTAGTACTTTTGTGAGTTCTCTTGATGGTTTAGTGAATTCTGAATGGGATATTCCTAGAGCTCCAATCCTGTTCTGGTACCCATGATTACTCCTAGGGTAGCAATTAGGGGAACTAATTGTTCGGCACGGCATGCTCTGATGTGGGTTATAGGGGAGACAGGAATGGGTAAGTCAGGTGTGGCTAAGGAAAGGGTGGGAGTAAGGAGACTTAAAGTACAAGTCCTAGTCCAGTTGGTTGGCAAGCAGACATATGCTTTATACCTGCATACCCAAAAGATGCCTGTCTCCAAGGATAGGCATCCTATGAGGTCATAGGAGGATAAGAGGAGACCTGGGGGTAGCTTGAGAAGTAAATGTTGAAGTGCCTCGAATTTGTGCCATATTTGAAAAGAGGAACTTAATGCTGCAACTGTTAGAGGAGACAGAGGTGAGGCTGGTTGCATCATGGCTGGACTTTCTTGGCTGAGAGCTGCGTATTTTTGGTTTAAGAAGATCCTACCTTCCTGTATGTCGAGTTGTTTACACTCTTGGTTTCTCCCATGGGCTAGGGGAATGTCCTTTAGGGGGTCTTTTCCCCTGTCTTGGCAGTATTGGGATGTAGTGGTGTTTAAACTGCCTTGGAAGGAATGATACCCAGGGACTCTTAAGAGAGCTCCCAGATGGTTAGTACTGTGGTGGTTTGATGGTGGGAGGATTTGGAAGGTGTGTTTGCACAGGGAAGGGTTTAAGGCGCCTACTGGGATATAATGGTTTTGTTGTATTTGAGAAATGCACAAGGGGGCAGGATGGGTCATATGAAGTTTACTTTGGGATGGGCCTATAATGGCTCGTTGGGGATGTTGGTGGGCTTTTAAGGTTTGTCTAAAGCCTTTTAGTGCTCCCGGTAGTCTAATGTCAGATCCCTCAGCTAAGGCTGTGCCTCTGGGGTTAGCTGTCTTGGTGAAGTGAAGTCCTCCTGAGGTATTGATACAGGCTGTTAAGGGAGCAGGGGTTGCTGAGTCTGCTGACCAAGAAAGGTGAAGACAGACCCAGCAGGGAGGTTGGATAGTTCCATTAAAGATTTGGACGATTTGGGCTGTTTGAGAGATTGTTTGAGTGAGGTATGTGGGAACGGTTTGAGCCATAGGGTTAAAGGTTGAGTAAGTATTACTAAGAGAATAAGGCTTGAAGTAAGAGAATGCATGAGGGAAAGGTAGCAATTTCATTTGGGGAGAAGTCTGAAAGGGTTCCCTGCAGCCATAATCTTGAATTATTATACGTAAGGGCACAGAGGGCAAGTATTGGGGAAGTTCTTCTAATAAGGTGGCTAGGAAATGAGCAAAGTTATGCAAGTTTGGGCTCATAGGAAATGAGCAAAATTGTTTAGGTGTTGTACTTATCCTTTTGTATCTTTGGGGGTGTGATGTTCGAGGATGGCCAGAAGAGATGTAGGCCGAGCAAAAAACTGGATTCAGAGAGGTCCTGTTTGTGTTGTACAGTAGGTTATTGGAGGATTTGTAGTCTGTGAAGTTGAAGGTGTAAGTGGTCCCATTGGAAGGGAGGAGTAGGAATCTGTGGGAGATTAAGAGGAAGGGAGAGGGGATGAGATTAAGGGTTTTATATGGGAGTTGTGGATCCAGTGAGGAAATTTTGTAAGTTTGACTGCAGTAGGAGTGGATAGGACCACTTGATAGGGTCCCTGCCATTTGGGAGTTAGGGGTGATGGCACCTGGTTAGGACAAGAGAGGAGGACTGAATCTTTGGGTTGATAAAAAATAGGAGAGGGAGGGTCGTGAGGTCTTAGTGTGTAGAGGTCAACATGGGACCATAGTAGGGAGTGGATGTGTTAGAGTAGTGGAGATATATAATGAGAAGGAAGAGTAGGGTGTTCAGAGTTAAGACCTGGTGGAAGCATAGGGTGGCCGTACATGAGCTCAGAAGAAGAAAGTGTGGTGGAATTTTTGGGTGGAGCCCGGAGTTGGAGCAGAGCTAAAGGGAAAAGCTTTGTCTAGTCGAGATGGAGTTCTATGGATAGTTTGGTAAGGACGGATTTAAGAGTTCAGTTGGTTCTCTCCACCTTACCTGAGGATTGTGGGTGGTGTATGGGATATGGAAATGCCAGGGTATATTAAGAGCTTTAGCGGTTGTCTGGGAAACTTGGGAGATAATTCAGGGCCATTGTCTGATTGTAAGGAAATAGGTACTCCAAAACAGGGGATGATCTCTGATAACAAAATGGTGGAGACCGTCTGAGCTCATTTGTTAGTTGTAGGGAAGGCTTTAACCAAACTTGAAAATGTGTCTACCAGTAATAGAAGGTATCAGTAGCATTTTACTGAGGGCATATGAGTGAAGTCGAGCTGCCAGTCGGTCCCAGGAATGAGTCCCCGTGCTTGATGAGTGGGAAAGGAGGGAGGTCGAGAAGGTGAATTAGGTTGACCTTTTGGCAGATCTCGCATGAGGTGGTAAGCGTTTTCAGAAAGGTAATGTCTGAAGGGGTGAGAGGTAGGTGGGTCTTAAGAAAGTCTTGTAAAGATTAGAGATTAGGATGAAATAGGTTATGTAGATAGGAGAGTATGGACTTAATAGAATGTGATTTGGAGTCTATGGGAGAAGGGTTATAAGATGTGGAGGTGAGTGTACCCATCATAGAAGTTGTTGCTGACCATTTGGCTGCTTTGTCTGCTCTGTTATTTCCCTGAGTGATAAAAGATTGATCTGATTGATGAGAGTGGGTGGCAGTGTAAGATATGGAAGGCATACTTGGAATCAGTGTAGATGGTGAGGGTCCCTGTGCTAAGGTGAAAGCACAGGTGAGGGCAATTAATTCTGCCTGTTGGTTTGTGGTGTTAGAGGGTGGGGTCTTTGCCTCGATAGTTTGATCAAGGGAGACAATGGCATATCCGGCTCAACGGATGCCCTCATGGATAAAAGAACTGCCGTCAGTGAACCAAGTATGACCAAGTATGTGTGACTTGAGGGAGAGCCCCCTCTTGGAGATGAGAAGGATGGTGTAGTAACTCATCTAGGATTTGTAGGCAGCTGTGAGAGTTAGAGGGAGATTTTATTTCTTCTTGTGATTTGGTAGGGAATGGGAGTAGGGTAGAAGGATTAAGGGGAGGGCAGACTTCAAATTTGAGGAAAGTATCCTCGATTACAGAACACTCAACCCCAGTCACGGCACCATTGAAAGGGTATCTCGCCGCGACCCTCCCTACTCTGAAATAACTCAGGGAGGCACGGACCCACACAAGAGATTTTAATGGCTGAAAGAGAAAAGATGGCTGTCTCTAAGTGGGGAAAGCAGCCCCTCGCGGGTGAGGATGTGCGTTTTTGAGGAAGGGGGTTCAGCGCGTATTGCTACGGAGATGTTGGCAATTGGGTCTTAAGAGGGTGGTGTGGTCATCTGATTTTGGGGAAATTTGGAGGCAGAGGGAAAAAGAAAGTGTAAGTCTTAAACGAAATGGTGGCTCTTGATCTTAAGATGCTGGGCGTCTTAGCATGCCAGAATTTGCCTTCACTAAGGACAAGGATTACTTCTGCCAGATTTTAAATTGTATTTAAATGTAATCATGAAGCATGTATTCTGCTTTATCTGTCTTCTTTCACCCAACATTACATTTGCAAGCTTTACCCATATGTTTTAGGGGGTTGTGGTTCAATCACTATCATTGAGGTATATTCTCTTTCCATTGTGTGAAAATATCATAATTTAATCATTTTATTGTTGATGGGCATTCCAGTTTGCACCTGTTATGAGTAGTAATGCTATAAATCTTCTAGTGCATGTCTTTTATTGAGTACATCAATGACTTTTTTAGTTGGTTCTATATTTAAGAGAAATGCTGGGTCATATACATGCAATTTAGATGTATCTAACTTTGAATAAATGGTATCATACTAAATAAACTATTTTTTAGCTTGCTTTATGCACTGAACAATAAGTCATAGGCATCTTTCCAGGTCAATTAACAGTATTCATTATATGGATGTACCATATTTTGATCATTTAGTTGTTTATTGATAGGCATCTACTTTGCTTCCAATTTTTCACTAGTATGAACAGTACTATATTGCATATCCTTATAAACATACCTTGATTAACTTATCATTTTAGAATAAATGCTTAAAACTGGAATTTCTGTATCCAAGAGTATGCCCATGTGCCTTTAAATTATGATACACATTGTCCAATTTCCTTCTTGAATTGGTGTAGAATTTAGTTTCACCAACATTGACTAAGAGAGAACATTTTTCTATATCCTCACTCACACTCGATTTTCCCTGTATTTTTAACTCTCATCATTCTGATGGCAGAAGGATAACTTCACATATTTGCATTAAGTTTTATTTATTAGAATTTAAACATCTTTTTATAAATATATTTCTCATTTTATGTATTTTGCTAATTACTCTATTGCTATCTTTTCTCATTGATTTATGGGAATTCTTTATATGTTGAAAAAATAATTATTTGACTTTTATCTATGTTGCAAATATTTATTCCAAGTTTTTGTTTACCTTGTAATTTAGTTATAGGTGTTACAGTTACTATTGTTTTGGTATACATTTTTGTTTGGTTACTATTTTTTGCTTTTTCTTTAATGAAATCAGCTTTATAAATCTTTGCCTTTATGGTATCTGGCTTTTGTTTCATACTTTAAAAGGTTTCTTTCACTTTAAAATTACAATAGCAATCTCTATGTTTCTTATAGTATACAGTGGTTTTAGTTTTTACATTTGCATCTTTGACCACCTAGAATCTCATTAACTATATGTAATGAAGAGTTCAGTTTGATTCCTTTCAACTAGCCAGTTGATCCAACACTTCAATTGATAGTTTCCACTGTGATTTGTAATACCATTTTATCAGTATCTGCAATCCCTTAATGTCTGTGTGTGCCTATTTCTACTAAGAATTCAAATCTATTGCTTTGTTCATCCATTCGTCCAACAAATACTTAATGTGCCAGACAATTTCTAAGCGTTTGAACTACTTTAATAAAAAAGGATGAAACTTCTCTCGTGGGGCTTACCTTTCAGAGGGAGATGTAAAGACAGATAATAAACCATAAACATTATTTAATCTCCTGAATTAGAATGATGAGGTTTTAATTACTGTAGATTTATGGTGTATTTTAATATCAAGTAGAAGTAGTTCTTCCACATTTATTATTTTCTCTCTTTGTAAATACTGAATCTTACAGATGAATTTTAGAATCATTTGATCACATTCCAATATAAATCCATTGGGATTTTTATTGTGATTTCCAATTCCATTGGGAATTTTGAAATTAATTTAGGAAATCTAACATCTTTTTAATGTTTTTTTATTATCTAATAAGTTATGCTTCTATATTCAAGTTTTCCTTTATTCAAGTATCCTTCTATGTCTCTTAGTAGAATTAAAATTTTTCTCGATATACATCGAGTTATTTTTTTTGTTGATGTTGTGAATGGAATTTTATTTTATTCTGTACCTAGTTATTGTTGTATGTAAGAAAGCTACTGATTTCAGTATATATTTTTATAACCTTCCTCTTCAGTGAATTCTCATATTGTTCCTAATCATTTTTTAATCAATTTGTTCTTATTTGTTGCATAACAGCACATTACAAATATTTTTACTATGAAGTATAATCTTTATTAATTGGCTCTCTTTGTCCTGTTTAACCATTTTCATCTTGAATTCAGTTTTATCTTATATTTAAATTGTGGGTTTCATTTTATTTTTTTATTGAAGCATAATTGACATATAACATTATATTAGTTTTGTGTGTACACAACATTGATTCAATATTTGTATACATTGTGAAATAATCACCACAATAAGTCTAGTTACTGTCCATCACCAAAGTTAAAAAATTTTTTTTTCTTGGGATGAGAACTTTTAAGATTTACTGAGTGACTTTCAAATATGCAACACAATATTAACTATAGTCACTGTTGTATATTGCATATTCATGGGGCTCTATTATATACCCATGAATTGTTTATTTTATAACTGGAAGTTTGTTTTATAACTGGAAGTTTGATCCCTTTCACCCATTTCACCTATCCTAAAATCCTTTCCCCTCTGGCAACCACCAGTCTGTTCTCTGTGTCTGTGAGTTTTGTTTTGTTTTGTTTATTCATTTGTTTTGTTTTTTTGATTCCACATATAAGTGAAATCATATGGTGTTTGTCTTTGCCTGAATAGTTCACTTAACATAATATCCTCAAAGCCCATCCATTTTGTCACAATGGCAAGATTTTAATTATTTTTTATGTCTGAGTAGTATTCCACTCTGTGTGTGTATTGCATCTTCTTTATCCATTCATCTTTCAATGAACATTTAGGTTGTTTCCATATCCTGGCTATTGTAAATAATGCTACAGTGAACTTAGGGTGCATATACCTTGAGGGTATTAAGCTAAGTGAAATAAGCTAGGCAGAGAGACAAATGACAGATGATTTCATTTATTTATGGAATCTAAAAACAAAACAAAATAAACAAAACAGCAGTAGACTCATAAAACACTGAAAAGTGACTGGTGGTTACCATGAGTGTGGGGGAAGTGAAATATGGAATAAAGGGGCACAAAATCTCAAATCATAATATAAATTAGTGATGGGGATGAAAACACATCATAGAGAGTATGGTCAGTAGTTCCGTAACATCTTTCTGTGTAGACTGATAGTAACTACATTAGTTGGTGAGGATTTAGTAATGTATGTAACTGTTGAATCACCATGTTGTATATTTGAAACCAATATAATAAAGTTTATCAACTATACTTCATAGAAAAAATTCGGGATCCAGACATGTGTACAAGTTCCTTTCTGGGAGCTACTGGCAAGTTGTAGTAAGACCAAGGGAGAACACAAATATACATTCCCCAGCCTACTTCCTTGAGACCACTTCTGTAGCCTCTGGATGTGTGGTGAGCCTGACACCTGCCTTTTAGGCTGACACTCCAGGATAAGTACAGATCTCCTTTCATAAGAAGAAGGGGGTATGACTGGCCTACTGCCTCTGCCCTCGGGGGTGCAGTGCCCTGGCATGGTAGCCTCCCAGGAGCTGTCTCTCCCATTGTCTTAGACCAGTGGGACCCTGAAACACAATCTTGCCTGGCTCCTAGGGCCAGGCATTCATGCCAGGCCTTCCCCTGCGTGGGCAGGGCTGTGGGAGTCGCAGGGGAAGGGTACACCCCTGGCATCAGCAGGTGAGAGGGAGAGTGCAAAACTAGCAACAGCCAGGGCCCAGTTCCCCAGAGAGGGTTCTAACAGGCTCCTGACCCTCCCTCTAAGATAGCAAATTAACCTTCTTATACGGTCGGGCCATCTTTCACACTGTGCTTTTGTGTTGCAGTGAGGGCATCTGCACACAAGCCCTTTAAGAGCAGAATTCCCATTCCCTGCACCCAGAAACCCCAGTGGGTTTCAAAGCCAGATATTCTGAGGACTCATTTCTCCGGTGAAGAACCCAAGGGTTGGGGTGCCTGATGTGGGGCACAAATCCCTCTTTCCTCAGGGAGAAGATCCACATTTGTGAGATCCCTCCCAATTGTGTTGCCCTGCTAGTAGAGTGGGATTTGGGTGAGACCACATCTCAGCCTCTTCTGTGCATCTTGATATGGCCCTTTTAACCTTTGTTGTGGAGAAGCTGTTCAGCAAGTTTTCATGTCTTTTGTAGACACAATTGGTGTATATGTAGCTGTAGTTCTACTAAGTCTGTGGGAGAAAGTGAACTCAGGATCTTCCTGTGCTGCCATCTTGAATGGCCTTCCCTGGGCTTCATTTTCTTGTTTGAACTGATCTATATTATCAACACTCTCACAACTTTTCTTTTTCTATGACAGAAGAAATATATGCTTGTTATTCAGACACCAACCTTTCTCAACTGGTTACTCGAGTTTGGTTCTGGCACTGACTATGTGGCGTGAGCGCAAACACCACGAGGTAAGAGCTCAGTCCTCTATAGGTTGCCCCCACTGTGGACACCAGCCTCAAGTTCATGGGGTTTCCAGGCCACACACACTTCTGACCAATCAACTACAAATTGGGGGGTTCCCAGGATCCCTTCAGGTTCAATAATTTATTTAGAATGATTCACAGAACTAGGAAAGTGCTATACTTATAAGAAATACATCTCAGGAACAACCAAATGAAGAGACATACAGGGTGAGATGTGGGAGATCCTGGACACAGAGTTTCTGTGCTCCTCTCCCCACAGAATCAGGGAGCATCACCCTCTCAGAGCACATCGATGCATTCACCAACCAAGAGCTCCACCCAGCCTGGGTGCCCAGAGTTTTTATTGAGGTTCTTCAAAGGCATGTTTGATTAAATTCAATCTCCAGCTTCCTTCCTTTCCCTGGAGGTTAGATTGGTCAATGTTCTAACCATCTAAGCACAAGGTTGTTCTTTCTGGTGACCAGCTTCCATCCTGAAGCTATCTCAGGGACTGCCATGAGTTGTCTTATTAGCATAAACACTGATGTGATTCAGGGGCTCATGAATAGCAAAGACACCCTATCACTTAGGAAATTCCACAAGTTTTAGAAGCTCTGTGCCAGGAATCAGGGACAAAGACCAGAGAAATTCCTCATTATACGACAGTTATATAAAAATTTAACAATACAGAAAATGTTCCAATATAAAGAAAAGTGTTCCGTAATCGCCCAATCCAGAGATAGTCATTGCTAAAGTTGAGTGAATGTTCTTCCAGAACTGTTTTCTGTGTACATATTAGCAGGTAAATGGTTAATAATTTATTTTGGTCCTCTCTCTCTATTACTTCATATAAATCAGCCTTGACTTTGATTGTTTTAAACCATTGTAGTAAATGCATCACTGTTTATTTTCTAAAAAAGAAAAGAAAAACCTTTAGGGTTGTTTCTAGGTTTTTTCCTTCTTTTAGAAATTGCCACAATATTTCCATGGACATTTTTGTGCACCTGTTCAAATACACACGTAAGATGAATTCCTTTAACAGAAACATGTGAATGAAAAGATAGAGAAGTATTTTAATTTTTACCATATATTGCAAATAGCCCTTTAAGAACATTTATCTCACATATATTCCCACTGATGGATGTCTGCTATAATTCTTTTATTTTTAACTTTTTGTGTATATTACATATAAAACCTAGGTGAGTTTTATGTGCATTTGTCTTTTCAAAAATAAAGTGTCATTTAATTTAAAAATACTTTTTCTCTTTGATGATTTAGAATGCATATTATGTGGATATTTGCTTCCACTAATTTATAACTTAACTTATGTGCTTAATCAATTTATTCTCAACTAATTTTCAAATGGTTTAGGAGGTACAGAGACGGACTAAATTGTAGATATCACAATTGACTCCACCTCCTAATATTTAGCACTTATTTCCTAAGAACAATTACATTCTTCTACATGACCACAGATTATCATACCGAGGAGACTTAACAATGATACAGTAAAGTAAAAATAGACCCAAATAAAATTTCCTTGATTATTGCCATACTTTCCATAATGTCCTTTATAGTCGTTGTTTTAAATCCAGGATCCAGTCATAATTGCACATTACATTTAGTTATCAGGTCTCTTTAATCCAGAACAGTTTCCTTTTACATATTTCCTTTTATGTGGAATAGCCTCTTTTATGTATTTTACGACATTGGCATCTTTGCAGTCTCACTTCAGTTGTTTTACAGAAGATTCCTCAATGAGTTTTGTATGATGTTTCCTTGTGTTTGGAATCGGTTATACATTTTTGAAGGACCACTACCTATGTGATATTATCTTCTCAGTATATCACATTAGGAGGTACATGATGCCAGTATGCACCACTATTCACTATGCTAAGTGTAATTATTGCTTGGAGTGATGCCTGCCAGATTTCTCCATATCCTGTTCTCCAACTATCTTCCACCTAGTGCAAAGGTAGGCAAACTTTTCTGTAAAGGGCCAGATGGTACATATTTTAGGTTCTGCAGGCTGCATAATGTCTTTGTCACATGTTCATACTTTCCCCAACTATTTAAAAATGTAAAAACTGCTCTTGGATGTCTACATAAACAGGTGGATTGATAATTCTTGCCTATATCAGTCTTTACTTTAGTGGTTGTAAAATGATGACTTTAAATTTCCATTATCCCTTCTACATTTATTAGTTGGCATTCCTCTGCAAAAAAGAACTGTCCATTCCTTCCCTCCTTTAAAAGAATGTTTTTGGTATCAGTGTGGAATTATTGATCTGTTTCCATTGTTTTAATGACTATTTAAAAATGCTGAATGTGTTAATTTATTATTCAAATAGAATTTATAGCATGCCAACTTGCTAGTGACTGGGGATGCAATGTTGAACATAAATAGATAGAGTCCCTGTCCCCATAGAGCTTACCTTTTAGTGGGAGAAACATGCATTAATCAAATGATGACATAAATGAATGCAAATGTTCAGCTGTAATTAGTTTTATAGAAGGGAGCATTTAACTGGGGGATATGAGATGGTCAGGACAATCAGTAGCAATCAGATACTGCCCTGAGGATGGGATGACTTGACTGAGATCTGGAGGATTGGTGCCATTACTTCCATGAAGATGGAGCTGCAAGAGCAGAGTTCTGAGGACAAAGGAACACCAAGGAACATCCTCGAAATGGGTAGAAGCTGGGCACAGAGTTGGAACTAAATGACAGCCAGTAGTGTGGAAAGGCAGAAAGAATACAAAGTAAAATATAGTGTTGGTGAGCACAGATTGGCCACGGAATCAGGCATGGAGGGTCATTGTCCTTGGAAGAATCTGCACCTTCATCCGGAGAGAAAAGGAAAATCAAGAAAGTGTGTTTTATAGATGGAGTGATGCCCCGACCTGATGAGCCTTTGAGAAAAATCATTCTGCCAGAATGAGATGCTAGGAGACTTGTCAGAAGGTCACCAGAGAAGTTGGTAGAGAGAGGATGGCCACTTGGACAGAGTGCTCTATTGACCATGAAGAGAGGTGACCACTGAGAAATGGGTATGATTTGTGGAAATAATGAGACTCTGAGTGGTGGAAATGTTCTATATCTTGATTGGGAGGTGATCACATAAGTATATAATTTTTCAAAACTCATTAAATTGGTATTGATACACATAAGATCCAGACACCCCTGTGTGTAAGTTTCACCTAAAAACAGTGTCCTTTAAAGTGAAAAAGAAGGTACCAAATAACATATACAGTGTTGTACCACTCGTATAAAGAAGCAGCATACATCTGTACAATATCTCTGGGAGGACACACAGAAAAGTAATAATAGTGCTTGTCAGATGGGAGGAGAGCAGAGTATCTGGAAGAGAGAGGCAGAAAGGAGATGTTTTACTGAATATTGGCTTTTGCTTTGGAATTTTGAACCTGGGGTGTGGGAGTGGAATTTTGGACTGGGAGTGGGGTCAGGGAAGAGGAAGGTGCCAATAATGACTCCAAAGTGGTCTGGCTTCCAACATAGAGGGTTATGCCAGTTACTGAATTAAAAGCTACAAATGAAAGGTATCAGATCTAGTGCACAGTTGCTGGGCCATGGGAAGTGCATGATTCAGAGCACAGCAGAGGGGCTGGTCTGAGACAGGAAGAGACATGAGCTCTTTCAGTGGGGAGGAAGGAAGACAGGATGCAGGGCTCTGCCTGAAGGCACAGGTTTGCATAGTGGGGATAGTACACATTATGTTTACATGTATCTTTGTCACTGATGACAAATTGAGGGGAATCAATAAATTGTATTTTTTTCTTTCTCTGACTGAAATAAAAAAAATCTAGGGTCAGGCAGATGAGGATCAAAGGTCAGCTTTGTTATACTGCACCCAGAATTAGGTAGTTTACCATCTGGCCAGTCACAGAAGGTCAAGGACAAAGGAAGCTCAATGCCAAATTGCTTTTTGCAGCAGGGATAATTCCTAAGAAAAAAATGAGAGGTTGAGCTATGCATTCTTTTCCTTCTTTTAAATTTACCAATTAGAGAAGTGAGTGAGGAGGCAGTGTTACACTAATTGATATGGCTCCACATGGAACCATGAAATTCAAGAAAAGATTTCTCACCACTATCTTTTCTTTTGGTATAAACATTTTTACTTCTCTACAGGTCTGCCAAAACTGGGTGTTATTAATATTTTTAATTTTTACCTATTCATTGGGCTAAAAATGTTATCTCATTATGGAGATAGTTTTTAACTGCAGTTGCCTGGCCCTCACTTTTGTAGATTCAGATTCAATTGGTTTGGCATGACTCTCATTTGTGCATTTAAAAACATTCAAATATCTCATTCCTGACAATCATTATTATACAGCAAAGATTGAGAAAGCTCTGACATTTTTTGTGGCTTGGAGGGAGTGATGTCAGCCAATGCTTTTCTCTAGCTTTGATTAGAAACTTGCTTTATTTCTAATCTAATCCCTCCTTTCCCAATCAAACAGCTAGGATACATTAAAACTGGTAGTGTCTGGTCACATGAGTCCCTCTCTTCCTAGCTGCTCTGCTGTAATTGCTCTCAAATGGGGGAGGAAAATTGTTCCTTCTGAGGCCCACTCCTACCTCCAGACCTCTGCTCTAGGTTGGTATAGGGGAGGCTCTTTTGCCTATAGCACTGTGCTAGTTCTCAAGCTCAGGAAATGTGGTCAGTCCCCAGCATCCTATTTTATTTTGGCTCGAGTTGTGCTGTGTCTGGCAACTATTCTTCTGTACTTGTAAGAAAAGGTTAAGGTCGTCCTGAAGTTTCAACTTAGTTTTCATTTAATTGTTAGTTCCTTTGTTGATTGTTGTAGGTTTCAGGGAGGGGGTTTTAAAAATATGTACTTACACTGCCCTCTTTCCTGGAAGTCTCTCCTTCCTTCCCTGAATTAAAGAAAAAAAAGCTCAGAAGTGTTTGTGTTGAAAAACAGTAATTTCTTGCTCCAGGTTTTCTCACCCATCCCAAGGCAGCTATGTTTAAACAGATCCGTTTCTATATACACAGAATAAAATTTGCTCAGACTGTTTCCTAATTTATAGATTTTAGATAATATATTTTGATTTTCTTCTCTTATAGTTTGAATTATGCCCTATTTTTAGATCTTTGATTATTTACTGAATTGGTCAGGTTGGGTTAGACTATGTTTCTAATTCTATTAATTTTGATTTATATATTTTGAGTATATGTTACTAGGTGTATCCATATCTTCCTGGGAGACTGACACTTTTATCATTATAAAATGTCATTTTTCATCTTTAATAAAACTAAACTTCTTTATCTTAAAGTTTTCTTTGTTTGATATTATTACACCTGTATTAGCTTTCTTTCAGTTAGTATTTGTATATGCCATCCTTTCATGTTCCAAAAACCTGTGTCCTCATATTTAATGTGTGGCTGTTGTAGGCAAAATCTACTTGGATATTTTAATTTTTATATCTAACAGCCTTTGTCATGAGGTTAGAATATATTTAGTCTGGTATATTGAATGCAATTACTGATTTACTTGGAGTCCAGTCTATAATCTTGTACTTATTTTCTATTCATCTCACATGTTTATATTCCCTTTTATTGCTTTCCTTTTGTGGATGGAACTAATCATGCCTTTATTATTCCATTTCCCCCTTATTAATTATACATTCTTTTTTTATTCTTTTAGGATTACCCCAGAGATTGCAAAATGGGTGCTTGACCCATTGGTATTTATCCTAAATTAGTGTATATATCCCTTCGATCTGATGCAAAGACCTGAGAAAAGTCAAAACTCCATTTACCCTACTCCCACTTTTTACGTAATTGTTCTGAAATATACAGAACAATATTTCTTCAAATATTGAGCAATGTACCAAACGTTATTACTAAGATGTATTATTATTATTATTATTATTAGATTAAAAAATAATAATTGTTATTTAGACTTACCACCTATTGATCATTTCCAGTGTTCTTTATTCTTCGATCTCCATTCCTCCATCTGAAATTATATTTCTTCTACCTAAACAACTCACTATAATATTTCTTGTAGGATGGGGTGTTGGTGACATTTTCTCTCTGTATTTTAGACATAATTTACATTAATGTATTTTCTTCACATTAAATTTTTTCAATCATAGTTTTTTTAAGACTTCACTTTTTTCTTTTGAAATCAACTTTATTGAGGACAATTTACACTAATAAAATACACTCATTTTAAGTGTACAGTTTGATGAGTTTCGACAAATGTACAAACCTTTGGAACCATCACCATAATCAAGACATAAGTATTTCCATCAATCTAAAAACTTTTTTGTTCCCCTTTGCAGTTAACCCCCTCCCAATCTTTACCCCAAGCATCTACTGATTTACTTTTTGTCACTATAGATTTGTTTTGTGTCTTCTAGAACTTAAGAATGAAATAACGTAGTACATATTCTTTTATGTCTGGCTTCTTTCATCCAGAATAATGTTTTTGAAATGCAGCCATGCTGCTGTGGGTATCTAGTTTGTTCCTTTGATTGCCAAGTAATATCTCATTGTATGGATGTTTCATAATTTGTTTATCCATTCACCTGCTGAACATTCGGATTGCTACTAATTTTGGGGGTGTTGTGAATAAAGGTGCAATGAACATTCACATAAAGTCATGCTGTGGGCTTTACTTCCCTAAGAAAAACACCTAGGACTGAAACTGCTGAATCAGTGTGGTTGTGTGGGTTAGCTTTATTAGAAACTTCTAGTTTCTAATAAAGAAACTTAATAGGAAAAAATTTCAATTTTTTGAAATTATTGAACTGTTTACATTCCTAGCAAGTAGCATTGTGTGAGAGTTGCAGTTACTCCACATTTTTGTCAACACTGGCATTGTCAGGTGTTTTAATTTTATCTGTGTAGTTATGTTATATATTCCACTGTGGTTTTAATTAGCATTTCCTGATGACAATGATGTTGAATAGTTTTTCATATGCTATTGGCCATTCATATATCTTGTGAAGTGTTATCTAATCACTTGCCCACTTAAAAAACTGAGTTGTTTCATATTTTTTTGAGTTGCAAGCATTCTTGATATAATCTTGATACAAATTTTTTGCAGACATATATATATGGCACACATATATATATATTTATAATTCCTGTCTGTGGCTTGTCTTTTCATTGTTTTAAATGTGTCTTCTGAAGAGCAAAAGATAGTATTGATGAAGCAAAACTATTAGTGTTTCCTTTCATTATTTGTTTTTTTTGTGTCCTAGTTAGAAATATCTGTTTTCTTGAGGCTGCAAAGACTTTCTCTTATGTTTTCTGTGAAAGTTTTGAGGGTTTAGTTTTTAAATTTGTGACAATGATCTATTTTGAGTTAATTTTTATTTATGGGATAAGGTAAGTATCAAAGATCCTTTATTTGAATAACCACATGACTATCCAGTTGTTTAGCACAATCTGATGAAAACACCATCCTTTCCTTCATTGAATTAACTTAGCACTTTAGTCAAAATCAACTGATCACATACACGTAGATCTATTCCTGATCTCTTATGTTCCTTGGATCTATATGCCTATTCTTTTGCAAGAACCACATTTTCCTGATTAGCTTTATAGTAAGACTTGAAATCAGGTAGTACTTTCCAACCCTCAACTTTTTAAAAATTGCTTTTTGCATATATATAAATTTTAGAACAAGCTTGTCAAATACCATAGAAGAAGCTTTCTGGCATTTTGATTTGGATTATGTTGAATTTATAGATCAATTTGAGGAGAATTATCATCTTGAAAACATCAAAACTCCAATTCATAAACATGTTAATACTTTTTCATTTATTTTGGATCTTTCAATTTTCTCAGCAGTGTTTGTACCTTTTAGGTATGCAGATTGTGCATTTATTTTGTTAAATTTACTCCTAACATTTCATGTTTTTGATACTATTGTGAATGGTACTGTTTTTTCAAATGTCATTTACCAGTTGCTTGTTGCTTGTTTATGGTATGGGTCTTGGAGTCTCTGACCTTGCTAAAGTCACTTAATAGTTCCAATAGCTTCTCTTCTGGAGTCCTTAAGATTTTTTTAAGTCATGTTGTATTTTAATACAAAGTTTTGCTTCATTTCTTACCAATCTGTACACATTTTATTTATTTTAATTAACTTATTTCCCTTGCTGGAGCTTCCAACAAATGTTCAATAGAAGATCTGTGCTTGATTTCAGAGGGACAACATTCAGTCCTTGACCATTTGGTATGATGACATTTTTTGTAAATGTCCTTTATCAGGTTGAGGAATTTCCCTTCTATTTCTACTTTTCTGAGACTTTTTATCTTGAATGGGCATTGAAATTTGTCAGATGCTCTTTAGGCTGGCATTAGGATGAATGTAATTTTTTCTTTGCTGAATGTGATAAACTACACTAATTTTTAAAAATTTAAGCCAACTTTGCATGTCTCAGGAAAAATCCACTTTGTCAGGATATATTATCCTTTATACACATTGCTGGGTTCAGTTTGCTAATATAATGTTAAGGCTTTTGCATTTCTATTCATTTTATTTTCTTGTAAGCCTTTATCTGATGTTGGATAAACACTGTCCTCATAATATGACTTGAGATGTGTCACCCTCTATTTTTTGAAAGATTTTTATAAGATTGGTGTTTGTTCTTCATTAAATGTTTATTAGGATTCACCAGAGAAGTCATTTGTGAATAAAGGGATTTATTTTTGTGTTTAGAAGGAGATTATTAATTATGAATTAATTTCTTTAAAAGATACAGGGCTATTCAGATTTTCTAGCTCTTCTTGGATATGTTTTATAAATCTGTGTTTTTAAAGTATTTTTTCTATTTTACCTAAGTTGTCAAAATTTGGGGAGAATAAGTTGTTTATATACTCCTCTGTTATTTTTAATGTCTTTAAGATCTATAATGAAGCCCCTTCCATCATGCCTCATCTTGATAATTTGAATTTTCTCCATATTTTTAAATCAGGTTAGATGGAGATTTGTCAGTTTTATTGACATTTCAATAATTTTTGCCTATTGTTTTGTTCATTTTCCCTTTCACTGATTTCTGCTGCTGTCTTTATTATTTCATTCTTTTTAGATTTTTGCGGGGGTCTTAATTTGCTCTTCTTTTCTTATCTTCTTAAAGTGGAAGCTTAAAGTAGAATGTGTGGGGGGGTAGAATATTGGTTTTAAGCCTTTCATCTTTTCAAAATAAGTATTTAAGCTAAAAGTTTTCTTCTAAGCACTGTTCTAGCTGCATTCCACAAATTTTAACACATTGTGCTTTGGTCCAAAATATTTTTTAACTTTCTTTGTGATTTATTCTTTGATGCTTTATGTAAAACTCTGTTTTACTTACAAAATATTTGAGAATTTTTCAGATATGCTATGTTATTGATTTCTAATTTATTTCTGCTGTCATCAGAGAATGTTCTCTGTATGATCTCAATACTTTAAAATTTTTGAGAATCATTCTGTGGCCCAACCGATGGTTTTTTATGAACATGCCATGTGTACTTGGAAAGACTGTGTTCCTTGCAGTTCCACTATGTTTGTGGATTGGTTGTTTTCTTCATGTATTGTGTTTTTGGTGTTTTAAAGCTTTGTTATGGGTACATTTGCATTGTATTTTTCCATTCTTATACTTTTAACCTGTCTGTGCTTACACAGTCTATAGTGAGGTCTTACTGTATTTTATCCAGCCTGATAATCTCTGCCTTTTAACTGGAGCATTAAATCTACCATCGTGCTTTTTCTTTTTTATTTGTCTATGTGTTCTTGTTCACTTTCCCTCTTTTAGTATCTTCTATGATGTTATTTATTTTTCAAATATGCCATTTTATCTCCTATATAGGAGATTATTTACTTTACCTCTTTGTGTTCTAGGATTTACAATATGTATCCTGAACATAAAGTAGTCTAATGTCAAACAATATACTACTTTGTGGATTATGTAAGTACTTCTAACAGTATACTTCCATTCCTCCCTTCCATCCTTTGTGCTGTTGTTGTTATATGCATTTTACTTATACATATATTATAAATTCCATAATACATATTATTTTTGCTTTAAGCTGTCAACTACCTTTTAAAGAAACTAAAAATAAGAATCAAAATTATTTATATTTACTCACATATTTATAATTTTCAACTCTATTCATTCCTCAGTTTCTATCTGTTATCATTTTACTTCAGCCTGATAGCTGTAAATTCTTTTACTTTTTGTTTATTTGTAAAACTTTTTATTTCATCTTCCCATTTGGAGAATATTTTTGCTGGACAGAGAATTCTAGGTATTTTTATTTGTTTTTCTTTTCTTTTACATAGCACACTAAAGATGCTTTTGCATCATCTTCTGGCTTGAATTATTTCTGAAAGAATTTAGTCAGTTATTATGTTTACTCTCCTGATAAAATGTGCCATTTTCCTCTGGATGTTTTAAGATTTTCTTTGTCCTGGTTTGCAGCAGTTTGGTGATGGTGTACCATCGTCTGGTTTTCCTTGTTTTTATCCTGGTTGGGGTACATTGAGACACTTGGATATGTATATTTATAGCTTTTATCAAATTTGGAAAATTTTAGCCATTATTTATGCAAAATTTTTTTTTCTGCCTTCCTTGCCATCCACACACACTTCAGGTATTAAAACTGAATATACATTAGATTGCTTGATATTGTCTCACATGTCACCAAGCTCTATTTTTTTCAACCATTTTTCTTTTTGTGCTTCCATTTCTATTGCTGTGTTTCCAAGTTCACTTTTCTTTTTCCTATAGCATCTAATCTTATGTTAATATGATGAAGCAACTTTTTGGTATTAAATATTATACTTTTCAACTCTAGAATTTAAGTCGCTTTTTAAAATAATTTCCATTCCTTTCCTTATTGTGTTCATATTTTCCTTGAAATTCTTGAGCATATTTATAATGGCTATATGAAGGTCCCTGTCCACTAATTCCATAACCCCTGTTATTTCTGCTTCTGTTTCTATGGACACTGTGAATGTTGCATTGTAGAATTTCTGTATTTTGTTGTTGTCCTTTAAGAGTTCTGAACTTTGTTAGATAAGTTACTTGAGAATTGGCTTGATCCTTTAGAAGATTTTTAAAGCTTTGTTAGGGCAATAGAATAGCCTCTACTTTAATGCTAATTCAATCTTACTACTAAGGTGCAGTCTATTTGGTGTCTACTGTAATCTGAGGCTTTTTCTCCACTCAGCCTCATCAGAACTTGAATACCTTCCAGTTTTTTCTTACCTCTAGGAATTGTTCAGGTTACAGCTCTCCCCCAGCTGTTCTTTGCTTGACCACATGGGATTTTACCTTCTGTATGCATATCTTAGTTGCCAACGAGAAACTCAACAGAGTCCCTATAAAGATTTTTCCCAGCTTATTATGTGCATAGTTTTCTCTCTTCAGTTCTCTGTCTGACAAATTCTGGTTACCTAAGCATCTCCATGAGCTCTGATCTCTGTCTCCTCAGTGACTTCTTTTTCCTTTTACAGTGGTATAGAAAATATCTCCAGGCACAAAGCTGGGTAACTGTAGGGCTCATATCATTTGTTTCTCCTCTCACAGTCCTGCACTGTTATACAATTATTGAGAACAGTTAATTCATGTATTTTGCCTAGTTTTCTAATTGTTAGCAGTGTGGGGCAAGTATGGTACTAGCTAGAAGCAAAAATTCCTCACTTTTTTTTTTAATGAGCATTTTCACCACATTCAGAATTTTAGGACAGTTGTTTTCTTTTAGCACACTAAAGATGGTATCAATGGTTGTAAGTTATACTAACTTTTGTCCTTTCTGTTGAGAAGTCACCTGTTGTTCCTTAAAAGTACTGTGTGTGCACACATGTGCACACTCAAAGGAGAGAGGAACTGGCTTCTTTTAGTATTTTTGTCTATGGTTTTTGGAAATGTAAGTATGGTTGTCTTTGTGCAGTTTTCTTTGAATTTCCTCAAAGAAAGCATATCCTGCTTGGAGTTTCTAGGGCTTCCTGAATCAGTGGCTTAATGCCTTATGAGTTTTGGAAAATTCTCAACAAATATTGCATCCAACTCATTCTCTCCTTTCCTTTTCAGAATTCAGTTATATTTGACTGCTCACCTTGTTATATGCATCTCTTTAAGGTATTTTATCTACTTTTCATTCTTTCTCTGATCCATACTTCAGTTAGATGTTTTTTACAGACCTAATTAACAGCCCACTGATGACTTTTGCTGTATTGAATCTGCTTTAAGGACTTCTATTGCATGCATTTTATTTTTTCTTTGTTTCCAGAATTACTATTTTGTTCTGTTTTAAAAATACATTCTAGTTCTTTCCTGGTGAATTATTTTGGCTATTCATTCATTTTTCTTGCACATTTATTACACTTGTTTTAATGGTTGTTTTATCTAACTCCAATATCTGGATCATCTTTGTTTTTATTGTCTGTTTTCTCTCTTGATTTTTCTTACACTTTGACCTTGTCACTTGGAATGTTTGGCAATTTTTGATTAAATGTCAAATATTATATCTGAAAAAGTTTATTATATACACATGCTTTTCTCTCCTCTCAAAGAGATTTTAATTTTCATCTGGCAGGCAGGTAGTATAGATGTAGATCATCCTTTGCTGATCATTAAAGTGATCATAATTGAAGTAATTTGAATATGGATTTGATTTTCTGAAAGCTTTTGGTTTTCCATTAGTCTTAATGCAAAAATTTCAACTGAAACCCTGGATGTTTATCAGTGCCATTTTTCTTTGGTACATTCTAAGCTCCAGTATTTGTTCTGCTGGTATTGAGAGTCCTATGTGTTCTCCTTCACCATGTAGCCACTTAGCTGCTGCATGGTTTCTTTTCTTTGTCTTTAACCCTGTGTAGCTTCAAAGGAGGCAAATGTCTTTAGAGGGAAAATGGAGCCAAAGGATGCTCTCACTTTCCTAAGGTTTCATTTCCCTTAGATTTTAGTCTCTTAGTTCCTGGTAGTCTTGGGAGCCCTGAAATCTGATTATTTTCTCTCTGTACCTATGATACTCTCAAAATCTCTGAGACACTCCTCTTTTTTTATCCTTTTGTTCCAGTGCTACTTGGAAATCAGCTATTGTTTCAAAAGGAAAGGCAGGAGGTTCAAATCAATGCCTTTCCCTGCTCTCAGGCTCTGGGTTCCATTTTTTCAGTTACTCCATTCTCTTCTGTTTATTGGTTGATACAAGTCTTTTGAGTTTTCTTTTCAAGCATGGTGGCCTCAGGGTAACTGGATTGCTCACCTAGTGACTCTGGGCTCCAAGAGAGTATTCCAAGGGACAGGAGATGGAAACTTCCAGTTTCTTCAGTCCTAGGCCTGGAAACCAGCATGGAATAACTTCCTTATTCTATTAAAGAAGTAGCATATCCAGTCCCAGAATCAAGGGTAGGAAGATGTAGATCCCAACTCTTGAAGAGAGGAACAGTGAAGAATTTGTGGCCATATTTAATTCCCCATAAAATTGCTCATAAAATTCTTTACATACTTCCAGCATGAAAAACACCCAATATAGGGAGACAAATGACAACAATGATTCAACAGCACAAAATCTGTGGGATGCAGTGAAGGCCGTGCTAAGAGAGAAAGATATTGCAATACAGGCCTATCTCAGGAAAGAAGAACAATCCCAAATGAACAGTCTAAACTCACAAATAATGAAACTAGAAAAAGAAGAACAAATGAGGCCCAAAGTCAGTACAAGGAGGGACATAATAAAGATTAAAGCAGAAATAAATAAAATTGAGAAGAATAAAACAATAGAAAGAATTAATGAAAGCAGATGCTGGTTCTTCAAGAAAATAAACAAAATAGATAAACCCCTAGCCAGACTTATCAAGAAAGATAGTCTACACACATAAGCAGAATCAGAAATGAGAAAGGAAAAATCACTACAGACACCACAGAAATACAAAGAATTATTAGAGAATACTATGAAAAATTATATGGTAACAAACTGGAAAACCTAGAAGAAAAGGAAAATTTCTAGAAAAATACAACCTTCCAAGGCTGACCCAGAAAGAAATACAAAATCTGAATAGAACAATTACCAGCAAAGAACTTGATTTGGTAATCAAAAACCTACCTAAGAACAAAACTCCTGGACCAGACATCTGGTTTCACTGCTGAAATTTTTCAAACATTTCGTGAAGACCTAATACCCATCCTCCTTAAAGTTTTCCAAAAAGTAGAAGAGGAAGGAATACTCCCAAACTCATTCTATGAGGGCAACATCACCCTAATACCAAAACCAGGCAAAGACACCACAAAACAAGAAAATTACAATATCCCTGATGAACATAGATGAAAAAAATACTCAACAAAATATTAGCAAACAGAATTCAAAAATACATCAAAAAGATCATCCATCATGATCAAGTGGGGTTCATCCCAGGGATGCAAGGATGGTACAGCATTCGAAAATCCATTAACATCTTCCACCATATCAACAAAAAGAAGGACAAAAACCACATGATCATCTCCATAGATGCTGAAAAAGCATTCAACAAAATTCAACATCCATTCATGATAATAACTCTCAACAAAATGTGTATAGAGGGCAAGTAACTCAACATCATAAAGGCCATATATGACAAACCCACAGCCAACATTATATTTAACAGTGAGAAGCTGAAAGCTTTTCCTTTAAGATCAGGAACAAGACAAGGATGCCCACTCTTCCCACTGTTATTCAACATAGTACTGGAGGTCCTGGTCACGGCAATCAGACAACACAAAGAAATAAAAGGCATTCAGATAGGCAAGGAAGAAGTCAAACTGTCCCTGTTTGCTGATGACATGATGTTGTACATAAAAATCCTTAAAGAATCCACTTCAAAACTACTAGATCTAATATCTAAATTCAGCAAAGTTGCAGGATATGAAATTAATACACAGAAATCTGTTCCATTCCTATGAACTAGCAGAAAGAGAAATAAGGAAAACAATTACATTCACAATTGCATCAAAAAGAATAAAATACTTAGGAATAAACCTAACCAAGGAAGTGAAAGACCTATACCCTGAAAACTATAAGACACTCTTAAGAGAAATTAAAAAGGACACTAATAAATGGAAATTCATCCCACGCTCTTGGCTAGGAAGAATTAATATTGTAAAAATGGCCATCCTGCCTAAAGCAATCTACAGATTTAATGCACTCCCTATCAAAACCTACAGCATTCTTCAATGAACTAGAGGAAATAGTTCTAAAATTCATATGGAATGACAAATGACCCTGAATAACCAAAGCAATCCTGAGAAGGAAGAATAAAGCAGGTGGAATTATGCTGTCTGACTTCAAGCTCTATTACAAAGCCACAATAACCAAGACAATTTGGTACTGGCAGAAGAACAGACCCATAGACCAGTGGAACAGAATAGAGAGCCCAGATATAAGCCCAAGCATATACGGTCAATTAATATATGATAAAGGAGCCATGGATATACAATGGGGAAAGGACAGCCTCTTCAACAGCTGATGTTGGCAAAACTGGACAGCTACATGTAAGAGAATGAAACTGGATCATTGTCTAACCCCATACACAAAAGGAAACTCAAAATGGATCAAAGACCTGAATGTAAGTAATGAAACCATAAAACTCTTAGAAAAAAATATAGGCAAAAATCTCTTGGACAAAAACATGAACACCTTTTTTATGAACATATCTCCTAGGCAAGGGAAACAAAGCAAAAATGAACAAGTGGGACTATATCAAACTAAAAAGCTCTGTACAGCAAAGGATACCATCAGTAGAACAAAAAGACATCATACAGTATAGGAGAATATATTTCTAAATGACATATCTGATAAGGGGTTGACATCCAAATTATATAAAAAGCTCATGCACCTCAACAAACAAAAAGCAAATATGCCAATTAAAAAATGGGCAGAGTTGCTGAACAGAAACTTCTCCAAAGAAGAAATTCAGATGGCCAACAGGCACATGAAAAGATGCTCCACATTGCTAATCATCAGAGAAATGCAAATTAAAACCACAATGAGATATCACCTCAAACCAGTAAGAGTGGCCACCATCCAAAAGACAAACAACAACACATGTTGGGGAGGATGTGGAGAAAGGAGAACCCTCCTACACTGCTGGTGGGAATGTAAATTGGTTCAACCATTGTGGAAATCAGTATGGAGGTTCCTCAAAAAACTCCAAATAGAAATACCAGTTGACCCAGGAATTCCACTTCTAGGAATTTACCCTAAGAATGCAGCAGCCCAGTTTGAAAAAGACATATGCACCCCTGTGTTTATCGCAGGACTATTTACAATAGCCAAGAAATGGAAGCAACCTAAGTGTCCATCAGTAGATGAATGGATAAAGAAGATGTGGTATGTATATACAATGGAATATTATTCAGCCATAAGAAGAAAACAAATCCTACCATTTGTAATAACGTGGATGGAGCTACAGGGTATTATGCTCAGTGAAATAAGCCAGGTGGAGAAAGACAAGTATCAACTGATTTCACTTATCTGTGGAGTATAAGAACAAAGCAAAAACTGAAGGAACGAAACAGCAGCAGACTCACAGCACCCAAGAATGGACTGACAATTACCAAGGGGAAAGGGACACTGGGGAGGGTGGGTGGAAAGGGAAGGATAAAGGGAAAAATGGGGCATTCTGATTAACACACATAATGTAGGGGGTGGACATGGGAAAGGCAGTATATACAGAGAAGACAAGTAATGATTCTATAGCATCTTACTACGCTGATGGACAGTGACTGTAATGGGGTATGTGGGGGGAACTTGATAATGGGGGGAGTCTAGTAACCATAATGTTGTTCAAGTAATTGCACATTAAAGATATCAAAGAAAAAAGTACCCAGGAACATCCAAAAGCCTCAAAAAGTCTCATCTCCATGTGGCATCAGGCTCAGGCTTGAGGTCCTGGATCTGTTCATCTACAGGTATAGGTGAGGTTCCCTGAGTGTAGTTCTTCTCAGTCTGAAAATCTGTGAATCCCTTCCACTCCCCCTAACACCCAGCGTATATCATTGAGTCAGAGGTATAAAAACTACAGGTACCCCATGCAATAAGGGAGGACATGAGAGGTATTTCCTGCAGCAGTCACTGGTCCATAGAAATTCTGGAATCCAGCAGAATGTCATCAGTTCCCTAGTTAGGGCTTGGTCTTATTTCTTGGGAATGATTCTCTGAGATTCTTGGCTTTACCTCTTGGACTCTTGGTTTATCTGAATCATGCCACCTCTTCCATAGGAAATGGCCTATGTTTGGAGCCTATTTATTGCCCATAAATGGTTGGGAATCCAAAGGCATCCTTTCTTTTTGTACTATATCTGTCCCATTTACTCCCAAGCTGGTATACTTTAAAAACATTGAGGGATTCCTGTGATTCAAATTATGATACATTTATTAGACAAATGCCCAACTTAACAAATTTCCTTAATGACTGGCCCTTACTCTAGCTTCAGGCTTTGGTGAGACTGCTGAGGGACCAGATCTCTCAGATTTTTGAAGCTCTTTAAGGCATGCTCTTAAATATGTGTGCAGACTTAAAGGATCTTACAGCCCCATCCTTAACTTTAATCTTTGTCCAAGACTACATTTTACTGCCCTGAATTTGGAGGGTTTTTTGCCTGGAGTTACCAGAATGAGAAAAACTTTCTAACCTATCTCATCTTGCAAATCCTGTTTTTTTCTATTTCCTCTAAATTCCACTAAAAAAAAAAAAAAATCCCAAACAAAACCCAAACCAAAACAAAAACCAGAACAGTTTCTGCTTTAACTCATCTCTCCTTGTCTTTTATGATAGGCATCTAGAAAAACTCAAGTTTGCACTTTCTGTGTTCTACTTGAAAATCTCCCTGGTCAGATTCTTAAATTTATGAGGTAGTCTCCTCAAATGTCTTATGGTTTGTTACCTGTCCTACCAGTACCTGCGTCAGGTGCTATCTTCACCAGCTTCCACTAGCAGTTCTCTCAGTGTTCTTCAAAGTCCTCTCCAGGAATCTTCCTGAGGCCTGTGCATTTTTCACAGGGCACTTGTAGCTTCTTCCAATTGTCCAGTCCCAAAGTCAGTGTTTCAAGTTTTTGCTACAGCAGCACTCTACTTCAGACACTAACGTTGGTTCTGGTTATCTGTTGCTTGCCTAACAAACCACTGTAAAACCTCTAGCTGCAGAGTAAGAGTATTTGTTGTAATGAAGTCAATGCATTCTACATTCTGTATTCTGACGGAATGTATGAAAAACTTTACCCTCCAGCATATGCCCACCTAAATGATTCTTCTTTTTTTTTGTCTTTTTCTATTCAGAATGCAACAGACCCCTTCATTACCCTCTGCCCTTGTCTTGTCTATATTAGGTGCTGAAAGTAAATGTGTTTACTGAAGGTAAAACAGAAGAAGAAATAGAGGAAGGGCTGAGGTAGAGACAGAGATAACTTTGGTCATGTTAGAAAATGATTACCATATGGTAGGTATTGTCCAGGTGTCTGGTTTGTGTAACTGAATCCCAGAGCTAGGGGCAGGGGGTAGAATGAAGTTAATGCCCACTCCTGGCTTTTTCCTGGAGGGCTGTATTTTCTGGGTTGGAAGGAGTTATTGTGTTCAGTCCAGCTACAAATGAATGATAAAGGAAGTCCTTCCCACCCATTTTGTTCTGTGTTGATTTTAGCTTCCATTGTGATAATTGGTGTAAGATTCTCTTCGGATTTTTATAGGAAGGAGCTAACACATTTTGACCCGTAATGATTATATATTTATTTGAACAAAGTTGGAGCAAGGGTATCAGGGCCTGTGAACATGCAACCCTCTTATCTTGGAAGTCTCAAAATTGTCATCGTTGGTTAGGACCTGGAAACTGCATTTGGCATGCTAGCCCAAGTCTGCCACCTGACTTCTCTAGTTCTTGAGGCCCACTGAGATTAGTGTCTTTGGGCAAATGACCCTTGATTTTTTTTCCCCAAGGTAATGCCTTTGGTATGTGTTACCTACTCACTAATAATGACGGTAGCTAACATTTGTTGAAAGCTTACTTTATGCTTACTGATTTGTCTATGTCCTTTAAGAAGGAACTGCTATTTCACATGATCACATTTGACCTTTACTACAACCTTATAGCATAGATACTGTAATTATCCCAGTTTTAGAGATCAGGACAGTAAGATTTAAAGAGCACACCTTGCCTGAATTCATACAGGCAGTAATGAGGGCAGGGAATGAGGGCAGTGGTGAGCTCTACATTCTTCCCGGAACTCCATGTATGCATATAGATTTGCCAAGGGGCTTTCATGACCTGGATGCCATTCAGAAAGTTAGAAAACAATTGCTTATTACAGAAGCAACAGATTGTTAGAAGATGCAGCTTTCAGCCAAACTAAGAGATACAGGCTAAGATCATACTGAGACCCCACCAAACCTATTAATTCATCTGTGACCCTTTATAGAAACCCCATAAATGCCTTCTATGAACATCTCTCAACTAGACACACAAGACTGAGCCAGTGGTTCAAGAAGTTAATTTAGGAAGTAGGGCTTGGACAAGAAAAGGTAGTAATAATACAGTGTAGCAAATGCTAAATGCCAAAGGTATGGTAGCCACAGTGAGTGCTAGGGGGACTCAGAGGAACCATGTCCAGGCTGCAAGCCAGGAGGTGCAGGCAAGGAGGGGACTCTGATTAACTTGTGCAGCTGACTGGCAGCACCAGTGCCCACATTCCCTTGACAGCTGCACCTGGCAGCAGGGGTGACTGCTGAGCTGTTTGGATGGGAGGCTATGTCAGTATTGGCTGCTTTGCTCCTGATTGGTATGAGAATTTTTGTATGTATATTTCTCTTTTGATTCTGGTAATTGGAGGCATCTGAGCTGGTGAGCAGTTGTTCTGTCACCTGGGGAAGGAGGGGGAAGAAACTGGGGACCCAGGAAAGAGGGTGCTGTAAGGGAAGACGAGCTTGCTCCACCCAGGTGGGTTGCTGCTTCTCCCTTGGCACACCCTTGGGAGGAGCAGAAAAGGACTGGCAGGCATCTGACTATCTGTGGGGACTATCTGGAGACACATCTTGGTGTTTGATTTTTTTCTTTACTTGACACCACCAACCTCTGTTGCTCTGTGTATTTGGCCAGCTTCTGGGGGCCTGAGAGGTAGACAGGTGGGACCAGGGAAGCTGACCGGAGACTCTAAGCCAGAGTGTTGCCCTTGAGGCATGGGGCAGAAGAGAAAAGGGGGCTCTCTGGGGATGGTCTTGGAAGAGGTTAGCACCAGGCAGGTTGCAAATAGTCGTTGAGATTTCTAGCTCACACCTGTGTCCCAGAGCCCTCTCCCCCTTATCAAATCCATTCTATGACCTTGGACAGAGAAGTGGGGGCCAAACCATACGTGTTCTCAGGCCTTCGTGGCGCGGGATCACAGGTTGGCGGGCCAAGGCTGGAGATGTGCCGCCCTAGATGGTGGTGGGGTGGGCACATTGAATCCTCCTTCCCCGGGTTCGGCCTCCAGTTCCTTAACTCGGCGCTCCGCGGTCCTCCTGGGGGCAACGCAGGTGTGATTGTGACCCAAAGGTCTGGGCGCCGGATAGGAAGTAGTTAAGGTGGGGGGCACTGGGGTGAATTGTCCAATAGAGAAGAACAGCAGTTTGCTGGAGTTAACGTGGGCAGCTTCTTCGGGGAGGAGAGGAAGGAGGTGGACCGTCTGCCAAGCTCCAGCTCGCCCCGCGCGTGTGTGCCCGTGTGCAGCGTGTGTGTGTGTGTGTGTGCGCGCGCGCCGAGGCGTTCCTCAGGTTGCGCTGCCTGGAAACCGAGGGAGCCATTGGCTAGGAGAAGGGGTGGGGGTGGGGGCTCCTCGACCCTCGGAAAAGCCGGGGCGCGAGCGCCCAAGGCGAACCCTGAACCCCGCTCCTGACGCGGGCCAGGCAGAGCGGGGCACAGCGCTGCGAGCGGCCTCAAGGCCCTGGGGGGCCCGCTGGGGAAGAGAGGGGGAGGAGGCCGGAGCTGCATGGAGTGTCTAGGGCGCGCAACTCCTGCGGGGCCTCGGCCACTGAGCTCCGGGGCGCAGCGAGGCAGCCGCGCACATGGGCTAAGCCCGCGCGCCAGGGCTCTGCACGGCCAGCGGGAGCGGGAGGGGTAGAGGAGCGCGCCGTGCCGGGGTGCGGGGCACGCGTCCCCAGACAGGAGCAGAGGACAAGGACAGGGAGGAAGGCGCCCGCATCGCGCTAGGAGCCGACGAGGGGCTCGCGCCGGTTCGGCGCGCGCTTGGGGAGCGGCTCCGGGGAGCCGTGGGAGCCGGCGGCAGCGAGGATGCCAGCGCGGGGACGCGGCTGCCGGCTGGGGGTGTGAGCGTAAGGCTCAGCGCTGCCCGCCGGCGCCTCCTTCCGCGCCGCCCCCTCCCCCGCTGCGGGCCTCGGAGGGAGCCCCCCGCACCGCCCGGAGGCGCCTCGGAACCTGGGCTTCGGGGCAGCGGGCCCGCGCGGCCGGCCCGGCCCAGCGAGAGGTGAGTGCTGCCGCCCGCTCGCGCCCTCCGCTCGCCTCCCGCCCTCGCCTCTTCCCCGAGTCCTCACCCTATACGGAGCCCAGATCCCGGGTCCGAGCGGGCGGCCGACACCGCCTCCCATACCTGTTGGCTCTGGCGGAGGGCAGCGGGTAGCTGGGGCCGCCAGAGCCACCTCGCCCTCCATTGGGGTGGCTGCTGCCGACAGCCCGGGGGCGTGGGGCTGGGGACGGGCCGTGGGTGTCCCACTCGGGTGTCCCGGAACTGTGCGGGCTGCAGGCTGGTTGATACTCACCTAGTCCCCGGCGCCGCTGGCCGCCAGGGCGGCGGGCAGGGTGCAGAGAAAAGGGGAGGAGAGCCGCGCCGCAGCCCAGGTAGAGCAGTGCTACTTCCAGGCTTCGGGAAGCTGGGAGTCATGGCGATCGGGAGAGACTGGAGGCAGGATTCCCTCCGCCTCTAGTCCCCGGCGCGGGCTGCTCACCAGCCTAGGCACACGCCTTCTCGCCGCCACCCGCCGGGGCTCCGCGGGCCCTGGGGAGCACGGGATTCCCGGGGAGGCCTCCAGCGGCTCCCTCGGTCCGACGCCTGGGCAAGGGCGGGCTTCGGCTCCCTCAGGCAGTCTGGGTTTACACGGGTGCCCCAGACTCTCCGGACTGGCGCGACGGGGAGTGAACTTCCTCATACTTGGCCTGAGGGCGCCTCGGCAGCAGCAGGTTGTTCTGGGGGCCGGCCTTGGGGCTAGGGCGATCAGAGGACAGCTCACATTGACAGGAGGGTGGTGCTGAGCCTGGGACTCAGGGCTACGCTTTGCCTCCTGGGTGCCAGCCACGTGCGCCCTCGGTCCCCACCCACAGCCTCAGTTCCCACTGCTCTTTTTGCTTTGAGGAAGAGGTTATAAGGAAGACTCCTCCTTGCCATGGGTTTGAAGCCCTTAGCCCAGGTGAACCGGTGCCTGCATTTCCTTGGGTGCCAAGCCTGGGGTGCCATCCCTAGGCCCCAAACCCGGTTTTTGCAGAACAGGAGACTTTGAGGGCTCAGAAAACAGCAGCTCAGTGCTGTGTGCGGCTGTGCTGGGCCATGGCCACCGAAGCCTGATTAGTGCTGATAATAACTACACTCTGGAGTGAATAAGAGCAACTTCCCTGACAGAGCTTCGGTGACCTTCTCTGGGAAGAATGAGTAGATTTCTGCCCTCTGTATATCCACACACACACATTTGTGCACATGTGAAAACTCAGCTGTTAGTATTTCCATGTTGTGCTTCTTTGCTTACTGGCTTTAGTTCTTTTTCTATTCAGGCATCAGAGCTTGGGAAAGGTTAAAGCCATTTGGTGTGAAATTGTCTTGAGGCTAGAGCAGGACGTGTTTTTTAGCAAGGCTGACTCCAGCTCTCCTCCATGGCTTGTTGGTTGTTTTTATTTCATCTTTGTAGGCTGGAGTGAAGTGTTGCGGGAAGGAGAAGGAAGAGTTGGTGGAGTCCCACTTTTGTTAGCTACTTGTTTGAGGCTTTGAAGTCTAGGTGGCAACTCAGACTTCCCCTATTCTCACCGCCCTGTTGCTGTACCCCAGTGAGGATGCATTCCTGAGCTCCGAGAACAGCAGAACTTTTCTTGTTCTTTGGGCAGTCGGTGGCAGCCCCCATGAATGGCCCTGGGCTGCGTTTTCCAGGCAGCCTGCTCTGGTGGAATCCCAGCTGCATGGCCCCCCTTTCTGGGTTCACAGCAAACGGGGGTTTTTCAGGGCACAAGCTGCTTGAAGAATGGTTGTGTTTACCGAGAAGCTGGTCTACAACACTGAAGTTGGTTACTGTATGTATCCAAGTAGAGTAATGAAAACAAAACTCTGGAAACCCACACCCTAGGATATTTTATTGCAGGAGCGCTAAATCCTCTTAGAATTGTTCATCAAGATCACCTTTCTCTGAACTCTCAGTGCAACTCTTGCCAGTAATCAAGCTTCAGTGAGGGTGCAGAATAAAGGCTTTTTAGAAAGAAAATTTAATGCAGCTGGCTCCGTGGAGAGAATGATGGGCAAGATTTGATGGAGACACAGGACTCCCTTTCCTTTCTAAGGAGTGATGTGGACTGGGGTGGGCTGAGGGGGTGTGTGACAGCTGCTTGGCTGAGTTGAGTTGAACATTTATCTTCACCACAGGAGGCCTCTAATTAGGGCATAAATATTGAGCAGGGTTGGGCTTCTATCTAGAAATTCTTTTCCATAGCGAGTGGCCTTGGGAGGGACCGTGTCCTCCTGGGTCAGCAGGCGGGAGAGGTATCTGTGCCCTGGTACTTGATCCCAAGGTTGTGTGCTCCGTGGCAGCCCACACAGTGCTTGAGGGTGGCAGAAGGGGGTGCTCATTCTCATATTGAGAAGAACACTGGCTCTGATAGAACTTGGGACATTAAGTTCTTTGGAGACCCTCTTTATTTAGATTTCTGAGATCCTGCGTGGTGCTACTTTCACACATTTGAGCTCATTTTTCATATTTTGAAATTGTTATTGAGGGAGGCTAAATACTTTTCTTGAGGCTGTGTAGTTTGTGGGTAAGAGGCAGGTTTACAGTTTGATTCTATGAAGTTGGGGTTCCTTATCCTAAGTCTAGTATTCTTCCCACACTGCCGCTTATGATCTGCTCTCGTGACCTCTGACCTTCATGCCTTGTTTGGAGTCAGAGCATAGTGCATGCCCTGCCTGTGTTTGCTGAGTGAATGTAGGTCTGTGTCTCATCCCTCATTCCTGGTGAGGACACTCAAGCACAAGCAGAGCAGCACCTTGTGCAGTGGGCCAGCGGAGGGTGCCTATACTGGGGCCATGTGAGGTTTGAGCCTTGCTTGGTTTGATTATAGGCTGCTTCTGTGTTTGCACATTCCCTGTCCGTGCCCACGTGGTATGGGGTGGGTGGCGTCTTTGCCCTTCATGGCGACTTAAACTATTGTAGTCAGAGGGTCTAAAATGTCCTTTCTTGATGGAGAACTACGAGGCAGTGTGACTGGCTGTCGGTTCTGATGCTCAGTAGGCAGCCTGTATCCTGAGTCTCAAGCAGTGAGACCTTCCTTCAGGATGGGCAGAGCGCTGGCTGATCCCTCGCTTGCTCAATTCGAGGACAATGAATGTGGTGAGAAAGGAGGAAAATGAAAACACATCTGTTGCATGCCACCTGGGTTTTTCAAGCAAATTATGTTCTTAATCATTTAATATCTAACAAAAATGTATTCAGGGCCTATTATGTGGTATGGATATAGAGATGAATATGATGCAGTGCCTTGCATCAAAAATTGACAGGTTAGTGGTGAAGGCAGACGCTGTGTTTGGGATAAACATTTGTGAAGTGCTGCCTGAGCTGAGCTTAAAGGATGATTTTGAAATGGTCAGTCTTAAATGGGTATTGCAATGTAGAGGACATAGGGTAAGCAGAGTGGTAGAGGTAAGAAAACACACAGAAAATATGAAGAAGCAGCCTGGAGTTTAGATTCCTGGAGCTTAAAGGTTAAGAGGCAAGTAGGGACAGGAAAAGAGCCTGGGGTGGTAGATGGGGGCCTTTTGTTAGGACCAGCAGCTCAGTATTTCTGCATGAGGGTGGGCAGTGTTCTCAGATTTGGGTAAGTCCAGTCGGAGACCTTGTGGAGCATGGATTTGCCAGTGAGAAGACCAGAGGTGTGCATGCTGGTGAGGCAGGAGCACTGAGGCCCTGGTAGGGAGCAGAGAGGAGAGGATTCAGCACAAGTTCAGGTGAATTGTCAGTTAAGGTTCCTGGGTGGCAGGCAGTAGAAACCAACTCTAACAAAGCAAACAAAGAGAATGGGTTGGTGGTATTGATGGAAGGCATAGGACTGAGGGCACATCTGCAGAGCTGGGCTGGGAGCAGGCAGGAATTAGGCCACTGAGGGGAGCCTGGGGGCAGGAGTCACCTTATCAGATGATATTTTTTGGAGTAAATAATCTTCAAGCTTTTCCTGTCTCATGCTCATTCTCACTGTATTATTCTTCTACATTCAAAATGCTCAGAGAAGATGTCCAGTGAGCCTAGCTTTGGCCCTACTTATCTAGAAATAGTGTTCTGGAAAGGTCATCAGAATGGGGAGAGATGTTTCTTCCTAAAAGGGCACTGAAATTATCCTGCTGAAAGATGGTGACACAGATATTGAATGTCCCCACAGAAGGGAACTTGGCAGAACTTACTGATTAACTGATACAGGAGTGGGCGAAAGGGAAGGGTGTAGTATTAGCACTGGACTTCCGGTTTAGCTGCAGGGTGGATGATCAAAATCAAAGTCTGGTCGAAACACAACCACTCATTCATTTTTCCACTGGCAGGGCTGTGGGCTTCTCTCCAGGACCAGGCTGCAGGAGGAGACGACTTATTTAAAGAGTCTCATTAAGGGGCTGTGCCACCGTGAATAGGCCTGATAAAGTAGGTTACTTTATTGCATGCACCACAAATCTGGAGACTTTAAAAACAGTTTCATTCATTCAGCCAATATTTATTGAGGATCTCTAGTACAGGTGCCAGGGAGGATGGTGGATTAGATGGCTAGAGGTGGTACCCTCATACTGTAGAGGTGTTAAGCACAATAAAAAAAATAAAAATTGAAAATAAAATTGTGTGATATAATTGAGACAGATGCAGGGGCTACTTCAGATTGGGTGGTCAAGAAAGTTCTCACTGGGGAGCCATCTTTAAGCTAGGTAAGCTGGGGTAAGACCTGAAGAAGAATTTCCAGGCAGTGCAAAGATCCTGAGGTAGGAACAAGTGGGTGTGTTAGCAGAGCAGGAAGGAGGCTAGGGTAGCAGGAGCTGAGGTCAGATAATCAGGTTCAGGGGCCACAGAGGTCACCCTGTGGAGTCTGGGTTTGATACTGCATTTGATGGAAGCCACTAGAGGGTTGTAAGTGGGAGAGTGACATGATTTAATTTATGTTGTCAAAAGATCACCTGGGCGGCTGTGTATTCTGTATGCACTACCTTTCTACAATAAAGTGAGTCTATCCATTAGAGAGCAAATGAAATATAGTGTTTAAGAGTAACAGATGGAGAGAAAATGTGGTGGTGACCTAAATTTAGTGGTTTCTAATGGACCAATTAAATATGAGTACAGACAAAATGGTATTTCTAGTGTAATTTCAGTTTTGTTTAAAAACACACGACTTAGAAGAATAATGGAAAGTAGTGGACTAAAAATGTTAACACTGCTTGTACAAAGCTGTTGCCCCTGTGAAGTATTTTTATTGTTTTGAATATGAGCACCTATTGTTTTGTAATCAGAAAAAAACTATTTTAAAATGTAGGCACTGGTGACCACACACGTTTTGAGTGGGGTGTTGTGAGTCTGTATATCTACTAAACACTTTTTCCTACAATTTCATTTCTGGAAATTTTAATGTAAAAAAACTCAAGGTCCTGGTTGGGACAGAAATTAGAATCCTTATTTTGCACCAGCTGTCCAATGGATGGGTCTTTGTTTTATGCTTAAAAGTATTTTTGGTTATGAAAATAGTCTCTCTTTTTTTTCAAGAAATTAAATCAACACAGAAGTGTTACATAAAAAATGAAAGCACCTTTTTGCTATCTCATTCTTCAGACCACTAACATTTCCAACCATATATTGTTAGATTTTTTTCCTGTGCAATTCAAATACCTACATCTATATTTTGTTTAAGGATTTTGGAATATTGCTGTAACAAGTTACCATATCTCCAAATTAATCTTCCAAATTACTTCCTCTAGAGCTTGAAACCTAAATGACCATTTCCCCCACTGAAACAAAATCATTAGGAAACTTGAACCTTAACTTTGTTAGGAAAAACTGAATCTTGCCTTTTTAATATTCAGAGTGTTTACTGAAAGCATAGTTTATATTTATAAAGAATAGAGCTATTAAATATTCATTAAAAGTTCATCTCTGAGCATTTAAACATTATTGCTCTAGTACTGGAGCCCAAAAGTTGGTGTCATGATTATAAATCACTTGCATTTTTACATTAACAAAAGTTAGACAATATAAAAACTTAGAAGTGCAATTAGGGAGCTTAGCTAATTATTTGGTGACATTTATTACAACAGAATATTATCTTTTGAAAACGGAAAGAAAAACATTCAATGAAGTGTAGCTTACAGCCATTTATGTGTCTGAGTGCATCTGCATGGCCTCAACGCAAAGACTGCTTGGGGGCTAAAGTGTCAGGAATGAATTGCCACAGACTCGCTGTCAATGTGACTGAACTGCATTGGATTGGAGCTCGTTATGCGATTCATCAGAATTACTACCCCTTTCCCTCATTACTTTAATTAAGCACATCCTTTCTTGGTGAGGAGAAGAGCGAACATGTGCTTAGAAGAGAATGATTGTAAAGTAACAGAACCATGGGGTTTAAGAGGAAGCAGGGATCTTGGTTATCTCATTTTACAGAAGTGGAAAAGGAAGGAGCAGAGAGAGTAAATGACATGTGCTCCGTCAAACAGAGTCAATTTCCCCACCCCAGAGCCTCTTTGCTACCCGCGGCAGTGGCTCCGTGTTGTTAGGTAATGAATTTATTTTGGCATACCCGAGAATTAGGAAAGCACTCTGAACCTGATGAAAAATGGGAGGGTTTTGAGCTGTTCATTCATTCTGTAAAGTGTAATCTGTTTGTGTACTGATAACAGGCCTAATTACTGTGTAAACATTTTTATAGCCTGGTAAGAAAACTTCAAACATCTGTACTGCACATTGATGGAGCATTTCAGCTTTCAGCATTCTTACTGCTTGTTCTTAAAACCAGTTGCTCTGTTTTAATCTGGTCTATGGTTGATGATTCATTTTATACAGACACATAAATACATATTCCAGATCCAGCAGGAAATGACAAGTAATAATAGCAAACTTGCATAATACTTACTATGTACTATGTGTGTCATCAGCTTTATGATTACCAGTATTTCCCTAATTTTACAGATGAAGAGACAGAGATGCAGCAAGTTCAGTGACTTGTCCAGGGTCTCAGGTTAGTATATGGTGGCTAGGAACTGCCACCACTGTAGCCTTGCTCCCAAGGCACGTGACTCATTAGCTGAACTCTCCACCTTTCTCTGCCTCTCAAAGACCAGCCAGCTTTCTGCAAGAAAGGTCAGGGTCTGACTTAGTGAAATCACTTCTTGTTTGGGGAAATTCATGGATGTAATGTTGCAGAGAGTGTTCCACCAGGATGGCGTTTTCAAGTCTGTTTTCTTGGTTACCCCAAGTCCCATGCCTTCATGAGTCACTTCGTGGTAGCAGGTCGATGACAGACCATCTGCCTAAAGCTGTGGCTAATGGTTCTCTTTTCACTCCAAGATCCAACCCTTAAGTTATTTACATGGACACTAGCCCACTTGTGGGTAGATTCAAGTACTGCTGGCTTCTGGCTTGTCTCCTATGTTATCCTAATCAGTACCAAATTTCTCTACTTACATCTAATGAGATAAATGCATCTTTCAAAAGCCCAGAAACACAGAATCCATGGAGCCCTCAAAGAGCTGGAGGCAACAAGGAGGAATCACGTAATTAAAAGGAAGGAAAAATAAATGCTGATACTGTCAATGGATCCTCACTCAGAAATCTTAGTCCTAAATTGTTAGTTATGATGCAAGCTGACTCAGAACCTTGCACATCAGAAGGGACTGAAGCCAAGAAGCATCGGCCATCTTCTGGCTCCCTCAGTTTTGGCCTCTGGTCCTAGGTGCACTTGACGGACCTCTGCATGAAAGAGGTTGCTGAAGAGGAAAGTTCTGTCCTCTGATTTGGAGGAATACAGTTGTCATGAGAGACAGAGAGAAAGAGAAAGGAGACAGACGCGCTGACAGCTGGCTTCCTCTGGCAGTGGCCACATCCTGCAGGAGGTTGGAGGCTATCGGGGTGGGAGGGTAATCTCAGACCCTAAGGTACATGCAAGACACTGGTACTGAGCTGGAATGGTGATTCATCATCAGAACTCCAGCGGGGTGGGGTGTGTGTGGGGTGACCCTGCTGTGGTCTTGGGGAAGATGATACAGACCTTTCCAGAGAGAGGTTGGCTGGTGCTGTATTGGAGTTTTATTTATTTATTTTTTTTTTTGAGAGGGCATCTCTCATATTTATTGATCAAATGGTTAACAACAATAAAATTCTGTATAGGGGACTCAATGCTCAATGCACAATCATTAATCCACCCCAAGCCTAATTCTCGTCAGTCTCCCATCTTCTGAAGCATAACGAACAAGTACTTACATGGTGAACAAATTCTTACATAGTGAATAAGTTCTTACATGGTGAACAGTACAAGGGCAGTCATCACAGAAACTTTCAGGTTTTATCACACATTATGAACTATAAACAATCAGGTTAAATGTGAATATTCATTTGATTTTTATACTTGATTTATATGTGAATCCCACATTTCTCCCTTATTATTATTATTATTATTATTATTATTATTATTAATAAAATGCTGAAGTGGTAGTTAGATGCAAGATATAGGTAGAAAACATAGTTTAGTGCTGTAAGAGAGCAAATGTAGATGATCAGGTGTGTGCCTGTAGACTAAGTGTTAATCCAAGCTAGACAAGGGCAATAAAACATCCACGATGCAGAAGATTTCTCTCAAAACAGGGGGGGGTGAGGTTCTAAGCCTCACCTCTGTTGACCCCTAATTTCTCACCTGATGGCCCCCCTGCGACTGTGCCTGTCTTAGGTTGTTCCTCCCTTGAGGAATCTTACCCGTCTCTGGCTAACCAGTCATCTTCCAGGGCCATACAGGGAAATGTAAAGTTGGTAAGTGAGAGAGAGGCAATATTGTTTGAAAAGGTTAGCTTTTTACTTCTTTGCAGATTTATGCTCTGTGGCTTTTATGCCCAGTATTTGTCTTGAGGTATCTTTACCACTTGGAAGAATTATGATACACGGTAAATTCGATATGAGGCATGAATTCTATTTAAGGGTTGTAATTAGGAAGGAAGAAGAAAAGCTATAGGAGTAGCAGACGGAAGAAAACATGGGAAGACTAATTATTTCTTTGACATATCTTCTTGTAGAGTAACTTAAGCATGTATAGGTTTTAAACTACTAACTAAATTGCGCACACACATTAACATAACAGGAATACAATTACATAACCAAAGCAGACCTATAATTACCAGTCATCTTTAGTGAAACCAAGAAAACCAGTTAGGCACCCTAGGCATTTGTAAAAACTATTCTATGATGTGGTGGATATTGTCCAACTGAACGTGAACAGTCTGAGAGAAATCAGACAAATTAAAACAACCCATTCCTGGGAACTGGTCACATCCCATATGTTCTTTTAACAGTAGATAGTCTGTAGTCGTAAGATTTCGGAGTGCTACAACTTGCACTTCTCCTAATTCTTGGTTGAGTTCCAACAGTATAGATCCAGTCAAATTTGTTGTTTTTCTGTATGCACAGGCCAGCTTAGATATTTCCTCCTTCATTCCCATGGCAAGTCCAGGAACTGGTGGGATGAATGCAGCTACAACTGCAGCATCGCCTGGATCTTTGTTGAGGTTTTTTGATGATCATCTTCTGGTATGACTCTTCCAGAGAGTGCTGATGTTGGAAATTCTTCTTCATATCGTATCTTAGTTCATTTTCTGGGGAGCCAAATTAGGCTTTGTTCCTCTGTATAAACACAAACAGACCCTTTCCCACACTTTGATATGCCCTTTATACCATTGTGTAGAACTCATTGGAGGTCACCACACAGGAACTGCTTTTTTTTTTTAAAGAGAAAGGAATATTATCAGAAAAATGTACCTCCATAGCTGATCATCTGACACCCTTAAGTGATCAAAATTAAAGATATTTAGAGCATGCATTAATCATTGATTTACAGTTAGTTTTATCCTATCAGGGAGTAATCACCCTTTTCTCTCTCACTTTTTTTTTTGTTATCATTAATCTACAATTACATGAAGAACATTATGTTTACTAGGCTCTCCCCTATACCAAGTCCCCCCCACAAACCCCTTTACAGTCACTGTTCATCAGCATAACAAAATGTTGTAGAGTCACTACTTGTCTTCTCTGTGTTGCACAGCCCTCCCCTTTCTCCCACCCCCAACATTATGCATGCTAATCATAATAACCCCTTTCTACTTTCCCCCCCTTATTCCTCCCTACACACCCATCCTCCCCAGTCCCTTTCCCTTTGGTACCTGTTAGTCCATTCTTGGGTTCTGTGATTCCGCTGCTGTTTTGTCCCTTCAGTTTTTCCTTTGTTCTTATACTCCACAGATGAGTGAAATCACTTGGTATTTCTCTTTCTCTCCTTGGCTAATTTCACTGAGCATAATACCCTCCAGCTCCATCCATGTTGCTGCAAATGGTAGGATCTGCCCTCTTCTTATGGCTGAGTAGTATTCCATTGTGTATATGTACCACATCTTCTTTATCCATTCATCTATCGATGGACATTTAAGTTGTTCCAATTCTTGGCTATTGTAAATAGTGCTGTGATAAACATAGGGGTGCATCTGTCTTTCTCAAACTTGATTGCTGCATTCTTAGGGTAAATTCCATAGAGTGGAATTCCTGGGTCAAATGGTAAGTCTGTTTTGAGCATTTTGATGAACCTCCATACTGCTTTCCACAATGGTTGAACTAATTTACATTCCCACCAGCAGTGTAGGAGGGATCCCCTTTCTCCACAGCCTCACCAACATTTGTTGTTGTTTGTCTTTTGGATGGCAGCCATCCTTACTTGTGTGAGGTGATATCTCTTTGTGGTTTTAATTTGCATTTCTCTGATGATTAGCAATGTGGAGCATCGTTTCATGTGCCTGTTGGCCATCTGTATTTCTTTTTTGGAGAACTGTCTGTTCAGTTCCTCTACCCATTTTTAAATTGGATTATTTGTTTTTTGTTTGTTGAGGCATGTGAGCTCTTTATATATTTTGGACGTCAAGCCTTTATTGGATCTGTCATTTACAAATATATTCTCCCATACTGTAGGGTTCCTTTTTGTTCTCTTGATGGTGTCCTTTGTTGTACAGAAGCTTTTCAGCTTAATATAGTCCCACTTGTTCACTTTTGCTGTTGTTTTCCTTGCCCGGGGAGATATGTTCAAGAAGAAGTCACTCATGTTTATGTCTAAGAGGTTTTTGCCTATGTTTTTTTCCAAGAGTTTAATGGTTTCATGATTTACATTCAGGTCTTTGATCCATTTTGAATTTACTTTTGTATATGGGGTTAGACAATGGTCCAGTTTCATTCTCCTACATGTAGCTGTCCAGTTTTGCCAGCACCATCTGTTGAAGAGACTGTCATTTTGCCATTGTATGTCCATGGCTCCTTTATTAAATATTAATTGACCATATATGTTTGGGTTAATGTCTGGAGTCTCTAGTCTGTTCCACTGGTCTGTGGCTCTGTTCTTGTGCCAGCACCAAACTGTCTTGATTACTATGGCTTTATAGTAGAGCTTGAAGTTGGGGAGTGAGATCCCCCCTACTTTATTCTTCTTTCTCAGGATTGCTTAGGCTATTCGGGGTCTTTGGTGTTTCCATATGAATTTTTGAATTATTTGTTCCAGTTTATTAAGAATGTTGCTGGTAATTTGATAGGGAATGCATCAAATCTGTATATTGCTTTGGGCAGGATGGTCATTTTGATGATATTAATTCTTCCTAGCCATGAGCATGGGATGAGTTTCCATTTGTTGGTGTCCCCTTTAATTTCTGTTAAGAGCGACTTGTAGTTTTCAGAGTATAGGTCTTTCAGTTCTTTGGTTAGATTTATTCCTAGGTATTTTATTCTTTTTGATGCAATTGTGAATGGAATTATTTTCCTGATTTCTCTTTCTATTGGTTCATTGTTAGTGTACAGGAAAGCTACAGATTTCTGTGTGTTAATTTTGTATCCTGCAACTTTGCTGTATTCCAATATCAGTTTTAGTAGTTTTGGGGTGGAGTCTTTAGGGTTTTTAATGTACAATATCATGTCATCTGCAAGTAGTGACAGTTTAACTTCTTCTTTACCAATCTGGATTCCTTGTATCTCTTTGTTTTGTCTGATTGCTGTGGCTAGGACCTCCAGTACTATGTTAAATAGCATTGGGGAGAGTGGGCATCCCTGTCTAGTTCTCGATCTCAGAGGAAAAGCTTTCAGCTTCTCGCTGTTCAGTATAATGTTGGCTGTGGGTTTATGATATATGAACTTTATTATGTTGAGGTACTTGCCCTCCATTCCCATTTTGCTGAGAGTTTTTATCATGAATGTATGTTGAATTTTGCCAGATGCTTTTTCAGCATCTATGGAGATGATCATGTGGTTTTTGTCTTTCTTTCTGTTGATGTGGTGGATGATGTTGATGGATTTTCGAATGTTGTACCATCCTTGCATCCCTGGGATGAATCCCACTTGGTCATGATGTATGATCCTTTTGATATACTTTTGAATTCGGTTTGCTAGTATTTTATTAAGTATTTTTGCATCTACATTCATCAGGGATATTGGTCTGTAATTTTCTTTTTTGGTGGGGGTCTTTGCCTGGTTTTGGTATTACAATGAGTTTGGGAGTATTCCCTCCTCTTCTATTTTTTGGAAAACTTTAAGGAGAATGGGTATTATGTGTTCTCTGTGTGTCTGATAAAAGTCCGAGGTAAATCCGTCCGGCCTGGGGATTTTGTTCTTGGGTAGTTTTTTGATTACTGCTTCAATTTCTTTGTTCATAATTGGTTTGTTTAATTTTGTATTTCTTCCTTGGTCAGTCTTGGGAGGTTGTATTTTTCTAGGAAGTTGTCCATTTCTTCTAGGTTTTCCAGCTTCTTGGCATATAGGTTTTCATAGTAGTCTTTAATAATTCTTTGTATTTCTGTGGAGTCTGTTGTGATTTTTCCGTTCTCATTTCTGATTCTGTTGATGTGTGTTGATTCCCTTTCTCTCTTAATAATTTTGGCTAGAGGCTTATCCATTTTGTTTATTTTCTCAAAGAAAAAGCTCTTGGTTTCTGATTTTTGCTATTGTTTTATTCTTCTCGATTTTGTTTATTTCTTCTCTGATCTTTATTATATCCCTCCTTCTGCTGACTTTAGGCCTCATTTGTTCTTCTTTTTCCAGTTTCGATAATTGTGATGTTAGACTATTCATTTGGGATTGTTCTTCCTTCCTCAAGTGTGCCTGGATCGCTATATACTTTCCTCTTAAGACTGCTTTCGCTGTGTCCCACAGAAGTTGGGGCTTTGTGTTGTTGTTGTCATTTGTTTCTATATATTCCTTGATCTCTGTTTTAATTTGTTCGTTGATCCATTGATTATTTAGGAGCATGTTGTTAAGCCTCCATGTGTTTGTGAGCCTTTTTGGTTTTTTTTGTAGGATTTATTTCTAGTTTTGTACCTTTGTGGTCTGAAAAATTGGTTGGTAGTATTTCAATATTTTGGATTTTACCCAGGCTCTTTTTGTGGGCTGTTATGTGGTCTATCTGGAGAATGTTCCATGTGCACTTGAGAAAAATGTATATCCTGTTGCTTTTGGATGTAGAGTTCTATATATATCTATTAGGTCTATCTGTTCTTCTGTGTTTTTCAGTGCTTCCATGTCCTTACTTATTTTCTGCCTGGTGGATCTATCCTTTGGGGTGAGTGGTGTGTTGAAGTCTCCTACAATGAATGCATTGCAGTCTATTTCCCCCTTTAGTTCTGTTAGTATTTGTTTCACATATGCTGGTGCTCCTGTGTTGGGTGCATATAAATTTAGAATGGTTATATCCTCTTGTTGGACTGAGCCCTTTATCCTTATGTAGTCTCCTTCTTTATCTCTTGTTACTTTCTTTGTTTTGAAGTCTATTTTGTCTGATATTAGTACTGCAACCCCTGCTTTCTTCTCGCTGTTGTTTGCCTGAAATATGTTTTTCCATCCCTTGACTTTTAGTGTGTAAATGTCTTTGGGTTTGAGGTGAGTTTCTTGTAAGCAGCATATAGATGGGTCTTGCTTTTTTATCCATTCTATTACTCTGTGTCTTTTGATTGGTGCTATAAGTCCATTTACATTTAGGGTGACTATTGAGATATATGTACTTATTGCCATTGCAGGCTTTAGATTTGTGGTTACCAAAAGTTCAAGGTTAGCTTCTTTAGTGTCTTACTGCCTAACTTAGCTCGTTTATTGAGCTGTTATATACACTGTTTGGAGATTCTTTTCTTCTCTCCCTTCTTATTCCTCCTCCTCCATTCTTCATATGTTGTGTGTTTTGTTCTGTGCTTTTTTTAGGAGTGCTCCCATCTAGAGCAGTCCCTGTAGGATGCCCTGTAGAGGTGGTTTGTGGGAAGCCAATTCCCTCAGCTTTTGCTTGTCTGGAAATTGTTTAATCCCGCCATCATATTTAAATGATAGTCGTGCTGGATACAGTATCCTTGGTTCAAGGCCCTTCCATTTCATTGCATTAAATATATCATGCCATTCTCTTCTGGCCTGTGGGGTTTCTGTCGAGAAGTCTGATGTTAGCCTGATGGATTTTCCTTTATAGGTGACCTTTTTCCCTCTAACTAACTTTAAAAGTCTTTCCTTGTCCTTGATCTTTGCCATTTTAATTATTATGTGTCTTGGTGTTGTCCTCCTTGGATCCTTTCTGTTGGGGGTTCTGTGTATTTCCGTGGTCTGTTTGATTATTTCCTCCCCCAGTTTGTTGAAGTTTTCAGCAATTATTTCTTCAAAGATACTTTCCATCCCTTTTCCTCTCTCTTCTTCTTCTGGTACCCCTATAATGTGGATATTGTTCCTTTTGGATTGGTCACACAGTTCTGTTAATATTGTTTCATTCCTGGAGATCCTTTTATTTCTCTCTATGTCAGCTTCTATGCATTCCTGTTCTCTGGTTTCTATTCCTTCAATGGCCTCTTGCATCTTATCCATTCTGCTTATAAATCTTTCCAGGGTTTGTTTCATATCTGTAATCTCCTTCCTGGCATCTGTGATCTCCCTCTGGACTTCATCCCATTTCTCTTGCATATTTCTCTGCATCTCTGTCAGCATGTTTATGATTTTTATTTTGAATTCTTTTTCAGGAAGACTGGTTAGGTCTGTCTCCTTCTCTGGTGTTGCCTCTGTGATCTTGGTTTGTGTGTAATTTTGTCTTTTCATTGTGATAGGAATAGTTTGCAGAGCTGGGACGAGTGACGGCTGGAAGACCTTCCCTTCTTGTTGGTTTGTGGCCTTCCTCTCCTGGGAGAACAGCGACCTCTAGTGGCTTGTGCTGGGTAGCTGAGTGCAGTTGGGGCTTCTGCTTCCTGCCTGACTGCGATAGAGTTTATCTCCACTGTTGCTGTGGGCCTGGCCTGGCTCTGGCTGCTGCTCCAAAATGTTGGAGTCGCATTGGTAGGGGAGCGGCCAGGAGGCTATTTATCTCTGTAAGGGGCCTCCATGCTCCCTGCTGCCCAGGAGGTTAGAGTGCCCAGAGATCCCTGGATTCCCTACCTCTGGACTACATGTCCCACCCTGCCCCTTTAAGACTTCCAAAAAGCACTCGCCAAAGCAAAACAACAACAACAACAACAAAAATAAATAAATAAATAAATAAATAAAAAGAAGAAAAAAAAGGCCACTCGCTTTTCTCTTGTTCTCCAGTGCCAGCCTCTGGTACACACTCACTGTTGTTGCTGCCCTGTTTCCCTAGTGTTGGGGTCCCTGTCCCTTCAAGACTTCCAAAAAGTACCCTCCAAAACAAATGACAACAACAACAAAAATAAAATAAATAATGGCCACTCGCTTTTCTTTTGTCCTCCGGTGCTGGCCTCTGGTACCTGCTCACTGTTCTTGCTGACCTGTTTCCCTAGTATCCAGGACCCAATGTATGCACTGTGTCTGCGCTGTGGTCTGGATGGCTGGGGCTGGGTGTTCAGCAGTCCTGGTCTCCCTTCCCTTCCCCGCTCCGACTCCTCTCCTCCCACTGGGAGCTGGGGTGAGGGGCACTTGGTTCCTGCTGGGCTGGGGCTTGTATCTTACCCCCTTTGCGAGGCCCTGGGTTCTTGCAGGTGTGGATGTGCTCTGGATGTTGTCATGTGTCCTCTGGTCTTTATTCTAGGAAGAGTTGTCTTTGTTATATTTTCATAGATATATGTGGTTTTGGGAGGAGATTTCTGCTGCTCTACTCAGACTGCCATCTTGACTCCACCTCCTGGATTGGAGTTTTAGAACCTTCAGCCTTTCTCAAACTTCCCTGCATATTAGAATTCCCTGGGGAGCCTTAAAGAAGTCCCAAGATTCCCTGTCACCCCCCACACTTGCTGAGGATGCAACACCCCCCTATGCCCAATTATTCAGCTGTTCAACCAGCTTTGAGAACCGGGACTCCAGGACAGTGATTCTCAAACAAAGGTGCCCTTACATTGCCTGGGGGTCTTGTTCAAGCACTGATGCCTGGGGCTGAATCAGCCTAGAGTCTGAATTTCTTTCTTTTTAAATCTGATTTATAATTGACACACAATATTATTAGTTTCTGGTGTGAAGCATAATGAGTCACTATTTTTATACATTATGAAATGATTACCTCAATAGGTCTAGTTACCCTCTGTCACCATACAAAGTTATGACAGTACTATTGACTCTATTCCCTGTGCTGTACTTTGCTTCCCTGTGACTTCTTTATTTTATAACTGGAAGTTTGTATTTCTTAACCCCCTTCCCCTATTTTGCCGATTCCCCCAACTCTTCCTCTCTGGCAACCGCCATCAAGTTCCAAGTGTTGCTCATTTTGCTGGGCCACTCTGGGAGGCAAGGCCTAGTTAGGAGAATTGCCTTCCTGACTTACTTAGCTGCACATGGAAACTTCTGGAACCATTGCCTTTGTATGAGATTACAGAATCTTTGGTTCATTTAGGTCAGCATTGGAGAACGGGCCATCCCCTGCCTCCACCCTTTATTTTCTTATAAAGAATAGAGAAATTAAATATGCATTAAAAGTTCATCTGAGCATTTAAACGTTATTGCTCTAGTATTGGAGCCCAAATGTTGGCATGAGTATGAATCACTTGCCATTATTTGGCCTTCAGGATCCAGCGCATTTTCCTGTCCCAGTCAGCATTTATAGAGTCAGAATCAGAGGCTTGGAGACTGGAAGGGACCTTAGGAATTATCTAGCCTAACCCACTCAGTTTTGGAGAGGAGGCAGCGAGACCCAGGGATCTGTTGTGAGTCCCAGATCATCAGGCCAGGGCTGCTGTGGACTGGGGGCCAGGAGGATGGATGTGGCTAGATGAGGCCTGGGGCGAAGGAACCCCATGCTGTCCCTCCAGGGACCTCCAGAGAGACTGTGGCAATGGCCACATTAAAGGCATCTGGGATTTGAGGGATGTCTGCTAATTATACTTGTGGTTTTCCGTCCTCTCCTTCCAGCCAACCCACCCACCTTAGTTACCTGCAGAGAGGCTTGACAGAGGTATTTGCTTCTGCAGTTGGACTTGACATCTGTCCAGGAGCTCTTTCCTGGGTGGGCTACTGATGCAGGCTGCCTTACTTCAGGCAGAAGAACCACATTTACATTTGCACCCCAAATATTTTCCTCATGCCGTCCAAACAAATAAAGATTGGTCTCAACATAAGTTTCTGGATGTCGTGGTGAATATGTTAAACCTGTTGTAAGAATAGCTCATAATTGATGTTCTTGGCATTTAACACCGGCCGTGACGTGTTCAGCCTGTGATGACTAATTATATTTTGTTGGATCCTTTTTTTCCTGCTTTTTCAACTCAAGGCACCTGTGTGAGTATGTCAGCCTTGACAAGGCGGGTTTCCTGCCTGGCTCTTTATACTTTGTAAACTGACTTGAGGTGAGGATAGTGGTTGTGAAGCTCAGGGACCGAAAAGGATGCTGCTTCCTCAGGGCGAGTGCATTTCACCCTAGAAGTCATGTCTTTATAGAGAGTACAAAAAGATTTAGGGGCTTGGAGGTTAGCATAACAATTGAGGCAGGATAATTATAGCTAATGGTTATATAAGTATTCTTTTTTCTAAGTACTTCACATATGTTGACTCACTTAATCCTTCCAACAACCCCCTGAGATAGATACTGTTATCCTCTTCCTCATTTGTACAGATGAGGATAACTCCAGACAAGTTAGGTACCTTGATGAAAGTCACACAGCTAATCTGTATGTGAAGCTTAACTCATGACTCTAGTAGCCATGCTGTTGAACTAGGCTGTATTGCCTCTAATTCTGATTGTCTGGGATGTGCCACGGCTGCAAAGAACTTCATAGCACATTTTTACACAGCCTCTGACTCTGGCAATCCTGTCTTGGAGCACACTTTGACCTTCACATGGATGCCTGCTCCCTCTTCAGCACTGAAGGTCTGTCCTCCTGGTATTGACCCTGTGCTGTTTCCCCAGTCTTTGGTTTTCCAGCTCTCTGTAGAGGTGCGCATTGATGGGCCCACATGTGGGCAAGCCCTAGTCAATAAATGAAGAAAAGAATCCATGGACAGCTGGCAGGTTTGGAATGTCAGTTGGGGCAGCTGTTGTAGTGTATTGCACTTGACTTACAGGCCTTCCACCTTCCCATGTGGCCACGCACTGGGCTCTGTTCAGGCCTTCACCTTCTTTGGTGGTGACCCATTGAGCCTGTGTGTTAGGTCTCTGTCTTGAGTCTCTGCCCCCTTTGTGCTGGATTGTTGTGGATAAAATGAGAGTTCCTGTGGCCACGATTCTCACCTGGCCCTGGTTGACTATCTCACTGCACACCTGTGGGCAATACATGGCTATTGACTCTACATAAAGAGCTCCACCCAGTGCTCTGGGTGCCACATGGTGGCAGGGCTGCAAGGCTGCAGGAGAGCAGAGCAGAGGCTGGAGTGGTAGCAGCACCAAGGACAGAGGCCCAGAGGATGGCTGTGTGGGACAGCTGTGCAGGCAGAGAGGCCCAGAGGATGGCTGTGTGGGACAGCTGTGCAGGCAGAGAGGCCCAGAGGATGGCTGTGTGGGCAGAGGGGCCCGGAGGCAGAGACTGGCTTGCTGCATGCAGACTCACTCTGAGTGAATGGGATTTTAGTGACTGACCTGCCACCTGGAATAAAGTTGGGTATAACCTTTTCACCCCAAGAACATTTTGCTGTCCAGTTCTTTGGTCACATTGAATCTATAGCAAACTTGCCCAGGGCTGAAACCCATTGGCAAGACAATTATTCATAGTGATTGATAGAATCTGGACCTTGATACTGCCGAATAAGCCCACCCACCATCTCAGAGAGACCTAGGTTTCATCTTTCTTAGGCTACAAGAATCCTCCAGGGGACACGCCAGCAAGCCACAAGCCCACCTTTCCCTGACCCCTCCCCTCAAAGAGCCCACCAAAACCCTGGCCATAAAAAGCCTCTTTATCCTTTAGAAACCCTCTTTCCTTTGTTCTGCTGGCCAGGACAGAGGGGGCCCTCTCAGGTTCAGCAGTAAACCTGAGAAGACTGTTGAGTTTGCATTCCCTCTCTTCTTTCAGTGATTGATCATATTCCCCCAATATGAGACTCCAGTGGGGGTTCTCCAGCTTCCCTGAGTTCTCCCTCACTTAAGGCTGGCTCTTCAGGCTGGATTTCCTGGGTGCAGCTCTTGCCTGAATTCTTCCACAATTGCTCTGTCCTTGGTCATGGGCTAAGGCCACCTAATGGCTCACTTTTGCCAGCCCATGCCCACTGCCTTGGTCGGCAGCTTGGCCTGGTCTTGGCTCTCCCTCTTTTCCTGCTCCCCTGTCATTGATGCCTGGTTTTCACACTACAGTCTCTTCCTTTAGGGACTGGCAAACTTTTTCTGTGAAGGGGCAGATAGTAAATATTTTAGGCTTTGCATTCATGTGGTCCCCATTGCAATCACTCACCTCTAATGTTGTAGCAGGAAAGCAATCATGGACAAGATGTCAATGAATGAGTGTGGCTGTGTTGCAATAAGACTTTATTTATAGAAACAAAGGGTGGATTGGATTTTGACCCATCACTTGGAGTTTGCTGACTCCTTCTTTAAGATAACTATTTGCTGTCTCTTTCTAACTTCTAACCTGCAATGCCTGTCTTAGAGATCATTAGTGTGCCTAGTTGAGAACCCTGGAACATGATTTCTACTCTGAATTCCTAAGAACACTCTATTTGTTAAGCTTCCTAACCTATTGCTGTCTTCACTTTGCAACCCTCCACCTTAAATAAAATCAACCACTTTTTCAAGTTCTCAGTCAATTAAAGTGATTACATTAAAAATTTACATTGTTCAACAACAGCTGGTTTCCTAATCCTTCTATTGAATGCTTGCTGATTTATTGTCCTCTTCAGTACGGCTGTTTTCCTGCTTTTTCTGTTTCTTTACTTCCTGATCTCCCTTTCCCATGTTCATTTTCAATAGATAACCTTGCCTCCTACTTGGAGAGGTTGAGGACATGAAATCTGTCATCTCTTCCTTCCATCCCAAACCTCTCCATCCCTTATACTTCACATTTTCTCCTTTTCTTCCTGTTTCGAAGGAAGACATGTCCTTACTCTTCCATGAGCAACACTTGGCTGTGCCATTTAATCTAATCAGCATCCATTTCTTAGCTCAGATTTCAAATTTTCCTGAATCAACTCTCCTGGCTTTATTCTTACCTCTTAGCTTTTTGTATGAGTTTGCTAGAGCTACTGTCACAATGTGCTACAGTCTGAGTAGATTCAACAACAAAAATTAATTTTCTCAGTGTTCTGGAGGCTGGATGCCAAGATCAAGGTGTTGGCAGGGTGGTTCCTTCTGAGGGATGTGAGGTAGGAATCTGTTTTGGGCCCCTCTTTGGCTTGTAGATGACTCTTTTCTCTGTCTTCACACTGTCTCCCTTTGTATGTGTCTGTGTCCAAATTTTCTGTTCTTATAAGGACACTAGTCACATTCTATTAGGGTCATCTTATTTAACCTATTTACCTCTTTAAAGCCTATCTCCAAATATCATTACATTCTGAGGACTTCATCCCCCCAATATGAATTTTGGGGGAGACATAGTTCAGACCATGACACTTACCTATCTTCCTGTTTCTTTTTACCCCTCACATGTAGGTGTTCCCAAAGTTCACACCTTGACCTCTTTCTTTTCATGTTGTTTCTGATTTCTTTGAACAATCTTCCTTCCTCCCATGCTTCAACTACCTCTTGTAACATCAAATCATATCAAGCATTATATGTGAGTTGTCCCAGGCACTGCAAACTTACCATGGCCCACACAGAATGGACCCATGTTCTCCCCCATACATAGTGCATTCTCCTGCCTGTTCTGAAACCCCCCACCCCAGGGACACTCAGAATAAGAAGCTTGTTGTCATCCCTGGCCCCGTCCCCACCCATGTGTGATTGACCCATGTCAAATCTGTTGTTTGGCACCAACATTCTGAAACTGTCAGAATTGTCACTGGTGTTGTTCTGGCCTGGACTTGAGCCAGCACGTACAAGTCCACCCGCAAGAAACACAAGGTAAGCAATGCCATTCTGGTCTTCCAGAAGCTTCCAGAACTTCCAGATGCATCTCACTGAGATTAACATTTTGACGCCATAGTGACTTTCATTTGACCTCCTTGGGTATGGAGCACCACCGCTTCTGCTGTCCTCAAGTCCCACCAGGGACAGACCTTTGTGTCTTTGCTGACTCTGCTTCTGCAACCTTGAAGTCAGTCACAGGCAAAGTGAAGACTGACCCTCCCAAGTAATGTGGTCCCTGATCCCCACCATTGAATTTAATTTCTCCTTTCTCTGTGTTTGCAGAAAACTTATCTGTACATTTATTCTAATGCCTATTGGCTTGTGCTAGGTATCATATTTGGAATTACAGAGTCTTAGAAAAGTAAAATTAAGGGTATTTTAGAAAGCATCCTTTCCAAGGAGGACGTAGACCTTCAATGAGCTAACTTGTAGCTGTTTCTTCATCCTCTTCTAAATCAAAAGCTCTTTTAAGGGTCTTGGTGGTGTATGTGCATGTGTGCATGTATGTTTTCTCTATAATTCCTTCCACAGTGCTTTGCCTGTAAGACATATTCGGAAATGGTTCTCAGGTTTAAATGGAGGATAGTGGTAGGAATCTAGCTGTTTGGCTTTCTGGGATCTTAAAATTCGGACATTGATGTGGGATGAACAAGCCTGTGTTGGTTTTCAAGGTGGTTCTCCCTGCAAGGAATCCTTGTCTCTGACACTTGCTCTGTGATTGTTTGCTCTGGTGTAAAATGGAGATGGTAGTTCCGGCATGTTTTCCACTGGGGAGGTGGCTGGTAGGGGAGGAATGGAAGTGAGTCAGATAAACTACTTCTTTCAGTACTTCAGATTCTTCAGAGAAGAAGCAAGAGAGGAGGAAACAAAAGTAAAATTACGTGTTTCTTGAAGAGATCCTTTAAATAAATCTGAACAGATGAATAAGGGAGTAATTATTTGCATTAAAATCACCTAATTCACTATACGGTCTTCTTAAATAGGAACTCCCCTTATGAACTTGAGTGCAGTTTCCAGATCATTAGGTAACTGACAGAGGGAGGGAAGGGCAGAGAAAATTGTGCAAACAGCAATAGAAGGCATACTCAGGAATAACAGCAAGCAGGTCAGATATTAGAGTTCAAATCCCTGGGAAGTAGAGTTTGATTTGTGGCAAAGAGTAACATGATTTTCTGTAACGGTGTGGTGGTTTAACATTCTTTTCTCTGCCTTTCCAATGCATGCACAAATAATCACATTTTCTCTCCTCAAGGAAGCCCTTTGGATCCATGCATGTCCCAGGACTGGTGGGCAACTGGTGCATCTTGGAGGACTCATTAAGCCCTCTACCTGGAGGGGCTGGAAGTAATGCCTCCTCCACAGCTCTCACCCTTTCCTTTCCTTCACACAGAGCCTTTTGTTCTGTCTGTTTAGGGGTCAGAGGCTCCCTAGTCCTGGCTGTCTGGGTGCCACAAGGACCCATCTTGTGGTCACAGCTCCATCCCTGAGTTTGCTGCCTGGCCATCTCACCCTGCCGGGTGCTGGCTGTCATCAGGCCCCTGGCAGAGCTAACAGAGTTATGGGAACAGCTGTAGCACAACATTGTCCAGGTAGCTCCACTCTGCCTCCATTTAGAAATGCCCAAGAATTCGCCCCGTCCAGGATGATGGGAACTTGGACTCACCGACCCCACGGGGCTTTCTGCAGGAGAAGAGGGCTGCCGTCTGGTCACTGCTCTCTTGTATGTAAATGTTAAACACAAAAGTAAAAGATTTGTGGTCAAATTTAAAAAAAATAAGCAAATAGAAGAAAATAAAATTTACTCAGTCCCACCAACCCAGAGATAACCAGGGATCCCAGTTCAGGCATCAAATGTTCCTGAATTTGTGCTCGTGTGTATGTCCGTGTGGATGTTGTATGTATTAACAAAGTATTCCTATATTTACTAGAAGGGGTTGTGATGTGAATACTCTTGTATAAGCTGCCTTTTAACTTAATCTGTTGTGGCTGTCTCTCCAGGTCGTTACATATGCTCCTCCGTCACCATTTATAAGGAATGCATTCTAATCCACAAATGAGTGTGCTATGTGTTATAGTTGACTTTGGCATTATTATTAAAAGAAAGTTGTACATCCATAAATACTTTTCTAAGGATCAGTTCTTTGAACTGGAATGATCAGTTCAAGGATTTGGGGACCTTCCCTCAACGTTTTGCCCTTCCACTCCCAGCTGTGTTGTATGAAAGGGCCCACTTCCCTGTGTCCTCACCAACATTTGCTATTGGCATTATTTGCTTGTTGAAATTCCACAACTAAAATGCTTTCACATTGTTGTTTTATCCTGGATTTCTGAGGTTATGAACAAGCATACTCATTTTTTCCCCCAGTGTACTTATTGGCCATTTTTTCTTTTGTGAATTGCATATTGAAGTTTTGTATCTACTGGTCTTCCTTTCTAAACAATGACTTAGGAGAACTCTAGTACAAAGAATAGTATCTTTTGTTTATTAAATGTTGCAACATTTTCCCAGTTTGCTGTTTATCTCCTTATTTCTTTAATGTTACTTTTAAACCTACTGTGTTTAAAAAATATTTAATCAAATGTGTTTTCTTCTCCTTTTAAATAGTTACATTTTGGATTCATGCTAAGGAAATACTTCCTCATCCCTGAGATTACATAAATATTTACCTCTAAATTTTAAATTTATTTTCAAAATTAAAAAAGCTTTTACATTAATGTAGTCTATTGCACATAGCTTAGAAGTTGAGTAGTATTCAACAACTTCTAACATAAAGTAGCAGTCCCTTGCTGTCCTGGGGAGGCACACCATGGAACAGAGGTCCAAGGAGCTTGGGTGCAAGGATTCTGCCACCAAGCTCAGGCCAACCCCTCCTGGTTCCTCATTTTCCTTATTGCCACTCCTAAAATGTCACACTTCTGCCCTGTGTTTTCATGCTAATGTCATCAGGTGCATCAAAGTGCCCCCGCCATCCCCGTTCATCACTCAGGTCTGGAACCACCCCTCACATTGTCTAAGACGGCATCAGGTTGACATCAACATTACAGCCACTGAGGCCATGCTTTTTCCTGTACTCTCCCCTCCCCACCTGGACCTTCTTATCCACTGATGTCAGGAGTACTGCCGTGTTGAGGCCTCAGCAGAATCCTGAGGGCCAGGAGCTGGTGAACTGTTAGATGTGCCAGGCTCTGTGCTAAGTATTTTCTGGTTAATCCCAGTTAATGCTCTTGACTGCTAAGGGAGGTAAATACCTTACAACTCTCCTTTTATTGATGGGAAACAAACTTAGAAAGGTTGTGCTGTCTAGGGTTTTAGTGCAAGAATGTGGCAGAGCCAGGACTGGGCCAGGGGTCTGTTTAGCTTGCATGCCCATCTACCGTGCTGCTTCTCTTCGTATGTTTAGAGACCCAAGGATTGGAACTTCTCCCTGAGTGAGTCCTTGAGCTGGACCTTAAAGAAAGGCCACAACTGGCAGTCAGAGAAGGACATTTTTGAAAGGTGGTGTGTGGGGCATGGCTGGGAGATGCTTGCAGCCTGACAAGAGAGGAGCATCACCCCTTGACTGGCGTCAGCTTCTTTTCTCACATTCTGGTCTAAAACCCCCTGCCCCTGGGCAGCCTCAAGGCAAGAATCCCAGAGAAAGCTCTTCATTCAAAGTTGGTACGTCTCCCTGGACCTGGTGAGAAAGGGCATTTCAGGGGAGAGCAGAGAGAAGATGACTAACTTAGGTTGGCTTTTATACCTCTCTGCTTGGCATGGAGCATGGGAAGCAATCCAGTGTTGTTTTTCCTGGCTGGCTGTGGGACAGAAGACGACAGCAGACAGTGGGGGACCTTGCACTGGCATTTGTTTTGCCTTTTGGTGCCCTTCTCCACCTGCCACTTCTGAGCCATCAGCTTCTCTCTGGCATCCTCAGCCAAGGGCTTCTGAAGGTTTTTCCTTTCCTCAGTCATCCCACCAACACTGCATTCCTTGAGTCCCTGTGTGTGAAACTGTGTGAATGCTGCCTTCCCCATTCTTGTCTGTAGTGCCTTTCATATGCCACATTACCTTGACCTTGACCTTCTGCTTTGTTAGAGGAGAGGGTTCCAGGCCAGAGTTCCTCTGACCCTTGGGAGCCTCACACTGCCTTTATTTGCAGACAGACTAGTGTGTATGTTTTGAAGACTAGAAGCCCTGCCTTATGTTAGGGCTTCAGAAAGATGAATAGGACCAGCAGTCAATACATATTTCTAGGATGAATGAATGCCTATGCTTGTTGCTGTCTGTCCACCCTAGGGACAACCTCTGTAGAGGGTGTCTTAGGTGTTGTCCCTGGAGCCGAGCCACTTGGGTTTGACTTCCCATTCTACCACTTACTAACTCAGAAGTTTTGGGCCAGCTATTTAATTTGCCTGTGCTTTATCTTCCTCATCTGTAAAATAGAGGAATAGTAATCCTCCCTCACAAGGTATAACTAAGATATTACTTAACTTGCTTAGAATTGCCTACCACATAGTAAGCCCTCCAAAAATGTTCCCTATTTTCAAGTTTGACCTGTTCTCAGGAGTTTGCCTTTTTCTTTTCATGCCAGATGGGCATGGTCTCCAGAGAAACTTCTAGCATCATTATGACTCCATGACAGTCCTCACTCCAACCCCCGGTGGCCTTAGGGATATGTTTTGCTCCAGGTTCACTGTGGAATGTTAGTAGATCCAGCTCATTTTGTTTCCTCTCTGTTGCGGTGGTTGTCAGGAGCATAGGCTCCTTCAGATCGTTCATTTATGCATGCATGTGGTCAGTAATCACTTGGGAGGACTCCATCAATGCCCGGCACTGCGCTCAATGCTGGGAGCACATCGCGTCCAAGGAACACAGTCTGCCTGCACTTCTTGGAATTTGGTTGTTACTGTTGTGAATGTTTTGATTTTTATGTTGAGCACAGACAAGCTTCTCAATCCTTCTCATACATGGATTCTTGTAGGGTCTTCTCCATGTCTTTGTGAAGGTTTAGGTCATGGCGGAGATGTCTCATGGGATGTCCAGCTGGTGAACTCATCATCTTACCTTGTGTTTATTTCTGGTCCTGTCCTTTTGCTTTTCCCATCAGTTGAGGCCCTCTTCTTGCCAGCAGATGTCCCTGAGGTGACTTCCATCCTGCATTCATTGTCCTCTGTCTGGCTGTTGGGATGACCTTGTGTCCCTTTTGAGACATTCCTTATGACAGCCACTGTTGGGTATGACATGCTGCAGGACACCAGGGTCCAGCTGGCAGGTGAGAGGTCTGTGCCCAGTGTCAGCCCCCCATGCCACCTGGACTGGAGGCTCAGCCAGGCTGCTTGCCTCTGGGCATCACTGTTCTCTGCCTGAGTGTGCATACTTCTCAGACAGTTGCATGGCTCAGATACTTAATCTCTGGGATACATACCCAGTAATTTGTAACTTTTGAAACCTGGGCTGTGACTTCTGCTGTAATATCATCCTGGATCACAGCATACAAGATGCTTTAAGTCTGCTTTAAGTCCCTATTACCAGAACAACCGAATGGATGAACTGATTTCCCTATGTCTGGATCAGCTTCAGAATTCTCTGGGCACTCTCAGTTTTATGGCAGAATGAGAAGAAACCTCAGAAAAATGTCCTCATCTGAAGCGCTTTTGTGTTATTTCCAAGTAGTCTTATGCTGTGAACTCAAAATAATGGATTAATTTCAAACCTCTTTGTCTGAATGATGGATTTAATGAATCTAATTTATATACTTTTCATTTTATGTAAATGGGCCCAAATGAGGCTAAGTCTCCAGGGTCCTGGACCTTTCTCTGGGAATTTCTTATTGGCTCTTCCAGGTAAGACAGGGCTAATTCAAGTTTAAAAAAAATAATGCAAAGCAACAGACTTTTAGACTCCTGCTTGATTTTGTCCATCTTCAACCATATTTGCTCTCATTTTGGCTAGAGACTGAACTCTATCTCTTCCAAAATTTACATGTTGAAGCCCTAACGCTCAGTGTAGTGGTATTTGGAGGTGCGGCCTTTGGAAGATAATTAGGTTGAGATGAGGTCATGAGGGTGGGACTTCATGGTGGGATTAGTGCCATTATAAGAAGAGGGACCAGAGGGCTTGTTTGTCATCTCTGTCTTCCCATCAAGTAAGGACACAGTGAAAAGCAGCCATCTGCAAACCAGAAATAGCTCTCTTACCTGAAACCAACCATGTGGGCACTTTGATCTTGGAGTTCTAGCTTCTGTGACTGTAAGAGTATAAATTTCTGTGTTCCAGTCACACAGTCTATGATATTTTGTTATTATAGTCCAAGCATACTAAGATAGTTAGTAAAGAATTGAACTTTCTGGAGAACACTCCACAATCAACGCTGGGTACTGTGTGCGGCTATTTCCCACAGATCCAACAATTTCTTGCTTCCTGCTGTCTTTGGGAGAGGGCTCCCAACCCAGCCAACAGGAACACCCTTGGCAAAAGAATAGCTTTACATGAAGGTATTAAGGGCTCTCAGTTTGAAACGGATGCCCAAACAGCCAGCAGTGTCTGGGAGAGTCAGCAGGACAACCGTATTTGAGGATCTCAAAGGAAGATATGTACAAATTTATTAAAATTAAATCCTTTCCTATTCAACTGACTAATTAAAAAAGATTAAAGTAGTCTGAATGAGGAGCCTTAAAAAGCAGCTGAAGTTTTGTCTAATTCCTTCTAGAAAGAACAACTCAAAATCGTCTGCCAAAGGCATCCCTGTTGGCAGGCAAGCTTCACTCTTCCTAGTACCCCGGTGCAGAATTCCTTCCAGCAGGTGTGTTCATCTGAGTACCTGTGGGGCCTCCTATCCTTGGACATTCTTGGGGAGACACTCACTCAAAATCAAAACTAATGAAGGAGATGCACTTCCTTTCTGGTTCCCACAACTGGTTGTTAAAACCAGTCCTTAACATTCTCTGGTCAAGCTCTTCTTGGAGGGCAGAGCTGCAGTCACAAGGTGTGCTCACACATGACGGCTGGGTCACCTGAGCCCTGGCCCTGGGGCAGCCATCACCCTGCTATCAGGCTCCCGGCGTCCTAAACCTGCGGAGGAAATCCCAGCAGGCTCTTTGGTTTGTAAAATCATGTTAGTTTCTTTCTAGCTGTGAAAATGAAATAGACCCATGTTACAGAGTGTGGAAAGTTAAAAACAAATGAGTAATTCAGTAAATCCATGACTCAGAAGTAACTAGTATTTACATTTTGGTTTATTTCCTCCTGATAACTTTTACTATGAATATATTTATGGGTATATATATATATATATGAGTATACATGAATAAGCATATGAATATATGTGTGTGACTAGGTAATTATATTTATATAGTGGTGATTATATTCTCCATATAATTTTATGGGCTGACTTTACAAAAATATTGCAGAAACAGGGTAATAAAAAACACTGTAAGTGGATGCAAATAAAAAGGAAGTGTCCCCACCAACCAAACCTTATGTGTCAGAGACAACTACTTTTAACCGTTTGCAACTGTTAAAGTCTTTGGTGGATGAAATCACTCAAATGAAATACTCCTGCATTTTAGTCTCTCCACTGTAAATAGAACCTCTCCCTCCTCTCTTATGAAAGACAAGGAGAGCTGTTCCCTTGCAATCCGGCCTTCCTTGACCTTCCAATCTCTGCCAGTCACATTTAAAAAAAAATCTTTGAATTGCATAGCTTTATTGCATTGGCTTATAAACTTAAATTTTTATTACTTTATCAACTTTAAACAGTTGCCTTTGACCTCCCACTGTGAGATGAGGGACTTCACACCCTCCATTCCTTTCTTCTCACCTATTTTATCATTAGACTATTGTGGTGTTCATCACTTACGCTCTGTTCTCTATCAAGAATTGAAATTTCCATGATGTGTCTTTTGATTTCAGATTTGAAAACAAAATAATTAGTGTTTACAATACTATGATTGTGTGAATATTATTCTGTGCAGAAACCGATATTGTATCATGAATCCTGTATCATTTGTTGGAGAAATATTTTTTAAAAACCTCATAACTTGGAAGGGAGAGTGATGCAGGCAAGGGGAGCTCCCTCCACTCCATGGACGGTCCATGTCAGTACTTGGCTTCTTCTGGAGAAGACAATCCAGCTTCAGCACACTGCTTGCTCTGCAAGCCCGTTTTCTCCCCACACTCAAAACTTTCTCATTTGCTCTCCGGATGGCCTTCTGGGAGCACACCTTTTTGTTACATTCCACCCACCAGTTGGATCCCAACTTCTATAATTTCTTGGGTTCCTTTTGTGTTTTGCTGAAACAAATCATTAAGCGATTCTGTTAGGAAGTGCTTATGGATCATAAACTTTCTAAGCCCGTGTCTTGATTGAATTTTGATTGGGTATAAATTAATTTTTCCTGTGAGCCTTAAACAGCTTCTTGCTCCATCATCACCTATTTTCTGATGATGTTGATAACGCCTCTACTTGCCAGTATTCACACTATTCATTAGGAAGTTGACTGCTCTTTCTTCTAGAAGCTGTGTTCTGAAACTTTCAGGAGTTTAGGACTGTTTATAAGGTTTTGTTATTTAATAGTACTTTTCAGTCTGGAGGTTCTTATCATCAGTTCTGGAAATTTTTCTCCCATTTTTTCCTTTCCATGTTTCCTGTTCTCTCGTTCTGAAATGTGATTAGGTGGATGTGTCCCTTCTGCATGAATCTTTACTGTTTATTAATTAAATTTTCCATTTCTATTTGTCTATATTCCATGTAACTTTTCACTCTAGTTCTTCTGTTGTTTTTTTCCAATCAAAATGTTAATTTCCCTGAATTATTGATCTCAGACTAGTCATTTTTCATTTTTCATAGCAGCCTCTCAGTTCTCCCTGAAGTGTTACATAAACGTCTTCCAAGGTGTCTTCTCTTTCCAGAGTCATCCGTATATTCTCTGGGGTCACCTTTTCCTCCCTGCTGTTTGCTGATGCTGGTTTTCTTTAAGGGCTTGGCACTCCTTGTTTGAGCATTGGCATTTCTGAGTGCAGTGTGCCGGTTTTGTCTATACATCACCTCTCCTCTCTGAGGAATGGTGGCAAACCTTTGGAAGAATGGGGTATGTCTTGTGATCCCTAACAAACTTCATCAGCTGATTTATGGATTGAAACACTGACTGACAAGCCCATCTGATTGGACAAAAGTCGACCAAAACAATTTAAAAACTTTAAATGTTCATCTATGATCAGTCTCATGAATAATGAAGCCTGGCCCAAATCTTTGAAATGAGATGGAAAACAATGGCAGTGGCTTTTGTACCACAGTGAAGTGTGTGGCTCTTTTCAGGACAAAGTTCTGAAAAAACTTGTCAAACACAAAGGAGAGTCGTACACTTTCTGTCATAAATAGGCAAATGATCCATATTTGCTGATCTTGTCAGATATGGCAGGATGTTGTCTTCTATATACACCTAAAGATGACATTTTAACAAAGATTGAGAAACTGTTTTTCAAAGGAAACTCATGCTACTATGGAAAAAGCATTTTTTAAAATAAATGTTTTTGGAAATGTTCCAACCATTATGTGATTTTGTTGCTAAGGAAAATGATATGAGTGTGCTATTGACAAACTCCAATATGTGAAGTGAAAAAATCTGGAAACAGAATTTTGTCAATGCCTTAAGAATCTTCCGAATGAAGAGATCAAGTGTGTTTTAGACCCATTTGTGAACACTATAAAAATGCAATCACTTTCAATCAGTTTGCCAAAATCATCCCTAGACATTTGGGAAGATGAAACTTTCCCAGCCAGATACCAGCAAAAATCTTGGCATGCTTATGGGAATAGAACTGAAGAATGAATATTGTGATTTAGTAAATACTGCCAATGACATTTCCCTTCCATTTGGATCTGTGTCTCTGAGGTGTATTTTTGGTTATGGCAGATGTTAAAATCAAGTATGGAAATACATTAAACCTAAAACCAGATCTTCGAATCACTGTATAAGAAAATGTTATGTCAAGATTTTCAATAAGCATCAACAATATTAAGTCACATTGCTTTTAATTAAAAAAATCCAATTTCTGTATTTTGAGAGAAAAATCACTCATTCAAGCAGTGTTTTAAATTTTAGTCGAGAGTTGCACATAGATTCTCATGCTGCAGAATTTGTCTGTACTTTGTTTTAATAAACTTGTCAGAGATTTGTCTAGTTTATTGCTTTTGTTTCAGAGAACCAACTCTTTTCATTTATGCTTTCTAATTCATCTTTCACTATTTCTTATTTTTGTTTTCTTAATTTATTTTATTTTTCTAGAAGTGAATGAGCATTGAAGACTCATTTAGTCATTTCTTTCTTTTTAAAATAATGGTATTTAAATACACCACATTTTATTTAAATAATAGTTTGCTAAACCTCTATGCCTTTTTACAAGAATTATTTCCATTTTTGTTATTTTAAAGATAATCTGTAATTTTAATTTAAACTTTGATCTAGGAAGTATTTAAGAGAGTATAATAAAAATTTCAATTTTAATGAAAAAGTTGTGGGGAATCTAATGGACACCATGGTGATTAGAGATAATAATTCTGTATTATTGTCTTGCCAATGGGTTTCAGCCCTGGGCAAGTTCACTATGGATTCAGTGTGACCAAAGAAATTAACAGCAAAACATTCTTTGGGGTGAAAGGGTTTATTACCTGGCTTGTTCTCCAGCTGTAGGTCAAGCACTAACATCTCTGCCTCCACCCAGAGCACTGGGCCGAGCTCTCTATAGAGTGCAATAATAGCTTATTGACTACAGGTGTGGAAGCGGCAGCCCAGCAACAGGCCAGTTACATCATCAGGTGGTTTAAGTTCAGTGAGGATCCTGGCCATAGGAACCCCAACTTCCCCACATATATACTTGAAAGTTGCTGAATAGGTCTTGAAAGTTCTCACCACGAAAAAAAAGGTAATTATGTGATATGATGGAGGTGTTAGCTGGGCCACTGTGGTAACCATATTGCAACACATAAATGTATCATGTCAAATTAACACCTTAAACTTACACAATGTCATATGTCAAGCCTATTTCCATAAAGCTGCAAAAATCATCAATTTTAGCTTCTAAAATTTTGACTTTTACTATTGTTTATATTTCTACTCAATTGCACCAGGCCTGCTTTTGAATACCTCTACTGAAGTTTGCTTTGTGGTATTATATTTGATAAATTTTTGCAAATGCTCCACATACATTTGTGAAGTGATCTTTGGGGACTATGGACACACACACACACACACACACACACAGATACACATTAAACTTCATAGAAACATGTTTACATTATTCATATCCTTTTTGTTTTTATTTTTTTGTCTAGGTAATTTGTCAGAGGCTTATAGGGTATCTTAAAAGTCTTCAGCACTTTTTAAAATCAGCTTTTCTTTGTATTTAAATTATTTTGACTGTGGGGAAAATGGAAGTTCCTATGGGCAGGATCCTCACCTGACCCTAAACCACTTGATGGTGTAATTGGCTTACTGCTAGGCTACTGCTTCCACACCCTTGGCAATGAGCTATTATTGACGGAGTCACTATATAAAGAACTCTGCCCAGTACTCTGGGTGGAGATGGAGGCAGAGACAGAGGTGGATTACTGACCTACAGACTGGTGGATGCAGACAAGTAAGTAAGTAGTGCTTAACTTACTACTGGGAGAACAAGCTGGGTAATAAACCCCTTTACCCCAAGAATGTTCCATTGTCATTTCTCAGTCTCACTGAATCCATAGTGAACTTGCCTGGGGCTGAAACCCTCAGGCAAGACATGACTTTTTAATGATGTGATATATAATACAGAGAAATTTGTGACTAATGTATTATCATTTTGGATTTTACCTTTTTTAAACATAAGGTGACCTTGATTGTACTTTTAATGTTTTTAATTTTAAATTGTTTTAAAGTTTGAATTTTCTTTTGTTTTACACTTGCCTTAAAATCGTTTCCCATGATTTAATTTTAAATGTCTCTACTAATTTTACTTCAAGTGACCCTTTAAGGGCAGCAGGTGGTGGAGATTGGGCCATTACTGTGGCTGCTTGCTGTTCTGAAGGAAGTGGAATCTTACTTTGTTTCTTTGTGAGTGACCTGCCTTTTGTATCTGGATGCTCAGAGGACTTTTCCTAGGATCTTTGCAGTTAAAAAAATATCACTAGGATATCTAGTTATGCCCGTGTGGTCATGAATTGAATATGGATTCTTTTCCTGCTACAAACACAGAGATGCTGGATAAAATATTAAAAAAATTTAAACACATAGCACAGCTAGTTTGTTCACCTGCTCACTTACAGAATATTCATCCTCCCTGCCCCTGCTCCACTCTGCCCTGTAGGGATGATCCCTGCAAATCGCATGCACAGATTCCCTGGCCAAAGGGAGGTAATGACAGATAAGAAGGAAGAGAAGCTGGGGATAGAGAGAGAGGCTAGGATATTTCTTCCCACCTCTGTGTGCCTCGGACAAATGTCTCCAGCACATTCTTTCTCTTCAGTGCTTCCTGCCCTGGATACTGGTGGAGCAGAACCCCTCCTTGCATGATCCCTGTTGAGCAGCACCTACCATGTTTCAAGCTCCTTCTGGGCACCCTGGCTTTGAGGTTCTGGTCATTCCATCTTCTCCATATGTCCCTCTGGACTAGAGGGGGGAATGACTTTTTGCTGTAGCCAATCTCTGCTACCATACCCCATACTCTTCTGGGCTTTTCAGCCTTCGAACCACTTTGTAGATAGCTCACTGTTTTAAATCCTTGTATTGAGCTACCTGACATGGTCTCTGTTTTCCTGACTGCACTCTGATTGGGAGTGAAATATGCAAGTTGCAAAATCATATGTTTGGCATATTATGTAAATTTAAAGATATTTGCAGCAATACTATATTATATATAACTATACCTAATGTAGAAAAATTTTAAAACATGGATGGGAAGGATACATTCCACCTCCAGAATAGAGCTGTCACAGTGGAAAGGAGGAGGTGGAGAAATGGAATAGGGGGCAGGACTTTAATATCATGTACTATTTCTTTAAAAAAACTTAAATTAAATAAGGCAAAATATTATCCTGTATTCAATCTGGGTGATGGGCCCATGGTACATTATATAATAGCTGAACTTTCTATTTGTTTGAAATACACTTGTGGCTATGAATGTAGATTTTTATTTTGCTATTTTTGGAGTTCTCCTTTGTTTTGCAAAGGTCTGCACCTTTTCTAAACCAGCTTACCTCTCAGTGTATTTTCTTTTCTTTTGGGTATGATATCTCCTTACCTTACTCTGATATTTCCTTGTGAATTTACATTCTTATTTCATAGACACCCTGCTTTCTTACTTGTTTGGAATGGCATAACCAGAAACTTAGTGAAATTGTCTTCTTTCATTGATGACAATGTGCTTTTTGCTCTACATCTTGAAAGTGCTTCCTCCTGTAATGACTCCAAACTTTTATACAGACCCCCATGTTGGTGTTTTTGCTTACTCATGCCTGTCTGATTTGAGCTGTGTCCAAACTCTGTTTGCCAACTGGCATGCCCTTGCAGGATCTTAACAAGGGAGCACAGTTGTTTTATAAGTGCTTAATCAAGTGCCCAGAGTCTAGCTGGCATTCCTCTAGTACATCATTGCTGCATTAAGATAGGATCTCTTGTCCCCATAACTTAACTCTTAGACTATTAGGAGGAGACATATATTTATGGGCTACTTGAGGTCTTTTACAGTTCTGTCTTAGTTGAAAATAATAACTGAAAAAACCATAATCCCCATAGGTCATTGCTTGTAGAGTCCTTCTCACTGACACCCTTGCTTGGGGGTAAATTTCACATCTTCATGTGCATTCAGACCCTTCCATTCCTAGCTACATTGCATACTGGGAGGTATGGTCCCTGAAGAGCTGGAGGAAGGGGTTTGCTGCTTCACAAGGGTGCTAAGGACAGGGCAGTTTGACATTGCTTTTAAAAAGATGCTTTTAAAAAACAATTCCAGCATAGTCTAAACAGTGATTGCCTGCTGTCATGGTTGGTCATCCCTGAATATCTGAAGTGGAAGAGAATTTGAGTAGATATAGATCTCTTCTTATCCACTTACTATTTGACTCTATTATTTAGTCTCTGAATTCAAAGTGTGGGTATGCCATTGACTATTTGTCATTCTAAATCTAATTGCTGACTTAATAGAAGCTTCCTCCATACCCTGGCATTGGTGCTATGGGGAATATCGTTTTTGTGTTCCTTCACTGGTATTTTGGGGGAATCTATCAAGGACCCTAACCGGGTTGGTTGGCTCAATGTTTCCCCTTGTATGTCTGGTGATTAGAAGACAGGAGCCACTGGGAAGTCTGCAACAGATTGCATACAGACTACAGATGCTCCACAGAGAGCCCAAATTTCAACTGAGGTCTTGCTCCTCCTTTCCAAAGTCTGCCTAGGGCTTTAAAAAATCTAAGTTCTTTGAAGAAATTTCAGAGACACGTTGCCATGCAATCCTCAAGATGTCTTTCTTCCTCTTTCTCAGTGATCCATTACCAGAAACCTATGCAATTTAAATAAAGTATTCACAGCAATACTTCTCAAACTATTTGTGAAGGATTAGTTTTCTTTCTTTTTTAAGGTTCTTGGCAGACTGATACTTTTCTGAAATACAGTAAGAACGAGTTACTGGCAAAATAGAAAAAGAAAGATAAAAAAAATCAAGTCAGTCGGTCACATGCTTAGATGTTGGGACAATACAATAAATTGCTATAAACATGTCAATGCTTTCTTTTAATTCCCATCCATATCTCATTGCAGACCAGCAACAAACTGTTTGGCTGGCAGTGGTCCATAAGCCACACTTTGAGTAGCACTGCTTTGGAAGTCCTGCAGAATTACATTTTGGTACATTTCTTTGTCCAGAATAATAATCAGCCTACAGCGGTGTGCCTGGGACTTTGGTACTGAAGAGAAAAAAATGCAAGGTATATTAGTCTGGGTTCTACAAAGAAACATAACCAAAATATAGACCTATATATAGAAAGAGATTTATTGTAAGGAGTTGGCTCACCTGACTATGGAGGCTGAGAAGTCCTGCAGTCTGCAGTTGGCAAGCTAGAGATCCAGGAGAGCCAATGGTATAAGCTCCGGGCAGAGTCTGAGTCCAAAGACAAGAGAGAACGAGGTCCCAGCTCGAGCAGTCAGGCAGAGAGAAGGAATTCTCCCTTCTTCTGCTTTTTTGTTCTGTCCAGGCCTCCAACAGATTGGCTGAGGCCCACCCACGTTGGGGCAGACAATCTGCTTTACTCAGTCTACCGACTCAATGTTGATCTCATTCTGAAACACCCTCATAGTTTAACACCCAGAATAATGTCCAACCAAATATCTGGGCACCCTATCAAGTTGATACATAAAATTCACCATCCCAGAAGGGCTTCATCTCAAGTCAGTATGACTGGGGCTCTTCAGTTTATTACTCTGCCAAGAAATGTGCCACTTTCTTGACCCTAAAAGAGATACTATTCAGGATATATCAAAACCCCAGTTGTACATTGGAGGCAAATGAGGCTTGCAAAGGAGAAGTAACTTATCTATATGGCTAATAAAGGCAGGAGCTGGGATTTAAATCTAATGCTGTTTTTGACCAGAAAGTCCTGATTCTTAACCATGAAATACAGGAAATACATAAAAACTATTCATGTGATAACCAGTCACTTAAATCATATTTCTCAGCAAGTGAAATTGTTGTTGGTAATATTTATATATACATTTTTGTTCATTCCCCTCCTTATAAAGGTCTGTCTTTAAGTTAGCTGAGGACCTTGTCTGTCTTTGCTGATATACTTGTGTATTTCCCCCCCACCCCAGCCAAAGATGAGTCTTAAAGCTTGGGTTTCCCCAGATGGCTTGGAGTGAAATTTAGTTCTTAATTGCAGCAGCTGTTTTTAGCTTAGTTGGGATAATGTTCTTCCCTTTCTCAAACATGATTTCATTTATCTGTATGGATGGTTCAATTGCTCATGTTTACTTTCCCACAAGACTTTGAATGTTTTGGGTGCAGAGACTGAATGAACTGAATGTGAACCTAATTTTGTAGGCTGCTTTTTCCCGAAGCAAATTACATTGGTACATCAAGTGGGAACACGTTGTGATCAGTTGTCTCTGCAAAGTACTCAACACTTATCATGAGGCTCACCTGGGGGGTGGTTTGGATGTGTTTCTTTCAGTATAACCTTGTTACTGTGGCTGTAAAAATTGGTGTGGCAGATCCAAAGCTTTAGACAACCAGGTAAAGGGTGATAATGGGAAGATATTTACAAAATGCCAATAAAACCAGAGTGCTGAGTGGTGGAAAGGGAAGGAGCTAGGCACCTCTTGTATTGACCTGACTGGGCCCTCCCCAGGTAGTGAAGTTAGAAGAGCCCAGTGTCATGTCTTTCCATGTTTATGGAAGACTAAAATTTTGGTTAAAATGATAGCTGGTGAGGCTGACTTGGTCCTCAAACCAGTGCTGGGAGGGCAGCTGAGACCATGCAGGAAGCAGTAACCAGTGTGGACTGCAGGCTTCAGTCCAGGCTGAGATGACCACTGCACATGGCCTCCTGAATCAGAATTGGCCTTTGGAAAAGGGAGGGTGGTCCTAATCCACATATCTGATTCTCATCTTTAAACCTTTTTGTTCTGAAAATTAACTTGGAGCAGAGAGGAGATGGAAACGGAAATGTTCTTCCAGGAAAAGGTTCTTGCATTCTATGTAAGTGTAAGAATAGATTCTACTGGGAGGGAACTCTGACTTAGAATCAGCTGAAATGTACCCCTTAAAATTGGCAAATGCTGGCGTACTTTGTAACTAGCATCCTGCCATTTGTGATTGGCCCTGGGTGTGTTTGTTAGCTGTGGAGAGCTAAGGGTGGTTTGGAGGCCGATGGCTGGCTCTTGCCTCAGCCATGTGTCTGTTTTACTTTTCAGGGCTCAGAACATGTGCGAGAGTTGGCCCAGTTGTTATGAGTGAAAAGTACCTTTGATAGAAATAGAGAAATCAGGAAGTGTGGCCTATTTTTTAGGAAGATAATTAATTCGTTTTTAGACATCTTGAGTTGGAAATGAGAGCTTGACATCCAGGTAGAAGTGTCTGCTTAGCTGAGGCTGCTTAGTCAAAAGAACATTAAGGAGGCATGTGTCCTACACCAGCTTTTTTTACTCACCAGCTCTGTGCTCTTGGTCAGGCCCTGTAAGTTTCATAAGTCCTACTGGTGGGCCTCTAGGTGAGCAGCTCTCAGCCCAAACAGGGACATGCTGGGGTGTGCTCTAGACTGGAAGGAGGGGGGAGGGTGTCCTCCTGGGCCTGTCACTCCATGGTGTCCCAGGGAAAGACAGGACCCCCGCCCCGGTCCTGCCAGCTCCAGCATCCCATTGTCAGGGTGTTGGCTGTTGTGGGTGTGGTTTGTGGACAGCAGGGTTTGGGTGTCCACACTGGCCTTCAGCTGGCTGTCTTCCTGTAATTTACACGTGTGCCTGGAGGGTCCCATCAGCCCACTCCAGCTTATTGTACAGATGCAAACCTTAGTAAGGAAAGGGGCTCTACAAGTGACTTCTTTGGAGACTGGTAGATGTATGGGGAGAGAGTCCAGGGGTCATTTCTTTCTCACAGAACTATGGCAGGGAGGCCCTAGGCTCTGCTTGAATGCCCCCAGCAGTGGGGAGATTCCCCCTTTCTGTGCAGCCCACTTTACCTCCCTGGAATTCTGTAAGGGGTGCTCTTTACCAACATCCTATAATTGATTCCTCATACTACTACCTAGTCCCCAATTCCAGTGAGCTCTTACCCCCTTCTGGATGGGGTAGCAGAGTGGCTCACTCCCTGTAGGAGAGCCGTGCTCTTTCTGCTCTGGAGAGGCCCACCTTTCCAACTGCCTTTCCACTTTCTCTTCTGTGCTTGCTTTCATCCTTCTTACTACCTCTTTCCCTCCCTTTCACCTTATCCTAGAGCCTCTGGCCTGCTTTGCACTTCTGGGAACTTCTAAGCCCCAGTGGTGGCCTTTCTATCAGAGAAGCTCTGGTCTAAGGGGGTGATTTCATTTCCTGGGGGAATGCTGGAAGCTGCTTTGTTCTGGGACACCTGAGGTGTCCTGAATGGCAGGGCAGGTGTGAGCAGCACCTCATAGGGGTGAGCTCACAAGCTGCAAGCAGGCATTTGCATCCCGGGCAGGCATGGGGGCTGTTCCTCAGAGGGGCAGACAGTTGTACATGTTTGCTTAGAGCCTGGCATTTCCTACCTGCTCTGAGTGCTGTTCAATGAAATACCTGCCTTATCTGGGTAGAATGAAACACTCAGATCTCTGCATGGTCACAGCCATGACGTCTAGTTCCTGGGCAGCTCAGCATTTCCAGGATGTGTGGTCTTTTCTTATGAGGACTGAGAAAGGATTTATTCAGGTCAAGGACAGTATTCCTGCTTGCATGGACAGACAGCTTGATGATGACATGGTGTCCCATAGTCTGCAAGGACAAAAAGGTTCAAATTCATAATTAAATGGGGACAGTGAAGTCAGATGCACTGTGCAGGGAGGGATAGAACTTGAGCTCATTTGGGAACTGTTCAGGCCCGGGGACCTTGGGATCTTCTAACCTTCTCTCTGAGATGTTATTGTTATTTAAAAAATAACACTGGCCATCTGAAAACCAGGGTGGTCCTTTAAGGAAGGAAAGGAGGAATGAATGATGTCTTCTCTCCCTGCCCCCTTCTCTTGTCAATAGGGAAAAGATGCCTTTCCATCATGTGACCGCTGGCCTGTTGTACAAGGGGAATTACCTCAACCGATCTCTCTCTGCTGGCAGCGACAGTGAGCAGCTTGCTAACATCTCTGTGGAGGAGCTGGATGGTAAGGAGCCTTCCCTGTTGGGTAGGTTAGCCCCCCAAGGGGGCATCTGAAGTTATTGTGCCTCTAAAGTGAAAGTGCCAGGTTCTGGCCGCCAGCGGGGCCAAACCTAACCATGTGTGGTGAGGCAGGAAATAGTTCAGAGATAAATTCTGCGTAAATGACTTCTTTGAGAGGGACAGACCTTGTAACCTGAAAAATCTATGGTGACTATTTTGGTTTCCTTGGATACTGACTGGAGGAATAGTCTTCAACTACCGAGATGTATTTTCCAGTTTATGGGATCTTTATCACCAATGGCATTGTCGTGTTTCCATATTGTCATTTATGATGGGGCCCAGCTGCAGGGGAGGTATAAGCCCTGCTAATGGCTGTCTCTTGACTTGTGGCCATGGTGCTTTGAATGCTGCCCAGGTAAGAATCATCTGGAAGCTGTGTCTAGGTGGGAATGGACAGCAATTATTTTAATTGCCTCTCTGTTCCTTTGCAATGCAGTATAGTCCTGGGTGTTCAGGGCAGGGCTTGGGATGATCACAAATATAGGTACATGATGACCACATCCATCCTGGGTCAAGGCTCATATCCCCCTGGGCAAAACAACTCCTGGATTAAAAAAAAAATTAAAAAGAGGAAGAAGGATTTTTTCTAGAATAGAAAATTAGGTTCAATCAGCCAGATATTTGCAGAGGTGCTACATTTGCTGAGGCCAAACCAGTTTTCCCTAGTGTGTTGAAATGCTGTGTTCCTTGTAACACCATTTAAAGCATGAAGTTTGAATTTGATTTCTAAAATAGAGAAGTCAAAATTACCCCAAATGGCCCACGTATTTGATTTTAAGTGTCACGGTCTGAACTGGTGTGCTCTCTCTGTGCACAGTTGTAAGCTTCATGTCGTTTTCCCACTGTGGGAAGGTAGGGAGATTCAGCTCTGGGCCAGTGACATCAAGCTTGTCGTCGTCCAATAACTTTTCCTGCTCTTGTACATTTTGTTTGCCTGCTGATCGAAAGGCTTGCATATTTACACAAGTGAGCGGTGAAGTGGCAGATACGAGAGAAGTAGGGGTGATGCATGTAGGCTGGGCTCCTTAGGGCCAGCAGCTGCTCACTGCGGTCTGGACCGAGACTGGAGGCAGGAGAGCAGATCGGGACCTTCATAGCAGGAGCCAGAGGACATTCAAACACAGGACAAGAAGCTGGCAGTGGAGCCCAGACTGCCTCTGGAGTGGGCCTGTCTTGGTGACCACAGAGAAGGCCAAGGCTGGCTGGGTGTGTATGGCAAGCGAGGTGAGGCCCAGCCTCTTCCCAACCTGGGGAGTTCACTTCCAAGGAGAGTAGGACAGTGGTACACTGTTCTGGGCTGTGTTTATTTGTTCAGGCCCCCCATGTTTAGGGCATCAGTTAGCAGGAGGGCATGGAAGCTTCCTGGGAAGAGCCCCACTGAGCTGTGAGAACAGGGCAGAGAGTCGGTGCTTTCTGGACAGCTCTTGAAAAGGCTGAGATTACTAACCAAATGAAGTTTGGAAATCATCTGAGGCTTTCATATATCCTGGCTTTCAGTTTTCCTCCCAACATTGCCATGAATAATCAAGATGATTTCTCCAAGACAGTTCAGAGCACTGGCCTTTTCTGTTAAATCTGAGCCACCCTGGGCTGCACAGCTTTTCAAGAGCACCGCCAGCTGGATTTCTGGCCCTTCTCCCTGTGCAGCACCAGTCAGCAACACCCTCCATGTCCTGGGACCAATGGCCACGTTCAGGAGCTTGTTTTCCCCTGGCCAGGCAGCGGAGCAGGGCAGGTGAGCAAGCCGGAGTGGAGTGCGTCTCACAGCCCTAAAGGCCAGGTGGGCAGGCTGAGCGGTGGGGGCCATGAGGGTTCCTGGGGCAGAGAAGCCAGCCTTTATGGCCAGCTGGTGAAGACCTTTGCAATGGTAATCGAGGCTCTCAGCCTGACAAGGGCCATTTATTTTCTGATGGAAGTGTCCTTCTGCTTATTTATTTACTTCTGGCCAAGGTGAATCCTGAGTCGTGGCTGCTCAGGCTTTATTACGGGCATCTTGGGGCCCCCGGGCAGCCTGTGCGATGTGTGCAGAGCATAGAGCAGGCAGGTGTGGTATGAAAAGCATGCGGCCCGGATCTGTTCACAGGACTGCAGCTTGATTCTTGGGGAAGCCCAAGGTTCTGAGGCTTTGCCCATGCATGTGGCACAGGGAGTTGGGGTACAGAACAATGATGGACATGTCCCTGCCCTGGCATCCAGTCACAAGCTGGTTCTCCTCCTGCTTCTTCTCTACCTCTTGGTTGTGACCACTCGTCGCATATGGGCCTCACCTTCTGCCTCCTCCTTCTGCACTGTTCTCCTGGGGTTGGTTTGTTACCCTCCCCGCAGGGTCTAGGCGTCACCACCTTGAGGTGGACACCTTCAATCCTTGCCTCCCTCCTGAATTTTATACCTGCTACCTCCATCCTCTGTAGGCATCCCACGACTTCCTTGAACTCCAAAGCAGAATGGATTTTCATTTTTCTTCAGAACTTCCCCTACCCTGAGTTTTTCTCAGGAAATTATATCCCAGCATGCCCAGTCAGCCTCACCTGTAACCTGGCTGTCATTCCCAGTTCCTCCTTACCTCCTATTCTCCACATATGACTGGCTAAGACCTGCAGATCTTGACCTCTCAGCTTATTTTACTAACTCCTCCTGTCTGACCATGCCGCTGTTGCCTTGGGCCGGTCGCTGGGACTGACCTCCTTGGGCCTCGCCTAGGAGAGCGCCACAAGCCAGTCCAGTTCATGTCACCATGAGGGAGGGATATTTCTCACATATACACTAATGAGCTTAACCCTCTGCTTACTGCTTTTTTTCTTCTTGTCTTACAAATATGGAAATATATATATATATATATATTTAATACCCCTTTAATCTTTTAAGAAATATTCACACTGCAGAGGCTTTGGACAGGACAGCAAACACCTACATGCTCATCTAATTATTAATATTGCCATGTTTGCTTTTTTTGTCTCAGACTTTCTCCCAACACACACACACACACACACACACATGCACACACACGTGCACAAGTTTTCATAGTTTTAGAATTTTAATTTGGTTCTTCTTTTATAATTTCCATTTCTCTGCTGAAATACTCTGAGTTTACTCATTAAAACAAATTTTTCTTTAATTCTTTCAGCATATTTTCTTGTATTCATAATAGTCTTTAAAGTCTTCTGGTACCAAATCCAATGTCTAGGCTTTTGGCCATCTTGGGGTTAGTTTCTATTGTCTTTCTTGCTTTAGATTATGGTTAGATTTTCTTGTTTGTCTGCATGCCTATTAATATTTGACTGAACATTGTGAGTGCTGTGTTATAGAGACTGTGTTCTGTTATCTTCCTTTGAAGAGGGCTGATGTGTGCTCTAGTAGGCAGTTGAGTTACTAGCTGACAACCTTCAACTTGTGTAATTTTGGGTGGAGCTGTAGACATCCCAAGGTGTCTCCCAAGTCCCCCTAACTTGGCAGACTCTGAGCCTCCAGACTGTCTTCGTTGTGGATCTTGTCAGGGCTTGGTGTTAGGTTTTGGGCAGGTGGGATCTAAAGCTGGCCTCCAGAGTGTGTTTGGTACTTTGAAGAGGTGGTCTTCCAAGGCCTCAGCTGGATGCCTGGGGTTACTAGTGAGGTTTTCAGACAGTTCCTAGTGCTGCTTAAATTCTAGTATGTGTTTTCTGTTCTCAATCTCATGGCAGCTGCTTCCTGGTAAGCCTTGATTTAATCTCAATTTGTACACAGGTAGCCCAGCCTTCAGCCAAATATTTATAGGAAACCCACACACCACAGGCTTCTGGGGCCCACTTTCCACATAGTTTCCTTCTCTCTGCTAGCTAACCCCACAGATTCTAGCCCCTTCAAGCCACCCCAAAGCACAAACTGTGGTTGGGAAATTTCCCCAGGCAGAGCACCTCCGTTTGAGTCCCCTTTGTCACTGCAAATGCAATCCTGTGCTTTCTATTGTTTTCTGCCCCAAAACTGCTGCTTTATGTATTTTCTTCAGTTTTATGGTTGTTGTGCACAATGGCAGGGTTATTCTTGTACCATTTACTTTGTCATAGCAGAAGTCTATTATTAATAATTTTATTTTGTTCTTTTACCTGAACCAGTTAAAAGTAATTTTCACCCGTCGCAGCACTTTACCCTTTAACACCTCACTTTTGCTGATGATTCTTAAACGGCTCTCCACAGAGTTCAGCTGTGTTAGCTAAAGCAAAATGGTAACAACGCATATGGACTCCCATATGGCCTGGACCTTTCTTTTTGTCTGCTTTGACTTCCTGCATGCCTTCCAGATGGTTCTCTGCTGCCTCAAGATCTCTGCTGTTTCTCTACCTTTCTTCTCTGCCTCTCTGTCAGTAGTGTTCTGTCTTCTGGGGAACAGCTATTCACCTGTTGTTACATTATCAGATCATCACAGCTGCAGTTTATTGAGTACTTACTATGTGCTAGGAATTGTTCAAATGTTTTATGTGAATATGTGGTTTTATCCTTTTCAATAATCCTAAGGGGGGTACTGTTATGAACCCTCTTTATGCAAATGTGGACAATGAAGATGTTAAATAATCTTGTGCAAGGTTATATAATTAGCATGTGTTGAACAGGGTTGCAAACTGCCACCTGGCTTCAGAGCCCATGCTTTTTAACTTTTTGGCTCTGAACCCTGATAGATAAGACCATTTGTGCCTTCCCTGCACCCTCATGTCACTATCATATATGTCACTGCCACTACTGTGACACATGGGTGAGAACTTGGCTGATTAATCAAACTTTCAGTGGGTGGAGAGATATTTTTAAAGCTCTGTGTGAGCCCAGCATGCTCCTCACTGAAAGCAAGGGTGCACTGCAGCCCAGAGAAGGGCTGGATGGAGTTCATGCTAGCAGGGGGCTGGCTCCTGTGTCATGAGCTTAGAAGGTCCCCATCCCACCCAACCCATGTGGCTCCTCATATGTTTCTGGTAAAGAAGACTCCTATCCTTAGATCTCCATTTTATTTCTCCTCTACTTTTGCTGGTTGATTAAAAAATCCCAGAGACACTCCCCACTTGCCTTTTTTTTGAGACACTTGCCACTATAGACTTTTCAAGAGGGTTTTTAAGAAGGCAGAGACATTACTGTCACAAGAAGATATGCTCACAGCTCTTACCTGAAAAGGCCGATGGCTTGAAGTTCTTGCCTCCAGAGGAGGTGGTAAAACCTACACAAAGAAACCACATCAGGCAACCAGAGTGGCAGTGCCAGATATATAGCTCTCCAAGCTGGGAATTAGCCTCACAACCTGGGGCTTTTATCTACCTCGGTATCTTTCTCCTGGAGGCTTGACCTGTCTTTGAGCTTGGAGAGGGAAGTCTTTTGCGGAGAGCTGTGAAGCTTTGTGAGCAGAGTGAAGGAGGGATTTCTCTGATGGTAGCTGCTTCCAAGGACCCACTCTCTAAAGGGACATTTGCCTAAGTCTTGTGGTCTCCTGCATCTTGTTCTGAAAGTGCATTTTGATAGCTTTGTCTAAGAAGGAAACTTGAGTGCCGGCCCTGCTACTTTCATCTTATCCATTTGCAATTTGTATGCCACCTGCTTCCAAATGTGATTGAGACATCATATGATAAAGGAAGAAACACAGACTGCAAAGGCTGTCAGAATAAAAATAGTGAGTAAAAATGCACATACAAAGAGGAAGAAAAATAAATGACAGCCCCTGAAACTAATAATACAATTACCTTGAATGAATGCGACAGTTAGCTCCAAGCTTCCCATGATTGGGGCGAAAAGGTAACACAAGTTACCTTATTCCAGTGACATCCTTCAAATGTCCCATTGGAAGAATAGTCTTCTCATCTGTATTTTAAATAGGAGCCCTATGGGTTATAATAAATACACATTATTTTGTATTGTTATTTCAGAGAGGCTGGTGACTTTTGACTTTTTGCTCACCCTCAAATTTCTGAGGACTTTTTAAAACCTATTTCCACTCGTAATAGTATCTTATGATGGCAGTGATTCTCAGTGAAAAATAAAGTGCTAATCTTAGACTCTCCAGATGCAGCAGATGAGGGCAGGTTATAGTTTAAAAAGCCTTCCCACCAGATGATTCTGAGTACCCCTTGTAGAGCATGTTTCTCTGGTTCCTACTCCTAAGAGCCCTGCTTGAGATAGCAGAAGTGATATCTTGGCATGAAAGTTCAAGAACCTATGTCATAAAGCATGAGCTTGACTTGGGATATTTGAGGAACAAGAGTTACTAACCATTCATCTCTCATAGTATGACCTTGATATTGTTGCTGTGGAGTTTTCCACTATGAACAGTGATGCATCCTAATAGATCTACTAGGGTAATTAAGCCCCATAGTGCTTCTGCAGATAATTAAATAGGTTAACCTGTTGAGTAGAATTGTTCAGCATTATCCACCTGGATGCTGAAGAGAGTTTGCCAAAACTCATCATTTTGTTGTTGGCTTCATTGATATGGAATTGGCCAACAGCAGGTTCAAGTGTTTCCTGGGATAACTCAGGGATGTAATATTAGCAGTATGTTCTAGCAGGGATGGCCCACTGGTCTCTCCTCTTCACAGTGGCATTCAGGGCATTTCATTTACATACTGCTCCAAATCATTTAAAAACAGGTGGTGAGCTAGGACACAGCCATTTAGAAAACACATTTTCTCTATTAAGATGGTTATTTCTATTTTCTCTTACATTGACTTGTATTGCTATATTGCTATGTAACAAATGACTTCAAACTTACTGGTTCAAAACAAAAAACATTTTTATCTCATAGTTTCTACAGATCAGGAACTCAGGAAGGCATAAATGGCTGGTTTGGGTCAATGTCACAAGGTTGCAGTCAAGATATTTGTTGGATCTTGTGGATAAAATGAGAGTTCCTGTGGCCACGATTCTCACCTGGCACTGGTTGACTATCTCACTGCACACCTGTTGTCTCTATATAAAGACATGTCTCTATATAAAAACATGGCTGTTGTCTCTATATAAAGAGCTCCACCCAGTGCTCTGGGCACGACACAGTGGCACGGCTGTAAGGCAGCAGGAAAGCAGAGCAGAGGCTGGAGTGGTGGCAGTGCCGAGGACAGAGGCCCCAGAGGATGGCTGTGTGGGACGGCTGTACGGACAGAGGGGCCCAAGGACGGCTTGCTGCATACAGACTTGCTCTGAGTGAATGGGATTCTAGTGACTGATCTGCCACCTGGAAATAAAGTTGGGTATAACCCTTTCACCCCAAGAATGTTTTGCTGTCAGTTTCTTTGGTCACACTGAATCCATAGCGAACCTGCCTGAAACCCATTGGCAAGGCAATTGGCGAAAGTCGGCAGGGTTCATTGTTGACCAAGGAAAAGACAGGCTGCCCTTATGGGAGGGGTGCTTCAGTGGTCTGTGCCTGTGAATGGGGAGGCAGTGGATCATTCCACAGTGGGTATGTGGTCCAAGGTGGCTTGCCTTCTAAAATACTGAGCCCCACCCCAGGACTGGAGGCAAGTGGAGGTGACACCTGAGACTGTAGGGGTGGCCCTTGGTATAGTAAGCAGATCCTTTGAGAAGCAGAGTGCCTGTGAGGCAGTGGAGACTGTGGGTTGGCTGCTTCTCACAGTATTAAAAAGGTCTACAGAGGAGACCCAAGGAATGGCAGCATCAGAATGTGAGCTGCAGATTTCTGTTGATGCCTGAGGAGGGAAAAGGTATTGATGTGGGAGGAGGTGGCACAAAAGGGCCGGCAGCAAGGTGCCATTGGAGACGAGATGGCAGTGCTGCCAGGTATTCTGAAGGAGGAAGAGGCCATCAAGGAAAAGGACAAACTCCTGAGGGAAGCACAGGTGGAGATGGCATGAGAACATCAGCTGTGAAGCATTGAGCTGAAGGTAAGAGACCTTCTGAAGACTGAGCTGGCATTGTTGCGAGGCACTGTACCAGAGGAGGCACTTGGGGGAGTTTAGAAAAAGGTGCCATCAGCCCCAGAAATGGAGGAGCTGGGGAGGGATGAAGGGGTGGTGCCAGAGTCACTGGCACCTCCTGTATTGAAAGCACACCAAGAGGTTGTAAAGAAAATAAAACCCAGCAGCTGAAAGTTCCCCAAGGAAAGCAGCCAGCCCCCTTCCCAGGTCATGGAGCACTCTATGGTCCGCCCCTATCCTCAGGCTGAGCCGGTGGCTGTGGGACTTAGGGGTGGATGGAATTGTCCTGTCGGGATCAGAGATGGGAAAGCTGTCCTCTCTGACGGTGCAGCCTGCTTTTAGGCAGCCATTACAAAATGCGAGGTGATGTGCACAGTAGCAGATGCAACGAGAACCTGGAAAGAAATGAGATCTGTTACTCACAGGAGGAATTTGAGGGGCCTCGTGAGGGTTACCAGGACCCAGATGTGGGTTGATTTGATATGAGCAGGAGTAGATGGAAGGAAATTAGACGGAAAGACAAATAGGATCTTACTGGAGCTATGGCAACAACTGAAACCAGAGCAGCAGTTCCAGCCCTTAAGACCAAAGAGGCAGAGGTCAGAGACAGAGCCATGAGTCTGGCCTGTGTGTCTGCAAGACTTTTTGCTGGAAAGGCTGGAGAACAATGTTCAAGCTTCCTTGCACAGGGACCATTGCAGAGGACTAAGGGCACATAGATTGAGAGGAGAGAATCCTGGAGGGGTGGAGTGTGGATAAAATGAGAGTTCCTGTGGCCACGATTCTCACCTGGCCCTGGTTGACTAGCTCACTGCACACCTGTGGGCACTACATGGCTGTTGACTCTATATAAAGAGCTCCGCCCGGTGCTCTGGGCATGACACAGTGGCAGGGCTGCAAGGCTGCAGGACAGCAGAGCAGAGGCTGGAGCATTGGCAACACTGAGAACAGAGGCCCAGAGGATGGCTGTGTGGGATGGCTGTACAGACAGACGGGCCCGAGGATGGCTGTGGGGACAGATGGGCCCAGAGGCAGAGACTGGATTGCTCTATACAGACTCGCTCTGAGTGAATGGGATTCCAGTGACTGACCTGCCATCTGGAAATAGAGTTGGGTATAACCCTTTCATCCCAAGAAAGTTTTGCTGTCAATTTCTTTGGTCACACTGAATCCATAGCAAACTTGCCTAGGGCTGAAACCCATTGGCAAGACAGATCTGGAAAGGCTTTAATGGGGCTGGAGCACCCAATTCCAAGCTCAGTCACATGGCTGTTGGCCGGAGGCCTCAGTTGCTTCCATGAGAGCCTCTTTATAAGACTGTTTGAGCCACTTCATGATGTGAGATTTGGATTTTCTTAGAATGCATGATCATTTGATGATCCTGTCTTAGATGTCACATGTTGTCACTTCTGCCACATATAATTGTTAAAAAGTCACTAAATATAGCCCACACTTCAGATAAGTGAAATTAGGCTCCATCTTTTGAAGGGAGAAGTATTAAAAAATTAGTAGGTGTATTTTAAAACCACAAAAGACCATACAAATTAGCTTGGAGATGGTTTCTAGCTATTGAATTGAAAGCTAATGAAATGTTATGGAAAGTTCTAAAATCATACTTAACAGTGTCTTAATGCAGTGAAGAAGAAAGGGCCAAGTGTCGTTGCTATAAAAACAGGAATTAAAGCCTACATGATTTGATGGAGTAGGGACTTTAGAGTCCCTCAGATCTGGGTTCCTATCCCAGTTGTACCATTTAGCAACTGCAGCAAGGATGGTAAGCTCTTCCCCAATATCACTTCTTCCTTAGTAGCAGAAATTTTAGCTGGACAAGTGAATGTTAGAATAAAGACTACATTTCTTAGAAGTCTCCTTAAGAGCTAGGTGTGACCATATCAGTAAATTCTGGCCAGTGAGATAGAAAACAGAAGTGAAATTAGGCAACCTTGATGTACTTTGCTTCTTCTTTATCCTTTCTTCCTTCTTATTACTGGAATGGGAATGTCATCATCTGACACCATGCAGACAAAGAGTGTCACCCTTGGATGATGGAGTGGTGGGCTAGAAGGAGCCCAGGTATCTAAGGATATTGGAACAGAGAGAAACCAACTTCCAAAGCTGAAGTAAACCCACATATCAGCAGCCATGTGACCACAGACAAATAATCTGGCCTCTAAATTTATTTTCTAATTCTTAGATTAGTGTCTTTTAAGAATCTCCTTTTAAAAGTCTACAACAATGTAATAGCAACAATTTAGCAACCTACTACTATTATTATTAGGCTTTTACTATATGTCAAATATACAATAGTAACATGCTCTGCATATATTACCTAATATTATCCTTATAAAATTATATATATTACATTGCACAGGTAAGTAAAACAAAATTCATGGAGCACTGAAGAAGTCATTTGATTCTACGTGTCATGTATCATCAACCATGCTTCTTTTAAAAATATAGTTTAAAAAATATTACTACTACTTTTAGATTCTGCTTTTAAGAATCTCCTGATTACTATTTTTGAAAAGGAAGCATTGCTGTAGAAGATTAGGAATGATGGGTCTATCATTTCAAAACACTGGAGGTTTCTCCTTCAAATATGTATATGTGGACTGTATTTCGAATTCATCTGTTGAAATGTGAAAGGAAGAGGTTCAGCAGGGAAAAAGAGATAGAACTGGCAGGGAAGACTGGATGGCAGAGATCTTAGAGGCCTCTAGGGAGGCATTAGCTTTTGGTGAGTTTTCTCCTCCTTAAGGGCAGGGCCCATGTGCATCTTATTCATCCCTGTGAGCCAAAATATTGAATGTGTAGGCATATAGCAACCAAATGAATGCCAGGTCCTTTGGTAAGAGACGTTTCCCATAGCAAGCTAATTGTTCCTGATTATTCATCCTATAATGGGAGCAGAATCGGGATGATGTATATGGCAGTGAAGCATGGTTGATGATTGTTGCTCCAGGAGGAGGGGATTCCCTGCTTTGTGCAAGTTCACTAAATCAGTGAGACTGAATAATGACCATGGAACATTGCAGGTAAAAAGGGGCTCACACCAAGCTTTATTCTCATGGCAGTAGGTCAAGTGCTAGACTCATATCTAGCCCTGGTTCCAGTCTCTGCCCAAGGTGCTGCCTCCACTGGCGGCTCTGTCTCTGCTCCCTCCTGCTTCCCAGCACAGGGCTCCGAGCCTTCCCTCTCTGCTTCCTAGCACTGATCTCTGCTCTTCCCTCACTCTTGCTTTCCTCTTGGCTTTCTTCTATCTCCCTAGCACAGGGCTCTGTGGCTTCTCTTCTTAAAGCAATATTAGCTGTAAACAGTTTACTGCCAAGGAATGGGCTAGCAGGCTAAGTATTACCTCATCACATGTATACAATGGGCGATGAGGTGAGAATCCTGGCCATAAAATTTCCATTTTCCCTACAATGATGCACAATATTTAAATCATAGGACTTACTTCAATGCTCCATGAATTTTGGTTTTCTCACCTGTGCAATGTGGATAATAGTATATATTTTATAGGGATAATATTGGGCAATATATGCAGAGTGAGTTACTATGTGTATTGATATGTAGTAAGTGCCTAATAAGTAGTAACAGTAGTAGGAATAGTAACTCTTGCTATTGTTGCATTGTGGTAATGATGGTGATGGTGACAAAACACATCCAGACAAAGGATTATCACTCCCACATTGGAGCAAGTTGTCTCTTTAGAGGAAAAAGCAAAACCTTAGCCAGTATTCTGTACAACTGTCCTGTTAGGACAGTCTCACTTCAGGATGTGAATTGCTCCTACTTGGAAAGGCCTGTCAGTGTGGAAGTATCTGGACACCCCATTGTAATTCTCTGTGTCTTAGTTCTGAGCCCTTAGTTCTGGACACCTTTCCTACTCCCCCACCCCTCAGCACTTTATCTTTATTTTCTTTTGGTATCATTAACCTACAATTACAGAAAGAACATTATGTTTACTAGGTTCCCCCCTTCACCAAGTGCCGCCCACATACCCTTTCCCAGTCACTGTCCATCTGCGTAGTAAGATGCTCTAAAATCACTACTTGTCTTTTCTGTGTTGCACAGCCCTCCCTGTGCCCCCCCACCACACTATACATGCTAATCTTAATGCCCTCTTTCTTTTTCCCCGCCCTTATCCCTCCCTTCCCACCCATCATCCCCAGTCCCTTTCCCTTTGGTAACTATTAGTCCATTCTTGGGTTCTGTGATTCTGATGCTGTTTTGTTCCTTCAGTTTTCCTTTGTTCTTATACTTCACATATGAGTGAAATCATTTGGTACTTGTCCTTCTCCACTTGGCTTATTTCACTGAGCATAATACCCTCTAGCTCCATCCATGTTGTTGTGAATGGTAGGATCTGTTTTTTTCTTATGGCTGTGTAATATTCCATTGTGTATATGTACCACATCTTCTTTATACATTCATCTACTGATGGACATTTAGGTTGCTTTCATATCTTGGATATTGTAAACAGTGCAGTGATAAACAAAGGGGTGCATCTGTCTTTTTCAAACTGGAGTGCTGAATTCTTAGAGTAAATTCCTAGAAGTGGAATTCCTGGGTCAAATGGTATTTATGTTTTGAGCATTCTGAGGAACCTCCATACTGCTTTCCAAAATGGTTGAACTAGTTTACATTCCCACCAGCAGTGTAGTGGGGTTTCCCTTTCTCCGCAACCTCGCCAACATTTGTTGTTGTTTGTCTTTTGGATGGTGGCCATCCTTACTGGGGTGAGGTGATATCTCATTGTGGTTTTAATTTGCATTTCTCTGATAACTAGCCATGTGGAGCATCTTTTCATGTGTCTATTGGCCATCTGAATTTCTTCTTTGGAGAACTGTCTGTTCAGCTCCTCTGCCCATTATTTAATCGGATTATTTGCTTTTTGTTTGTTGAGGTGCGTGAGCTCTTTATATATTTTGGATGTCAATCCTTTATTGGATCTGTCATTTATGAATATGTTCTCCCACACTGTAGGATACCTTTTTGTTCTATTGATGGTGTCCTTTGCTGTACAGAAGCTCTTAAGCTTGATATAGTCCCACTTGTTCATTTTTGCCTTTGTTTTCCTTGCCAGGGGAGATATGTTTATGAAGAAGTCACTCATGTTTATGTCCATGAGATTTTTGCCTATGCTTTTTTCTAAGAGTTTTATGGTTTCATGACTTACATTCAGGTCTTTGATCCATTTGGAGTTTACTTTTGTGTATGGGGTTAGACAGTGATCCAGTTTCATTCTCTTACATGTAGCTGTCCAGTTTTGCCAGCACCATCTATTGAAGAGACTATCATTTCCCCATTGTATGTCCATGACTCCTTTATCAAATATTAATTGGCCACATATGTTTGGGTTAATGTCTGGAGTCTCTATTCTGTTCCACTGCTCTGTGGCTCTGTTCTTGTGCCAGTACCAAATTGTCTTGACTACTGTGGCTTTGTAGTAGAGCTTGAAGTTGGGGACCGATATCCCCCCAACTTTATTCTTCCTTCTCAGGATTGCATTGCCTATTCGGGATCTTTGACGGTTCCATATGAATTTTTGAACTATTTTTTCCAGTCCGTTGAAGAACGCTGTTGGTAATTTGATAGGGATTGCATCAAATCTGTATATTGCTTTGGGCAGGATGGCCATTTTGACGATATTAATTCTTCCTAGCCAGGAGCATGGGATGAGTTTCCATTTGTTAGTGACCTCTTTAATTTCTCTTAAGAGTGTCTTCTAGTTTTCAGGGTATAGGTCTTTCACTTCCTTGGTTAGGTTTATTCCTAGGTATTTTATTCTTTTTGATGCTATTGTTAATGGAATTGTTTTCCTGATTTCTCTTTCTATTAGTTCATTGTTAGTGTATAGGAAAGCTACAGATTTCTGTGTGTTAATTTTGTATCCTGCAACTTTGCTGAATTCCGATATTAATTCTAGTAGTTTTGCAGTGGAGTCTTTAGGGCTTTTTTTATGTACAATATCATGTCATCTGCAAATAGTGACAGTTTGATTTCTTCTTTACCAATCTGGATTCCTTGTATTTCTTTGTTCTGTCTGATTGCCATGGCTGGGACCTCCAGTATCACGTTGAATAACAGTGGGGAGAGTGAGCATCCCTGTCTTGTTCCCAATCTCAAGGAAAAGCTTTCAGCCTCTCACTGTTCAGTATGATGTTAGCTGTGGGTTTATCATATATGGCCTTTATTATGTTGAGGTACTTGCCCTCTATGCCCATTTTGTTGAGAGTTTTTATCATGAATGGATGTTGAATTTTGTTGAATGCTTTTTCAGCATCTATGGAGATGATCATGTTGTTTTTGTCCTTCTTTTTGTTGATGTGGTGGATGATGTTGATGGATTTTCGAATGTTGTACCATCCTTGCATCCCTGGGATGAATCCCACTTGATCATGGTGTATGATCCTCTTGATGTATGTTTGAGTTCGGTTTGCTAATATTTTGTTGGGTATTTTTGCATCTACGTTCATCAGGGATATTGGTCTGTAGTTTTCTTTTTGGTGGGGTCTTTGCCTGGTTTTGGTATTAGGGTGATGTTGGCTTCATAGAATGAATTTGGGAGTATTCCCTCCTCTTCTATTTTTTGGAAAACTTTAAGGAGAATGGGGTTTATGTCTTCTCTGTATGTTTGATAAAATTCCGAGGTAAGTCCATCTGGCTGGGGGTTTTGTTTTTGGGTAGTTTTTTGATTGCCAATTCAATTTTGTTGCTGGTAATTGGTCTGTTTAGATTTTCTGTTTCTTTCTGGGTCAGTCTTGGAAGGCTGTATTTTTCTGAGAAGTTGTCCATTTCTCCTAGGTTTCCCAGCTTGTTAGCATATAGGTTTTCATAGTATTCTCTAATAATTCCTTGTATTTCTGTGGGGCCCGTCGTGATTTTTCCTTTCTCATTTCTTATTCTGTTGATGTGTGTTGACTCTCTTTTTCTCTTAGTAAGTCTGGCTAGAGGCTTATCTATTTGGTTTATTTTCTCAAAGAACCAGCTCTTGGTTTCATTGGTTTTTTTCTATTGTTTTATTCTTCTTAATTTTATTTATTTCTTCTCTGATCTTTATTATATCCCTCCATCTGCTGACCTTAGGCCTCATTTGTTCTTCTTTTTCCAATTTCGATAATGTGACATTAGACTATTCATTTGGTATTGTTCTGCCTTCTTCAAATATGCCTGGATTGCTATATACTTTCCTCTTAAAACTGCTTTTGCTGTGTTCCCCAGAAGTTGGGGCTTTGTGTTATTGTTGTCATTTGTTTCCATATGTTGCTGGATATCCATTTTAATTTGGTCATTGATCCATTGATTATTTAGGAGCATGTTGTTAAGCCTCCATGTGTTTGTGAGCCTTTTTGATTTCTTTGTACAATTTATTTCTAGTTTTATACCTTTGTGGTCTGAAAAGTTGGTTGGTAGGATTTCAATCTTTTGGAATTTACTGAGGCTCTTTTTGTGGCCTAGTATGTGGTCTATTCTGGAGAATGTTCCATGTGCACTTGAGAAGAATGTGTATCCTGTTTCTTTTGGATGTAGAGTTCTATAGATGTCTATTAGGACCATTTGTTCTAGCGTGTTGTTCAGTGCTTCTGTGTCCTTACTTATTTTCTGTCTGGTGAATCTGTCCTTTGGGGTGAGTGGTGTTTTAAAGTCTCCCAAAATGAATGCATTGCATTCTATTTCCTCCTTTAATTCCTTTAGTATTTGTTTCACATATATTGGTGCTCCTGTATTGGGTGCATATATGTTTATAATGGTCATATCCTCTTGTTGGACTGAGCCCTTTATCATTATGTAATGTCCTTCTTTATCTCTTTTTACTTTCTTTATTTTGAGTTCTATTTTGTCTGATACTAGTATTGCAACATCTGCTTTTTTTCTCTGTTGTTTGCTTGAAATATCTTTCTCCAACCCTTGACTTTTAATCTGTGCATGTCTTTGGGTTTGAGGTGAGTCTCTTTTAAGCAGCATAGAGATGTGTCTTGCTTTTTTATCCATTCTGTTACTCTGTGTCTTTTGATTGGTGCATTCAGTCCATTTACATTTAGGGTGATTATTGAAAGATATGTACTTATTGCCATTGCAGGTTTTAGATTTGTGGTTACCAAAGGTTCAAGGTTACCTTGTTTACTACCTTACTGTTTGTCCTCACTCACTTATTGAGCTGTTATAAAGACAGTCTGATGATTATTTCTCTCCCTTCTTATTCCTCCTCCTCCATTCTTCATATGTTGGGTGTTTTGTTCTGTGCTCTTTTTAGGAGTGCTCCCATCTAGAGCAGTCCCTCTAAGATACCCTGTAGAGGTGGTTTGTGGGAGGCAAATTCCCTCAACTTTTGCTTGTCTGGGAATTGTTTAATCCCTCCTTCATATTTAAATGATAATCATGCTGGATACAGTATCCTTGGTTCAAGGCCCTTCTGTTTCATTGCATATATCTCGCCATTCTCTTCTGGCCTGTAAGGTTTCTGTTGAGAAGTCTGATGATAGCCTGATGGGTTTTCCTTTGTAGGTGACCTTTATCTCTCTCTGGCTGCCTTTAATACTCTGTTCTTGTCCTTGATCTTTGCCATTTTAATTATTATGTGTGTTGGTGTTGTCCTCTTTGGGTCCCTTCTATTGGGAGTTCTGTGTACGTCTGTAGTCTGAACAACTATTTCCTCCCCCTGTTTGGGAAAGTTCTTGGCAATCATTTCTTCAAAGATGCTTTCTATCCCTTTTTCTCTCTCTTCTTCTACTGGTGCCCTTATAATGCGAGTATTGTTCCTTTTGGATTAGTCACACAGTTCTCTTAATATTGTTTCATTCCTGGAGATCCTTTTATCTCTCTCTGCATCAGCTTCTATGCATTCCTGTTCTCTGGTTTCTGTTCCATCAATGGCCTCTTGCATCTTATCCATTCTGCTTATAAATCCTTCCAGAGTTTGTTTCACTTCTGTTATCTCCCTCCAGACATCTGTGATCTCCCTCCGGACGTCTGTAATCTCCCTCCAGACTTCATCCCTTAGCTCTTGCATATTTCTCTGCAGCTCTGTCAACATGTTTATGATTTTTATTTTGAATTCTTTTTCAGGGAGACTGGTTAGGTCTGCCTCTGCAGTTCCTTTCTCAGGTATAACTATCTTGGTCTGGACCAGATTTTTTTGCCTTCTCATGATGATTGCAGTGGTTATAGGCAGGTTCCTGGTGTGTCAGCTGGGAGAAGAAAGTCCTTTCCTGCTTGCTGGATGCCTTGCCCTTCTCTGCCTGTGACAGCTACCTGCACTCCTGGAGCAGCCACCAGGTTAATCTCCTAAGCTGCTGTGGGCAGGGTGTCTATCAGAGCAGCATGGAGCCCTGCGGGGAGTGGCAGGCACACCAGGTGCACTCCTCCATGCTAGCGGCAACCCTGCTGGGCAGCTGTGTGGCAGCAGTGGCCTTTCGGTCTGGCCGGGGTGGCTGTGCATTGGGCTGGGATTCCAGTCAGCTCCTGGGAGCATGCCTGCTCCCTTTGGCTCTGCTCCCAGTATGCGCGGGGCTTTTCCACTCAGGCTTCTACCAGGCTCTGGCTTCTCTGCCGCCGGTGCACGTGAGCTGCACCCGGGCTGTTCTGTCGTGCCGCTGTGGGCTAGCCCTGTGGTGCCCGTATCTGCTCTTGGTTCCTTCTAGTGCTTCCTCCCCCGGTGTGTGCTCCCACTCTCCTGCTACTGGGCCCATGTGTCGGGTTCTGTCCCAGTTGGAGGAATGACTGGCAGGCTACGTAGTCCTGTGAGGGGCTTCAGAGCTGTCCTGCCTCCGTTTAGGGTGCCTAAGTTTCTCTGGTGTTCCCAGCTGCTTGGACAACTTTGTCCAGCTATGGGGTCCCTGTCTGTTTAAGACTTGCAGAAAGCAGTCACTTTTCTTTTGTCTCAGGGGCGCTGGTTGCGGGGACCTGCCCACGGGTTTTGCTTTTCCATTTCTCTAATATCCAGCACCCCATGCACCTTGTGTCTGCGTTCTGGGTGTGGATTTCTAGAGCTGGTTGTTTAGCAGTCCTGGGCTTTCACTCCCTCCACATTCTGACTCCTTTCTTCCCGCCGGGTTTTGGGGTGGGGGAGTGTTCGGGTCCTGCTTGGCATTGGCTTGTATCTTACCCCCTTCATGTGATGCTGAGTTCTTGCAGATGTAGATGTATCCTGGCTGCTGTACTGCATCCACTGGTGTCTCTTTTAGGAAGAGTTGTATTTATTGTATTTTCATAAATATATATGTTTTGGGGAGATTGCCTCTGAACTACTCACGCCAACATCTTCCTGTGATCCTCCCCTTTATCTTTCAGAGCCTCTGTTTCCATTGGCACAGAGGAAGGAATCTAAATTGCCAAACAAAGGAGAGGAAAAGAGACCCAGTGATACCAACTTCTAAACGTTGGAAGAGAGAGAGAACCAGGATCTGGAGAGGTAGAACCAGGCTCCTATAAGACTTTGAAGCGGAAAATAACTGTGGGTGGCTAATAATTCAGGTCTTCCAAGTTCTCACTGTGATGCTTCCAAGCATCAGGAGTGAACATGGCCATAAATCTCTTTTTAAAATAGGCTGATGATTCCCACAGTGCTTATTCAATGAGTTGGTGTAGGGGTGGTGAAGGAAGATGGGGAGGTTGATATCACAGCTCATTACCAGAACTCACTTTGCTTTGGAAGGAGACATTGTCAGCTTTCTGAGTTCAACACAATGGAAAGACGATTTTCATTACCTCCTCTAAAGTGGGAAGTTGTGTTGGCTTCATGATGGATTCCAGAAACAGAAGAGCATGGCCATCAGTTTGGCTGGGTGTAGCTTCTGTGAAATCAGCATCTTTGTTTCCATTGTGTTCCTTTTGCCAGTGACTTCTCACTCCCTTAGGGTTCCCCTAAACCTTATCTGGTTAAATATTCAAGGTCATTTTTATTTTTATGTTTCTTCCCAACTCTAAACATCACCCTCAATATTAATGGTTTGCTTGTAACACTAAAGTTTAATGGTGATAATGAGAAAAGAGTAGTTTTTTTTTCTTTAGTTGCTAAAATGAATGGCCTCAGGACCTACAGAAATGCTGGTCTACAGGTATGCCACATTTGCCTGCTCAGGTGCAGGAATAGTTCTTAGTCTGGTGCCAGGTGGCTGTGCTTTGGTGGTGATTTCTCCACTGGTATCCGGTAAAATGAGCTTCTGGATATGTAGCTTATTATGTTTCTGGGTGGTGATTTAGCATCTCTGTCTAAGAGCATTGTAGGGAGGACAGGTCCTTACATTTTTGGTCTAGTGCCCATAAGCAATCTGTAGGGGACTTCAGAGAGCTTAGTCTCTCTGCCATTTGGTGCTCAGGTAGGGGGAGGTGGGGAAAGGGGGTTGTGGGGACAAACCTGAGAACTATATTTCTTACTTCTCCACAGCACCTCTCCTCAGACAGCCACTTGCAGTTTCTTAGCTAGCACCTACTGGGGCTGAAAAACCTGAGAGTTTCAAGTGAATGATTGATCATGATTTTATGTTACTCTTTTTAAGGACCTTTTAGAGGTGCCATCTATTTCTGGGGAAAGTGGCTTGAGTTGACTGCTGAATTCTCTTGCCAGATTTTGGAGACCCTGAATATGTAAATTAGAAACGCATTTCAAATTTTGAGTCCTCAGTGCCTGAAGTTAGTCAGCCTAGAGGACAAGTTTCTGAAGAGCTATGAAGAGCTATGAAGTTCTAAAGGTCAGGCCAAAGAATGTTCTAAGTCAGGACCTTTGAACCTGGGGTCTGTGTATCTCCTGGAGCTTCTGAACATTTTGTGTGTTTATGAGTACTGCTTTTTCTCTAGGGAGAAGATCTACAACTTTTGTCATATTGTTAAAGGGGTTCAACAAAAGGATAACACCAATTGTCAATCTATACTTCGTGAGCTGTATCTCTCTTACAAACATCACTACATAGATTTTTGTTTTGTATATCATCCATGTTAATAAGGTCCTATATATCTTTACAAAGATTGCATTGCTTGTGCTGTAGAAAATGGATTGAGGTCAGCAGGTCTAGAGGCTGGGGCACCACCAGGAACCCATTCTTGTAGTGAGGAAGCCACTATTATGACTAGGACTACAACTATTATTACTATTTATTGGGCATTTACTACCAGAGAAATCCTACAGCTCATTTCACCAGATACTAGCAGGGAAATCACCAACAGAGCACAGCCACCTGGCACCAGCCTCAGAACTATTCCTGCACCTGAGCAGGCAAATGCGGCATACCTGTAGACCAGCATTTCTGTAGGTCCTGAGGCCATTCTTTTTAGCAACTCTGCAGAAAATAAAAAACCTACTTTTTTTTCATTATCACCATGAAACTTAAGTATTGCAAACAAACCACTAATACTGAGGTTGATGTTTAGACACTTAGCAAGTGGCAGTGAGTTGGAGAGAAGTGGGTTTGGGAAGTAAAAAATACAGATGCCTGGCTGTGTTTACATTACCCAGTTTAACATTTATGGTAACTCTGGGCAGCCTTGTCCTTCCCGTGATGCAGGTGAGGGAAAGTGACCCTGTGACTCATCCAAGGTCACGCAACTCAGGTGGTGTATGAGATCCATACTCAGCTTCCCTAGGGCCTGTGCTCTTCATTAACTGCTCTGTCTCCACCACAGCAGGTCCTGATGTGTGAATGCGGGCTGGGGAGGGGGAGGAGGAGTTAGGCGATGGCTGCCTGACTAGGGAACTGGGTGCTGATGGGGCCAGCCACTGAAACCTGGGACACGGGAGTCTGAATAGGACAGGAAGGTGATGAGAACCAGAGGTCATTCCACTGGCGATGGGGAGTGGGCTCCTGAATATTGAGTTCTGGGGCTTAAAATACTTAAGATAGAGATTTTGGGACCTTCCTTATGTTGCAGTGATGAATAAAAGAAAGAGGGCTGGAGACAGAGTGGAGCCCAGCAGCCATTCATTCCTCTGATCACAGGTGGCCACTGGCGCCCGGGGGCTGGGAGGCACAACTTCCCCAGCTGAGCTTCCTCATGTCCCTGGACTATGCTTTACATGCCATAGCAGTCCCCTCACTACACTTCCTACCCTCAAAAGCCAAAATTCTCTCTAAAGGAGGAACTCTGAAGTAAGAAAAGTTACCGTATGCATGCAGTGGGGGCAGGGTGCTGAGAGTACTGATTCTGCGCTTGTCCCTGAGCCTTCTCCATAGACCCTCTGTTCAGTTAATTTGCTTTATTGATTGACAGTGCTCCTCCTTTTCAGACTAAGTGAGAAACTTGCCTAAACCTATTAGCTGTCTTAAGTTTTCAAAGAAGTTCACTGTGGCTCTTGGCCAGGCAAATTTCTTTTTCAGAGTATCACAGAAATACACTAGTTTTCTCTGCTAAATAGACCTACAAAGAGATTGTGTTACATCAAAAGTTACCGCCTATAATTGAGACAGCCCCAGGTACCCACCAGGTTAAGGGTACAGAGCCTGACTTCTTGTGTGCAGAGGCAAATCACAGGGATTCTGGAAGTACACTGAAGTTGGTTCAGATCCCATGTCACACATCTGTGTCCTCACCTACCCTCATAAGATGGGGTAATGTCAGCACCCGCCTCATGGGAAAAGGATGTGGCATGATGCCTGGCACATGGCAAAGTGCTCTGCGGGTCTAAGTGGTAGCACTGCTGCCTGGCGGGCTAGGGGAAAGGAGCCAGGGTAGAGGGAAATGCTGGATTTCTTTTTCCTTTTTTCCTTCTTGGCTAACTGAAAAAGGAAAAAGTAGAAAGTGCAAAAGAAGTTTTAAAGTGAAAGAAAAAAAACTGTGTCTTACCTATGAGCCTGGAATGTGGTCACCTTTTCTTCTGTTTCAGGGTAAGATGTATGTGCATGTCTGTGTACTTGGTGCGTGTGTGTGTGTGCATGGTGCCTGTACGTGTGCATTTTTATGTGCATGCATGGGTATGCTTGTGTGCACATGTGCCTCTGTGTATGCCTGTGTGTGTGCATGTGCATGCGTGGGTGTGCCTGTGTGCACATGTGCCTCTGTGTGTGTGTGTGCATGCATGGGTGTGCCTGTATGCATGCCTGCCTGTGTGTGTGCATGTGTGTATGTGCATGCATGGGTGTGCCTGTGTGCACGTGTGCCTCTGTGTGCATGAGGGCAGGGTGCTGAGAGTGCGATGCTGCACTTGTCCTGAGCCTTCTGCATAGACCCTCTGGAACTCCTCAGACCACAGGGGCCCTTCCACCCCTGGCATGTCATCGTGGGTGTATGAACTTTCAATTCAACAATGTTTTGCTGATGTTACTGGGCTTGGCATGCAAGGATGTCAGGGGAGAGGGATGCACATCACTGAGTATTTATTTTGTGCCAAGTGCATACAGGAGGCTGATTCCTTGTCACTCTTATGCGCTATCATTGGTTATCCACAGAGTCACTGTCCTCTGTATTCCACTCTTGTTCTCTACTTCCCTTTCTTTGAACCTCAGAAACACATTGACTTTGCTGCAGAAGAGAGGCTACACAGTGAGGGGTTCTGGAGATGGAGGTCACATCCAGGGTTAAGCAGCTGTGGGTGTATTTCCTCATCTTGGGGTGACTAGGGCCAGGTTTGCAAATGATTAGGGCAAGAATTTTTCAAGATAGGATGTCTTTCTTGCAGTATGGAGATGCTAAAGGTTACTATCTAGTTAAATCTTAAAATTTTTAGTGTATCTCTCTTTTTTTTTACTTCATTGCAAAATAATCAAAATGGTTTATTTTTTCATATTTTTAACAAAGAAGTTAAGCCTCAGTAAATTTCTTTAGGTAGGAGAATCCTAAACAAGTTAGAAGAATCTGTTTCCAAGTCATTTAGTGTGCAAATGTTTGGATTTTTAGGCTCTTCACATCATTTTTGGAAAGAAAATCACATACAATAACAATATTTCCAAACAATTGTTTTTGAAATTCCATTTGTTTCTCACATTTTACATAATTTGTAGATACAGATTAAAACTGACTGACTTTTTAAATTTGAAAATATTCACTAGATGTCATATCACTGACTGGATGTATATTTATAGTAGTAAAAGTGAGCTAATTTGGAAAAACAGGGGTTTTTTTTTTGTTCTTAGAATTTTATTTATTTATTTATTTATTTTTATGTTTACTAGGCTCTCTCCTACCCCAAGTCCCCCACACAAACCCCATTACAGTCACTGTCCATCAGCATAGTAAGATGTTGTAGAATCACTACTTGTCTTCTCTGTGTTGCAAAGCCATCCCCTTTCCCCCACCCCCCATATTACACATGCTAATCATAATACCCCCTTTCTTCTTCCCTGCCCTTCTCCCTCCCTACCCTCCCATTCTCCCCAATCTCTTTCCCTTTGGTAACTGTTAGTCCATGCTTTGGTAACTGTTAGTGATTCTGCTGCTGTTTTGTTCCTTCAGTTTTTCTTTTGTTCTTATACTCCACAGATGAGTGAAATCATGCGGTATTTGTCTTTCTCTGCTTGGCTTATTTCACTGAGCATAATACCCTCTAGCCCCGTCCATGTTGCTGCAAATGGTAGGATTTGTTTTCTTCTTATGGCTGAATAATATTCCATTGTGTATATGTACCACATCTTCTTTATCCATTCATCTACTGATTGACACTTAGGTTGCTTCCATTTCTTGGCTATGGTAAATAGTGCTGCAAAAACATAGGGGTGCATCTGTCTTTTTCAAACTGGAGTGCTGCATCCTTAGGGTAAATTCCTAGAAGTGGAATTCCTGGGTCAAATGTTAAGTCTATTTTGAGCATTTTGAGGAACCTCCATATTACTTTCCACAATGGTTGAACTAATTTACATTCCCACCAGCAGTGTAGTGGGGTTTCCCTTTCTCCACAACCTCACCAACATTTGTTGTTGTTTGTCTTTTGGATGGTGGCCATCCTTACTGGGGTGAGGTGATATCTCATTGTGGTTTTAATTTGCATTTCTCTGATAACTAGCGATGTGGAGCATCTTTCATGTGTCTGTTGGCCATCTGAATTTCTTCTTTGGAGAACTGTCTGTTCAGCTCCTCTGCCCATTTTTTAATTGGATTATTTGATTTTTGTTTGTTGAGGAGTGTGAACTCTTTATATATTTTGGATGTCAAGCCTTTATCGGATCTGTCATTTATGAAAATATTCTCCCATACTGTAGGGTAACCTTTTGTTCTATTGATGGTGTCCTTTGCTGTACAGAAGCTTTTCAGCTTGATATAGTCCCACTTGTTCATTTTTGCTTTAGTTTTCCTTGCCTGGGGAGATATATTCATGAAGAAGTCGCTAATGTTCACATCTAAGAGATTTTTGCCTATGTTTTTTCTAAGAGTTTTATGGTTTCATGACTTACATTCAGGTCTTTGATCCATTTTGAATTTACTTTTGTGTATGGGATTAGACAGTGATCCAGTTTCATTCTCTTACTTGAAGCTGTCCAGTTTTGCCAGCACCATCTGTTGAAGACTGTCATTTCCCCATTGTGTGTCCATTGCTCGTTCATCAAATATTAATTAACCATATATGTTTGGGTTAATGTCTGGAGTCTCTAATCTGTTCCACTGGTCTGTGGCTCTGTTCTTGTGCCACTACCAAGTTGTCTTGATTACTATGGCTTTGTAGTAGAGTTTGAAGTTGGGAGTGAGATCCCTGCCACTTTATTCTTCTTTCTCAGTATTGCTTTGGCTATTCGGGGTCTTTGGTGTTTCCATATGAATTTCTGAACTATTTGTTCCAGTGCGTTGAAGAATGTTGTTGATAATTTGATAGGGATTGCATCAAATCTGTATATTGCTTTGGGCAGGATGGCCATTTTGACGATATTAATTCTTCCTAGCCAGGAGCATGGGATGAGTTTCCATTTGTTAGTGTCCTCTTTAACTTCTCTTAAGAGTGTCTTATAGTTTTCAGGGTATAGGTCTTTCACTTCTTTGGTTAGGTTTATTCCAAGGTACTTTATTTTTTTTTATGCAATTTTGAATGGAATTGTTTTCCTGATTTCTCTTTCTATTAGCTCATTGTTAGTGTATAGGAAAGCCACAAATTTCTGTATGTTAATTTTGTATCCTGCAACTTTGCTGTATTCCGATATCAGTTCTAGTAGTTTTGGAGTGGAGTCTTTAGGGTTTTTTATGTACAATATCATGTCATCTGCAAATAGTGACAGTTTAACTTCTTCTTTACCCATCTGGATTACTTGTATTTCTTTGTTTTGTCTAATTGTCATGGCTAGGACCTCCAGTACTATGTTAAATAACAGTGGGGAGAGTGGGCATCCCTGTCTTGTTCCCGATCTCAGAGGAAAAGCTTTCAGCTTCTTGCTGTTAAGGATGATGTTGGCTGTGGGTTTATCATATATGGCCTTTATTATGTTGAGGTACTTGCCCTCTATACCCATTTTGCTGAGAGTTTTTATCATAAATGGATGTTGAATTTTGTCAAATGCTTTTTCAGCATCTATGGAGATGATCATGTGGTTTTTGTCTTTCTTTTTGTTGATGTGGTGGATGATATTGATGGATTTTCAAATGTTGTACCATCCTTGCATCCCTGGGATGAATCCCACTTGGTCATGTTGCATGATCCTTTTGATAAATTTTTGAATTCGGTTTGCTAATATTTTATTGAGTACTTTTGCATCTACGTTCATCAGGGTTATTGGTCTGTAGTTTTCTTTTTTAGTGGGGTCTTTGCCTGGTTTTGGTAGTAGGGTGATGTTGGCTTCATAGAATGAGTTTGGGAGTATTTCTCCTCTTCTATTTTTTGGAAAACTTTAAGGAGAATGGGTACTATATCTTCTCTGTATGTCTGATAAAATTCCAAGGTAAATCCATCTGGCTCAGGGATTTTTTTCCTTGGGTAGTTTTTTGATTACCAGTTCAATTTCTTTGCTGGTAATTGGTTTGTTTAGATTTTGTGTTTCTTCCTTGGTCAGTCTTGGAAGGTTGTATTTTACTAGAAAGTTGTCCATTTCTTCTAGGTTTTTCAGCTTCTTAGTATATAGGTTTTCATAGTGGTCTCTAGTCATTCTTTGTATTTGTATTTCTGTTGGGTCTGTCGTGATGTTTCCTTTCTCATTTCTGATTCTGTTGATGTGTGTTGATTCTCTTTTTCTCTTAATAAGTCTGGCTAGAGGCTTATCTATTTTGTTTCTTTTCTCAAAGAACCAGATCTTGGTTTCATTGATATTTTCTATTGTTTTATTCTACTCAATTTTGTTTATTTCTTCTCTGATCTTTATTATGTCCCTCCTTCTGCTGACTTTAGGCTTCATTTGTTCTTCTTTTTCCAATTCTGATAACTGTGATGTTAGACTATTCATTTGGGTTTGTTCTTCCTTCTTTAGATATGCCTGGATTGCTATATACTTTCCTCTTAAGACTGCTTTCACTGCATCCCACAGAAGTTGGGGCTTTGTGTTGTTGTTGTCATTTATTTCCATATATAGCTGTATCTCCGTTTTAATTTGGTTGTTGATCCATTGACTATTTAGAAGCATGTTGTTAAGCTTCCATGTGTTTGTGAGCCTTTTTGCTTTCTTGGTACAATTTATTTCTAGTTTTATATGTTTGTGGTCTGAAAAGTTGATTGGTAGGATTTCAATCTTTTGGAATTTACTGAGGCTCTTTTTGTGACCTAGTATGTGGTCTATTCTGGAGAATGTTCCATGTGCACTTGAGAAGAATGTGTATCCTGTTGCTTTTGGGTGTAGAGTTCTATAGATGTCTATTAGGTCCATCTCTTCTAGTGTGTTGTTCAGTGCCTCTCTGTCCTTATGTATTTTCTGTCTGGTGGATCTGTCCTTTGGAGTGAATGGTGTGTTGAAGTCTCCTAAAGTGAATGCATTGCATTCTATTTCCTCCTTTAGTTCTGTTAGTATTTGTTTCACATATGCTGGTGCTCCTGTGTTGGGTGCATATATATTTATAATGGTTATATTCTCTTGTTGTACTGATCCCTTTAGCATTATGTAATGTCCTTCTTTATCTCTTGTTACTTTCTTTGTTTTGAAGTCTATTTTGTCTGATACTAGTACTGCAACTCCTGTGTTTTTCTCCCTATTGTTTGCATGAAATATCTTTTTCCATCCCTTGACTTTTAGTCTGTGCATGTCTTTGCGTTTGAGGTGAGTCTCTTGTAAGTAGCATATAGATAGGTCTTGTTTTTTTTATCCATTCTGTTACTCTGTGTCTTTTGATTGGTGCGTTCAGTCCATTTACATTTATGGTGATTAGGGGGCTTTAGATTCGTGGTTACCAAAGGTTCCAGGTTACTTTCCTTACTATGTAAGAGTCTAATTTAACTCACTTAGTATGCTGTTACAAACACAATCTAAAGGTTCTTTTCTATTTCTCCTCCTTTTTCTTCCTCCTCCATTCTTTGTATATTAGGCATCATATTCTGTATTCTTTGTCTATCCCTTGATTAATTTTTTGGATAGTTAATTTAATTTTGCATCTGCTTAGTAATTAGCTGTTCTACTTTCTTTACTGTGGTTTTATTACCTCTGGTGGCAGGTATTAAACCTTAGGAACACTTCCATCTATAGCAGTCCCTCCAAAATAGACTGTAGAGATGGTTTGTGGGAGGTAAACTCTCTCAGCTTTTGCTTATCTGGAAATTGTTTAATCCCTCCTTCAAATTTAAATGATAATCTCACTGAATAAAGTGATCTTGGTTACAGGCCCTTCTGCTTCATGGTATTAAATACATCATGCCACTCCTTTCTGGCCTGTAAGGTTTCTGCTGAGAAGTCTGATGTTAGCCTGATGGGCTTTCCTTTGTGTGTGATATTATTTCTCTCTCTGGCTGCTTTTAACAGTCTGTCCTTATCCTTGATCTTTCCCATTTTAATTACTATGTGTCTTGGTCTTGTCTTCCTTGGGTCCCTTGTGTAGGGGGATCTGTGTATCTCCATGGCCTGAGAGACTATCTCCTTCCCCCGATTGGGGAAGTTTTCAGCAACTACCTCCTCAGAGACACTTTCTATCCCTTTTTCTCTCTCTTCTTCCTCTGGTATCCCTGTAATGTGAATATTGTTCTGCTTGGATGGGTCACACAGTTCTTTCAATATTCTTTCATTTTTAGAGGTTCTTTTTTCTCTCTGTGCCTCAGCTTCTTTGTATTCTTTTTCTCTAGTTTGTATTTCATTTATTGTCTCCTCCACCATATCCAACCTGCTTTTAATACCCTCCATTGTGTTCTTTAACAATTGGATCTGTGACCTGAATTCATTCCTGAGTTCTTGGATGTCTTTCCTTACCTCCATTAGGATGTTGATTATTTTTATTTTGAACTCCCTTTCAGGAAGAGTCATAAGGTCCATATCATTTAAATCTTTCTTGGGAGTTGTATTAACAATTTTACTCTGGACAAGGTTCCTTTGGCATTTCATGTTTGTATATGGCGCCCTCTAGTGTCCAGAAGGTCTATTCTGGAGCTGCTGAGTCCTGAAGCAATGTCAGAGGTCGCAGGGGAGTAGTACTCAGGGTAGGAAAGAGCTGTTCCCCGCCTCCTGGTTACTGTGCCTGTCTCCACTGCCTGAGCCAGTGGGGCAGGCACACAGGCATAAATTTTTGTTCCAGAGCAGCCGGATATGGATCCCTGCTTTCCACAAGCAGCTGGAATCCCAGTTTCCCCAGGAACTCTGCCTGTATTAACTTTCCAACCTGGTAGTCATGCGAGTTTCATGAAAGCACCATGAAATGTAGGTTTGTGCTCCCAGTGCAGATTTCCGGAGCTAGGTATTCAGCAGTCCCAAGCCTTCCACTCCCTCCCTGCTCTGTTTGTCTTCCTTCCGCCGGTGAGCTGGGGTCGGGGAGGGGCTTGGGTCCAGTAGAGCCACAGCCACAGCTCTGGTATGTTACCCCGTTCGCTGAGGTCTGCTCTTTTCTCCAGGTGTGTGCAGTCTGATGTGTCCTCTTTCCTGTTGCTCTCTCAGGATTAGTTGCGCCAATTAAATTTTCTAATTGTATCCAGTTTTAGGAGGAAGCCTCTGTCTCTGCTCTCACGCCGCCATCTTTAATCCTATCTAGTATATCTCTCTTTATAGAATATTTATTTAAGGGAGATAAGACATCAAAGTAGATGCTAATGGCTTCAGGTTGATGTGTGGCACATACCATTACTGTGCTCAAAAACAGACTGTCCTTTCTGCAAAAAAAGCCTGTAGAAAGAAGAAGGTGTTTTCCTTTCAGCTTCTGATGATGGTTTTTGATTATATGTTCTTTGGTCTAAAGCATTGCTCACTTATAACAAAACACATTTGTCTTCATAGAGCAAGTGACTCAGTGGGTGTGTGCTCGAGATGGCAACTAGTCACTTGGGAGGCTGATGAGGGGGCGCTGGCAGACCATAGGTCCTGGACAGGGAGCTCATACATCACATTGTACCTTCCTGGCCTTAATAAATTAGCAGGCAGAGACAGATCATGTACACTCTCACAATCATGCTCTTTGTATTCTTCCCAAATTTGACCCAGTCCTAAACAAATTCTAAGGAAAAACAAAAAATCATCAGGGTATTTGCAGAGAAGGCAGCTATAAATTGTCCATGGCCAGGCTATGGAAACCCAATAAGAAAAGCCTCACAGCAAGATTCTGCAGTGCCCTGGGCAAGAAAGCACATTGCTGAGCAGGCTGCAGAGCTCCCTGTATCTGCTGGGCATCTTTTGGTCTGGATTGCTGTCAGGCAGTGAGGCACTGTGGGCAGAGCTTCCAAGAGCAGCAGGAACTGAGCCTCAGTTTGTCTCTCAGTAAAATGGGGATCATTATCCTAGAGTCACACCGTGCCTTATGGAAGAAATTGTGGGAACTAAGGTATCAGTTACACAGAGCTATTACATACATGAGAGGTACCAGCCAAAGTTGTTAATTTAATACATATACAAAAGTAGCTTTATTCTGAAGGTGTTCATTGCATCCCTGTAATATCCAAGCAAGCATTATGCCCAGACTGAAAGCCAAAATGATCCACCAGACGTGGATCCTGCTCTTAGAGGCCTGCCCCAGAGACTGATTCCAGATAGAGGAGGTGGATGGAATGTGGCTTCAGAATTGTGGACGTTTGGCTCTCCTGCATTCCAGAGCTCACTGGCTTCTGAACTTCACTCTCCCCACTTGTAAAAATCAGACAGTAATATTGACTTCCAAGGTTTTTAAAAAATATTAAAGCATAATATCATTCATTCATTTGTTTATCTATTCAATAGATATTTACTGAGGGCCTGTGATGTTTTAGCTCTGTCCCAACTGCCAGTATGCAGTAGTGAACAAAGCAGAATTCCCTGCCCTCCTGGAGCTTCTGCTGTCATGGCAGGACACAGTATATGACATGATAATGAATTATGGAAAATAAACTAAGCAGCCACATGCTGTAGGGAATGTCAGAGGCAGGGTGGAGGCTGTTGTATTGATCCAGATGAGAGATGATGGTGACTGGGGATGGGGGTGGTGGCCCTGGAGGTGGGGAGAAGTGGTTGGACTCTGAGTCTATTTTTGAAAATGGATTTAGCAAAGTTAACTGACAGGGTGGATGTGGAATATAAGAGAAAGATAGAAGTGAGGGATGACCTCAATATTTTGGCCTGATCAGCTAGAAGAATGGAGAGGAGATTCACTTAGAGGAGAGGAAAGCCTGGGAGCTCAGTATTCTCTGTGTTACCTCTGAGATGCTTGCTGGAGATCCAGGAGCAGATTCTGAGTAGGCCATTGGATAATCATGTCTGGAGGTCAGGGAAGGATTGGAGCTTCTATAGGCAAAATGTCTTGTGTGGTGTGTGTCAAAGATAGATGCTGAATAAATTCTTAACACATATTAATTTTTAAAATTAAACTTCTTATCATGAGATATTATAGATTCATATGCAATTGTAAGAAATACTACAAAAAGCTCCCTAGTGCCATTTACCCAGTTTCTCCCAATGGTAACATCTTACAAACCTGTAAACAATATCACAATGGGGATGTTGACACTGATGAGCTCAATATACAGAAAATCTCCATTACCATAATTAGTCTACATGAACTTATTCCATTAAATGCCATAAACAAGATATAAAATAAACTATGATGTTCAGAAGAAGGAGTGATAACATCCCAGAGCTGGGGTGGTGTGATGAGTCAGAGAAGGCTTCCAGGTGAGGGAGGCACTTGTGCTGGGCCTTGAAGGGTGGGAAGGATTGAGATCTATGACCGAAGGACCAGCCTGGAAAAAATCCTGGGGTGTGGAAGTGTGGTATGTGTTGAGCCTTAGAAACTTGTATGGCTTGACCAGGGTGGAGGATGAGAGGTGGGTAGGTCAGAAAGCAGGGTTGAAAGGTTGGTTAGGTCCGGAGGGCCAAGATGTAGGCTGAGGGGCAGGACTCTCATGGCAGATCATTGCAGAATCTGAGCTCGTAGTGCTCCAGGAAGGTTGGTATGGTCACTGTGTCTGAGTGCACTGGAGCAGGGGCAGCTTTGTAGGGCCCAGACAGCTGCCTGACAGCCAAGACTAAAGGAAAGTGGGGCCCTTGTTGTTAAAGAGGAAGGAAGGAAGGGGCATCTCATGTTGAGTGGTCAAAATGTAGCTTAGGAACCCCACTGTGTGCCTTGCATCCCTCTCATTCAGTTCTCATGACTGCTCTGCCAGGCCCTTGCTGTATGACTCTCATTTCCAGATAAGGACACTCATGCCCAGAGAGGTTAAATCACTCCCTCAAGGTCACACAGCTCATGAGATGTCCGTCTGACTCATGAGCCCCCAGTTTTAACCTTTAATGGTTTAGCCTCTCATAATCATCTTATTCAGTTTGCTTGTTTTCTTTCAGGGGAGGAGCCAGTGGATAGGCAAGAAGAAAACTGGGTACTTTCAGATGGAATTTTTAAGTTAAACTTGAGGGAGTATCTGCAAAGATGGAATGGATCTGGGTGGCGATAGGAAAGATTTGGAATGTGGCCTGAAGGAAATTGTGGAGAAGAGTCTATTTTTTGAGTTAAAGGAACTTAATAGGACCACCCCACTCAATAACTTTCATTGAAGGTTAATTTGTTGCTGACAACCCTGTGGATGGATTTGATGGCTGCTGGGGGTAAAGGGTACACTCTGGGCTTATGCTATCTCTACCAGCAATGAAGTGTGTGACTCTAGGTGGCTTCTTGGCCTGAAGTGCTCGATGACCTCTGCAGTGTCAGGGTGCTGACCTCATGGTGTGCACATGAGCAAGTGTGTGGTGCTTTGCATAGGAAGATGGCACCTCTGTGGCTTGCAGCTGGCATCGGGGGCTAGTGAGTCTTGTGGATTTTTAGTAGCCATGAAACTGGCCCAGGCAGTGGTAGCCTGAGCCTGGCCCCACTAAGGAGGAGGCACAGGCTGAATGATGAATCTGTGTGTCCATGTCTAATCAGGTCAGTCGGAACTATAAGATTTCTGGTTGCTTTTTGTTAGGCTGGAGGAAGGAAAAACAAGGACATGCAAACAGAACAGAGAGATACCATAAAAGGAGAACAGACCAGACCCCAAGGTCCGTGCCTTATATGGAAAGGGAACAGCTCTTCCAGAATTCCATCCTTCTGATATGCCAACTAAGACCCAGATGTCAGCCTCCTCCCTCTTGGAAGGAAAAAAGTTTCTAGTTGTCTATTATGTCACCTTTAGCCAATCATACCTCTCCACACCCCTATGACAGCTTGCCCACTCCTCCCCCTCCTAATGCCTTATAAGCCCCCACCTCCCTGACCAGGTGTGACTTCCTCGGCCTGTAATACCCAGACCAGGGAACATCACCCAGGAATTGTGCTCAAATAAACTGCCTGGCCCTTTGTTGCCTCTCGTCGCCTGCTTATTTCAGCTTGAATTTATCTTACACTTTTGAGCACCAGCCATGTGGTGTTTCACTATTTCTTTAATGAAGGAATCTGTGGTGTACCACTGCTTATGTGAATTTTCATTATTTTGCCCATCTTTCCTTTTATCTTCTTGATTAAAAATTTTATTTTTACCTTTCTGTTATATCTTGGAACACCCTAAAACTTAGAACATCCTTTTGAAAATGCTTGCCACAGCAATAAAAATGTAATCTATTATACATGATCCTGATTCTCAAAATGTGACTGAGATCATATTTTTGAAAGAAAAATTCAGGTCAGAATTTAAAGGATGTGGCGGTAGACTGAATAATGTCCCCTTAAATATGTCCATGTTCTAATTCCTGGAAGCTGTGAATATGTTACTTTCCATGGCAAAAGGTATGCTGCAGATGTAATTACGTTAAGGATTTTGAGATGAGGAGAATGTCCTGAATTATCTGGGTGGGAACAATGTAATCATAAGGGTCTTTATAAGGAGGGACGAGGGAAGGTCAGAGTCAGAAAGCAATGTGAGGATGAGAGTGAGATTGGAAGATGCTAGGGGGCTGGCTTTGAAGGTGGGTGAAGGTGCCATAAACCTAGGAATGCAGAAAAAGCAAATAAATAAATTCTCCCTTGGAGCCTCTGGAAGAAATGCAGCCACACCACAACTTGACTTTAGGATTTCTGACCTCCATAACTATATGAGAATAAATTTGTGTTTGTGGTGATTTGTTAACAGCAGCAATAGGAAACTAATACAAATGTCTGCTGGAGGTCTAAGTTGCCACATCTGTAAAGGGGTCACAACAATCATAATTCATCTTTCCTAAGAAAGTGTTCCAAGAGTCATGATTCATGTTCATATGTTCATGAAACACCACATGGCCTCAGCCCTGACGGTCTGCCTTGGGGGCATAAGGTGGAGGGAGATGACCCATGGGCATGCCCTAGGCTGTCTATGATTATGTAGAATTTTTTGGGAGGAATGAGGACAGTTGGTCTGTCAGCAGAGAGGCGGAGTCAGATAGTCCTGGACAGAACAGTAAGGTGGCCAAAGGGCCACATCCCTCTTGGTGTGTTAGTTTTCTTCTGGTTGCTGTCAGGCATTTAATGTCCTTGTGTTTCCATTCCTGTCCCCTCCTGTCCAAATGTGCTCTCAGAAGAGAAGCTGGTAATAGTAATGTACACCTTGTATAAATTTGGGAATTCCATGGCTATGGGATTGTCAATTCACTGAATGTGAGCCTGGGAAGGGACACAGAACATACCGGAGGCTGGTTCCTTGGTGGGCAATGGGCACAGTGCTCGCTGAGGGGCATGACCATGCCTCATAGCGTAAGTGCCCCCAGACTCCAAGTCCTCACACTTGGAGGAAGTTCAGGAGGGTTTCCAGGAGATCTCACCCTGCTCAATGGCTTCAGCATCTTCAGGCCAGTTCCTGAGTTTGAAATGAGAGATTTTCTGAGTCCTTTGCTGAAGTCAGGAACCACAAGTATATCTGGAGAGAGGGAGGGTGGTGTTTTAGAGGTCCTGTTGCATTTTAGGACTTGCTCACTTCCTGCCTAGACCCAACAGGAGTGGGTCCAGGAAGACCTCAAAGCTATCTGGCATTACTTTGGTCAGATAACAGGGAACTGTGGAGTGGGGAAGGGAGAGGGGGGCAGTGAGGAAGAAAGACATAAGGAGAGTCTAGGTGCATCTTATGTCTGAGTTGTATTGTATAGTGACATTTCTTCAATTAAAAAATGTGGAGGTGGCATAATGATATAAGCATTGCTGCAAGGACTGGGAGACTTTGTGGGCAGGGACATTTATTTGCAGTTTGTTGGTGGAATAGAAAAAAAATGTAGAGCTAGTAACTAGCAGAGTGCTGGTGCATACTCTCTGTTGAGAGAAGAGTTGTGCTTTTGCATTCTGTGAGATGCCAGCATAGCAAAGATCTGGGCTTTGGAATCATGTATATACCTACCTGGCTGAGAAGCATAGCTTTGCCCCCAGCTGATTGTGTGAGTCCCGGCAAGCTACTTCAGCTCTCTAATCTTGGCTTACTCCACTTTAAAATGGATCCGACTCAGTGCACCACACATGGCTGTGGGTGAAGCCTGCACACATCTGGTGCCTTGTCATCAGTGGCTGTGATGATGACTGCTCCTTCTGTGAGCGGGCTGGGCTGCCTGATGGGGAACAGAGGAGGGAGTGGGGAGAAGCCCCACAGCACCTCTACCGGGAATTGGTGTGTCTGTCTCACTGCATTTGAGCACTTTCTTCCAAGAGAACTCATCACAGATAATGTCAGGATGCAAAATCCTGATGATGATGCCACATAAGGCCACGTTTCATTTCCCTTGTATGAGAGGTAGGATGCTGGTGAAATGTCATTTCCATCACTGTGTCCATGACCAGGTTGAAGCCACGGGAGTTGGAGTTGGAACAAAAGGCAGAGTCAGATGCCTTGGTATCATTTAATTCACTAGAATTTGACTTTCCTCTCTCTTCAAAGTAAGTACAAGGTTACATAAGTTATTGCTAGATACGGAGTTGAGAAAGACAATGATTGTTCTTTCCGTCAGTTGATAGTACAGAAAACCACATTTTTCTATCTCCATGCTGCTTATAAATATGTTTTCTCTGTCTGGGCAGCCCCTTTTAACCATTCTTTAGGCTCTCCTCTGGCATTCCATAAGGTTTCAGTGCATCTCTTGCATCTTGTATATCTGTAGTCCTGGGCAAGGGGGCTTAACTTTCATTCTTTAACTGTTGGGATTATACCCAGCCATGCCTCACCTCTCCCATCCCTGCTTTTCAATTGCCCCCTATTCTGTGAAACCTCCCAAACCTGCCCCTAGCCAGGCAGAATTCATTCCTAGTGCCCTGACTTGGCTTACTCCTCATTTACATCACGCTAACAAATTGTAGAGCTGTTTTTCCTTTTGTATGTCTTAGTTTCTCTATTTGATTATATCCTGGAGGGCAAAAACACGTTTATTTCTTAATCCCTGATAGTGTTTGCAACAGAGGCTTGCACTTTGTAGGGATTTTATGAGGATTTGTGGACAATTTGTGTTGCTGTGAATTGAAGTAATTGAAACCAATTCCTCAAATGGTGAGATAATCAACTTTAGAGATCTTTACCCTATCATTCTATTAGAATCTGGAAAAGATTTACTGAGTATCTGTTATGTGCTAGGCACTGGGAATACACTGATGGAAAAGTCAAGGTCTCTGTGACTAAAATCAGGGATTTCTAAAAAAGTAACTTTAGGCTCTCCTCTGGCATTCCATAAGGTTTCAGTGCATCTCTTGCATCTTGTATATCTGTAGTCCTGGGCAAGGGGGCTTAACTTTCAGAATGGCTTGATTCAATTCAGTAAGATGAGGAATTTAAGATACAGACTCTTCAGCCACTCCTGAGATCACTGTACAGAACATGGAGATGGAACAGTGGGCACTCAAAGTGAGCGTGGGCCAGCAAATAAAGGCTGAGGAAGAGGAATAGAGTAGTTACTATATTACTATATTCTACAACTATTTCCATTCAAACTTACTAAATAGAAATTGTCTCTGGATCTTAGATAGGAAATTCACTTAAGTAGAATTAGTTCTTTTACCTGTAGCAGTCAGGACCCACAGCTCTATGACCTGCTGTGTCCATGAGCTCGGAGGGGCCAGAGACCTTGTCCAGGGTCACTCACTGCAGCCAGGAGAACCACAGAGGCCAGACAGTGAGCTGGGTGCACGTCATGCTCTCTTCCCTTCCTGTGACAGGGACTGCTCCTCTGAGTCTCCTTTGTTGTGTCTTTCCTACACTTTCTGGCTGCACCCTGGGAACAGCTGAGGTCTGGAGGGTCAGTGCCAAGTGTTGATAGAGAAGCAATTTAAAAATCAAATAGACATTAGTTGAGAACAGGAAAAAAATCAAGTTTTCTTCCCTTTATCTGGTTTACTGGTTAGATCCAGCTAGTTGAGCAAAATTAGGTTTTGGGAATACCTGTGGATTTCTAATCTCTTTCCTAATCTTGGCATCATTTTTCTGGTGATAATGGCAAGCCAGTTGGTTTTAAAAATTAAAACATTTTATATAATGCTTCTAGAATGTCTTAAAGTTGTTTATAAATAAGTGCAACCAGACATTTCCACTAGGCTAGATTTAATTTTGAATTTGCCCCTCTTACTCAAAGGCTAAAAGTACATTTAAGATTTTGAACCAAAACATAGAATTACCATGTGATCCAGCATTCTAATTCTGGGAATGTGCCCAAGAGAACTGAAAGCAGACACTGTACAGATATTTGTACAGCCATCTTCATGGCAGCACTGTTTATAGTAGCCAAAAGGCGGATGCAACCCAAATGTCCATCAGCAGATGAAGGGATAAACAAAAGGTGGTACATCCATATAATGGCATGTTATTTAGCCTCAAAAAGGAAGGAAATTCTGACATGTGTTACAACATGGATAATCATTGCAGACTTCCTGCTAAGTGAATTGAGCTAGTCATAAAAGCAGAAATGCTGGGATTCCACTTGTATTAGTCACTCAGTGTTATCAAATTCATAGAGGCAAAAAAGAGAGTGGTGGGTACCAGGGGTTGAGGGGAGGGGGAATGGGTGTCATGTTTAATGGGGATGGAGTTTCAGTGTGGGATAATAAAAATGTCCTGGAGATGGATGGTGATGACTTCTGCACAGTGGTGTGGATATACCCCATGCCACTGAACTGTGTGCTTAAAAATGGTTAAAATGGTTAAAAGAGAGAGAACAAAGAAAAAAAATTTAAACTTTCATCTTAGCGGTCTGTGCTTTTCAGAAAGCATGTGCTACCTTTTGTAGACAGAGGTGTGGCTGAGTCAGTCTGTCAGCTGAGACATGGAATGTGTTGTGCTGGATGTATTTGAACCTTCCTTGTTTTCATGTGCATGGGAAAAACAGAATGTCCTCTTACCCTTCTTGACTTTTCAGAATTATTAAAAACAAGCCAAAAGAAAAACACTAAAAACTTGCTATGGATATGTCTAAAACATGTTGCTGCCACTTCGTGTAGGCTCATGACTGGCACAAATCTGGTGCCCTGTAAATGCCTGTTGAATGGGTAGGTGTTATACATTAGGCAAAGCTGGCTATAAAGTAATGTGAGTGATTCCCAAGCAAACTTACTTATACTAAGTATTTCCATGAGGCAAATATTACCTGAGTATCTACTGGGTGCCAGAATGTAGTTATTGCTAGGTCTGAGTTGGGGCGTAAAAAAATAATTTAACTCCATTTAAATTCCTAGAGAGAGGCAGCCATAGACACTGATAACAATACAATGGTAACAGATTATAAAGTGTGGTCTTGTTTGTTGCATTTACAGGGCCAAAGGAAGAAAATTAATTCTTTCAGAGGAGGCTGCTGGGGGCATGCAGGGAAGGTGTCCTGGAGTATCTGATAACTGAGCTGTGTTTTCAAGGACTTGGTGCTGTCTGGTGTAAACAGGCAAGGGAAAGGGCAACCCAGGCAGAGGAAACAGCAGGCACAGAGACTCAGAGGCTTGATGGGCTCCCATGTGCACAGGTCACTCTGAAACATAGTTTAGCCCACTGGGAGTTAAGAACCCTACATATTAGTCATTTTTTTCTCCATGAAATCTGCCCTTGCTACATAAACTAGGTCTCTTTTTGGGGAGCAGACTGTAGGCCCTTGATTCATCCTCAGGAATATGCTCACTGGTGACAAATCTTTCTTCTTTGGAGGGTGAGCACAGTTTTAGCACCAGCTGATAGCTGTTTAGTCAGTTGTGTGGACCAGTTGACTGACTAAGCTGGGAATACTGCCGGTGTGATTATGCAGAAACTAGCTGGATGTGTGTTCCTTGGGTGCTGGCTTTGAAGGACATTCAGAGGAAGGTTTCTCCAAGTGCTCTGAGCAATGATAGCGGTAGGAGATCCTGTGAGGCGTCACTGAGTGACCCCCCCACCCCCAACAATGGTCACAGGATAATCTGTTACTGAAACATCAATCTGACGTCTTTACAGTCAGAGCTGCAGGGCAGGACCTTCTACCAGACTGTTAAGCTTTTTTATTTTTTTATTTTTTATTTTGGTATCATTAATCTACAATTACATGAGGAACATTATGTTTACTAGACTCCCCCCTTCATCAAGTCCCCCCCACATATCCCATTAGTCACTGTCCATTAACGTAGTATGATGCTGTAAAATCACTACTTGTCTTCTCTGTGTTGCACAGCCCTCCCGTGCCCACCCCCAACATTATACATGCTAATCGTAAGGCCCCTTTTCTTCTTCCCCCAACTTCTCCCTCCCTTCCCACCCATCCTCCCAAGTCCCTTTCCCTTTCGTAACTGGTTAGTCCATTCTTGGGCTCTGTAATTCTGCTGCTGTTTTGTTCCTCCAGTTTTTACTTTGTTCTTATATTCCACATATGAGTGAAATCATTTGATACTTGTCTTTCTCTGCCTGGTTTATTTCACTGAACATAATACCCTCAAGCTCCATCCATGTTGTTGCAAATGGTAGGATTTGTTTTCTTCTTATGGCTGAATAATATTCCTTTGTGTATATATACTACATCTTCTTTACCATTCATCTACTGATGGACACTTAGGTTACTTCCATTTCTTGGCTATTGTAAATAGTGCTGCAGTAAACATAGGAGTGCATCTGTCTTTTTCAAACTGGGCTGTTGCATTCTTAGGGTAAATTCCTAGGAGTGGGATTCCTGGGTCAAATGGTATTTCTATTTTGAGTTTTTGGAGGAACCTCCATACTGCTTTCCACAATGGTTGGACAAATTTACATTTCCACCAGCCATGTAGGAGGGTTCCCCTTTCTCCACAACCTTGCCAACATTTGTTGTTGTTTGTCTTTTGGATGGTGGTGATCCTTACTGATGTGAGGTGATATCTCATTGTGGTTTTAATTTGCATTTCTCTGATGATTAGCGATGTGGAGTTATCTTTTCATGTGTCTGTTGGCCATCTGAATTTCTTCTTTGGAGAACTGTCTGTTCAGCTTCTCTGCCCATTTTTTAAAAAATTTTGTTATCATTAATCTACAATTACATGAAGAACATTATGTTTACTAGGCTCTCCCCTACCCCAAGTCCCCCCCACAAACCACATTACAGTCACTGTACATCAGCATAGTAAGATGTTGTGGATTCCCTACTTGTCTTCTCTTTGTTGCAAAGCCCTCCCCTTTCCCCCACCCTCCACATTATAAATGCTAATCATAATAACCCCCTTCATCTACCCCGCCCTTATCGCTCCCTACCCTCCCATTCTCCCCAGTCTCTTTCCCTTTGGTAACTGTTAGTCCATTCTTGGGTTCTGGAATCCTGCTGTTTTGTTCCTTCAGTTTTTCTTTTGTTCTTATACTCCATAGAGGAGTGAAATCATTTGGTATTTGTCTTTCTCCGCTTAGCTTATTTCACTGAGCATAATACCCTCTAGCTCCATCCATGTTGTTGCAAATGGTAGGATTTGTTTTCTTCTTATGGCTGAATAATATTCCATTGTGTATATGTACCACATCTTCTTTATCCATTCATCTACTGATTGACACTTAGGTTGCTTCCATTTCTTGGCTATTGTAAATAGTGCTGCGATAAACATAGGGGTGCATTTGTCTTTTTCAAACTGGAGTGCTGCATCCTTAGGGTAAATTCCTAGAAGTGGAATTCCTGGGTCAAATGTTAAGTCTATTTTGAGCATTTTGAGGAACCTCCATACTGCTTTCCACAATGGTTGAACTAATTTACATTCCCACCAGCAGTGTGGGAGGGATCCCCTTGCTCCACAACCTTGCCGACATTTGTTGTTGTTTGTCTTTTGGATGGTGGCCATCCTTACTGGTGTGAGGTGATATCTCATTGTGGTTTTAATTTGCATTTCTCTGATAACTAGCAATGTGGAGCATCTTTCATGTGTCTGTTGGCCATCTAAATTTCTTCTTTGGAGAACTGTCTGTTCAGCTCCTCTGCCCATTTTTTAATTGGATTATTTGCTTTTTGTTTGTTGAGGTGCGTGAGCTCTTTATATATTTTGGATGTCAAGCCTTTATCAAATCTGTCATTTACAAATATATTCTCCCATACTGTAGGGTACCTTTTTGTTCTATTGATGGTGTCCTTTGCTGTACAGAAGCTTTTCAGCGTGATGTAGTCCCACTTGTTCATTTTTCCTTTTGTTTTCCTTGCCCAGGGAGATATATTCATGAAGAAGTCACTCATGTTCATGTCCAAGAGATTTTTGCCTATGTTTTTTTCTAAAAGTTTTATGGTTTCATGACTTACATTCAGGTCTTTGATCCATTTTGAATTTACTTTTGTGTGTGGGGTTAGACAGTGATCCAGTTTCATTCTCTTACATGTAGCTGTCCAGTTTTGCCAGCACCATCTGTTGAAGAGACTGTCATTTCCCCATTGTATGTCCATGGCACCTTTATTGAATATTAATTGACATATATGTTTGGGTTAATGTCTGGAGTCTCTAATCTGTTCCACTGGTCTGTGGCTCTGTTCTTGTGCCAGTACCAAATTGTCTTGATTACTGTGGCTTTGTAGTAGAGCTTGAAGTTGAGGAGCGAGATCCTCCCCACTTTATTCTTCCTTCTCAGGATTGCTTTGGCTATTTTGGGTCTTTGGTGGTTCCATATGAATTTTAGAACTGTTTGTTCCAGTTTGTTGAAGAATGCTGTTCGTAATCTGATAGGGATTGCATCGAATCTGTAGTTTGCTATGGGCAGGATGGCCACTTTGACAATATTAATTCTTCTAGCCAAGAGCATGGGATGAGTTTCCATTTGTTAGTGTCCTCTTTAATTTCTCTTAAGAATGTCTTGTAGTTTTCAGGGTATAGGTTCCTTGGTTAGATTTATTCCTAGGTATTTTATTCCTTTTGATGCAATTGTAAATGGAATTGTTGTTCTGATTTCTCTTTCTATTAGTTCATTGTTAGTGTACAGGAAAGCCTCAGATTTCTGTGTATTAATTTTGTATCCTGCAACTCTTCTGTATTCCGATATCAGTTTCTAGTAGTTTTGGAGTGGAGTCTTTAGGGATTTTTATTTACAATGTCATGTCATCTGCAAATAGTGACACTTTGACATCTTCATTACTGACCTGGATTCCTTGTATTTCTTTGTTTTGTCTAATTGCTGTGGTTAGGACCTCTAATACTATGTTGAATAGCAGTGGGGAGAGTAGGCATCCCTGTCTTGTTCCCGATCTTAGAGGAAATGCTTTCAGCTTCTCGCTGTTCAGTATGATGTTGGCTGTGGGTTTTTCATATATGGCCTTTATTATGTTGAGGTACTTGCCCTCTATACCCATTTTGATGAGAGTTTTTATCATGAATGGATGTTGAATTTTGTCAAATGCTTTTTCAACATCTATGGAGATGATCATGTTATTTTGTCCTTCTTTTTGTTGATGTGGTGTACGATGTTGATGGATTTTCAAATGTTGTACCATCCTTGCATCCCTGGGATGAATCCCACTTGGTCATGATGTATGATCCTCTTGATGTATTTTTGAGTTTGGTTTGCTAATATTTTGTAGAGTATTTTTGCATCTGTGTTCATCAGGGATATTGGTCTGTAATTTTTCTTTTTGGTGGGGTCTTTGCCTGGTTTTGGTATTAGGGTGATGCTGGCTTCATAGAATGAGTCTGGAAGTATTCCCTCCTCTTCTTTTTTTTTGGAATACTTTAAGGACAATAGGTATTATGTCTTCTCTGTATGTCTGATAAAACTCCACAGTAAATCCATCTCGCCCGGGAGTTTTGCTCTGGGGTAGTTTTTTTATTACCGCTTCAATTTCGTTGCTGGTAATTGATCTATTTAGATTTTGTGATTCTTCCTTGGTCAGTCTTTGAAGGTTTTTCTAGGAATTTGTACATTTCTTCTAGGTTTTCCAGCTTGTTAGCACACAGATTTTTGTGGTATTCTCTAATAATTCTTTGTATTTCTGTGGGATCTGTTGTGATTTTTCTTTTCTCATTTCTGATTTTGTTGATGTGTGTAGATTCTCTTTTTCTTTTTATAAGTCTGGCTAGGGTCTTACCTATTCTGTTTATTTTCTCAAAGAACCAGCTCTTGGTTTCATTGATTTTTTTCTATTGTTTTATTGTTCTCAATTTTATTTATTTCTTCTCTGATCTTTATTATGTCCCTCCTTCTGCTGACTTTAAGCCTCATTTGTTCTTCTTTTTCCGATTTGGCAATTGTGTATTTAGACTATTGATTTGGGATTGTTCTTCCTTCTTTAAATATGCCTGGATTGCTATACACTTTCCTCTTAGAACTGCTTTCGCTGTGTCTCACAGAAGTTGTGGCTTTGTGTTGTTGTTGTCATTTGTTTCCATATATTGCTTGATCTCTTTTTTAATTTGGGCATTGAGCCATTGATTATTTAGGACCATGTTGTTAAGCTTCCATGTGTTTTGTGACCTTTTTTGCTTTCTTTGTACGATTTATTTCTAGTTTTTTTACCGTGTGTTCTGAGAAGCTGGTTGGTAAAATTTCAATCTTTTTGAATTTACTGAGGTTATTTTCATGGCCTAGTATGTGGTCTATCTTGGAGAATGTTCCATGTGCACTTGAGAAGAATGTGTATCCTGTTGCTTTTGGGTGTAGAGTTCTATAGACGTCTATAGTGTGTTGTTCAGTGCCTCTGTGTCCTTATTTATTTTCTATCTGGTGGATCTGTCCTTTGGAGTGAGTGGTGTGTTGAACTCTCCTAAAATAAATGCATTGCATTCTATTTCCTCCTTTAATTCTGTTAGTATTTGTTTCACATATGCTGGTGTTCCTGTGTTGGGTGCATAGGTATTTATAATGGTTATATCTTCTTGTTGGACTGACCCCTTTATCATTATATAATGTCCTTCTTTATCTCTTGTTACTTTCTTTGTTTTGAAGTCTATTTTGTCTGATACTAGTACTGCAACACCTGCTTTTTTCTCCCTGTTGTTTGCATAAAATATCTTTTTCCGTCCCTTGACTTTTACTCTGTGCATGTCTTTGGGACTGAGATGAGTCTCTTGTAAGCAGCATAAGGATGGGTCTTGCTTTTTATCCATTCTGTTACTCTGTCTTTTGATTGGTGCATTCAGTCCATTTACATTTAGGGTGATTAATGAAAGACATGTACTTATTGCCATTGCAGGCTTTAGGTTCGTGGTTACCAATGGTTCAAGGTTAGCTTCTATACTATCTTACTGTCTAACTTAACTTGCTTATTGAGCTATTATAAACACAGTCTGATCTCTCCCTTCTTATTACTCCTCCTCCATTCTTTATATGTAAGGTGTTTTATTTTGTGCTCTTTTGTGTTTCCTTTGACTACTTTTGTGGGTAGCTGATTTTATTTTTTGCCTTTAGTTAGTATTTGATTATTCTGCTTTCTTTGCTGTGATTTTATTTTTTCTGGTGACATCTATTTGACCTTAGGAGTGCTTCCATCTAGAGCAGTCCTTTTCAAAAATCCTGTAGAGGTGGTTTGTGGGAGGCAAATTCCCTCAACTTTTGTTTGTCTGGGAATTGTTTAATTCCTCCTTTGTATTTAAATGATAATATGCTGGATACAGTATTCTTGGTTTAAGGCCCTTCTGTTTCATTGCATTACATATATCATGCCATTCTCTTCTGGCCTGTAAGGTTTCTGCTGAGAAGTCTGATGATAGCCTGATGGGTTTTCCTTTGTAAGTGATCTTTTTTCTCTCTCTGGTTGCCTTTAATACTCTGCCCTTGTCCTTGATGTTTGCCATTTTAATTATTATGCTTCTTGGTGTTGTCCTCCTTGTTTCCCTTTTGTTGTTAGATCTGTGGGCTTCCATGGTCTGAGAGACTATTTCCTCCCCCAGTTTGGGGACGTTTTCAGCAATTATTTCTTCAAAGACACTTTCTATCCACTTTTATCTCTCTTCTTCTTCTTGTACCCCTATAATGCAGATACTGTTCCTTTTGTATTGGTCACACAGTTCTCTTAATAATTCTTTCATTCCTGGAGGTCCTTTTTATCTCTCTCTGCCTCAGCTTCTCTGTATTCATGTTCTCTGATTTCTCTTCCATTAATAGAGTCTTGCCCTTTATCCAGTCTGCTTTTAAGCCTTTCCAGAGATTGTTTCATTTCTGTAATCTCCTTCCTGACTTCATCCCTTAGCTCTTGCATAGTTCTCTGCAGGTCCATCAGCATGGTTATGACCTTTATTTTGAATTATTTTTCAGGAAGATTGATTGTATCTATCTCCCCAGGCCCTCTCTCTGGGGTTGTCTGGGTGATTCTTGACTGGACCAGATTCTTCTGCCTTTTCATGGTGATAGAGGTAGTTGCAAGCAGGTGGCATGTGTGTTAGCTGGGATAACAAAGTCCGTTCCTTCTTGCTGGTCTCCTTGCCGTTCTCCTCTGCCTGTGTTGGTTACCTGCACACCAGAAACAGTGTCTGGGTTAATCCCCTGAGCTACTGTGGATAGAGCAGCCCTCGGGGTAGCCCAGAGCCCTGCAGGGAGTTGCAGGTGTGCCGGTGTGTTCTTCTGCCAGAACAGTGCCACTTCGCACCTTGCCCTGGCTTCCTCTGTCTGCGCTGGGCAGCTGCCCACGGGCAGCGGCCTCTGAGTCTGTCCCAGGTAGCTGTGTGCTGGGAGGAGACTCTGGACAGGTGCCGTGGGTGGGGCTGCTCTCCGGCTTCTCTGCTGTGGTAGCTGGGCAGTGCTGACAGGGGGGAACAAATGGCATGCTGCTTATCCCCATCAGGGGCTTTGGGGCTGGGTTACCCCAGGGGTCTAGGGCACCTGATGTTCTTTAGTATTCCCAGCCTGCTGGGCTGAGAGTGCCGGGATGATTCCATCCAGCTGTTAAGCCCCTGTCCCTTTAAGACTTTTAAAAAGCACTCGCTTTTCTTTTGTCCCAGTGGAGCCGGCTGTGGGGATCCGCTTGCAGATTTTACTTTTCCAATTCCCTAATATCCAGTACACCTTGCAATGTGTGTCTGTGCTCCCAGTGCAGATTGCTATGGCTGGTTATTTAGCAGCCCTGTGCTTCCACTCCCTCCCCACTGTGACTCCTTTCCTCCCACTGATGAGCTGGGGTGGGGAGAGCACTCAGGTATCTGTGGGTCATGGCTTTGTATCTTACCCTTTTTGTGAGATGCTGAGTTCTTGCAGATGTAGATATAGCCTGGCTATTGTACTGTATCTTCTGGTCTCTCTGTTAGGCGTAGTTGTATTTTCAAAAATATATATGGATTTGGGAGGAGATTTCTGCTGCCCTACTCATGCTGCCATCTTGACTCCTCCTAGGAGAGGCATTTTTGAGGACTGTTCTGTTGGTTTTAATAAAGGTAATGTTGTTATTCTAAGCTGGGTATGCTATGTGCTCCAAACCCACTGGTGTTGAGGGCACATTTAGTGGCAGCTAGTAGGGACTGGGCATGCTCAATCATGAGATGAGCCACATTTTTGGCTTTTCAGTAAAACAATGTTGGCCTATTGAGCCAGCTGACCTATAAGCCCACTTGCATTGGGGATTTAGAAAATTACCACCTTAGAAAAGTGATAGAAAGTTTTGAAAGATTTTGCTCTCTTCATATAAAATTTAGTAGTTCATTAAATTTTTACTATATATTGATAATACTATGGTACAGGTATGGTATTGCATGGAGGATACAATCGAAGGAAAAAAATCTTATTCCTGTACTTGGAGAGGGCTTAGGGCGTGGGACAGCAGGGCCTCACAGAATATTTTAATAATAAGCACCAGGAGGCACTGCCTCCTAGACAGGAAGGAAGTGAAGCACAGATTGGCAATGACTCGCACATGATTTGTAACTGTCAGTGAGGGACAGGAGCCTGAGGCCCCTCAGTCTTGCTCCATAGTCTTATCCAGTTTGGAGGAAGGTGTCTGTGGTGGGTTGCTGTCACATTACAATTTGTTTTCTATTCTACCCCTTGTATCATGAATTCCTATGGAATTGGTGCCAGCAGCCCAGGCTTCTTGCTATGTGTTCTCATAAAAGTTTGTTTCTCTGAGTGGACCAGGCTCTAGTTAAAATTAAAAAGGCAAAGAAGAAAAGCTGGAGTATTGAAACTCAATTTCAGTGTGCCCTTATAACCAACATAAATTACTCTGCAGCAATGATTTTCATGTTTCCCCAGGCAAACACACAGACCCCAGATAGCCACCCTGAGCTGGGATTTTGGTGAGCCCACCTGCCTTTTATAGGGCTTCCTTCTTTTGCAGGTCATTTCCTTCACAAGCTTCTGGAAGCCACCCCTGCTCTTGAAGTGCTTCACGATGCTAGATTATGCACATGCAGCAGCCTGGCCAAAGCCTTTTCCTTCACACATTTGTTGCCAACAGAGCCAGGCAGAGAGGGTTGTAGCCTTGCAGGCTCTTCTAGTTTTCATGGTGGCATTTCTTGGTCACTCCTTGTTGGATGGCTCCCATCCCCTGTTGTCTGTATTCTCACTTCTCTCATAGATTTCTATGTAGTGGCCAAAGGAGTTTGCAGAGGGTCTAGAGGAGGGCCCCTCTCCTTTTTGCCTTTGTGTTAGGCATTTTGGTGAACTCCTAGGACGTGGAGGTTCCAGCTGAGGGCGTCATACCGCTTAGTCAAGTCAAGCCTTCTTGAAGCAGCCCCACACACCTGAAAAAACCTGGCTGCTTCTTGGTGGTTCTTCAGCCCTGCTCCCTGGTGTCTCATCTGCCTGGTCTGTGTGCTGGCCTCCTAGTAACTTCTTGTCTCTGCCCCTCTCTCGAGTCCTCTTCCCAGTGGCAGCTGCAGGCTGCCTCTCTGGCCCTGTGCTCCCCACCCCCATCTCCTTTATCCAGAATAAGGAACCCTGACACAGCTCCTGGCTGGGGGTGGTATTCAGACCAGCAGATGTTTTTGAGATGTTCGGGAGCCTGCACTTCCTGTTGCCTCAAATCCATTCATTTCCTCTTAGGGTAGTGTAAAAACTCCCCAACTGGCCCAGCTGCATCCCTCTGCATGTCACCTAAATTGGAAAGAACCCCTGGCACTGAGAGGTGTCCTAAGATGGGAATCTGCCCCTTCAGTGGAGACCATGAACACTGTATATGAAATAATAGTAGTTGACATTTATTGAGCCTTTGTCATGTGACAGATACTCACAAGTACCTGCATTATATCATTTAACTTGAAAATCAGTGACATACCTGTACACCCACCCACACTCCATCCCCCAGCATAGTTAGTTAGCCCTGGGGCTTTGGTTCAGATAAACTGTTTATAGGGATGATCTGTTTTTGGGAAGGGGCTGGTGTTACCCATTGCCATGCAAAAGGCACAAATCTGCTACTCTGAACTTCCAAGGCTTACAAACAGTGGGCTGGGTTTCTCTTTGTACCTTTGCTACTATCTTTAAGGTCAGGTTTTGCTTATTTTTTCCTGGTTTATTGAAAATATTTGAACCTCTGTATTGTGTGTCCTTTATAGAACTTCCCTGGGTAGAAACCATCCCATGCTGGTTCCTTTTGCATCAATCTGGATGGTGGATGATTTAAAGGAGTAAATCTGAACACTGTTTAAGTATTTTGACTTTGGGCATTAGTGTATTCACTTTTGGCCCTACAAGCCAATCAAATATACATTAATGCTTCATAGTAACACCGAACTTTAATGAGCCCTTACCGTATGTGATAGGCATTGTGAGCATTAAACTCTTTGAGGTTGGTACCACCCCTGTGTCTTTTTAATGACTAGGTGATATTTCTGAGATTTTGCAGCTTGTAAGGGATGAGGCCCAGATGCAAAATCAGGTCTTTTGTACTCAAAGTGTTCGTTGTATTCAGGACATTGTGCTCTCTTGAAGCTTGTTATTCACCCTGCAGGTGGTATGAGTTTGCAGCAGGCCATTGGGGGGGCAAGGCTCAAAGGGAGAGTTGGTCATAACTTGACCTTCTAGGATTGTATGGCCACCTTAGGGAGATCAGGCCAAAAGCTGATTGGCAGATTTAATAACAAAGTCAGATAAGAGGAGGAGAGATGTGGTGGAGGGTCAGGGGGAACTGGGAGCTTTCCCACACATTTAGAAATGTGCCAGGTTCCCTGAGTGCAGTCTCCCAAGCACTTTACAGTCTCGTCCATGAGGGCTGCTTTAGTATCCTTCTCTGCCCCACAACACAATGTGTGGGACTCTTGCTGATGGGACTCTGAAAGGGTTTCATCCACAAGCCTGTCTGTACTGGTGTTAAATAATTTTTATACCATGGAGACTTTTTAGGGGTTGTCTCCAAAATGGATTTTCTCTAATGCAAATTCTTTTCAAAAAGGCACTAAGGGAGCTCAGGTAGTTAAAGAAATCTATAAGGCATGGTCACATTCTCATTTGTCTGTTTTATAGGTTTTCATCTATTGTGTGTCTTTAAAGCAAGTTTTAACCAACATGTTGAGAAATGTTGAATTCTTGAAATCTCCTCAAGGATAGCATCTCTTCTGTTCTCCACTATCACTGAGCTCTTATGAGGCAGCTACCGAGATCCAGGATCTGGGGTGCTCACAAGCTTAAATTAGAGACAGTTTCTGTTCTCAAGAATTTGGGAAGATTAGAAAGGGAGACTTTACATAACAATGGGAACAACAGTTCAGAATTTGTGACAAGGCCACTGGATGGGGGTTCTCAGCTGTGCTGACACCTTGGGGGGACACAGGGATGGCTGGAGGTGCCTAGGGAGGGGCTCATCTTGGTGAGGATCTCAGGGATGCTTCTCCTGTTTCTCTTGTTGAGTCTTCTTCCCTTAAGCAGAACTCTCAGCTTTGCTCTGCTGTCTGTAAGACTCTGACAGTGTCTCCTATTGGCCATAAAAGGTGGAGGCATCCAGGTGAGCTTCTCTCGACTTTCCCTTTCTCCTGTTAATGTCCCTGTGACGCTTTTCATCATCATTCTGTCTTCACTTCCATCTCTTGAAAGGAATGTCTTTCCTCTTTGTTGAACCTTGTCCTTCTCTCCCCTCCAACCTTTCATTTTCTGTTCCTCCTGCCTAATCCATCCTGCAGTTCCACTCTTCCTGGAGCGTGCAGGTGTGCCCAGGAGCCCTTGACTATAAGAACCATTTTCTTCCACTCTGCTCTCTGCCTGGCTGTCATCTAATCCCTCCCCGTCCCCTCTCTGCCTCTGTTCTTTCTTCACTCTCCCACTCAGCCCACCCCTACAGCCTGACTCCTGCCATTACTGCCGAGTTGAGTTAACCCCTGGAGGGTCACAGGACCTCCTCCAAGCCCTCTCCTCTGGCTTGCACTCTTTCTTCTGACTGGCTGCCTCACCTTCTGTTACCCAAGCATTCCCTCCATGCTGGTCCCCGCTGGTCTGGTGCTTTGCCTCCCTCAGTCACAACTGGCTTTCTCCTTTGCACTCCAGTGCCCCAAATGGTACCTTCAGTCCCCACCACATGCCTTAGTTTTTGGCCCACTTTTGAACTCCTTGCTTGATGCTCCACTGAGCTTCTCCATGTCCCCACCTCCTGTCAGCACTCCACTCCTCCTGCAGTCCTGACCCCGTGGGTGGCAACACCATGCCCAGAAGCCAACCTTCTTGTCCTCTTTGAGTCTTCTCCTTTGGCCCCAAACTTCAGGTGATGCCAAATCACATATGGTTTCTCTGCCTACAGTCCCCACACACAGCAGCTCTGGCACATTCCCTGACAGCCCAGCTCCTCCCTGGCCAGCGCCCTGTTCCACAGGCACCGTGTCCTCCCTGTGCCCTCCCACTGCTGCTCCAGGGCATCTCACACACTCCCAAAAAGTTAAGCTCACAAAAATGTAGCTCCAGTTTACCACTCCTTCCCTTAGGCCTACTCCTACTTGGCCATCAAGACTTTCCCCAACATGGTACCTGTTTAGGGTATTGCTGCTAGAACCAATTACCATAAATTTAATGGCTTAAAATAACACATGGTTATTATCTTACAGGTCTGGAGGTCAGAAGTCTGAAATGGGTTTTATTGGGCTAAAATCAGGCAATCGATAGGGCAGTGCTCCTTCAGGAGATGCTAGGAGAGAGTCTGTTGCCATGCCATTCCCAGCTTCCCGCGGTCGCCTGCACCCCTTGGCTCATGGCCCACCCCTTCCTCCATTTTCAAAGCCACCAGTGTAGCATTTTCAATCTTTCTCTTTCTTTGACTCTCCTACCTCCTCCTTCCATCTTTTAAGAATGCTTGTGATTACATCGTGCCCACTGGGATAATCCAGGACAATCCCCCATCTCAAGCTCCCTAGTTTAATCACATCAGGAAGTCATTTTGCCATGGAAAGCAGCATATTCACAGGTTCTGAGGATGAGAACACGAGCATCTTTAGGGAGACATTTTTCTACCTATGATAGTGCCCAGGCTTTCTTCCACATTGTTTCTTCCTTTTCTTCAGTTGTATCTTTTTTGCTGGGCAAATAATAATATAATAATAGTGATAGCAACAATAAAAGTAGCAGCCCACACTTGGGGAGTGCTTATATTGTGCTCAGCGCCTTCTGTGCATAACCTCATTAAACCATACAGCTATTGTATAACATCTATTATTGTTGTCTTAGTTTACAGATGAGAAAATTGAAGCCCAGAGAGGTGATTTGCCCAAGACTATGCACTGATGGATAATGGAGTTTTAAAAAATAGCTTGATTGAAGTGTAATTTAGGTACTTTAAAACTTACCTGTTTAAGTATATAATTCAATGATTTTTCATCAATTTATAGAGTTGTGCATACATCACCACAATCCAGTTTTACAACGTACCTGTCACCCCAGAATGATCCCTAGTGGAGCTCTTGGTCCAGTGGGAAAGTCAGACATTTAAACTACTTATAGGATGCGTTAAGCTCAGGAATAGTTACTTGTATATATTGGAGGAGCACAGAAAACAGGGATATGAAGGGAAGGAAAGCTTTCTAGTCCCTAGAAACACTACTTTTTCCTGTTCAGCTAATCTAATCAGATGAGAAAAATATCCATTGGGACCACTGTTATCTCCTGACAGTAGCCCAGGCCTGATTAGGCAGCCGTGTTGATGGAGGTTCCCTGAACAACAAAAGGCAAAGCTGTGTTATGGGCACTCACTGTAGAGGTTTATTTTTCCAGACTGTTTTGAACTGTTCTGGTTTGCTGTAAACCTGAAATCAGCCATTGGAGGGGCACAGCAGAAATGACATCAGGTCCTGGAGAGCAAAGCCTCTTGAGGGAGGACGTGGCTGGGTCCTGGGACAGAGTACTCACCAAGCTGGCGAAGACCTTCAGTCTAACAGGCTGGGTGGAACCTAAGGAAAACCATTCCTGTTGCTGGTGCTTTTGTGTCTCATTGTCATAAATGGCTCAGACACTGCCTGCCCTCTCTCTTTTTTTCTGTGGAAGATGCGGTTGGTGGTGATAGCTTTTATCCTGTGCATTTGAGTCTTGCAAACCCTTGGATGGTGGGGTTTGACCTTTGATAACATGTCTGAATCCTGATCATGTAGAGGATTGCCCCTGGGTCACCTAGTGTGGCTCTCTCCATTCTTGATACTTCCTTGCAGTTTTATAGCTGAGGAAACTGAGGCCCAAAAGGGAAAAGAAAAGGGCCTGCTAATGTGTCAGAATCTGTTCTAGGTACTCCTCTGCGTCATGCCAGTATGTCAGTGCTATGAGGTAGGTGGTATCATGCTCATTTTGCTGAAGAGGAAACTGTGGCTCGGGGAAGAACCCCGGCTTCATGAACAGTTTTCCACTGCTATTTCTTTTCCTCTACCCTTTTGCCTTGAAGAATATGCACTGTTTTAAGTCACATGCCTTAGACATTGTGGGGGCTTGCTGAGAGTTCAGAAGCAGCTGAGTTTGATTTTCTTGAAAAGAGCACATGGATGTGGGGAACGTGCAAGATGGTGTGACATTTTATGCCCTTTAAATGTAAATTCTGCAAAATCATCAGGTAGCACGGAGAGCTTGGCTTTAAAATAGAATACGGGCAGAATTCTCTGCCTTCAGAGACTGAGCAGTGAATGATCTTCCTGTCGGGCTGCTGGTCTTTGGCACAGAAAACTGAAAATTTCCCCTTTCACTGTGTGTTTGTTCCTTTTGAAGACTGGTAAACATGGCTAAAATTCCCTGCTCACTTCTTTGTAATGGCCTTTGTGGGGTGTCAGTTCTCACCCCCATCCGAGTGGTTGGAGATGGGCACTTAGGAGGAAGTCAGTTGGAGGAAGGACAGAGGTGACAGTCGGGGGGTGTGAGGAGGGCTGTGCTGGAGGATGGCCTTGGCCTGAGGTTTGCCCTGCTGGCCTGGCCAGCAGCCCTCAAACCTTCCTGAGATGAGAGGGAGACATCTTTCAGGGAGGCCTGTGGGGCACCACAGAGGGTCTGTTGGAGGACAAGCTCAGTGAAAGGACTGGGAATACTCTGCTTTTTTTAAGCAGCAGAACTGAGTCTCCCTTCAGTTTCCTGAGTTTTATTTCTAAGCTTGCTTAACAGCTGTGGGAGAAACTGGTTGGTTGCTTTATTCTACCTATAATGTCTATCAAAAAGCCCATCCCACACTGCACTCCTGAGCTGAGGAGCGGTTTCTTTGTGTGGGCTGGTTGCCCATTTTGGTGTACAGGTGCTGTGTCCTTTGCATCTCTCCCCCTCTGGACTTGGGAGTCACCCCTTCAGATCTTTGTCCTCCTGTGGCTTTCGGCTGTGCCAGCTCCAGCCTTAATTTCAGATCAAGTTCACCTCTGCTATCCCCCAAGAATGGGATTGTTTTCTCTCGTCTCTGCCTGCTGACATCCCACCAAAAGCATGGGTGCAAGGAAACTGCCCTTGTCATTCTGTCTGCTGCCTGTGTCCCAGTGCTGACTGCTCTCTTGGGGCTTATGGCTCAGCCTGGGCAGTGGCCGTCTGTTCCCTTCTTCACAACCTGCTACTTTAAAGACAATATTGAGGGCTGGTGAGAAGTCAGTGCTGGCTCTGCCAAGTCAGATACCCATGTGGTAGAGCTGAGGTTCTTAAGGGAGGGCACCCCAGAAATATTAGGAACTGGGGAGCAGTGCCTAGTATGTGGGCCTGGCTGCATGCCCCAGATTCTGATGCAAAGTTTCCAATGAAGGACAGGCATGGGAAGTGGCACAAAGCGCATGCATGGACAAACCACCACCCAGACAGAAATCTTCCACAAGTGTTCCGTTTTGTGACTTGATGGTGAAGCACTGTTTTTCAGAAAGGCTTGCTGCCCTTTTGGTGCCTACGCATTCATGTTTGTGTCCTGGGGCAGGGCTAGGCAGGGCTGGGCAGGGCTGGGGCACTAGGGGGTGTTCGGCGGTTGACAGCCTTAGCTGGGGCTCTGTTTGTTGTGGCCAGCAACAGTGTGTGACCAGCTGTGCTTTCCATCTCTGTCCATCTGACTTGTAGGCCATAGAAATGCCTCTTTGTTAGAATTTTGGGCTTTGTTTCTCCCTTGGTGTCTAGTGGAAAGCAGAGAGACACCTTCTCAGAGGTAGCAGCCAGATGTCAGCTTCACCTGGCACAAACTTTCGCTGATGGAGTGCATCATGCATGCCTGGCACCCCTGCCTGGGTTCTGCTTCTGTGAAAAGGACGTGGTAGGACCCTGTGAACTGAGACCCATGATCCTGCCCTCTGAAGGCTTATTGTCTAGGGGCAGAGGCGTGAGACCACCGAGAAGGTGCAGAGGTGTGGACGCCCATGTACAAGGCTGCCCCAGGGAGCTTCATCCATCATGGTTCTCAGTCTTGCTTATCTAAAACCATATAGGAAGGAAGCATGAAAATCACTATTTTATTTCAGTACTTGATAATAATGAATTTCTTCAGTGGAACTCTTCTGTTTTTTTTAAACAGACAATAAGAACTCTATTACCCAGGGAGTTTCCTGTTCTTCTGAAGCTGAAGCTGTCAGGAATCACAGTGCTAAATTCAGTCCCAACTATAATAATTAAATCACTCCCTGGTGTCTGGTGGCAACTATTTTCTGCCCTTTTTATCCCATTCCCCCACTTACATTCTTATTTTTAATTGTTCTCCTTTTTTGTGTGTGGGTTTATTTAGTTTTGCAGGGAAATCAAGCCTTTTTAAAAGCCTTTGTGAATAACATGGGGGTAGAAGTCCTAAATAGTAAGATTTACTGGCCAGTCCCGTGCCCCACACCCTCACGTTCCTTCCTTGCTTCATTTCCCCCTTGGATATGTTGCTCCAGGTTACATAACTCACCTCACATTCAGAAAATAAACTCTTCTTGGTTAGACGCACTGCAGCCCTGAGCAGGAAGCTCGAAGCTGATTGGGGTCAGATTCTGCCTGATGGGGCAGGCGCAGGCTAATGGCAGGTCTGAAGGGGGAGCATTCCCCCAGGAAACACCAGCTATTGGAGAAGTGCCTTTACCTTCAATTATTTAGTCCTTCCACTGTTGTCAGCCATTTGGCTGTGTTTCTGGTTTTTCCTGATCAGAGGTAATGTTGTGATGAGCTACAGTGGAAGAAATCTTTGCCTATCTTTGTGATTGTTTTTTTGAATCCTGACTTGTAAAAGAGACACACTGGGTTGGCACACGTCACCATTGTTTAGGGCTCTTCCTATAGATTGCCAAATTGTTTCTCTGAACGTCATCTTAGTTTCCACTTCCACGAACAGTGTGTGCAAACTCGCATTGCAGTATACTCTAACCAACACTTTATTTACAGTTTTAAGAGTTGTTGCAAATTTGGCTGTTTTAAAGAATATTGTATTATTGTTTTAATTTGTTTGCTAGTGAGGTTGAATTTTTTTTTCTCTGTTAGGTTAGTCAAAGTATTTATCTGCATTCTTTGATCCCTGTACTGTTTTAGTTTAGGAGGTAACTCTTGCCTGTTCAGGATTTTGTTTCTCATACTGACCTCATTGACCATTCAGCCATAGAAATTTCTCCCATTCACATAGGCCACTCTCTTACACATTTGGAGTTTCATATTCTATTGCCTGTGTATGTGTGTGTATGTGTATTTGTGTGTGTGCATGTGTATGTGTGTGTGTGTGTGCATGTGTATATATGTATTTTTGTGTGTGTATGTGTCTTCATGAATTTTAATGAAAGTTGGGTTGGCGGGTGCACCTCTCCTTTCTGTGTTGATGCAGAAGGTCAGCAGACTCTTCAGTGAAGGGTATTTGTCTCAATTATGAATGGCTGCGCAGCTGCCACTAAAGAGGAATTTTTCACATTCTGCGCTCATGGTCAGATTTAGAGTGACTAAAATCAGTTAAAAAGAGAATGGCTGAGAGCTTATTTAATGAGTGTGTTTTTGGTTACAGTGTGTGTGGTGAGGCCTAGAGTGAGGATGGGGTAATGCGGGTGGGGTCATTCTCCTCTGCAGCTGTGTGTTGCTGGGGGCACCTTCAGGTCCCTGTGTCCAGCTGCTCTTAGAACAGCAAAATCTGCACCCCCTGCCCACCCCCTCATAACTTTTCACCTGTGGACTAGAACAGATAATATGAATTTAGCCGAAGTACACTGAATGGATTATGCAGCACCCTACCTCCAGAAGGAAATTGAATGTGGTGGGCAGGGCACTTGTTCCCCCAGAACCATGTGCTGAAGCCCTACCCCAGTGTGAATCATATTAGGAGGTGGACCTTTGGGAGGTGATTAGGTTTAGATGAGGTCCTGAGGGAGGGGGTCCCCAAGACATGATTAGTGCCCTTAGAAGTCAAAGACGTGACACCAGTGCTTCCTGTCAATGCCGTGTGAGGACACAGCGAGAAGGTGGCATCTGTCTGTCGGGGAGAGAGCCCTCACAGGAACTGAATCCGCCTCCACCTTGATCTTGGTCTTCCAGCCTTCTGAAACGGGTGAAATAAATGTCTGTTTGAGTCACCTAGTCCATGTTAATTTGTTGTAGCAGTCTGAGCAGACTAAGACAGTGCCTTACGGTTATTGTTCTATAGGGTCACATCCACCAATGTCCCTAAGAAGGATGTGAGCACCACACTCTCCCTGATGGCCTCCTTCACTTCTTTCAAGGCCACTTCTGCTTATCCAGACTTTGTCTGCTAAAGCAAAGTGATGTTCATTTTTTGGAAACCTCTTCACTGAACATGCTGTTCTCTGGATTGTCAGGGTAGAGATTCCCATCTAGTCCCTCACTCCACAGAGCAGAAAACCATCAAACCACAACAGACTGCTGTGTAGACACTTCACTGTTGCTGCAGGACATGCTGGTTTGGAGGCAAAGGTGCAGGTTACCTCTCCTTCCTTCCCGAGACCTTCCTTGGTGATGACCTCTGAACTTTTATCTGACCAGTTCACTCATTTGGCACCGTTAGTGCCTTCAGTTTTGGTTCTGTTTTTCAGTCTCCCACATTTCACTTTTTGAAGTGCACTGGTTGCCATAGAAGCAGTGATGTCAGGGTCAGGTAGAGAGCTTTATTGGCATGGACAAGCGCTTGATAAGGTTGTTTTTATAATAATGTTTGGGTCTGATGTTAGTCATACTGTGAGTGGCAGGATACCCAGTCCCAGACCTGCAGCGCCCTGAAGATCCTCAGTTGTGTCACACTCTGGAGTGCTCTGCTGTCCTCCCCTGGGAGGCTGGCTAGGACACACTCCTCCTGGAACCCTCTTGTCCATTTCGCTGTGTCCTACAGTGGATGGACACAGCCATAGGGGGTGCCTAGAGGTGGCACAGGCCTGTACTTTTGTTAGAGAAGCAAACACCCCAAAAAGACACTTCCTGCCACCTCTCTGGGTCCTTTCTGGCATTCCCACTATTTCCTCCAATATCTTGTCACATTCACACTTTGCCTTAAAAATGCTGAAAATATGCCTCTCTTTTAGGGAAAGGGCTTAAGGGAACAATGGCTTAACTATACTGTCCCCCACTTTATTCTGTAATCAGAGGGGCACCTGGCCTGCCTTTTGTGTCCAATGCTCAAAGAAAGAGGTTTTCCCCAGCTCCAGTTTATGTCAGACCTCAGGAGCAAGAAGACAGGTGGGAGGAAAGTGAGGTAAAGGTTAGAGCCACCCACCGTAGGCTTCCTTTCTCGGGGCTTCCATGCTGATCCTTCTCCACCTCCCAAGGGCCAAGGCACCTTCCATTTCGGATGTGCTCTATGATAGGTAGAAAAATGGCTCCTCCAAAGAGGCCACATCCTAATGCCCAGAACCTGTGAATATATTACCCATGGTGAGGGGGAATTAAGAGTACAGATGGGAAGAAGTTTGCTAGTTAACCAACCTCAGGGTAAGGAGATCATTATCTGGGAGGGCCCAACATAATCAAAGTCCTTAGAAGTAAGAGAGGGAGGCAGGAGAGTCAGGATCAGTGTGGTACGGAAAGGCTGATGCTGTCTTTGAAGATAGAATGGGGCCTAGAGCCAAGGAGCACAGGCAGCCTCTGGTGGCTGGAAAAGCTAAGGAAATAGACACTCCCCTAGAGTCTCCATAGAGAAAGCCCTGGAAGTACCCTGAGTTTAGTCCAGTGAGACCATTTCAGATTCAAGACCTCCAGAAATATGGCAGTCAATCTTTTCTGTTTTAAGCCACCAAGTTTGTAGCAGTTTGTTAGAGCAGCCATAGGAAACTGACATGCACCCCTAGGCCCTCTCAAAAGATTTGGCCTTCCACTGAAAGACTCCAGCCCTTGCACTGTCTCCCATGGACCATCTTCCTGGGCTTCATGAGCTCCAGGGGTGAGAGTACAACCGATGGTACTGGGCTGGGGTGTGCATAGAGGGGGCTTCTGTGGTCACTGAGTGTGTCCATTGGCTCTTCCTCACAGTGGATACTGAGGTGCAGTGTGCAGGGCTTATTTGGGAGGGGGAGGTATTCATGGCTGTGAAAGTAAGGGGCTGGAAACAGGACTGGCCAGAGGAGCCCCAGACTGCAACGAAGATCTGACGAAGTCTTGGCCAGACCAAGGGGCATATAAGGAGGCCCATGTCTGGTAGGGGTGGCTGGGCCCAGCACCACTGGCTGGGGCTGCCCAGGGAGAGTGGCCATGCCAAATCTCAGGCATATCTTCTGAAGGCACTGCCGCAACAGGGGGTTCTTTCTTGAAGGGAGATCCCGGTAGCTCACCCACATTGTTGCATGCAGGCAGGAACTACTGTTGGAGTGGCCTTCTTGAATTTGGTCTTTCAAAGTATCATGGGACATTTGCACTGGGGCGTCCCTGCCTTTTTCCTCCACTGACTTGAATGGCTGAGAGAGGTGCTGAGCAGTTTGCCATTTCTGTTTGGGCCAGTCTTCTGTAAAAGGGACACCATCTGGCTGAGGAGGTGTCACATGGTGCATGAGATTTGGCTGATGCTCAGGCAGCTCTGGGCACGTGCACCTAGCCTGCCCTGCGAGGCTGAAAACCTAGCAATGCTCCTGCTTTACCTGTGGTTGTAGCAGCTGCCACCCCTACCTCCCCTGCTGTTCCAGACCAAGGGATCCTGGCGGCAGCTGCTCCTAGACTCTCAGCTGGCTGAGCACCTGTCACCTCATCTCTCACCTGTCTGTGTTGTTGCCCCTGAGGGTCAAGAAGCTACTGGACCCTCTTGGCTCACATGCAGCCCAGCAGTGCGGGGGCTGCAGCTAGTGGGTGCATTCTCCTCCCTCCTTGCTGTGACAGAGCACCCTTGTGAAGGTGCCAGGTGGAAGATGTGGCCGTGTGGTTTTTCAGAGTTGCTGTACCCCCTTTCCTGACGCATTCCCCCTTCCCTTCACTCTTGCTTCCCTGGGATTTTCTTCTCTAATGAAGTGTTAGCTCTACAGTTTTTATTAAAACAGCTTTACTGAAGTACATTTTATATACCATAAAATGTACAGCACTAGACAGCCATCACCAAAATCCAATTTTAGAACATTTCCATCACCCCAAAAACACGCCTCAGGCCATTTGCAGTCATTCCCTGTTCCACTCCCAGTCCCAGGCAACCACTCATCTGCTTTCTGCTTCTCTAGATTTACCTTTTCTGGCTCTAGCTTTTGCCTCTGGCTTTGTTGTTTAGGGAACTCAGGTTAAGAAACACAGCAAATGATCCAGAAAATTCCTTGATTTCGAAGCACTGCCACTCAGCCTCCTCTGACTGCGAGGCTTGGGTGACCATCGTGGACAACTTGCTAGGAATGGAGGACAAGGACATATTAACAGACTTGGTTATTTTTAATTAGGACATGCGATGCATTAAGGATTATAATAATAAGGCATGATGGAGCATGTCTGAGTGTTAGAAAGGTTTCTGCCGAAGCAGCCCCATTTCTGGATAGAGAATTCCATTCTGGTCAGAAATTCACTATTTGATCTCATGCTCTGTGAAATGAGGGTCCAGCAGAAAGGAAGGCCCTGAGGGTGGGCCTTCCTGAAAATTTTTGAAATTTCTTGGACCCCAGTCAAAAGTTCCCTTCAGGGATTTCCCTGAGCTGAGGGTGATCCCCAATGGTTTTGTATTAGGGTGTTTTGCACTGTAACTGTTTACAAGTTGACATACTACTCTCTCCAGAAATATGTTTATATTAAGTTAGATCTTCAACATTTTAACCCTCACTCATTACTGAAGATAAGGATGCTATTTTGGGGGAAGGGGACCGGGCACTCCCCAAGCCCCTCAGTACTTCCCATGTCATTTTCAAATTGGGTTGGCTTAGCCTCTCTATGGCATTTAAGAAAAAACAAATGGTCTGGAGTATAAAACAAGCACATGTCAGGGAACCATAAAAAAGGTTATTTGTCAAGTACTATTATGAGTCAAGTTTTAAATTATATATAAAGCAATTTATTGGGCCAGAAAAATGTGCCAAGAGCTTGCTATTATTATCTTCTTTAATCCTCTTAATTACACTATCATATTTCCATTTTAGAGATGTGAAAACTGGCCCAGCTAATGGGTGGCAGAATATTTATTCCAACCCAGGCCTGACCCCACTGCAGGCTACTGCTCCTCAGCTGCCATGTAGAGGAACAGGACGGTGCTGAAGGGGCTCATGTTCAGAAGCCTGGGACAGAAGTATTGATGGGCACATCAGTGAAGGTTTAGCTGGTATTCATGGAACAGTCATGATGTGCTGTTGTTCATGCTTTAGGTGCTCATTTAATTCTTGAAAGGACCTATTGTGTTGTTTCTGTCATTATCATCATTGTACAACCAGCACGCTGAGGCTCAGGGGATTAAGTCAACTTGCCTGGAGTCAGGAGACAGGACATGCCATGTTGTATAGGGTCTCTCAGAGGTAGGGAAATAGGAGAAATGGAGCTCAGTAGGGCACAGATGACAAGCTGAGTTGTCACAGAGAGTCAGGAGGAGGTGTTTTAGTGGACCCTGCAAGGATTAATAGGTGCTTGTTTACTAGGCAGACAGAGAAGGGAGCAGCAAGGAAGAGCATTTTAGGCAGAAGGAACAGATTCAGCAAAAGCGAGTGTGTGTGAAACAGTATACTGATTCCGGGACCCGTACAAGGCTCCCCTTGTCTAGAACATGGATGGAACAGAAGAGGCACAAATGAGGTCTGCAAAGGTGGGAGAGGGGCGGGTGGGGGGGCAGCTTTGATGACAGGCTACAGGGAGCCTGAGTGAGTTTTGTGGGCCATGGAGAGAGGCTTTGGAAAGATTTTATTAGAGGTATAACAAATTTTAATTTTAGAACGATAGACCTTACAGCAGAAAATATCTTACCCCAAATAATTTATTCTTCATATTCACCAAGACTCCCAGGGGATAGAAAACACACAAGAGAAGTCTTACAGGGTGGGGGAAGGGAGACCAGGAACAGTAGAACTGCCAGAGTACTCTAGGGCCTTTCTGAAAATCTCTCTGCCCCTGTTGTTCTGGCTGAACCTGGGGGACGGTCAGCAAGAGGGAAGAGGGTCAATATGAGCAAACTTTCAGTACCTCTGATTGTCTTTTTAGTAGGACAAAGGGGGATCTGTGGTGAGTGACTGGGAAGGGACCCCCAAGGTGGATAGAGAGGTGGGGGAGGGTAAACATCTCCAGAAATGAGAGCCCCAGATGGACGTTGCTGGGACACCTTTGGACTTGGGTTTTCACTTTTTTTGTGTGTGGAATTTGTTGCTTGAAGGATCCTATATGCACAGAGAAGTGCATGCAGAATGTACAGCTCAGAGAATTTTCACAAAGTGGGGTGACCAGCATCTAGTTCAATAAAAAGGACTCGAGCCTTGAAAACATTATGCTGCATGAGAGGATCCAGACTTAAATGATTCCATTTATCTGGAATAGATACAAAGACAGAAGGCAGATTAGTGGTTGCTCAGGGATGGGGGTTGGGGAGTAATGGTTGAAGGGTACTGGGTTTCTTTTTGAGGTGATGGGAATGTTCTGAAGTTGACTGTGATAATGAGTAGATTTACACACATGTGTGAATGTACTACAAATTACCTACATGTAGAAAAAGGAAGGAGTGGAGGGAGGGAGGCAAGGAACATGACCAGAATTTTGGAGAGCAGGTGGTGGTGCCTCCCAGCCACTACCCTCACTTCTAACTGGTGTATTTGTTTTTTCTGTATTTGCATTTTATGTAGAAGGAACCAAATGGTCTATGTGTCTGGCCTCTTTAGCTCAATGTTCTATTTGTGAGATTCTCCGTATTGCACATGCCCTTTGGTTTTTTAAAGAATAGTTTTTTTCCCCATTGTAAATTAATACACATATATCAAAATATCCTAGAACATATGGAAAAGTGAAAAGAAGGAGTGAAGGTCTCCCAGTACTCCCCCACCTGGACAGAACCACTGTTAGTATATCAGCAAATTATTTTCAACTCTTTTTACTCTGCATGTTAACTTTTATACAATTGCCAGTAGAAGGTATATCCCCATGATTTTCAAAATATCTTCCATGAAATGTCCATCAGCGATGGATGTGGTTAAGTGGTTTATTCACATTTACTATTTTAGATATACTCCAATCTATTTACAGCCATAACAAAAATAACACACAGATGCATTATCAACCAAATTTACAGCATGAAAATTTGTTATACTTTGGCTGATTTGTGATTCTATAAGCTTAAGAATAGCTTTTCTCCTATAATTCATGTTTAATATGAAACAGCTAAATTAGAATAAGTGAACATCATCTGAGGCTGTCATTAGAAACTTTCATCCATACTCCTCAATTTAAAATGAAAGTGTTTTTGCTAAAAAAGCCTCATTGTTTTATTGGTAGATTTTATAAAAAGCCAAGTGTTATAATATGGACTTAAAAGAATGTTGATAATAAATATTGCTTTGTATATCTTTTGTATGTTGAAAAACTCCACAAAGATTTTGTAAAAAAGATTTCCTACTAAAAACTTTGAAAACCAATTGTATATATAAAATGCATAGACTTTGTTTCAAAATGTTTTTAACTATAGAAGTAATATATATTCATTATAAAATATGAAAATTAAAGAAAAATAATAAGAGGAAGACAAAAATCACTCAGAGTCCTGCCTGTTACATATAACCGTTATTCACTCAACAAACATTTATAGCATATCTGCTGTTTTACATAGACTGTTCTAGATTCTGGAGTTACAGCGCTGAAAAGACAAAGTCCCTACTATTATAGGCCTATCTTTTGGACATAGAAGACACATATAAGATAACAAATAAATAAAATGATTTTAGCTACTGGCCAGCGCTATCAAGAAAATAAAACAGGCTGGTAAGATAGGAATGTAAGAGGAGGATCAATTATGATGGTCATGGGAGGGACGTAGACTTCAAAAACAAGAAGTTGTCTGCCATGGAAATCTCTAAGGGCAAAGCATGCCTTCAACTCCAAGTTCAAAGGCAGGAATATGTTTGTGCTTGTTGGAGGCCAGGGCAGCTGGGGCATAGTGAGCTGGGAAGAGAGTGAAGAAGAAACTTGGGCCAAATCATGTTAAGTCTTTGCTAACTGTGGTACAAAGTTCAGGTCTTACCAACATTTTGAGTGGTTCCTTAGAGTCTTTTTCTTTTTTTCATATTTTAATATTTGATGTTTTTTCATATATGCTGATATTAGATTATGCTGCTATAGGAACTGTTTCAACAACATTTTAACTGACAATAATATGAATAGGGGCTTAATGACAGATATTGTCTGCATTTGGGTAGATCGTTCATCTTTATTTCTTATAAAAATATAGGGACCATGGTCATTCAACATGATCCTCACTTCCTGGGCCAGGTGAGAAATATATAACCAAGGGATAAGTCTGTTTTCAGTGAAGTCTGCATAAGCAGGAAAAACAAAGCCTTCAGTATGGGACATAGAAACAAATTTGCAACTTGAACGAGATAAACATTTCCAGCAAGAAGTAAAAAAAGGGCATATTTAAAAAAACATTTTTCTTCAAAAACAAACTTTTAGTCAGCATCTGTTTTAGTCATAAGAAACTTAAGAAGTCATAGACTCTACAAAAAGAGACAAAATATAAGAAAGATAAGCTTGTATGATAAGGCCACAGACTAAGATAAATGAATTTGGCAAAACTTAGAAGAGAATATAAGGAAGCAAACCATTTGGAGGCCAAGGTGTACATAATTTTAGAAGCAGTGAGGAGCAGAATTACTATTACAGTGAATCTATTCAGTGACAAGAAAGATGGGTTTGAGAAAACCCGTGGAATCTAGAGGACAGGGACAAGAGATTAAGATATTCATGAGGTTGTGAGTACAGAGGGCAGACAGTAAAGATCCAACATGTGGATAATTTATATTTTTGAAGAAGAGTTCAAAACAAGTAGAATAACAGCTTCTGTGTTTCAAAAATAACAACAACAAAATTCCCACTGGGCATTTTTGGTAATGTGACAGAATTATTATTCTAAAGTTCATCTGAAGAATATTGCTGAGAAGAGCCAATCAAGTTATTAAGAAAACAAACACAAAATAAGAGAGTACTTGCTCTTCCAGATATTAAAATTCACTTTAAAACTATAGTAATGAAAAGTGGTGCTAGTGTCAGAATAGTACAAAATGGAATAGAGAAGCTGGTGGTATGTTTAGGTTTATATGATTAGTACGTGGCAAAGTTCTGAAATCAGTGAGAAAAGGATCCAATAAATATGGCTGGGGAAATTTGTTAATATTTAGGAAGAATATTGTTAGTTTCTTTCCTTACACTAAAGCATAAAATGAATTATGTTTGAATTAAAGATTAAATATAAAATATGAAATCACAGAACTGTCAGAGATGGCAACATAGGGAAAGTACAAATGAACTTGGGCTTGGGAACTTGGGCTTTTACAACTATAAACCCAGAATCATAAATCATAAGGGAAAAATTTGATAGATTTGATGTTATAAAAATGTAAAGCATTTTTAAACAATCAAAAATTGTAAACATCTGTTTGTAATAACTAATGCTAATGACAAACTGAGGTATAATATTTCCAGTATATAATACAAATATCTAACCCTAACACACAAAGTTTTTTTGGAAATCAGTAGAAAAAATATTCCTAACAGAAACTGGACAAAGAACTTGAGCAGGTTTTGCATAAAAGAAAAAAAATGATTAGTAAGCCATCATGAAAAATGGTGAACTTTATTGATAATAGAAATGCAAAATGAGCATCCACTATCTTAGAGTTGTGGGAGAAAAGGTAGATATCCAGAGTTGGTAAGGCTATGTGAGAATAGGCCTTTCATATTTTTGTTGATGGATTGTAAAATTGTACAACTTTTTGATGTGAAATTAGACAGTATGTACACAGGTTTAAAAAAATGTGAATTACTTCTGGACCCAGCAATTCCATTTCTAAGAATTTTATCTGAAAAATAATTGTGTCAGTTAATAAAAAATACATACAGGAGGATACTCATTCCATACTGGGGCAAAGAACTGGATGATAAACAACCTAAGTGCACACTGTTGACATGTTCAGAGAATACTCTAAAGGCTTTACATGAATTCATTCATTTAATCCCCACAATTCTGAGTTAAATAGTGTTACCCTCCCATTATACTTATGAGGAAACAGGCACAGATTATTTTAATTAATTTGCCAGAATTACAAATTAAATGGTGGAACAGGAATTTCATCTCAGGAAACTTTGTTTCCAAACCTAAACTTTCAATTACTTCATATCAGAGTATAATGTATAATGTATTGATAATTTCTATAATGTCCAAAGTAAGTGTCCAATGATCAGGGATTAAGTCAACTATGAGTCAGTTATTCATGGGATGGGATGCTGTATAGTCATTCAAAATATTATTTTTTTGATATGGAAATTAAAAAAATCAGATGACACTTTGTGAACAAGGAAATTATAAACTGTATAGTTAAATACGATTAACAAGAAAAATGGTACTCTTACATGCAGAGTAGGCATAAGAAGTGGCACATGAAAATGTGAAACTTAGCGTGTTTCTCTTTGGGCATTTAGATCATAGGTACTTATTTCCTCATTGGTATTTTTGTATTTTTGGCATTATGTGTGTATTGCTTCTGCATTTAGAAAAAGTGTAATTAACTAATAGACAAAATCAGACCTCAAGTTGCTTGGCAATGGAAACACCTGTTAAATTGTTTATGTTGCCCTGTTTTTAGAAAGGAGAAGTAAAGCTTTTGTATTAATTCATACACAGTGTACAACAGTGTAAATAATTTAGCCTTTGCTGATTAGAATGGAGCAGAGAAGTGCCTGCTATTGTCTGAAGAGATCATAAAACTGGTATGAACTGTAGAGTTTAGGATGTGGTTCTGGTCCTGGAAAGTGAACAGAGAAGGGGAGCCACCCAGGGAAATATCAAGGGATACTTGGCCCAGTGCCCCTAGAAACATCCTGACAATCCTTAACCCAGTGGGTACTGAAGTTTGGGGACTAAATTATTGAAGGGAAAACTCACAATTTCATTACAGCATGACCTACTCAGTTTTTGGCATAAATTTAAAGTGATATTTTTAAAAAGTTGTGAATTGGTGGTTATAGTCTCAAGGCAGGAATAGCTAAGGATGCTGTCTTCATAGATGTCAGGTAATCCAAGTGCATTTCAAAATCCTGGGTCATTCCTTGGGCCTCTAATCCCTTTTCTCAACTGTGTAGATGATGTTTCAGTGTTTTCTAGAACTTTTTATTGCAGAGAAGCCAGGGCCAGTTTGATTTTTGTTTCTTTTTGAGTACTTTTTTCTCTGATCTTTGAAGGATTTTAATTTTTCTGGATATTTTAATAAATATTTTGCCAACATATGTCCACATGAGGATCTCTTCTCATAGAATGTGATTTTTCTAAAGGTCAAGAAAAAATGTTTTCTATTCTTTTTTTCATTAGTGTGTTGTTTTTGTTCTTTTATTCTTCTGAAAAATCAATTATCTTTATATTGGAGTTTGAAAATTGGTTTCCCCCTATCTATCATTCTCATTACCTTTCATTTTATTTATTTTTTTCCTCTGCATTGTTGGAAAACATCTCAAGTATGCACTCAAACCACTGATCCAATTTTTATTCAGTATCCATCTTTCCTAACCATCATGTGGATATTTAAATGCATTTTGATGTCTTAAAATTTGTGTGTAAGATATCAAAATCCTATTCATCTCCTGTTTTCTTTTTCACTCAGGCTGTTTGTTCTCTTGTTAAAACTTTTTGCTCCTGTTTCATTAAGTCCATGCATCCTTGAGTTCTCTTGGGGCATGCTCTTCCTCTGGGACTCCAGGATAAGTTCTGAAATAGTTTTACAGACCTCCCTGTCAGTTTTTACTCTTTATTTCAAAGCAGCAGACTGGGTTTGTGGATCTTTCCAGGTGGCACCTGCTGTCTCCTTGGAGTACAGGCCATCAGCTCTCCCTCTGAGGCTAGAGTTAAGTGTGATGCATGATACTCCAAATTTAGGTCTCAGGTTTTGATCAGCTAATACAGGAACTGCTTTGATGTGGTGACATCGTGTCGTTTCCCCGCAGTCTGGTTCTCTCCTATTTTAAACCAACAGAGCACATGAAAAATAACCATCATCTCCACATGTTCCTACCTGAGTTGGTGTTTTTTTTGTCCCCATGTGTAGTCCATTACCCATGGAGGCACACCTCTCAGAGAAGTATCAAGGTGCTTTGATGTCAGACCTCAGTTCAAGGCCCAGCCCTGCCTCTACTAACTCCATTACCTTGGGCTAGTTATATAGCTTCACTTAGTCTCTGCTTGCTCAAAGCATTTTTGTGAAGATGACATCATGTGAGATACTATTTGTAAAATGTTTGAAATCTGAGTGCTCACCATGGCCCAGCCCTATTTTGAGCATGTCACATGATTTAAAATATGCAGGAGGCACTGTGTTTCCAGTTCACAGGTGTGAATGAGGCCCCAAGAGGTCAGGGCATTTGCGGGGACTGTGCAACTCGTGGGTGGTGATGCCAGGATTCACCCAGGCAGTAGGCTCCAGACCCTGGGCTCTTCACCGTTACGTCCCTATGTATACTGCCTCAAAAATGTGTCACTGTGTCCCTGCCACTCCCTCCCACTCCTCACATTTCATATTCATTTGGTTCTTGTTGAGGTGATTTGTTTGGACATCAGAGTGTGGAAAGAAAGAAAATGAGACATGGTGAGAGAGAGGGGAGTTGGGGTGCAGAGTGCCTGGAATGCCTCCAAGGCAGCCCAATTTTTCTGAAGACTGGGGTGGTAGTAGAGCCGAAGCATCCTGCCGGCCTTCCCAGCTGGTTGTCTTGTGTCATGGCAGAGCCAGGGGCCCCAGGAAGGCAGATCTGGGTAGATTTTGTCAAACCAGCCTGATAGTTCAGGATAGGGTGGAGATTACCTCTGGACATGGGCTCGAGTTTGGCCATTGGCTTATTAGTTTGTGAGGGCGAGCTGAGCTCCCACCTCTTTGAATTTTGACCTTTCATGGGCAGCTGGGAGAATGGGTATTAGATGCTATTCTTTAAACCTCTGCTCATTATTCTTCAGATGGTCTGGAAAAGTCCTTTCCTCCACAGAGTGCCTTTGGGAGCACAAAGATCACTAATTAGGGATTGGTGAGGGTTTGATGACCTGGACACCCTTCTCTGGTCACAGCACTACCTAGATTATCTCCGCTGATAAAGATCTGCCCAGCCAGAGTAAAAACAAGCATAAGGTCACAGGCCATCTATCTGCCTTTCAGTACTGACTGTACATACTCATGTGTAGAATAACAGATTTGGTGACTGAGGACCCTTCTGCTCTTCTCTGGCACAGTTTTGGTGATGAATTTTTCATACCTCCTTGTTCTTTTTTAGTCTGGTGCCATGCTATAAATGCAGCAATTAGTGGAAGGCAGAATTGGTGGGAATAGCTTATTTTAAGGGGAGGGGTGTGTAGTAGGCAGGGAAGAGAGAGGAGAAAGTAGGATGGGTGTATAGAGAATGGTTTCTATGTATAGTATACTTGGAAATCCTGTTCTGCAGACTTTGATGCCAGGCAAAATGATTCTTGCTTGAAAAAGTGCATATTATTTTAGGAAAAAGCCTGATATGGCTTGATAACAGTGATGTTCTTATCTAATCTCAGGTAATAAATAAAGCAAGGTACCTATGATCCTTTGCCAAAATTCAAATGTCAAATTGATTGTGTAAAAGTAGAGGAAGCCAGGCCTTTTCAAGAAGGTCCATATCTGTTTATGGCCATTCATCATCCTAGAGTAAAAGTCCTTGCAAGTATTGAAATATCTGATTACAAATGGCTCTGTTCTTCCTGGGCTTTTGAATTACACAGACATGTTCTTCCTCTTTTAACTTCTAAGTGTGTTGCTTGCATTAAGAACATATTATTGAGAAGGCCATTGCTGTTTTTAAAATAATTTAAGAGGAAATAGGAATTTTCTTTTATTGGAAGTCTTTAAACAATAATATATATATACTACATCAGGGGAGCATTAGGCATCCCCTCTGTAAAGAGAGCTTGAGCCTCCTTTTGCAAAAGAGTCTCTGGGATTTTTACAAAACTTGATAATACATTACATCACCAAGAAAAGGTATTAAATCCCTCAGTGCAGAAACTGTGCAGGCCATGTCCTCTGGGAATAATGTCCAAAGACATAAACCTACCATTTGATAATGAAAAACCAACAAAAGGAAATCAAATATAGAAATACAAAATGTTTAGATAATAAAAAATGAGGTCACTACAAATGACACATGGCTAAAGTTCTCTCAAAAATTATGCAGAAGTGATTTCATAGATTTAAGTACTTTCATTATTAAATAGAATAAATAATTCATTGAACTCAAGAATTTTAAAAGATTATCCTCCCTTGAAAAGAATAAAAGGAAAAACTCCACATATCCACCAAATCCATAAACAGAGCAAAGTGGTTGAGATTGTGGGTTTTGAATCTAGCCTGCTTGAGTTCAGATTCTGGCTTTCATCCCCTACCAAGTGTGTGCCATTGGGCAAATGACTGGAGTTGTCTTTGTCCCAATTTATTCATCTCCAAATAGGAATAAAAACATTTAGTTCATGGGAATGAAAGGAGAAAATGAAGGTAAGGTGCTTAGCATAATGAATGGCACGAAGTAAGAGTTTAATATATGTTAATTCTTATTCATTTCCCTATTCCTCACTGCCTGCCTGGATGAATATCCACCACTAGTTGGGTCTTACAGCACCTCTCCAATCCTTTCTTTTTTTTAATGAAACATATTTGGTTTGAAATATGACATCCTCTTTTGGCAACAGCTTTACTGAGATATAATCACATAACATATTGTTCAAGACTTTTCTTTGGAAGTCTTTAACTTACCCATACAATTCACCTATTTGAAGTGTAGCGTAGTCACATATTTGTGTGCCATTGGCGTGATCAATTTTAGAACATTTTTATTACCCCATAATGAAACCCTGTACCCCTTAGGTATCACCACCCCCCACTCCTCATGGCTCCACCTCTGACCCTAAGCAATGAATCTACTTTCTGTCTTTATTGATTTGCCTATTATGACATTTCATATGAATCGACTCATACACCATGTAGTCTTTATGACTGGCGTCTTTTACTTGGCCTAATGTTTTCAAGATTCATCCACGGTGAGCATATATTGATACTTCATTCCTTTTTATAGTTGAATAATATTCCATTGCATGGATATACCATATTTGGCTATCTATTCATCAGTTGATGGACTAAGTATGACATCTTACAACTTACAATGACTCCATTTTATTGTTCATCTTTTTTCATTGATTGACTTATTCATTGACCAAACACTTATTTAGAGGCTATAGATGTTAGGTACCATGTTAGCTACCAAAAATGGGTGAAGAGTAAGATGTCATTCTTGATTCAGAATGCTTGCTTTCTGGCAGTGGGAGAATTATGGATCTAAGAGTATGACTATATAAAAATAATGAAATCCCATATCTAGTTCACTGATAGGGACAGGGCAGTGGTCATTCTATCTGGGAGGGCCATACAGGAATGCACAGCAGAGCAAAGTCTCAAAGGGTGAGTATGTGTGCACAGTCACAGTGGGGACAGACAGTGCAGGCAGTGGGGACAGTATGAACTGATACATGAAGGTCCTGAGCATGTGCCCTATTGGGTAACAGGAACTCTAAAGTGTTCTGACTTGACTGAGGTTGAGGGTAGGGATGGGGTGAGTGTCAAGAAATAATAGCTGTAGATGTGGGCAGTGACCAGACCATGAAGTACACTTAGACTGAGGAGTTGATTTTAACCTAAACCATGTGGGAGCAGAGAAGAGTGAGGAAGATTGGTGGGGGACAGAAAAGGGTAGGAATAGAAAGGTAAGAGATGTCTTGGGAGAATATGTTTGCGCAAATCTGTTACACCTGGTAGGGTTTCGATCTTGGTTAATGGCATTGCCCTCCTCCTACAATGCATCATCTAGTCCATCAGCTCTACTTGTTTCTGTAATTAGACTCCACTGTCAATCCCCAGGGTAATTGCTTTGCATTAGATGTTAAATCTTCGCATCATGCTGGAGGTCTTCATACCTCCATCCTGCACCTGCTCCAGGCTGGCTTCATGTTGCCCCCAGAGTTCTTTCTTATGATCTGATCATGTCACTTGCTTGCTTAAATTTCTCCCATGGCCCCTTATTGCGTGCAGCATAAAACTCAGACTCTAGTCAGGGCATACATGGTCTTGAGGTTGAGAAAATCATGCCCTCTTCCCCCAAAGATCTCCATATCCTAATCCCCAGGACCTGTTAATATGTTATGCTACAGTGTGAGTACCAGATTCCTTATGAGAGAGATATGGGAGGGTCAGAATGAGAGGAGATGTGATGCTGGAAGCAGAAGGTCAGAGGTCAGATGTGATGTAAGCAGAGGGCCACAGGTCAGAAGGAAAGAGGCTAGGCTGGCTTACAGACAGAGGAAGGGGCCACAAGCCAAGAAATGCAGGTGCACTCTGGAAGCTGGAAAAGGCAGGGAACATACTCCCCTAGACCCTCTGGAGGCCGATAGCCCTGAGGACACCTTGATTTCAACCCAGTGAAACCCATTTCAGACTGCTGACCTCCACAAGTGTAAGACATAAATTTGTGTTTTTTTGTGATAATTTGTTATAGCCACAGTAGGGAACTAATACAGACTGAAATGTGTGCCTGCAACTTTCCTAGCCTTCTTGCCTGCTGCCCTCTGCCCCATGTTCTCTAGACTCCATTCTCCCTTTTTTTGTTATTCACATGTCATTATTTAATTACTCAAAGTGTCCTCCTAACTTGCTCTGTGGTTCTCTATTGGTTTTCAAGATCTCAAGTCTTTGAAAAGGACATCAGTTCCTCCAGGCTGTTATTCATGTTATTGTTGTCTTCATGCCCTGTTGGTATGCCTTTCTTATACCCCTCATTATAAGGAATTGTATTTATTTGTTTATGTGTCTGTCTCTCAGAATAGACTATGAGTTTGCCAAAACAATAACTTAGCCGCTTTTGGAACATGCCTCATTCCAGTTCTACAGTCAGTCACTTTAAATTCTTTGTTCGAGGAATGAATGCCAAAGTTGGAACAAAATTAGAAATGAGAACGTATATGTGACAATAGTCATGAAGTATATTTAAACATGAGAACATACAACTGAATGCTAATCAGGTTTTAATCTTTAAGTAAAATAATGTATTTTTTAACTGAAAAAAAAAGGTACAAAAGTTGTGTACTTGACTAGGGGAGGGTAAGGACAGAGTAGAGTTAACAAAATTTATCAAAATGCTGCCTTTGAGATTGGATTAAAGATGGCAGCATGAGATGAGAGACAGAGGCTTCCTCCTAAAACTGTGTACAATTAGAAAAAAATAGTTGGTGCAACTAATCCTGAAAGAGCAACAGAAAAGAGGATGGTGCCAGACTGCATATACCTGGAGAAAAGAGCAGACCTCAGGGAACAGGGTAACATACCAAAGCTGTGGCCAGGCAGGACCCAAGCCCTTCCCCCACCCCAGCTCACTGGCGGGAGGAAGAGAAACTGAGCAGGGAGGGAGTGGAAGGCCTGGGACTGCTGAATACCTAGGTCAGGAGATCTGCTCTGGGAGCAGAAACCTACATTTCATGGTGCTTTCATCATACTCTTGTGATTATGGGGTTGGAAAGCTGGGTCAGGTGGGGTTCCTGGGGAGACTGGTATTCTGGCCACTTATGGAAAACAGGAATCCGTATCCAGCTGCTCTGGGACAAAAGCTTATACCTGTGTGCTCGGCCCACTGGTTCAGGCAGTGCAGACAGGCATAGCTGCCGGGAAGCAGGAAACAGCTCTTTACTACCCCCAGGCACCAATACCTCTCCCCTGGAACCCCAAAATTGCTTCAGGGGCTGAGCAGCTCCAGAGTAGAGCTTCTTGACACTAGAGGGCACCATATATAAATATGAAAAGCCAAAGGAACCAGGTCCAGAGTAAAATTAATATAACTCCAAAGAAAAATTTAAATAACATGGACCTTGTGACTCTTCCTGAAAGGGAGTTCAAAATAAAAATCATCAACATGCTAATGGAGGTAAGGAAAGATATTCAAGAACTCAGGAATGAATTCAGGTCAGAGATCCAATGACTGAAGAGCATGATGGAGGGTATTAAAAGCAGGTTGGATATGGTGGAGGAGATGATAAATGAAATAGAAACTAGAGAAGAGGAATACAAAGAAGCTGAAGCACAGAGAGAAAAAAGGATCTCTAAGAATGAAAGAATATTGAGAGAACTGTGTGACCAATCCAAACGGAACAATATTTGCATTATGCAGATACCAGAAGAAGAAGAAGAAGAAGAGAGAGAGAAAGGGATAGAAAGTGTCTTTGAGGAGGTAGTTGCTGAACACTTCCCCAATCTGGGGAAAGAGATAGTCTCTCAGGCCATGGAGCTCCACAGATCTCCCAACACAAGGGACCCAAGGAAGACAACAAAAGGATTTATAGTAATTAAAATGGAAAAGATCAAGGATAAGGACAGACTGTTAGAAGCAGCCAGAGAGAGAAATAATATCACACACAAAGGAAAGCCCATCAGGCTAACATCAGACTTCTCAGCAGAAACCTTATAGGCCAGAAGGGAGTTGCATGATGTGTTTAATGCAATGAAGCAGAAGGGCCTGGAACCAAGATTACTTTATCTGGCAAGATTATCATTTAAATTTGAAGGAGGGATTAAACAATTTCCAGATGAGCAAAAGCTGAGAGAATTTACCTCCCACAAACCATCTCTACAGTCTATTTTGGAGGGACTGCTATAGATGGAAGTGTTCCTAAGGTTTAATACCTGCCACCAGAGGTAATAAAACCACAGTAAAGAAAGTGGAACAGCTAATTACTAAGCAAGTGCAAAATTAAATTAACTATACCCAAAGTCAATCAAGGTATAGACAAAGAATACAGAATATGATGCCTAATATATAAAGAATGGAGGAGGAAGAAAAATGAGGAGAAAAAGAAAAAAACCTTTAGATTGTGTTTGTAACAGCATATTAACTGAGTTAAGTTAGACTCTCAGATAGTAAGGAAATTAACCTTGAACTTTTGGTAACCATGAATCTAAAGCCTGCAATGGCAATAAGTACATACCTATCGATAATCACCCTAAATGTAAATGGACTGAATGCACCAATCAAAAGACATAGAGTCACTTAATGGATAAAAAAACAAGACCCATCTGTATGCTGCTAGAAGAGACTAACTTTAAACCCAAAGACATACACAAACTAAAAGTGAAGGGATGGAAAAAGATATTTCATGCAACTAACAGAGAGAAAAAAGCAGGAGTTATAGTACCTGTGTGAGACAAAATAGATTTCAAAACACAGAAAGTAACAGGAGGCAAAGAAGGACATTATATAATGATAAAGGGGTCAATCCAACAAGAAGATATAACCATTATAAATATCTATGCTCCCAACATAGGAGCACCCACATATGTGAAACAAATACTAACAGAATTAAAAGGGGAAATAGAATGAAATGCATTCATTCTAGGAGACTTCAATACTCCACTCACTCTGAAGGACAGATCAACCAGACAGAAGATAAGTAAGGAGACAGAAGCACTGAACAACACAATAGAACAGATGGACCTAACAGACATCTACAAAATTCTACACCCAAAAGCAACAGAATAAACATTCTTCTCAAGGGCACATGGAACATTTTCAAGAATAGATCATATACTAGGCCACAAAAAGAGTCTCAGTAAATTCAAAAAGATTGAAATTGTACCATCCAGTTTCTCAGACCTCAAAGGTATGAAATTAGAAATAAATTACACAAAGAAAATGAAAAATCTCACAAACACATGGAGGCTTCACAACATGCTCCTAAATAACCAATGGATCAATGACCAAATAAAAACATAGATGAAGCAATATATGGAGACAAATGACAACAATAATTCAACACTGCAAATACTGTGGGATGCAGCCAAGGCTGTGCTAAGAGGAAAGTATATTGCAATACAGGCCTACCTCAAGAAAGAAGAACAATCCCATATAAGCAGCCTAAACTCACAATTAATGAAACTAGAAAAAGAACAATAAATGAGGCCCAAAGTCAGTAGAAGGAATGACATAATAAAGATTAGAGCAGAAATAAATAAAATTGAGAAGAATAAAACAATAGAAAGAACCAATGAAAGCAAGAGCTGGTTCTTCAAGAAAATAAACAAAATAGATAAACCCCTAGGCAGACTTATCAAGAAAGACAGTCTACACACATAAGCAGAATCAGAAATGAGAAAGGAAAAATCACTACAGACACCATAGAAATACAAAGAATTATTAGAGAATACTATGAAAAATTATATGCTAACAAACTGGATAACCTAGAAGAAATGGACAACTTTATAGAAAAATATAACCTTCCAAGGCTGACCAAGGAAGAAACAGAATATCTGAACAGACCAATTACCAGCAATGAAATTGAACTGGTAATCAAAAACCTACCTAAAAACAAAACTCCTGGACCAGGTGGCTTCCCTGCTGAATTTTATCAAACGTTTAGTGAAGACCTAATACCCATTCTCCTTAAAGTTTTCCAAAAAATAGAAGAGGTGGGAATACTTCCAAACTCATTCTATGAGGCTAGCATCACTCTAATACCAAAACCAGGCAAAGACACCACAAAAAAAAGAAAATTCCAGACCAATATCCCTGATGAACATAGATGCAAAAATACTCAACAAAATATTAGCAAATCGAATTCAAAAATATATCAAAGAGGTCATCCATCATGATCAAGTAGGATTTATTCCAGGGATGCAAGGGTGGTACAACATTCGAAAATCCATCAATATCATCCACCACATCAACAGAAAGAAGGACAAAAACCACATGATCATCTCCATAGATGCTGAAAAAGCATTAGACAAAATTCAACATCCATTCATGATAAAAACTCTCAACAAAATGTGTATAGAGGGCAAGTACCTCAACATCATAAAGGCCATATATGATAAACCCACAGCCAACATTATACTTAACAATGAGAAGCTGAAAGTTTTTCCTTTAAGATCGGAAACAAGACAAGGATGCCCACTCTCCCCAGTTCTATTCAACATAGTACTGGAGGTCCTAGCCATGGCAATCAGACAACACAAAGATATCCAAAGAAGAAATTCAGATGGCCAATAGACAGATGAAAAGATGCTCCACACCACTAATCATCAGGGAAATGTAAATTAAAAACCACAATGAGATATCACCTCACACCAGTAAGGATGGCCAGCATTGAAAAGACTAAGAACAACAAATGCTGGCAAGGATGTGGAGAAAGGGGGACCCTCCTACACTGCTGGTGGGAATGTAAGCTAGTTCAACCATTGTGGAAAGCAGTATGGAGGTTCCTCAAAAAACTAAAAATAGGAATACCGTTTGACCCGGGAATCCCACTCCTTGGAATATACCTATAGAATATAGCTTCTCAGATTCAAAAAGACATATGCACCCCTATGTTTATTGCCGTACTTGTTACAATAGCCAAGATATGGAAGCAACCTAAGTGTCTATCAGTAGATGAATGGATAAAGAAGATGTGGTACATATATGCAATAGAATACTATTCAGCCATAAGAAAGGAGCAAATTTTACCTTTTGTAACATGGATGGAGCTGGAGGACATTATGCTCAGTGAAATAAGCCAGGTGGAGAAAGACAAATGTCAAATAATTTCCCTCATTTGTGGAGTATATCAATGAAGCAAAACTGAAAGAACAAAATGGTAGCAGACTCAAAGACACCAAGAACGAACTTGGTTACCAAAGGGAAGGGTGTGGGAGGGTGGGTGGGGAGGGAGGGAGAAGGGGACTGAGGGGTATTATGTTTAGTACACATGGTGTGGGGGATCACGGGGAGCACACTGTATCACAGAGAAGGGACATAGTGGATCTCTGGCAACTTGCTGCACTGATGGACAGTGACTTTACTGGGGCATGGGTGGGGACTTGATAATATGGGTAAATGTAGTAACCACATTGTTTTTTCATGTGAAACCTTCATAAGAGTGTATGTCAATCATACCTTAATAAAAAATTTCAAAAAAATGCTGCCTTTTTCCAAGAGACATCTAATGGACTGACAGTGCATTTTTTTTTCAAATTTTCAAGTGTAGGTGACTCCTATATTTAAAAAGCCCTTCTGAAATATGAACAATTTTAGTAAATGTATTCTATTAGGCAAACACGACTGAATCCAAAACTCAATAGAATTATTTCAAAAACAATCAAAATAAACAAGTCTTGTTCTTTAATTAACCAGCATTTTGAAATCTGGTGTTCTGCAGAACACTGTTCTGGGAAATGTGAATAGATGTGCCGGAGAAAGTTTCATAGTCGAACCAGTTTGGGAAATGCAGGACACTCTCTTCTTCTCCTTGACATTCATAGTGCTTGCCAGCCTCTCAAAGCTTCCGAGTATTCATGCAGGAGACACCTGCTAATCTTGTTTAGCCCACCATTTACCAAGTTGGAGAATAAGCCCTTTTTAAAAATCATTACACATTTAATAATGTCTTTCTAAACAGTTCAGAAAATGCTCATATGGGCACAAGAGTCCAAAAGAATTTTCTAGTGGAGAGAACTTGGCTATCTGCATTCAAAGTATTCCAAGTGGGAGGCTTGTTTTAGGAGTGCAGGAGTAATTCAGTATGAGGTAACTCATTACCATAGTACATCTTATTAATAGTTTAAGAAAGAGAAGAAAAATAATCTCAATACATAGTGAAATGGTTTACTAAAATCGAATACTTATTGCTATCTAAAGCCAAATGTTTACATAAACACAGAAACATAATCATTTTCTATTAAAGCTAGGAGTAAAGCAAAAATATCTGAGGCCCCACTGCTCACCCCTCTGGTTCCCTTATCAAGACATTGGTTGGTTACCAGCTGGGAAGTACAGCCATTTTCCTGGGCAAAGAGCCCTGTCCAGGGAGAGCCCAGTGTCCACTTCATCATTTGGAAAATACCACAGTTTTGGTCCCTGTAGCGCCTGGTCCTGTGTCTTGGTCACAAAGCCAGGCCCTGGGCAGGTAGAATGGAGATAAACACACGCATTTGGGCTGTATTAGCTACAAGACAGTTCCAGCCTAATAAAATATCACAGGATACATTTTTGACAAGGTGAAGTCATGACTCTCATACAGATATAATAAAATGAACATGTGTCAAGGATACTATTTAAGTCATCAATTGAGGGAGCCAGTAGGATGATAAAACTTGTTTCAAGGGAAAATCTGAGAACTACAACATGACTAGGCACAGAGGGATGCTGAATGGACTTACACTTACAAAATGGCCTGTCCACCAAGAGAGGATCACACCCCATGAGTTGCTACTAAGCTGCATCTCTGTGAAGAAGACTCACTTGCCATATGATTAGTTTTCTACAATTTATAGAATGTATAATAGTTTAAAGTTGATGAAAGGATGAGGGAACTTGGAAAAGGATGTTAGACAAGACACTCAAGAATCTTTTTCATCCATCTCAAAGTTTCATAATACTCCCCCACAAAACATGTAACAACAACAACAACAACAACAACAATAATAATAATATTAATACTCTCTGGACACTCCTCACTGGCTAAGGCAATCACATTCTTTTGACAAATTCCATCAGACCCAAGTTGGCTCACTTTCATTTTCTTCTGAACGCCCTATGCGCCCCATCACTCTTTAGCCGATGGTACTTGAATCTCTTTGCTTTGCAACTTTGGCTCCTGCTGTCTTCTCCTTGCATATTTAGGGAGTGCATGTGGACTTTGCTCCTAGCGCCTCCCCTTTTCCACAGGTGTATCTGTTTCCTATTGCTGTTGTAAGGATGATCACAGACAACACGGATTTATCACCTTCTAGTTCAGAAAGCCAGAAGGCTAAGATGGGACCATGGGGCTGCGCTCCTTCCAGAGGCGCTAGTGGAGAATCCTTTTCCTTGCTTTCTCCAGCTACTCAAGTTGCCCAGCTTGTGGCCCTGCATCACTCCAACTCTCCCTGTGTTGTCACATCTCATTTCTCACTCTCCTACCTTCCTCTTAATGACCCATGTGATTACAATGGACTCACCCATATAATCCAGGAGAAACCCCATCTCAAGATTCTTAACTACTCTGGCGAAGTCCCCTCTGCCACATAACGTGACACACTCATAGGATGGGGACATCTTTGGAGATCCACAGTCAGCCTGCTGCAACCTTGAGTGTTCTGTGCCCTTTTCTGCCCATACTGGGGCCCTTCCAAGAAAGTTTCCTGAACAGTCCTGAAAACTCTGATTTTTCCCCACCTACCCATTTGTCAGAGGTTCATACCATTGCCCCCAGGTTGCAAATCCCTCACTCCCATTCAGACATTAGGTGGCTCCTCCTGACTGCTTTATCCCTTGAGCACCTGCAGAAATCTTAGACACTTCCTGAGGTCCCTTTGGAGCTCTGTAGTGTGTTGGAATAGTTTACTACTAAGTAGAACAGAGAGGAAGCAGTGGGGGAAGAACCAGAAAATCACCCATTATTTGTATAACAAATGCTGTGTGCTTATGTCTCCAGAGATGACAGAGGACACATGTAATATGCATTACTAATCATAACAAAGGATTATTGAGTGCTTACTATGTGCCAGAACTGTGTCAAACCCTTTACATTTATTAACTTTTTAAATAAATGCTCACAATGCTATGAGGGAGGTTCCTTTTATTATCTGCATTTTACAGATGAGGAAACTGAGGCACAGAGACATTAAGGAATTGCTCAAGGCCATACAGGTAATAAGGGCTATAGCCAGGATTCAAAGCCAGTGTCCAGAGCCTGTGTCTCTAGTGTGCATATGGTGTGTAAGACTGTGGCCCCGGATGTGTCAGTCTGTTTGGAGAAGACAGCTGAGCTATTAATGGTCCAAGGCAGTGCCTCCAGGGTTACAACAGTGAGGAGAAATTATCATGTGCTGGGTTTATCAAGGATGGAAAATGGGCACTAACAAGTATTGAGGATTTTAGAAAGGTTCTTGGAGAAGGTGGGATGCCCCCTGCTGGGTGTGCAAATTCCATTTTCCTTAACTGAACAGAAGTTAAGGCTGGGTTTTAATGATCATTTCCTCTGCTCCTGTTTTAGATCTGTGAAAGACTTTACTGGGGGAAAAAATGTCAGTTTTCTCTGCTCCAGGGAACTCTGGTTGCTAGGCAACCTATACCTCAAATTTGGGAATCTTCTTTGACTTTAGAGATGGCATCTGGGCATACTGGACATTCATAATTTACTATGAATAGACCATTAAAATTTAAAAGTGGAGAAGCTATAAATGTTGCCTTGCATGTGTTTTCAAAATAGAATTCCTGATGAGTTTATTTCACTGAGATGTTTTTTATGACTTGCCTATTTGTAAATATCCTCAATATTAATTCTTAATCAGTTTGCACTCTGCTTTGGCTACTTAGAAGACGGAATTGCATTTCAACTCCTTCCTGTTTATACTCAGAGACCTTGGAGTCCTAGTCTGTCCTCCTTCTCCTACATTCTGACATTTCCTGTCACAAAGTCTTTTTTTTTTCTAAAACACAAATAGAAATTTTATTTCATTTCATAACTTTCTAGTGATGTTACAATTTTACTCTTTTTTTGGTATAATTAATCTACAGTTACATGAGGCACATTATGTTTACTAGACTCCCCCATCACCAAGTTCCCCCACAAACCACATTAAAGTCACTGTCCATCAGTGTAGTGAGATGCTGTAGAGTCACTACTTGTCTTCTCTGTGTTGCACAGCACTCCCTGTGCCCTCCCGCCCCACATTATACATGCTATTCATAACCCCCCTTTCTTGCCCCCACCCCTTATCTCTCCCTTCCCACCCATCCTCCCCAGTCCTTTTCCCTTTGGTAACTGTTAGTCCATTCTTGGGTTCTGTGTTTCTGCTGTTGTTTTGTTTCTTCAGTTTTTTCTTTGTTCTTATACTCCACATATGAGTGAAATCATTTGGTATTTGTCTTTATCTGCCTGGCTTATTTCACTGAGCATAATACCCTCTAGCTCCATCCATGTTGTTGCAAATGGTAGGATTTGTTTTCTTCTTATGGCTGTATAATACTCCATTGTGTATATGTACCACACATTCTTTATCCATTCATCTACTGATGGACACTTAGGTTGCTTCCATTTCTTGGCTATTGTAAAAGGTGCTGCGATAAACATAGGGGTGCATCTGTCTTTTTCAAACTGGGCTGCTGCATTCCTAGGGTAAATTCCTAGAAGTGGAATTCCTGGGTCAAATGGTATTTCTTTTTTGAGTTTTTTGAGGAACCTCCATACTGCTTTCCACAGTGGTTGAACTAGTTTACATTCCCACCAGCAGTGTAGGAGGGTTCCCCTTTCTCCACAACCTTGCCAGAATTTGTTGTTGTTTGTCTTTTGGATGGTGGTGATCCTTACTGGTGTGAGGTGATATCTCACTGTGGTTTTAATTTGCATTTCTCAGATGATTAGTGATGTGGAGCATCTTTTCATGTGCCTGTTGGCCGTCTGAAATTCTTCTTTGGAGAACTGTCTCTTCAGCTCCTCTGCCCATTTTTTAATTGGATTATTTGCTTTTTGTTTGTTGAGGTGCATGAGCTCTTTATATATTTTGGATGTCAACCCTTTATCAGGTCGGTTATTTTTGAATATATTCCCCATACTGTAGGATGCCTTTTTGTTCTATTGATGGTGTCCTTTGCTGTGCAGAAGCTTTTCAGCTTGATACAGTCCCACTTGTTCATTTTTGCTTTTGTTTCCCTTGCCCAGGGAGATATGTTCATGAAGAAGTCACTCATGTTTATATCCAAGAGATTTTGCCTATGTTTTCCTCCAAGAGTTTTATGGTTTCATGACTTACATTCAGGTCTTTGATCCATTTTGAATTTACTTTTGTTTATGGGGTTAGACAATGATCCAGCTTCATTCTCTTACATGTAGCTATCCAGTTTTGCCAGCACCGGCTGTTGAAGAGGCTGTCATTTCCCCATTGTATGTCCATGACTCCTTTATCATATATTAATTGACCGTATATGTTTGGGTTAATGTCTGGACTCTCTATTCTTTTCCACTGGTTTGTGGTTCTGTTCTTGTACCAGTACCAAATTGTCTTGATTACTGTGGCTTTGTAGTACAGCTTGAAGTTGGGAAGCGAGATGCCACCTGCTTTATTCTTCTTTCTCAGGATTGCTTTGCCTATTCAGGGTCTTTTGTAGTTCCATGTGAGTTTTAAAACTACTTGTTCCAGTTCATTGAAGAATGTTGTTGGTATTTTGATAGGCATTGCATTGAATCTGTAGATTGTTTTAGGTAGGATGGCCATTTTGACAATATTATTTCTTCCTAACCAAGAGCATGGGATGAATTTCCATTTGTTACTGTCCTCTTTAATTTCTCTAAAGAGTGTCTTGTAGTTTTCAGGGTATAGGTCTTTCACTTCCTTGAAAGATACTGAAATACTAGGTTTATTCCTAGGTATTTTATTCTTTTTGATGCAATTGTGAATGGAATTGTTTTCCTGATTTCTCTTTCTGTTAATTCATCATTAGTCTATAGGAAAGCTACAGATTTCTGTGTATTAATTTTGTATCCTGCAACTTTGCTGTATTCAGATATTAGTTCTAGTAGTTCTGGAATGGAGTTTTTAGGGTTTTTTTATGTACAATATCATGTCATCTGCAAATAGTGACAGTTTGACTTCCTCCTTACCAATCTGGATGCTTTGTATTTCTTTGTGTTGTCTGATTGCCATGGCTAGGACCTCCAGTACTACACTGAATAACAGTGGGGAGGGTGGGCATCCCTGTCTTGTTACCAATCTTAGAGGAAAAGCTTTCAGCTTCTCGCTGTTAAGTATGATGTTCACTGTGGGCTTGTCATATATGGCCTTTATTATGTTGAGGTACTTGCCCTCTATACCCATTTTGTTGAGAGTTTTTATCATGAATCAATGTTGAATTTTGTCAAATGCTTTTTCAGCATCTATGGAAATGATCATGTGGTTTTTGTCCTTTTTGTTGATGTGGTGGATGATGTTGATGGATTTTCGAATGTTGTACAATTCTTTCATCACTGAGATGAATCCCACTTGATCATGGTGTATGATCCTCTTGATGTATTTTTGAGTTCAGTTTGCTAATATTTTGTTGAGTATTTTTGCATGTATGTTAATCAGGGAAGTTGGTCTGTAATTTTCTTTTTTTGTGGGGTTTTTGCCTGGTTTCGGTATTACAGTGATGCTGGCTTCATAGAATGAGTTTGGGAGTATCCCCTCCTCTTCTATTTTTTGGAAAACTTTAAGAAGAATGGGTATTATGTCTTCTCTATATGTGTGATAAAATTCAGTGGTGAGTCCATCTGGCCCAGGGGTTTTGTTCTTGGGTAGTTTTTTGATTACCGCTTCAATTTCTTTGCTGGTAATTTGTCTGTTTAGATTTAATGATTCTTCCTTGGTCAGTCTTGGAAGGTTGTATTTTTCTAGGAAGTTGTCCATTTCTTCTAGGTTTTGCAGCTTGTTAGCATATAGATTTTCATAGTATTCTCTAATAATTTTTTTGTATTTCTGTGGGATCCATCATGATTTTTTCTTTCTCATTTCTGGTTCTGTTCATGTGTGTAGATTCTCTTTTATTCTTAATAAGTCTGGCTAGGGTCTTATCTATTTTGTTTATTTTTTCAAAGAACCAGCTCTTGGTTTCATTGATTTTTTTCTATTATTTTATTGTTCTCAATTTTATTTATTTCTTGTCTGATCATTATTATGTCCCTCCTTCTGCTGACTTTGGGCTTCATTTGTTCTTCTTTTCTCAGTTTCTATAATTGTGGCTTTAAACTATTCATTTGGGAATGTTCTTCCTTCTTTAGATTGGCCTGGATTGCTATGTACTTTCCTATTAGAACTGCCTTCACCATGTCCCACAGAAGTTGGGGCTTTATGCTCTCGGTGTCATTTGTCTCCATATATTGCTTGATCTCTGTTTTAATTTGGTCATTGATCCATTAGTTATTTAGAAGTATGTTGTTAAGCCTCCATGTGTTTGTGAGCCTTTTTGTTTTCTTTGTACAATTTATTTCTAGTTTTTTACCTTTGTGGTCTGAGATGTTGGTTGGTAGAATTTCAATCTTTTTGAATTTACTGAGGCTCTTTTTGTAGCCTAGTATGTGATCTATTCTGGAGAATGTTTCATATGCATTTGAGAAGAATGTGTAGCCTGCTGATTTTGGGTGTAGTGTTCTGTAGATGTCTATTAAGTCCATCTGTTCTAGTGTGTTGTTCAGTGCCTCTGTATCCTTACTTATTTTCTGTCTGGTGGATGTGTCCTTTGGAGTGAGTGGTGTGTTGAAATCTCCTAGAACAAGTGCATGGCATTCTATTTCCTCCCTTAATTCTGTTAGTATTTGTTTCACATATGTTGGTGCTCATGTACTGGGTACATATATATTTATAATGGTTATATCCTCTTGTTGGTCCTTCTTAATCTCTTGTTACTTTCTTTGTTTTGAAGTCTATTTTTTCTGATACCAGTACTGCTACACCTGCTTTTTTCTCCCTATTGTTTGCATGAAAAATCTTTTTCCATCCCTTTACCTTTAGTTTGTGTATGTTTTTGGGTTTGAGGTGAGTCTCTTGTAAGCAGCATATAGATGGGTCTTGCTTTTTTATCCATTCTGTTACTCTGTGTCTTTTGATTGGTGCTTTCAGTCCGTTCACATTTAGTGTGATTATTGAGAGGTATGTACTTATTTACATTGCAGGCTTTAGATTCGTGGCTACCAAAGGTTCAAGGGTAGCTTCTTTACTATCTAACTGTCTAACTTAACTTGCTTATTAAGCAATTGTAAGCACAGTCTTATGATCTCTCCCTCCCTTCTTATATCTTCTTGTCCTATCTTTATATGTTAGGTGTTTTATTCTGTGTTCTCTTGTGTTTCCTTTGACTCCTTTTGTGAGTAGTTGATTTTATTGTTTTGCCTTTAGTTAGTATTTGGTTGGTCTGCTTTCCTTGCTGTGATTTTGTTTCTCTGGTGACATCTATTTAGCCTTAGGAGTGCTTCCATCTAGAGCAGTCCCTCTAAAATACTCTGTAGAAGTAGTTTGTGCGAGGCAAATTCCCTCAACTTTTGCTTGTCTGGGAATTGTTTAATCCCTCCTTCATATTTAAATGATAATCATGCTGGATATAGTATTCTTGGTTCAAGGCCCTTCTGTTTCATTGCATTAAACATATCATGCCATTCTCTTCTGGCCTGTAAGGTTTCTGTTGAGAAGTCTGATGATAGCCTAATGGGTTTTCTTTTGTAGGTGACCTTTTTCTCTCTCTGGCTGCCTTTTATACTCTGTCCTTGTCTTTGATCTTTGCCATTTTAATTATTATATGTCTTGGTGTTGTCATCCTTGGGTCCCTTGTGCTGGGAGTTCTGTGCACCTCCATGTTCTGAGAGACAATTTCCTCCCCTAGTTTGGGGAAGTTTTCAGCAATTATTTCTTCAAAGACACTTTCTATCCCTTTTTCTCTCTCTTCTTCCTCTGGTACCCCTATAATGTGAGTATTGTTCCGTTTGGATTGCTCACACAGTTCTCTTAATATTCTTTCATTCCTAGAGATCCTTTTATCTCTTTCTGGGTCAGCTTCTCTGCATTTCTGTTCTCTGATTTCTATTCCATTAACGGCCTCTTGCACCTCATCCAGTCTGCTATTAAGTCCTTCCAGAGATTGTTTTATTTCTTTACTCTCCCTCTGTACTTGCTCCTTTAGCTTTTGCATATTTCTCTGCAGATACATCAGCATGGTTATGATCTTTATTTTGAATTCTTTTTTGGGGAGATTGGTTAAGTCTGTCTCCTCATGCCCTCTCTCAGGGGTTTTCTGGGTAATTTTGGACTGGACCAAATTCTTCTGCCTTTTCATGGTGATAGCAGTGGCTGTAGGCCAGTAGCGTGTATGTCAGCTGGGAGAACAAAGTCCTTTCCTGCTTTCTGGTGGCCTTCCCCTTCTCTGCTGCCTGTGCCAGTTACCCGCACTCCTGGAGCAGTCTCTGGGTTAATCCCCTAACTGCTGTGGGCAGGGTTCCCGTCAGAGTAGCACAGAGCCCTGTGGGAAGTGGTAGGTGCACCAGTTGTGCTCTCCTGTGAAAGCAGCACCCCCACCAGGCAGCTTTGTGCTGGCAGTGGCCTTTGGTTCTGGTCTGGGCGGCTGTGCACTGGGCTGAGATTCTGGGTGGCTGCTGGGGGTGCGGCTGCTCCTGGGCTACTCCTCCACCACTGCCGCCAGCTCCTGCCAGCCGCTCCTTGGCCCCTCTGGTGCTGCTGCCAGTGCACAAGGGCTGCTCCCAGGCTGCTTGGCTGCCACCGCTGTGGGTTCATGCGGGCCACTCCCGGGCCCCTCTTGTGCCTCCGCCGCTTGCGTGCAAGGGCTGCTCCCAGGACGCTCTGCCACCACTGCCGTGAGCTTGCATGGGCTGCACCCAGGCCCCTCTTGTGCCACCACTGCTGGCTCGTGCGGGCCTCTCTTGGGTCCCTCTGGCGCTGCCACTGATGGCCCATGTGACCACTCTCCCTCCCACTACTGGGCTGGTGTGTCAGGGCCCGTACCAGTTGGGGGAACAACTGGCAGGCTGCTCATTATCGTGAGGGTCTTTAGAGCTGTGCTGCCGCTCAGGGAGTTAGGTCGCCTAGAGTTCCCTAGGATTCCCAGGTGCTGGGCTGAGTGTGCCAGGGTGACTTTGTTCAGCTGTGAGGTCCCTGTCCCTTTAAGACGTGCAAAAAGCACTCGCTTTTCTTTTGTCCCAGGGTTGCCGGTTGAAGAGACCTGCTCGCTGGTTTTGCTTTTCCATTTCTCTAGTATCCAGCACACCATACACCATGTATCTGTGCTCCCAGTGCGGATTACTAGAGCTGTTTGTTTAGCAGTCCTGGGCTTTCACTCCCTCCCCACTCCCAACGCCTTTCTTCCCTCTGGAAGTCTGGGGTAGGGGTGCACTTGGGTCCCACTGGGTTGCAGCTTGTATCTTACCCCTTTCGTGTGATGCTGAGTTTTTGCAGATGTAGATGTAGCCTGGCTGTTGTACTGTATCCACTGGTCATTGTATTTTCAAAAATATATATGTTTTGGGGAGGAGATTTCCGCTGAACTACTCATGCCACTATCTTGTCTCCTCTCACAAAGTCTTATATGTTTCACCTTTGAAAAATTTCTTGATTATATTTCTGCCTCCTTTTCTCTGCCGGGCAAGTTCAGGGATATTTCTAGACCTTGTGATTTTTCATCCAAACCACAGTAAGCTTCTAACTCATTTTTTCTTTACATTTTCTCCCTTTTTGTTCTTCTACCCCCTTCCCCTCACTGCCTCCCTTGAGTTATCCTTTTAAAACATAGACCTAACCATATCACTCTTAACAATCTTGACGGTTTTCTACAGCCAAATGGGAGCTCCAGAGACTCCTTGTTGGGCATTCAGCTCCATAACCACCTGGCCCCACCTGATCTTTTCTGCTCCTTCACAAACACATTCTGTCTATTGGTCACACAAAACCAAGAGCTGCTGTCCACACAGGTATTCCATTTCTATGCCTTTGCAGAAGTTTGCCTCTCTGCCTCGAACATCCTTCCTTTCTTTTTATCAACACAGATTTTCAGTCATTGTTTAAAGTCCAACCAAAACCCAGAAAGGTTTCTACTTGCAGGAGCTTCTGTCCCTAGGGTGCCAGGGTGTGCCACCCTCCCAGTATTTAGAGGTGTCCACCCACTGGAAGCTTTATAGACCTTGTACTCTAGGACTTATAGAGGCTTCATCCATAGGTGTGATCAATTTCCAGCCCCTCTACACTTTCTGGAGCATGAGGGGTGGGGCTGAAAGTTTCAAGTTTCTAATCATGGCTTGGCCTTTCTGGTGGCCAGCCCCAACCCAGGAGCCCAACAGGAGCTGCATCAATTATAACAGAAATGCCCCCATCACCCATGTCAGGAACAGGGTCAAGGACTAAATATTAGCAGTAACTGGGGTCAGAGACGAAGATATATACATTTATAATTTTACAGTGGGACAATCTGTAGGACAAGTGACCTAGTTTGTATAACAAGTTAATGGCTTGAAAAGAGTGGGAGGTGGGGAAGAAGGTGGTCAGTTCTAGATGAAGACATGGAATACATGAGCCTTTTGTCTTGTTTATATGCCTATAGGATCATTTGAAGTGACTAAGTAAGACCATCAGGGAGATGGGATATGGGTGGGTATTAGATGACACTGAGGAATTATTGTCTCTTTTGTTAGAGTGATAACAGTCTGTGGTCATGTAAGAAGAAGTTTGTTATTTTTATAGATGTGCACTAAAGAAGTATGTAGGAGTGAAATGACATGATATCTGAGTTGTGCTTTAAAATATTGTGGCAGTGAAGTGGGGAGAAAAGAACAGATAAAGTACATGTGGCGAAGTCTTGAAAATTGTTGAATCTGGATTATGGTTATGTGGGAATTCACCTTATTATCTCTAATTTTGAACATGTTTGGAAACTACATATACATGTGCAATTATACATGTGCATAGGTACATCCACATATATATGCACATACATGTATATTTTCCACTTCAATTTTCATTGTCATGACAGTAAATTAAATAACCCACATGTGTATAATGAGGTCAGGCAGAGAAAACTTGCCAGTTTCAGTTGATGGCAACTAATTGGGTATTTAGTAGTACTTGGTTTCAACTCAACTGTTTGGTTTTCTGGGGCAGATGAGTTCACTGGGGCCAGCTGTTACTCTGAGCCAGAGTAGGGATGTTCAAGTAAGTTGTATGTCCTATAAAAAATAACTTTTAATCTCAGGTATATAAATCTTCATGCACATGATATTAACTACCCATGAAATTCATTTAGTCTTCAGAGCTGTCCTGGTTAGGTGTATAAATGGAATATTTTTCTTATCTATTCTCTTTTGTTATTGAATGTCCTTGAAAGTCATATTGAGGAATTTATTTTGAAGAATCTCTAACTCATATCAATTACCCTAATGGTCCAACTGAAGTCTGAGTCCAACTAAGAACTCACTTGCACCTGAGAAAATATCTAAATTTTGCTCTTCATTCATTTTAGACTAAAGAAAATCACCAGTTTTCATTTAGCCTCTTGTTTGCTGCAAGGGAAACCATTTATTGTGTAAGTTAGTCTTTTAAATAAGCCATGAGGCCTTGGTGGATAAAATGTAAGTTCCTGTGGCCAGGATTCTCACCTGGCCCTGGTTGACTAGCTCACTGCACACCTGTGCGCAATACATGGCTGTTGACTCTATATAAACAGCTCTGCCCAGTGCTCTGGGTGAGATGCGGTGGCACAGCTGCAAGGCTGCACGAAAGCAGAGCAGAGGCTGGAGTAGTGGCAGCACCGAGGACAGAGGCCCAGAGGGTGGCTGTGCGGGATGACTGTGCAGGACGACTTTGCAGAGAGGCCTGGAGGATGGCTGTGTGGGCAGAAGGGCCCAGAGGATGGCTGTGTGGGATGGCTGTGCAGGCAGAGAGGCCTGGAGGATGGCTCTGCAGACAGAGAGGCCCAGAGGCAGAGACCAGCTTGCTGCATGCAGACTTGCTCTGAGTGAATGGGATTTTAGTGACTGACCTGCCACTTGTAAATAAAGTTGGGTATAACCCTTTCACCCCAAGAATGTTTTGCTCTCAATTTCTTTGGTCACATTGAATCCATAGCGAACTTGCCTGGGGCTGAAACCCACTGGCAAGACACTTTAAACAAAGAAGTTGAAACATGGAAGAAAAGCTTAGACTTCAGATTTTATCAAACAAATTTGATATAAAAGCATTTCAGAGTTTACTGTTTATTTGATAAGCTGAGTTTTGCAGTGTCTGACTGAACTGGACATCTATGTTATGCATAAAACATACTAACCATGTGAAAAATAAAATAACATGTCGAAGAATGCATGTTCAGATTAGTAATCAGTGACTACGTGTGGGACTCAGTTCAGTCTCATGCACAAAGGATAAGTGCAGCCTTTTACAGTGTTCACACTTCCCATTGCCTTTTCTTTATCAGAATGTCCCTTTAATATAGGGCTAAAATAATTCTCAGTGCTGACCAGGGCCTGATCTGGATTTGTTGGAAAGGGGTCTCTTCCTGAGCCTGACCCTGCCTTTGTTTCTGATCTTTTGCTTAGTCTTCAAGGATTCACAGTCCTTTGCCCAGGACACACTGGACCTTCCTCATTCTCCCTCTGAATAGCTTGTAGGTTTTTCCATTGCACTTTCAGAATGTTATTTGGAAGAGCTAAATGCAACCACACCTCCCTATTATCCTTTCAAATTGGGGACAGTGAGATCAATGAAATGAAAAAAACCTGCAGATCAACCCACTAACCAAATGAGCTGCTGCCTTCCCTTTCTGAGCCGGAGCGGTTGGCTGGAAAACAGGTGGCTGGATCAGAGAGAATGCCCCTTGTTGTCTAATTGGCACCTGGTGAAGGTGCTAATGAACTCTCATCTGTCCACAAAGAGAATTTGGATGGGACAGAAAGAGAAATCTCTTGTCTGCCTTTGGGGGCTGTAGTCCTGGGGAATGACTCTTTGTCCAAAATAGGGTCAAATCTCCAGAAAATGTTCCATTTTAATCTAGAGTTTGTCTTAGAAGGTATGAACCCCAAACCTTCTGAGCTTAATCAGAAATGAATTATAGAAATCCTCTGCTATGTATCTATCAGTCTAACACTGACCATCTGACCAGGCCTCCATGAGAGTCATGTGGCAGTCTGGGAGGTCTTACATCTGTGTCTTGCCAATAGGTTTCAGCCCAGGACAAGTTCACCATTATGGATTGAATGAGACCAAAGAAATGACAGTAGAACATTCTTGGGGTGAAAGGATTATACCCAACTTTATTCCCATGGTGGCAGGTCAGTCACTAGAATCCTGTTCACTCAGAGTGAGTCCACATTGCAGCAAGCTGGTCTCTGCCCCTGGGTCCCTCTGCCCCCATAGTCGTCTCAGTCTCTGTCCTCAGCGCTGCCACCACTCCAGTCTCATCTCTGCTCTCCTGCAGCCTTGCAGCCGTGCCACCATGTCACCCAGAGCACTGGGCCGAGTGTTTTATACAGAGTCAATAGCAACGAATTGCCCACATGTGTGTAGTGAGCTAGCCAACCAGGGCCAGGTGAGAATCTTGACCACAGGAACCTTCACTTTATGCACAGTCTGTTTACCTTCCTTAATTGCATCTCCTTCGGTGAGTATTGTCTCCCCTAAGTCAGGTTAATCACTGGAAATAACACTGAGAAGAGCCCACACCCACTGTCAAAGCAGGCGATGAGCATCCCCGTTTATCAGAAGACTCACATTTTCATTCAATGAGCGAATGAGTGAATGAGTTCTTGTAGTTTTATCATAATTCTTAAGGATTACATCCACACATCCCTTCAACACACTGTTGTAGCAGGAGACAAAGGTTTGAGGCAGATGTCACATGAGAGTGACTTTGAGAGTCAGCCACCACAAACTACAAGAGGTGTTTCCACTTGGCCACCAATGTTTGTACTAATTTCAGGCAAGTCATTCATGACAATTTAAGTTTTTGGGAAGCAAAAGCCAAAATCATCTGTCTTTGGTGAAACTGTTCCTGAGCCATAAGAAAGAAGGGGGTCTGACACCAAACAGAGAGGGCGGAAAATTCCTCCTCAATTCCATCCTGAAAATTTTAATTTTCCTTGGGAAAATTATCTGGCAAAGCAAGATGACATAACTTTGGGCTTTTCGATGCCAGCAACAAACAATAGAGAACTTCTAGTCTTGCAGAATTCTAGACTCTTCAAGTTTGAAGAGGCCTTAAGTGTTCTCACTACCTTTCCAACAATGTCCCCACAAAGTCTTAGTTTGCCTGCTACTCCATGAATACCTCCAATACAGAGAAACTCCCTCTTCAGCATGATGGCCAGTTTTATCTTTGGATTATTCTTTTTGGTTAGGTAGTTGTTCTTTATTTGCAGATGAAGTTTGCTGTCTTTGGGGACCCACCAATTTATCCTGGTCCTTGCAGTGAGACTGCAGAATCAGACTCTTGACTCAGACACCTAGAGGCAGTGATGATGTTCCCCAAGAATCTTCACTTGTTTCTCAGATGGAACGCTTTCTTGCCACTTCATCCTGTTCTGAATTTGCTCTGGATTGTTCTTATTTATTAAAAAAGCATTGAGACATAGCTTATGCATAATAAACTACACATATTGAAAGTGTGCAATTTGATGAGTTTTAACAAAGTATACACCTATGAAAGTACCACCCTAATCAAGACATCAGAGATTTCCACTACACCCCAAGACTAACTTATACTCTTTGAAATCCATCCCTTCCTCCCTGTCCCCAGTTGATTTCTATTCCTTCTCTGCGGATTAGTTTTCATTTTCTACAGTTTTATATAAATGGAATCATAGTATATACTCTTGTGTCTGGCCTCTTTAAAAAAAAATTTTTTTTTTGAGATTCATTTCCATGTTGTTATGTGTCATAGTTCATTTCTTCTTATCATTGAGTAGTACTCTATTTTGTGAATATTCCAGTTTGTTCACCCTTTGATGGGCTTTTTTTTTTTCCAGTTTTTGACTTCTTTAAATACAGCATTCTTATACAAGTCTTTCTGTAGGCATATGTTTTCATTTCTCTTGGGTAAACACCTGAAAATGAAATAGGTGGTGTTATAGACTAAATGTTTGTGTCCCCTCAGAATTCTTATGTTGAAAACCTAATCCCTAATGTGATGGTATCTGGAGATGGGGCCTTTGGAAGGTGATTGTGTCATGAGGGTGGAGTGTTCAAGAATGGGCTTAGTGGCCTTATAAAGGAGCGCAGAGAGCTCCCTTGCCTCATCTGCTGTGTGAGACCCAAATAATCTTAAATTGTAGCTTTTAATTTAGAGATCTTGCTTATCTTTTGGGTGGAGTTATTCTTATGTATTTTACTTTTTCCTCCTTTTTAGTACTACTGTAAATGAAACTGGTTTTATAATTTCATTTTCCATTTTCATGCTCTTAGATAGAAAAACAATTTTTTGTATGAACCTTATATCCTGTGACCTTATTAAATTGACTTATTAGTTGTGGAATTTGTTTTGTAGATGCCTTGTCATTTCTATGTAAATAGCTTTATCATCTAAAAAAGGGAGTTCTTCTTTTCAGATCTTTATCTTTTTTCTTTTATATTAGTGTCCCATGATCCAATTCTAATGTGTGTGTGGGGGTTGTTCCTCCCTAACAAAACCAAGCAATTCTTAGACACCAGCAGTGTGTCTGAGATATTAACCCACTTCTAACACTATCTACCCAGAGATGGCATCAGATGCCACAGGTTAAAGGTTCAGCCTTTCAGATTACAGTTACAAGCCCTCCAGCCCCCTGCAGGTACCAGTTGTAAGTCCCAGGCTATTACCTGTGCTTTCTGATGGCTACAGGTTGGCAGTTCCAAAGAGCCCTCCACAGGCCCCATTGGAGTAACTCACAGAACTCAGGGAAACACTTACTTTTGTTTATCAGTTTATTAAAGGATATATGATAAAGGACACAAATCTATAGCCAGATGAAGAGAAACATAGGGTGAGGGCCCAGACAAAGGAGCTTCTGTCCTCCTGGAGGTTGGGGCCAGCTCAGTGGTACTTTGGAAGTGTTCTGGTTCCCCAAGTGTGGAAGCTCTCTGAAAAAAAAAAGGACCAAAAAGTTGTTCTTTTAGGTTTTTATGGAGGCTTTGTTACAAAGTTATGACTGACTATGTCATTGGCCATTGTCTGCTTCAGCTTCTAGCCCCTCTCCCCTCCCAGGAGGTCTGGGGGTGGGACAGAAGGTTCCAACCCACTGATCATATTGTTGATCCTCCGGACAGCCAGCCCCCTCCTTGGGGTGGGGCCCAGAGGTCACCTTCATTAATAACAAGACACTCATTTCCTCTTTACGGCTCTGATGCATTTTTGGGAACTGTGGATGAAGTCCACATATCTAAGAAACATATTTTTGTCATCTAAATGAGAAAATACATGTTTTTTATGAATCAGTATCTTGCCTCTTGCCTTATTGCAATGGCTAAGACCTAGTCCAATGGTGAATGGAAGTGGTAAGAAGGCACATCTTTTCTTTGTTTCCAGTTTTAGAAGGGAATACGTTCGGTGTTTATGATACAATCTGTAAGTTTTATCATATTGAGGAAATTATCCACTATTCCTAGTTTGCTCTGAGGTTTTATCATGAATGACTTTTCAAATCTTGTCCAGTGCTTTTCTGCATTGATTGAAATATGTGAATTTTCTGCTTTATTCTGTTGCAGTAGTAACTCACCTTTATTTTTGAATGTTAAACCAGCCTTACATTCCTGGGATAAGCCCTACTTTAATTGTGATGTATTATTCTTTTTACATATTTCTGAACATTATTGGTTTAGTTTGCTAATGTTATATTAAAGAATTTTGCATCTTTGTTCATTAGAGTAGTAATTCTTCTACTGTAGGTTTTCTTTTCCTATAATTGCTTTGTCTCGCTTTTGCTCCAGTCCATGCCAGAACACAAGGCACCAGAGCTGCTATGCATGGCTGGCTGGTGGGTACCTTCTGCCTGTGAGTGTTCTCCATCGTTGATTACTAGGAAGAAGGGACAAATGACCTGAATGTGAGTGAAAAGGTATCAAAACACCTTCCTGGGAGACATCTCACATGTCTTTACAGTAGCCTTCATAGGCAAGGATAACTCTATTTTTACTCAGAAAAGTCTTAAAAAGCTGAGCAATAAGCAGCATGTCTTTGAACAGTGGCTCAGACTGTTTGGTCTGGCCTTTCCATAGGTTCCCTGCCCCCTGTCACAGTCAGGCCAGGCTCTGTTGGTCAGCTACCCTGTAGATTGCCCTTTCGCTGAGTCTGTCTGTGACTATGAGGGGGCGATGTGGTAGTAAATGAAGGCAAGCATCCAAGGACAGTGTTGGGGTTTCTCTATTCTCACTCTGGTTCTGGCTGTGCCACTGCATAGCTATGTGGCCTGTGACAAATTTTTTTTATCTTTCTGGACCTCAATTTCTTTATGTTTCATATAGGATAATGACACATTCCTGGTAAGGTTGTAAGAATCAGAGATACTGTATATATGCATCTATATATGTATGTATATATATGCAGAAATGGTAACCCTTATTGCTGCTTCAGCATTTAAACCCTTTAAACCTTAGTTTACTTGCATATAAAATCAATATAAATATGTGTGACAGAATGATCTAGGTGTAATTTTGAAACTAAAGTGAAGTAACATCACCTAGCACACAGCAGATCCTCAAAAAAATTCTTTCCCTCTTATTTCCTACTTGACTATTTAGGCCTGGTTGGGGTCTCTTTTTTGCAGGTCAACAAATTTGCACTAAAAACATATTAGGCTAAATAATACAGGTTTTCATATGTTTTCCATTCATTAATGTATCTAGCCAATTATTACAAATCATCTCTGTATCAGTCACCATGCATTTTAGGGATGTATTTTAAAAGACATTCAATTATTTGGAAATTTACAGCTCTAGCTGTGGCTGTGAAGTTGAATTTGCTCAGAAGCAGGCTTGTCTTTTGGGGATCCGTGTGGCAAATTAAAACCAGCCAATACCTAACCTTGACTATGGGAAGTCCCATTCAATTCATATCATTCTATCTGAAAGTTCCCACTGGTATAAGTTACCGGTATTTATTCTTAGCTCAATTAGTCAGTTCATACTAAATCGGTAGTACAATATAATATATAGCTCTTCCCTTTCTCTGAATAGATCAAAGAATCTGGGTACACTGAGATTTCTTAGTCATTTTGAATCCTTGGCAAAGACATGCCAGTGACAGATGACTAAAATTCAGCCGAGAATTACTTAGGGACCCTCTCTTGGAGCTCAGACTCTAGCCTCTTCCTCATGTCTGATGTTTTCTGTTCTCTGGGGGAATGACAGGAATGATTCTACTGGGCCTAATAACATCCAGCCTGACATTCCTGAGATTTTGATGGAATTACTTAAACATGGCATTGAACTTTTTTATCTCTTTAAAGATTGTTTTGCAAGTGGCTGCAGCTGCTGCTCATCCGGTTAGCTTTGAGTGGACCTCTTTGTGATAGAAGACTGAGTGATGATTGCTAAAAGAATATGAGATGCCTTCCTAACTAGCTTCAGAGTCATTAAGGCCATAAATGGACAGAAGAGTGGAACTAAAGGGCAGCGAAAGAGTAAGAAAAGGGAGAGTGAGGGGTTAAACAAGAGGCAAGAGGGGCTGTAGAGAGTGAATGAGACATTTCACTTTTTGGGGACAATTTTCTCCTTCAATTTCTCTTCATAAGGCGATGCAGTGTGATGAGAGCTCTAGTCCGTCCTTCAATAATTATTTATTTCTCCCTGCCACACCAAGTATGTGAAAAGGAGAGGGTGATGAAGAATATGTAGATATCACCATCTGCATCCTTGAAGAATGTATTACGAAAGGGACACAAAACATAGCACTGTGAAATTGGCCAGGGAAGGTATGATAGTAAATTGTACTGGCAAGTTTATAACAAAGAAAAATATGATAATAGACTGAATTAGACTGGGAAGGAGTCAGAACACCATCCCTTTCATTTTTCCAGTTATAGTCCATAAATCTTCGTTTTGAAAATATTTCAGAAGAGACAGATGGGCACAAAGTCTAGCTCCATGCAAACATTATAAATAAAACATTTCCTGTAATCCTTGGAATTTTGTTCGGTGCATTTTAAAAGATCTATATTTTAAAGCCCTGAACTACAGATTCACTAGAAAATGTAATTTTGCTACTGATGCTAAACATAAATACATATCCATGTAATTTCTTACAGCTTGAAAAACATTTTTTTCAACTTATTCATAGTCTATTTCATAAAAAATTAACTTTTGCTTCTCCAGTCTGAAAGATTATCAACTCTGTGAATTGTCTATATGAATGTTTCATCTCAGGCCCTCATCTTAATTCACATTCCAAGTTACTCTCTGTTTTTTCTTTTCTTCTGCAAAAAAAAAAAAAAAAGAAAAGAAAAGAAAAGAAAAGATCAATTTATTTTAATGTTAATTACAGGGGAGAAATAATTTTGTTGCCTAAAAAAACCATCACTGTATCCCCAAATCAAATAAAAATGGGTTCTGGCCATTGACATAAATTGTATAGGTGTGACAACAACCTACTACATCTTACCTGGACAAAAATCCCTTTCTTAAGTTCATGTCTAGTGTATTAGACTTTTGAGGATGCTTAGGAAGTGATTATCTTTATTGATCTTTATTGACAGAATCTTATCTGTTTTATCCAGACCTGACCATTTGTGCCAAGTATTTGGAGCTTAGAATAATCAATTACTGTAGCTCTCTTGACATGATCATGATGTTTCATAAATATTTCATAAATTCTTACAAATCTAGGCAAATTACTTGGGCCAGCCTAAATAGGTTGGAAATTAGAATGTTAAGTCTCAAGTGGACTCCATGGATAATTTTCTCCAACATTTGCCTTTTAGGGAAGAACTATCCCAGAGATATTAAGTGATTCTCCAGATTCACAGAACACATCGTAGTAGTGTTAAAACTAGAATGCTCATCTTCTGATTCTCAGTCTAGCACTCTTTTCTGACAAATTTTGGTAGCATTAGGTGGACCCTAATGCTTACTGGTACTCTTTCTTGACATCATCATGTATAAAGTTACTATATAAATTGGTAATGCAATATATATATAAATCATTTAGAACCTAGTAAGCCATTGATAAATGTTAACAATTCTCATATTTCTTTTATTCTTCCTTCTTTTATTATTAACTACTTTTCTCTGATATTTTCATGCTAGCAGTTTCCAACAGGGAGGCTTAGATCTACTCATAGGCTTTGAAGGCTACTTGGTCTATTCACAATTCATTTTCCACCTCGTTTTTGCCTATCTTTCTCTCTTGTTCGCTGGGAACTCTTAGGTAAGAGTGGTAAAATTATTAGTCTTACCAGTTAGGAATGTGTTCGGTAGCACATAATAGAAATCTCAATGATCGGCAGCTTAAATCACAAAGATGATTACTGTTTATTTAATAAGAAATCTGAGAGTGAACTGTTATGACACATTGATACCTTAAAAAAGTCTTCAGGCTTTTTCCAGCTTTCTGTCCTATCACAAATAGCTGTTGGCTTTTTGCCCACATCTTTCATTGCTTCATGGCCTCAGGATGGCTGCCTATGTCTAGACATCACAGAAGCATCAAGGAGAAGAGAGGGACAAAACACCTTCACCTCCTGACATGCTCATTGTTTGAGGATATAAGCTTTCTTCTAATGTATTTACTGGCCAGAACCATAAGACATGGCCAGACCTAACTGCATGTGAGGCATGAAAAGTGAATATTTAGCTTTTCAGACTCTGGAGCAAAGGAAGGTAAGGGAGGAGGTTAGGAGTGGCTGCTAGGCCAGTCAACTGAAAGGTCTGTCATAGACTACCATGGTGCAATGTCCTTCCTCCCTGCATTTTATCTAGTATGGATTCAACCTGCTATGTGAGACCACCTCATTGCTGGAGTTCCATTTATTTACAGTGAATACTATAGCTAAAGGTCTTATTCCAGTATCATTAAAAGACTGGTAATTCTTATCTGTTCCTATAACTTTCTGGGTTCCTCCATCCTTCTTAGACCTAAATTTATGGGCAGTTACCTTGAAGAAATTTGAGATAACAGGTTCTGGTGGGTTGATACCTTGCTGAATCTGTTTTATGTTAGCAGGGTCTCCAATCTCATATATTGGTAGTCTCTGCTTCCTTGCTTATACTTTTTTTTTAAAGTTTTTCTCCCCCTTTATTACTTCCAATTTAGAAATAGTGAATTACACAGATATTCAATGCACAATTTGAAGAGTTTTGGTAAATGTGTATGCCCATGTAACATTATAAATACATACACCCATGTAACCACGTGTATTAGTTTCCTAAGGCTGCTATAACAAGGTTCTGCAAACTGGGTGGCTTAAGGAAGTATTTATTCTTTCACAGTTCTGGAAGCTGGAAGTCTGAAATCAAGGTGTCAGCAGGGCCACACTGTCTCTGAAACCTGTAAGGAAGAATCCTTCTTTGCCTCTTCCTAGCTTCTAGTGGTTTCCAGCAATCTTTGGAATTCTTTGGCTTGAAGCTGCAGAATTCCAATCTTTACATTCCTCATTACATGGCCTTCTCCCTGGGTGTCTCTGTCATCATATGGCCCTTCTTATATTGACACCAAGCATAGTAGGGGGGCATACTACACCAGATGACCTAATCTGAATTATATCTGTATTGACCCTATTTCCAAATAAGGTACATTCTGAGATACTGGGAGTTAAGACTTAAATATTTCTTTTGGAAGGCACATAACTCAACCCATGACTCCATGTAAATATATACACCCATATAACCATGTTACCCCATGTAATATGTTACATATTGGAATAGAGGTCAACAAATGTTCTTCTTTAAAGGATCAGATAGTAAATATTTTAGGATTTGTGGACCATACTGTATTGCACCTACTTAGCTCTGCCTTAGCAGCCATAGGCAATATGTGAACAAGTGAGCATGGTTGTGTTACAACAAAATTTTATTTACAAAAATAGGAGGTAGTCTGGATTTGGCCATTGGGCCATAGTTTTCTGACTCTTACATTAAAACATTTCTACCACTCAGAAAATTCCATCAGTTCTCCTTCCTGCTCAGTCCTCATCTCCCATGGGTAAACACTGTGCAGCTTTCTATTACTGCGGGTAAGTTTTGCCTGTCTTTGGACTTATATAGTATATGCTCTTTTGTGTCTGTCTTCATTCATACAACATAAGGTCTGTGAGATCCAGCCACACTGGTGTGTGAATCAGGATTGTATTCTTTCTTTTCCCAGCTTTATTGAAGTATAATTGACAAATAAAATGGTAATATATTTAAAATGTACAACACGATCATTTGATAAACATAAACACTATGAAATAATTCCAACAATCAGGCTAATTAATATATCTATCTCACATAGTTACTTTTTGTGTGGGTATGTGAAAATTCTTAAGATTTTTCAAATTTTAACAAATTTCATATATATAATACAATATTGTTAACTGTGGTCATTGTACTCTACACTGAATCCTCAGAACTTTTTCATCTTACAACTGAAAGTTTGTATCCTTTGGGCAGCATTTCTCCCTTTTCCCTACTTCCAGCCCCTGTAAACTACTTTTCTCATCCGTTTCTATATGTTCAATTTTTTTTTTAAAGATTCCACATATAAGTGATACCATACAATATTTGTCTTTCTCTTTCTGGTTTATTTTACTTAGCTCAACGTCCCCAAGATCTATCCATGTTGTTGTAAATAGCAGGATTTCCATCTTTTTCATAGCTGAATAATATCCCACTGCATATATATACCATTTGTCTTAATGCTGCGATGAATGTAGGAATGCAAATATCTCTTTGAGACAGTGATTCTATTTCCTTTAGGTATATAACCTGAAGTGGGACTGCTGGATCATATGGTAGGTCTATTTTTAATTTTTTGAGAAACCTCCTGTTTTCCATAGTGGCTATATCAATTTACATTCCCACCGATGGTGTACAGGGGTTCTTTTTTCTCTGCATCCTTGTCAACATCCTTGTTATCTCTTGTCTTCTTGATAACAGCCATCCTAACAGGTGTGAGGTGATATTTCATTGTGGTTTTGATTTCATGTCCCTGATAATTAGTGATGTTGAACATCTTTCATATACCTATTGGTTATTTTATCTTCTTTGGAAAAATGTCTATTCAGTCCTTTGTCTATGATTGGGTTACTTGGTTTTGTTTTGTTTTGTTTTGTTTTTTTTTGCTATTAAGCTGTAAGAGTTCCTTTTATGATTTTGATATACATCTTATCAGATATATGGTTTGTAAATATTTTCTCCATTCATTAGGTTACCTTTTCATTTTGCTATTTCCTTTTTTGTGTAGATACTATTTAATTTGATGTAGTCCCACTTGTTTATTTTTGCTTTTGTTGCCTGCACTTTTAGCACAGATCCAAAAACTTATTGCCAAGATCAATATCAAAGAGCTTTTTGCCTGTGTTCTTCTAGGAGTGTTGTGGTTTTAAGTCTTACATTTAACTTTTTAATCCAATTTGAGTTGGGGTTTTTTTTTTGTGTGTATGGTATCAGTGTACAATTTCATTTTTTTGCATCTGGATATCCAGTTTTCCCAACACCATTTATTTCCCACATTGTATGTTCTTGACACTTTTGTTAAAACTTAGCTAACTGTATATATGGGAGTTAGCAATTCTGAGTTCTTTATTCCGTTTCATTGACTTGTGTGTGTTTTTTATGCCAACACCATACCATTTTGATAACTACAGCTTTGTAATATAGTTCAAAATTAGGAAGTATTATAACACCAGTCTTGCTTTTCTTATTCAAGATTGCTTTAGCTATTTGGGGTCTTTTGTGATTCCACATGAGTTTTAGCATACTTTTTATTTCTGTGAAAAATGCCATTGGAATTTTATTATTGAAGTATAATTGACATTCAGTATATTAGTTTCAGGTGTACAATGTAATGACTCATTACTTGTATATATTGCAAAATGATCACCACAGTAAGTCTAGCCAATATCTGTGACCATACATAGTTAAATTTTTTTCTTATGATGAGAACTTTTAAGATCTCCCTTAGCAACTTTCAAATATGCAGGACAGTATTAACTATTGTCACTCTGCTGTAAATTACATCCCCATGACTTACTTATTTTATAATCTGAAGTTTGTACATTTTGAGCACTTTCACCCATTTTACACACCCCTTACCTTCCCCTTTTCCCTCCTCCACCAATTTATTCTCAATGTCTATGAGCTTGGTTTTAGATTCCACATAAGGGGGAAAGCAAACAGTATTTATCTTTCTCTGACTTATTTCATTTAGCATAATTCCTTCAAGGTCCATCCATGTTGTCAGAAATGGTAAGATTCCCCTCTTTTTTATGGTTGCATAGTATTCCATAATATATATCTATAGATATAAACATATTAATCACATTTTCTTTATCCATTCATCTATCTTGGCTATTGTTAATAATGCTGCAGTAAAGATGGGGGTGCATATTATCTTTTCAAGTTAGCATTTTAATTAAAAAAATATCCAGAGGTGGAATTGCTGGATCACACAGTAGTACTAGTTTTTAAAAATTTTTGAGGAAATCCATGCAGTTTTCCATAGTGGCTGCACCAATTTACATTCCCACCAACAGTGCATAGAGTGTCCCTTTTCTCCACATCCTCTCCGACACTTGTTATGTTTTGTCATTTTGGTCATAGTCATTCTAACAGGTGTGTGGTGATATCTCATTGTGGTTTTAGTTTTCATTTCCTCAATGATTAATGAAAGTGAGTACCTTTTAATGTACCAGTTGGCCATCTGTAAATCTTTAGAGAAATGTCTTTCAGATTCTCTGCCCAGTTTTAATTGGATTATTTGTTTGCTATTGAGTTTTATGAATTCTTTATTATTTTGGGTATTAACCCCTTATCATACATATGATTTGCAAATATTTCCTTGCATTCAGTGGGTTGCCTTTACATTTCATTGATGGTTTCCTTTCTTGTGCAGAAGCTTTTTAATTTAATGTAGTTACACTTATTTGTCTTTACTTTTACTTTTGGTTAAAAAAAAATCCCTAAGACAAATGTCTTGGAGCTCACTGTCTATGTTTCTTCTAAGAGTTTCATGGTTTCAAGTCTTTCATTCAATTTTTTAATCAATTTTGAGTTGATTTTTGTGTGTGGTGATAGACAATGGTCTGGTTTCATTCTTTTGCATGTGGCTATACAGTTCTATTGGAATTTTAATAAGCATTGCATTGAATCTTTAGATCACCTTAGGTAGTATGTATATAATAACAATATTAATTCTTCCAATCCATGAACATGGGATATCTTTCTATTTGTCTATGTATTCTTCAATTTTGTTTTATCAGTGTTTTATGGTTTTAAGTGCATAGGTCTTCCAACTCCTTGGTTAAATTTGTTCTTATTTTATTCTTTTTCAAACTATAGTAAATAGGATTGTTTCTTAATTTCTTTTTCAAATATGGTTTGCAAAAATTTTCTCCATTCATTAGGTTACCTTTTCATTTTGCTATTTCCTTTTTTGTGTCTTGTTCATGATCTTAAAGAAAAATGGCTTTTCACCTATGAGTATAATGTTAGCTTTGGGCTTGTCATATGTGACCCTTATTATGTTGAGGTAAATTGCTTCTCTATCTGATTTATTGAGATTTTTTTTTCTCATGAAAGGATGTTAAATTTTGTCAAATTGTCTCTTTTTTCTTAATGTAAAGGTTTGTCAATCTTGTTTATCTTTCAAAAAAACCCTTAGTTTCATTGCTCTTTTTCATTATCTTTCTAATCTCTATTTCTACTCTTATCTTTGTTATTTCCCTCCTTGTACTAATTTTGGGATTTGTTTGTGCTTCTTTATATCTTCTTTTATCTTCTTGATGTATAATGGTAGGTTTTCTCTCTTTTTTCTTAATCTAGCTGTTTATCACTATACACTTCCCTTTTAGTATTGCTTTGCTGCATCCCATAAGTTTTGGTATATTGTGTTTCCATTTTTTATTGTCTCAAGATTTTTTTAATTTCTGTTTTAATTTCCTCTTTGATCCATTGGTTGTTCAAGAGTATGTTGATTGATTTCACATGTCTCTGAAATTTCCGTTTTTCTACCCATTACTGATTTCTAGTTTTATATCACTGTCATCAGAAAAGATGGTTAACATGATTTCAATTTCTTAAATACATTAAAATTTGTTTGGTGGTCTAACATATGACCTATTTTGGAGAATGTTCTGCATGTGCTTGAGAAGAATGTGTATTCTGCTACTGTTGAATGGGATGTTCTGTATATATCTCTTAGGTCCATTTGGTCTAACGTGTAGCTCAAGCCCTGTTGCCTTATTGGTTTTCTGTCTGGGTAGTTTATCCATTGTTGATTATTGAAGTCCTCTACTATTATTGTATTGCTGTCTATTTCTCCCTTTCTATCTGATAATATATATTTTGCTTTTATATATTTAGGTGCTCTGATGTTGGGTGTATCTTTTTTAAAATCACTGAATAGTTTTCCATTGCCTGAATATTGCCATTTGTTATTCCACTCTCATGATATTGGGCAGATTGTTTTCAGTTTGGGGCTTTTTAAGAAAACTGCTTTAAATACTTTTGTACAAGGTTTCTTTTTTTCTTTGCCCATATGTGTGTGTGTGTGTGTGTGTGTGTGTGTGTGTGTTGCATGTATATATTCTTGTTTCTTTTGGGTACATAGTCTGGGATAGAATTGCTGAGTAGGTTTATTGTTGCTTTTATAGTCAACTGTCAAACATTCTCCAAAGTTGTACTACTTCACACTCTCATCAACTATTATGAGAGATCCAGTTGTTCCACATCCTTATCAGCTTTTTTTGTTCCCTGTCTTTAATTTTAACCAATCTAGTGGGAGTGTACTGATATCCCATTCTGATTTTAATTTACATTAACATGATGGCTTAGGATCTTAATTTTCACTCTGTTGCCATTGCACATGCTCTTTTCTTTCTCCTTCTTTCCCTCTCCCTCCCCTGCTGTTTCTTTCTCTTCCCTCTTTCTTTTCTTCCTTTCCTTCCTTCTTACCAATTCCTGAAAAAGTGATGTTAAAATCTTCTATGGTGATCGTGGTTTTTCTATTCCTTCCTTTAATTTTGTTAATTCTTGATTCATGTATTTTGAACCTCAATTTAGAGGCATATGCATTTACCTTGCATTGTTGTGACTTCTTGATGACTTGATTCTTTTAGCCTTATGAAATATCCCTACATCTGTTACTAGTCCTTGCCTTAAAATCAAAATGTTTTCTGATAATAATATAGTGACACCAGCTTTTTCTTTCTTTACTTTCCTCCTATTAGTATCTTTTATTTAAAATTAATATTTATTTATGATATATAGTTGAGTCTTGACATTTTATCTTGTTAGAAAATCTTTGCCTTTTTATTTGGAATGTTTAGTTCACCTACATAAAATGTTATTATTATATAATTTGTTTTATTTTTATCTTTTGTTATTTGCCTTCTAATTGATCCATTTTTACTTTTTCCTCTATTTCTCCTTTCCTGTCTTCTTTTATGTTAATAGAATATTTTTGGTATTTAATTTTAACTCATCCATTTTGTGCTTAGTTAAATTGCTTCATTTTTTTGTGTAAAAAAAATCTTCTGTGTGTGTTGTTGCTCTATAGACTGGAGTATACATCTTTTATCAGAGTTTACTTAGATTTTATTATTCCACTTCATATAAAATATTAGAAATATTTATTATTCCACTTCATATAAAATAAATTAGAAATAATTATATCTATCTATATACACACATATACATATATACAGCATACTGTGTGTGTGTATGTATATATATATGATTATATTTTCACTGTCCTGTTTGCTAAATGTCATGTACTTTATGTCTACATATATTACAAATTACTCAATGTTCAACTTTATAAAATTATCATTAAATGCTCAGCAGTTATTTTTAATTGAGGAAAAGAAAAAATAATATTTTTATTTACTCACATATTTACCATTTATCAGTGCTTTTCTTTCCCCTAGATTGAGTTTCCATCTGGTGTCATTTCCCTTGAGAGCTGCAGGCAACAAATTCTTCTAGCTTTATTTTGTCTGAAAATTTCGCCATTTCCCCTTAATGTTTGAAAGATGGCTTCAGAGGATACAGAATTCTGGATTGAAATGCTTTCCTTTTTTCCTCCTATTCTTTTATAATTTCAACAATGTTGTTCCGTTTTCTTCTGGCCTCCATTTTTTTTTCAAGTATGAAGTTAATGGTAAATATTCCCCATATATACTGATGTAATGTGTCTTTTTCTCTGGCTTTGATGAATCTAGCTTTTCTTATCTTTTTTTCTTTTCCTTTCTTCCCTCCCTCTCTCCTTTCTTTCTTCCCTCCCTCTCTCCTTTCTTTCTTCCCTCCCTCTCTCCTTCCTTCCTTCCTTCCTTCCTTCCTTCCTTCCTTCCTTCCTTCCTTCCTTCCTTCCTTCCTTCCTTCCTTCCTTCCCTCCTTCCTTCCTTCCTTTCTTCCTTCCTTCCTTCCTTCCCTCCTTTCTTTCTTTCTTTCTTTTTTTCTTTCTTTTTTTTTTTTTTTTTTTTTTTTTTTTTTTCTTTTTTTCTTTCTTCTTTCCTTTCTCTTTCTTTCTTCTTTCCTTTCTCTTTCTTTTCTTTCCTTCCTTCCTTCCCTCCCTCACTCCCTCTCTCTCTCTCTTTCTTCTTTCTTTTCCCTCTCTCTCTCTGTCTCCTTTTGCATTTATCCTGCTTAGTGTATTAGTTATTTTTTCTTGTTCTCCTTTCCTTTTTGGATTTCAATTATATGTATGCTAAAAATTTCTACTTCTTATGGATCACTGAGGCTCTGTGAATATTTTTCTATATCTTTTTCTTCTTGTTCTTCTGATTGGATGATTTCTATTAATCTATCTTCAGTTTAATGATTTTTTTTCACCATGTCCACCTTAAGCCCCCAACCAGTGAATTTTTATTACTGATACTGTACTCTAGAATATTTCATTTATTTTAATAGTTTTCATTTCTTTGCTGAGATTCCTCATCTGTTCATTCATTAGGACATATTTCCCTTTGAGACATTTAATTTATTTATAATTGTTGTTTTAAAGTCTATTTGGGTCATCTTAGCTTGTTTCCATTGACTCCTTTTTCCATTGACTAAGGGATACTTTTTCTGTTTGTTTCTTTGCATCTCTAATAATTTTTTTTTGTATACTGTACATTGTAGATAATGTCTGGTAGAGACTTAATTATTTTCTTTTTCTTAAACAATGTTTTTATTCTGGCAGGCAGAATTATTGGCTAATCACCTTGAGCTTACAGAGATTTGCTTTTATGCTCATTTATGGTGATTCTGATTCAATTTTATTCTTGGTCTCCTAGTACTAGCATTTAGTTTTTACTTCAAACGAATAGCCATTCTAGTTCACTGGAAATTTCAAGAATTTTAGTAACCTTTCCTAGTATGTGGCACTTGAATTCTAAACTTTGTCCCTATCTTGAGAGGGCACAGCTGAAATCTCTGCTCTGCTGAAAAAGCCTTTCAGCAATTGTGTTCTCTTGGAATCCTTAGTCTTGTCCCTGTGCCTGACAATTCAGAAGTTAGCCATGGGCTTGAGGGCTTTTCCTTCTGTAGTCACCTCCTTTCTTAAAGTTATATCCACTTTAAACAATTCTGGCAGCCTCAAAATTTGTCTCTGATACCTAAAGCCATTAAGACTTTAGATTATCCTTAAGCAATACCTAACTCATCATGTTGCACAGAGACTCGGAGTGCTCTCAGAAAAAAGCCATATAAACATGAATCTCTT